>NW_023604972.1:128103403-128829794 GCF_014898055.3 Talpa occidentalis
CTTCTGTGTAAAACTAAGTATGACAAAACGAAGCCAGACAAAAATAAAGACAAGTGTAAAAGCTAATTTGGTTTAGACAAAATATTGAACAAAAAAAAAAGAAAGAAAAGACTCACACATAATAGATTACTGCAAAGAGGCAGCACTTTTATTTCGGGAATCTTCATCTACCTCACAATGTTGATGTGGACATAAAACAATGTTTTACTCTATTTGTTAGTGCTGTTGAATGTAACAGGCTAAAAAATAAGTCAGTATAATTTTTATCTGAGAGCATATGTTTATACCATCACTGTGAGATGAATAAAAATTCTAAAAATGAAAACAATTCTTTAAAACAAGAGTGGTGAAAATTGGCCCTTGACATAATATGATTCTTTTTTTTTTTTAAGATTTATTTTATTTATACAAGAACCCAGGTACAGACCAGATGCGTGGGAGGGTGAGAGGATCCACCAGAGATAGAGTGGGGAACAGAACAGGCAGACTGACGAAATACACTGCTGAGGGGAGCAGTGGGCGAGACAGGAGAGGTCTGCTCATCATGTGGGTTGCCCCCGCCTTGCGGGGATCGAACTGGCGCTGCAGATGCCGCAGACAGCTTCACAGCACTGCGCTCAACCGCCTGCACCACCAGGGAGGCCCGACATGGTATGATTCTTTACAGATGTTTACAAATTCTTTATAATCTGCCATGAACAGCCAAGTTGACCACATTTGGTGCCTTCTGACCTGGACAAGTCAAAAGTTTCTCTTTAAAGGGATAGGTTTTGCAAATCTTATCTGCTAAACTAAAGATCTTGATGCAGACGCGCATATAATCCCACAGCATACTCATCTGACCTGGGAACATCTGAAAGTAAAAGAGTGGTGGGAATGTCCTCTAGTGATGGATAAAACTTCCCAGAAGAAGCTGCCTTATAAAACAGTAGAGCAAGTTCTTAAAGGTGTTACAGGACAGCCCCAACACAAAACGGGTTGCCTGGCTATGGGTCTTCACCCACGCGCTTACAAGGGACTTATGAATACTCCACTGCAGGCACACACAAAAGGTTAATAAAAGGTTTATTTACAAGGGAAAAGGAAATAAGGAAAATGTACAACTCAGGGAGAAAATAGGGAAATAAAGTCTTTAATGCGTCCTACAGATCCGCAGACCTGGAAACCCAATGGCACTCTGAGAGCTGGCCGAGAGCCATGAGCTGGCGGGAAGCCAAAAGGGGAGCCCCCCCCCACCAAGGCACATGTGTCTGGTTTTATACCAAACATGACTGCTTAACTCCACACCCAGTTTCCAGCAACCTTCCCTTTGGTGGTGATGGGATTTGTCTTTCCCAGTGTCCTGATGGCTTTGGTCTGGAGTGGGGGTGGAGTCCACAAAGCCTGTATGGAATTAGCTCAGGACATCCTTTCCCCCTAACCAAGGTACAGCTGGAACTCCATCCTTATGATATGCTCCTATTTTCCTTGGGATATAGTGAAAGCATTCAGTTGAGAGCTTTCTGTGCCACTGTGCCACCAATAAAATATATGGATCTGAGAAACAAAAGGTAGAAACAGGAATGGCTCCATTATTCCTAACTCTGAATGACTTATTGGGGGCATTTTGTGTGTTTTCTATCTGGAATAGTCTTCTCTACAATGTTGGAGACCTAGTCTCAAAGAGAGCATAATATTCAGGGGACACAGCAAGGATCCCATTGGAAGATAAACAACCACTACTGTCAGTCCACTTTGACATTCTTGTGTCTAGGGACTAGCAGGTGTAATTGGAGTCACTGTAAATTAGGATTGACTAATCCAGATCATAAATATGAGGCCATATTTATACAATGGGGACAGGAAGGAATGTGGACAGAACCCAGATGATCCACTTGCTCCATCCTGGTCCTATTTGCCCTGTGGTGATGATGAATAGACAGGGGGTAATGTGGAGCAAGGTGCCTGGGTAAGTAAAGCTCTTGCCTTCTCACAGAGCCCGGGAGACAGAGGCTTTATCTTCTGGACTATTAGGATTTCAAGGGGCTATTTGCTGGGTCCTTCAGAAAAGAAATCTGAATTATAAACTGGGAAGAGGGTATTAAAAAGATTTACATCTCAATGAGGCAGATAAAGAAAATCACAATGATGTGTTTTCTAAAGTGACTGCTCTAAGAAAAGGGGAGGGGCCTCATAAGTTAGGCCATTTGGATTTTCTACGGCCTTCAGGAAAGTTCAGACATAGGAGCTGGAAGTAACCCGTCTAAAGTTCAGTCCAGTTGAAGGGCATGTCATGGTCATTTTGGACGACTCCCAGGAGTCATGTCCACTCCTCCTACTCTCTTCTCCCCACCAAAAACCTATTGCATGCACTGCCTTCTTGGCGTCTTCTCGGTGGGCTCAAACTAATACTAACTCAATTTTACATACATCCATCTCATGAAATAAACTATATGACACTCTCAACACAATGTCTCCCATGCACGAGAGTATCAGAGTAAATGCCTTGTTGGAATAAAAACCTTTTTTCAGACCTGATACAGTTATTGCTCCAAGGCATAAACTTGTGAACACAGATTATTGGATTTTAGTTGCCACTGTCCCTGTATCCTGCAGTCCTTTGTTAGAACAAAATACAGTAGTTTGGACTTATTGCTATTATCTTTAGTGCCCTATTCCAGGGTACGATCTGCTCCTGTCAATTGCAGTGGTTTTCTTGTCATCCTTCTTAGCTTCCGAATGGAAGTATATACACACACACACAGGTTCAAAAAATCCTCTTTAAAAAAAGTTACATTCTGTTTTCCCTTAAATTTTCTGTGGGATTTAAACAAAGGTAATTTGTTAAAGATAAAAATTATATTTACCGTAAAAATGTAACACAAAACTGCATGTACTTTGATTATGTACTACCTTGTGACAATATAGGCATGAAAAATTAGAGCTTCTCGATATTTGCATCATTTCACAGACTTTATTTTTAGGTACTTCATTTAACTCACCATGATATTAATGATGACTTATAATAACTGCTAAAATCTTTAGTCAATCATTGGCATGCTTTCAATTACTTGAATATATTGGGCATCAATAATTAATTCTCTCAGTTCTCATTTTAATATTTTTCTCATTTTCATATTTTTCATTATCCAGCCTGCAGAAGTTCTCCAGCCCCACCCATCAGTCACACACACACACACCTGTTTCTATCATCCTTCCTTTTCCATCACACTGTATTATGTAATGTTAAGGGAAACTTGAAAGAAACTCATTTTACTTGGTGACTATGTAACTGAACAAGGAATCTCACATTTTATCCACTTAATCCTCCCAATATACTGCATGAATGGCATTGCCGGTTATATTTATAAATAAATAAAAACTAAATCCTGAGAGAAGAAAAAACTCACTCGGATTCTCAATTAGAAAACTGGCGAGTCAATTTAAGTACAGGACTGTCTGATTCCCAAAGCCACACCTTTCTCTGCCAGGATATATCTCTTTTTCCATTATACTATGAAAGTCATCATCCAATGGATGCATATGAACTTAGCAGTACATATGAGAGTGATATGTTTATATATTTTATTAGCATTAAAATAAGCTAATGGTTATTGCTATATTACTGAGATATATATTGCTTGGTCTTAATGGTTATTACAATATTAATAAGATATGGGAGAGAATATTTTTAGTGGCAATTGCCATTTTAAAAAGATATATGAAGAATTTTATAGGCTACAAAAGAAATAAATATGCTAAAGAAAACACTGTCATCATGCTTATTCTGAGTTCCACTGCTTAAATGCTTATGGATTGCAAAAGTAATTTTACTGTAAAGTTTTACTGTCTGTTAGATTTCAAGTTAAAAAATGATATAGAGAATATATATTTAAATGTGGTTCCTGCCTCCAGGCTCTCCCTGCATCAGTCCATCTTTTGGAATTCTCTTCTTCCTTAAACACAGTTTAGATTGTATTAAGTCAGACTTCCAAGTCCAACTAGTCCTATTTCCTTTAGCCTGGACAGGAAAAGAAAGTCCCTTTCTGTGGCCTGCCTGGTATGATGAGTCATTCATAACCATCTAAATTTCTCTTTATTCTACATTGTTTCCCATTTTGAATAAACTTGAATTGTACCCATTGTGCATACATACACAAACTACTTCTTTCTTCTGCTTTTAAACTATTCAGATTATACAATTGAATGCCCGACTCCTATCTTATCTCATCAAAGAGCTTCTGTTAGCAATATTTCTGTGTACTGTTTGAAGTGGAAATGGGATATTTTAATTGGATATTGCTGAGTTTTAGGAATACGTCTGATTTTCTTAAAATGAACACATACGGGACTTTTCAGTTATATTTTATGGTTTGTATTCAATGCTCTGATACATGCTCCACTGAAAAGGGCATGCATGAGATCTGAGCTAAGAGGTATCTGTTGCAGAGCAGGGAAGAGTTGTCACCATCTCTTAAGCCTCAGCACCTTTGACCCCGGGGCAGGCAGGGACTAGGTTGCTGCAATTAGAACCCATCTTGGAGCCCCACCTCTGTTCAACCTCCCAACAGCTGTCACTCAGTCTGGGAGAGCAGATGTTTGTCACTGTTGGAGCTTGTGAGTGTGTGTGTGTGTGTGTGTATGCACAGGTAGGTATTTAATCTGTATTAGTCTCCATTCTCCTTGCAATTTTCTTGCCTGTGAGGCTAGGGCTACATTCAGTAGACACAGTATGACCTCCCAAAATTATAATGTAATCTGTAAATAAGTCAGCTTTGGTTATTGCTTTCTAATTCTTAGGTGAATTATCAGGATAATATCAGGGGTACCTGATTGCCCCCTGAGAATGTCTGCACAGCAGGGAAAAGAGAGGGTGACAGAGCACCTTGGCAGAGTTGCTGATTTTTTTTAAAAGGGGAACGTTTACAAATGTTCACTATTAACTGTGAGTTAACTATAAAATTTATTAGATTTCTTTATTAAGGTAATGAGTTTCCCTTCTGTTCCTAGTTCATAAAATATTTTAAATTAAATTGTGAATTAAACATTTTAATGCCTTCTTTACATATTTTAAGATCATCGTGGTATTCTTTTCCAGAGATCTGTTAATGTATAATTGCATTACCAGATTGTTTAGTATTAATTTTTTCTTTCATTTCTAAAGAAAAGCACTACAACTTGTTAGATTAAACCTTTTATATCAAATTCATAGTGAGATTAAATCATTAATTTTCTTTAACAGTGCTTTTCTGGTCTGTTTTTTCAATATAATAGTGACATTCTTTCATGCTTCTCAGGCCTGTTAAATGAATTCAACATGAAGGCCATTGGACTGAAATGGTTTTTTCTTTTTTTTTTAAACAAGAATCTTTTTTATTTTTATTTTTTATTGGGTACAAGAATTGGAGTGGAGGGGTGTGGAGTGGTGAGACAATTCACCAGAGACAGAATGGGGAGCAGAAGAGGCTGATCTACTGAAATGTACTGCTGAGGGGAGCAGTGGAGGCAACAGGAGAGGTCTGCTAGGCCATATGTGGGTCAGCTCCCTGACCTGGGTCCAACTGAGGTGGCAAAGATGACAGCACTGAGACTTAACCCTTAGACCACCAGGGAGGCCCCTCTAAGTGGTTTGAATGCCTTGGCTGCCCACTTCAGCAAACTGACACCTAAGCCATAGCCAAAGCACTGGCATCTGAGAAAACAAAACTTAAGAATAGAGTTGAACTCTCGGTGGTGAAATTAATGTAGTATATAAACATGTTGATTTCCAGTGATGTACTCCTGAAACTCCTATGATGTTATAATGCATTGTTACTTCGATTAAAAAAAAATCATAACAAAATAGGCTTTCCCAAATAAGGCACCTTCATAAGCTGTAGCCAATGAAATGATTGCTTTGATTTGCTTCTGCTGTCTAAAGCTTTCTGTCTAGTTTCTATCTGTGGAGCACTCTTAATCAGTTTTGGTTCATCTGCCCCATTAGAATCAACATTCAAATCAAGTTTATTTGAATAAACTTGTAAATTTTAATGGACTTCAGTTTATATTTTAATAGACTTTTGGTTTAAAATCATTTTGTTTAATGGTATGAAAATGATAATTTTCCTTTAGTAAGAGTTTTCCTGGTATAAAAACATTTAAAAGATATCTCTTCCTGTAAATGGGCCTTTAAACCTTTTTGTTTATTATAATTTATAATATATTAGAATTCATTTCTAACACTATACTTTGTGTTTTTTAAATCTATTTAATGCTTTTTTCTGACATCTTTGGAATGTGAATGTTTACTTCTCCACTCATCTCCATATTGGTTTAAAATTTATTACATTTTATTCCTTTCTTTAAAAGGTTATCTTGGAAATTTTATTATTTACCCTGGACTTCAAAATTTTAAAAGTAATATGCATAGTCCTAAAATATCTGCTCCAGGGTAGCGCCAGTTTAGAAATAATACAAAGGGTATTCAGTTTCTTTCCTTGACAACAAGTAAGACTGTGTAGTGTTTCAATGAATGATTCTACATATTGATATACCAAGATCTAACTGCTTTGGAAAACTTTTCATTGTAATTCAGTACCTGAAGTTCCAATAAAATATGCACACATGCAGATTTATCCTATTCAAAATGTGTGCTTTTTGAATCTGAGAATCAATTCTTTTATCATTTTATTATTCCCTTGTCTTCTCCACATTTCTTTGATTCTCTTCCTCCATAATTCTAATTAGACATGTTAGCCCATCCCCTGGTTCATTAGACTACTCTTTAATCATTTTTCCTTCTATCTGTTTGTACTGTAAGATACATCACAGCTTCAGGTCTTTCTGCATTTTCACTTGAATTGAATCTGCAGTTTTAAATTCAGTAAAGTTTCTAACTTTCATATTCAATTACATTCTAAGAGACCACATTTTAATAATTTTAAAATGACCTTGTCTTTTTGGGATTCTTATGTGTTTAAATTTATATATGTTTAATTCATGTATTTATTTGTAAATCAATAAAATACATTTTTCTAAAAGGCTATTTAAAAAGGCTATTAATATTTTTATGATCTTGAGTTCTAGGGAGATTAATTGTTATTTATTGTTACTCCTATTAGATCAGTGATGATATATTTTCTTATTTTTCCTTTAGCCTAGATATTAATAATTTGCCAATTTTAGATATGTTACAAATTATTTCTTCTAATATATCCACTTTTATTTCACTATATGTAGGTTCTTAGTTTTGCACTGTTGCCTATAATATTGATATGATTTTTGGGTATTATTTGCAAGCATTATTGTTTAGCACAATCATATTTTCCCAGTATTTGTTGACTTTTTGTTATTTATGACTAGCTCTTTAACTTCTATTAATTTTTATGTATACAAAATATAAATCTAAACATAACTCACCATTCACAAAGCTATTACCCAACATCAATTTTTGAATAGCTAATATTTACGCCATGTATTTAAAAATGTCAAATTTATAATAAATATCCATATGGAAAGAATAATAATAACTAGCATGAACTATTGCCTCCCTTCCCAAAATGGGGAAATGGAAATAGGTGGATCTGAAAATTGACATAAAAATCTCTGTGAAAACGCTTTAGAAACAAAAGACATTATTTATTTAGTTATGCATTTTTTAAGAACTCTACACATTTATAATTTTAAAAGAGTTAAAACCGTTACTAATTAATTTCATAAGTACGAAGTAGAAGTCAACTTTGCAGGTATAAAAATATACTGCAAGACGGTATATATTACAAAAATGGTTCTGCCAAAAAAAACAGGAAATTAAGTCTAATGGAATACACTAGAAGGTTTAAAAACAGATGCTCATAGGTAGCTATGACAAAGATAGTTCCTTAAATAAATGGGGAGGGGGTGAAATATGTAGTAGTTTATTCAGAACAATCTGGCATACCACATGTCAGGAAAAAAAAAATGGCCCATATTTTGTTATAAAAATATATAAAGTGAATTTAGATTGCAAAGCTAATTACAGGAAATGTCAAATGATAGATAAATAACTATAATCTTGAATCAGGTAGATAGCTTTTTAGAAAAAAAGAGAATAATTCATAAGGAGGAAATCATTGGTATGAATGTCTAAAAACAATGGTTTTATTAGCAGTCTATCTATAGGATAATATATCTATATTAAAGTCAGAGATTCATACAATTTATGTAATATAGATAGCATCTGTGTGATGCTTAAGAATAACTGTAATGTCGTCCATATGAAGTTAGATTGCAGTTTTCAAATGCTGGCTTTTATATTTTATTGCCATTGGAATATTTCTTGTCATCTTTCTGCACAAGTTTTTATTCCAGCATTATTTTGATCACTGCATTTTGTGAAGATTAATTTAGTATGTGATAAGTGATTCAAACAGAAGCATGGAATAAAATAAACTCAATAAATATGTTATTATTAAAATTTTTATTTATTTATTTATTATCTTTTACCAGCAGAGGCATACAATTTAGATCATCATAGGGAAACTTAGAATTTAATAAGAGAAATATTGTCACTGATATAATTAAACAATTCAAAATGGAGAAAGATGATTAATAAGTGTTCTGTATCAAACTTTAAAAGATACAAAATTAGTATCCTCACATTTTAACATGCCCAGATGTTAGTGTGTAGTTTGCATATATTGTTTCATATGGTTTAATTGGCAGACTTTTGAAGTTGTACATTATTAATGGAGAAGATGATTTTAAATTGAATGGGATGTCATCGTTTATAATAAAAGATATGAAAGCTCCTTAAGCTCACAAGTAATCAGGGAAATGCAAACTTAAGAAAAGAGAAGCTTTACCAAACACTAAAAGTTAAATAACACCAAACTTTGACAAAGATTTTGAAAAGCAAAAACTATCCTAGATCTCTTATGGGAGTGTAAATTTGTCAAAAGCCTGGAAAGACACCTGTCAGCACCTTAATGAAAGTAGATATATGTATATCATGAGATTGACTCAATCTGTCATCTCTCTCTCTCTCTCTCTCTCTCTCTCTCTCTCTCTCTGCCCCCCCCCACCTACCTACTTAACTATCTGCTTATCTAGTCTGCCTATCATTCTATCAATCATCCATCTCCAATGTATATCCGTCTCCAATGTGTGTGTGTGTGTGTATATATATATATATATATATATATATATATAATAGAAATCATTGGGCCTCCCCGGTGGCGCAGCGGTTGAGCGCTGGGTTGCGAAGCTGCCCGCGGCCTCTGCAGCGCCGGTTCGATCCCCGGCTGCTCCCCGGCCACCGGAGGAGGGTCCCACATGGCGCGCAGACCCCTCCTGCCGCCCGCTGCTCCCCTCAGCAGTGTACTTCGCTTCTGCCTGCTCTGCTCCTCGCTCTGGCTCTGGTGAATTCTCTCACCCTCCCGCGCTTCTGACTGTACCCAGTGCATGTATAAACAAGCAAACAAATAAATAAATAAATAAAAACATGCCTCTATAAAAAAATAAAAAAAAAATGTTTTATAAAAAAAAAAAAAAAAAAGAAATCATTACACAGGCACATAAGAATGCTTGGCTATTGATATTGTTTAATAGTTATGAAAAAGGGGCCTCCCCGGTGGCGCAGCGGTTGAGCGCTGGGTTGCGAAGCTGCCCGCGGCCTCTGCGGCGCCGGTTCGATCCCCGGCTGCTCCCCGGCCACCGGAGGAGGGTCCCACATGGCGTGCAGACTTCTCCTGCCGCCCGCTGCTCCCCTCAGCAGTGTACTTCGGTCCTTCTGCCTGCTCTGCTCCCCGCTCTGGCTCTGGTGAATTCTCTCACCCTCCCGCGCTTCTGACTGTACCCAGTGCATGTATAAACAAAACAAACAAACCAGCAAACAAATAAATAAAGCATGCCTCTATAAAAAAAAAAAAAAAAAATATGAAAAAGGGTCTTAAAATTTTGTTTTTAATTGACATAACATTGCATCATAAAATTTTATGTTTCAAGTGTTCATTATTGAGAAAAAAATGTATCTATACTACATTGAGTTCACCACTAAAGGTCAAAATCTATCCTCACCATATCCTTGGCCCTTTTTTCTTTTTTTTTTTCTGATTTACCCAGTTCTCTATTCCTTTATTTTTGGAAAATCTCTTCCCTGTGGACAGTGAAGTTACCAAACTTGATGACAGGGCTTAAGGGATAGAAGAAGACTGTCTCTTGAAGTCTCAAATTATTTGTTTTCCTGGATCATTCTCACAGATTTTATAGCAACCATCAAAATAAATTTTGAGGAAAAGCATATTTTGGCATCTTCACATTTACATAGCATCTTCTATATTGCTGTGTACTAAAGTACTGAAAAATATCACTATCATTGTCATCATCATATCATAATGATATACTTGGTGTTCTTAATAGAAATACTTCTATGTTTCATGAAGCTTGAGTATACCAATCCCATTTCATTTTTTTGTTATATTAATAAGGAGAAAATTTCACAAACTTATGCATAATGTATTATTGTGTATGGGAAAGAACTACTTACTAAATATTTATGATGGGCTAAAGTGAGGATTTAATTTAAAAATGAAAGTAGTTTTCACATATGTTCCCCATGCAAAATTATGATTGTATTATATATATATATATATATATATACACACACATACTTCGTGTGTATTGCTGATGCTTCTCCTCCACTCCAATGTTGCCCACTCTTTTTATATATGAAGTAGCTGCATGCATGTGTAATTGCACATACATGTATATATATGCACAAAGCAAATACATATACAAGTGTTCATATGCACATACATAGACATACTACCTACATGGATTTAAATATGTAAATGCCTACATATATAATTTATAAATTTATTTATATTTTACACAAATCCCACATTTCTTAATCTGTTTTGGCAATTAATGTCAATCCACAAAAGCAGTAAAATGGTAAGACAACTGTGAAACAGTGTAGCATAATCACATAAATTGTCAAATTGTTGGTCAATTGAAAAAGCCATCACTTTGAGCAGTTAATTTCACTAAATTGTCACTAAATTGTCCAATTTGTTTGAATTTGTTCATTTGAACACTCTTAGGTGGATATTTTCTAAAAATGTGGAAAAATTGAAAACCAAGGTCTAATTACCATTATGACAAAGAAAAGGACATTTAGCTTTGTAACTGGCAAAATATCTTTTGCAGTATCCTAAAATTAAGCACCATGTAACAGATTCTGAGTTATGCTACTTGGAAATTATTGAAAAATAAAACAAAAATCAATAAAAAAATTCAAGGACACAAAATGCAAAATGCACGTCAACAAGCAAGTACTGCATACTCAAATGTGTATTTTAGAGTGATATTACTATATTTAATTTCAAATATTTCTGGCTCATATGTGAAATAATGAAAGAAAAATATATACAATCACAAAATTTAGACCATATCTTAATTTATAGGAAACATTTTCCCATGTTTTATAATGAAAATACACACCAAAGATAAAGCATCATTCAGAACTGAATGAGGAGAAACATATTCCTTCTCCCATACATTACATTTCTTTCTCTGATACTGCTCTCAAATAGCAGATTCAGAAATCCAAGAACTGTACCAGATTTTGGCTCAGAAACATAGGCCATCAAGATGAAAGAGGATACAGTTTGTAGGAAAACACACCCTGTACTTGAAGATTAGCCATTAGCTGCAAATACATGCCAATAGTAGCACCTGGCATTTAAAAGTCTCACATGCTCTTTTCATTTCTGCTCATTTGATTTATCCCAAAAGAGTGAAGAAGAATAAACAGTAAGGGAAGGAGGACACAAGTATCTTTGTGTTGTTTTCACGGTCTTGGAGTCTACAAATTTAATTATTTCCGTCATTCAAGGATATGTAAATTTAAACATAGTAGTGAATATTTTACATCCTATCTCAGACACTTGCTCAGACAACATATTGCATATCATGTAACATGTGCATGTGTCAATGCATGTATGTGCATGAATGTGCATACCTGTCTGCATGCATACACATATATGACAGTTACAATTCACTTGAAAAGTAGAGATACTTCATTAAATATACAACTTACAATCCCTCTTGGAGATACACCAGGAGTAGAGAGCTGAGTTACAGGGACATATGCTGATGGATCACTATGACAGCTGGTTGTCAATGTGATTTTAATACCCTACATGTTTGGGATTTTTTTTCTATGGTATGAAGAATTAGAAACATCTACTAAGGTTATTATTCTATAACTTCTCAGTCTTATTCATCTTAAGCTTCTTCATTATTCACTCAGATGGGCAGCAGAAATGACATAGTGGTTAAAGACCCATGTATTTCATACAATATGACAATTGGTCAACATATTAAAATAAAACTATATGCTTCAGAGTGAAACCAAGATGGTAAAAGGATTTTAAAATTGTAATCATTTTGGGAGTTGTAGGAAGTTAGAAATGATTGTTTTGGAGAATAGAACTTATGTTCACATTGCTTGTTGTGAAGGAGGCTTTGCTTTGAGTTGTATCTCCTAAAGATTTAAAACTTCAACACAAGGAATGGAAGTTTGGAAAGAGCTTTTGATTCATTGTTAGGAAGAATCTTTTTAGCGATGATAACTATCCAAAAGTGAACTGTCGGACTTGAGACATAGGTTCTACAGATATTTAAGGACAGAGTTGGTAACTGTGTTGGACATTCAATCAGCACCTAAACTGATGAATGTGTTAAGTAATAATTAAAAATAGGTAGCATGTCATTTCTAAAGATGAGAAGACTTATGAGAGTGAGAGTTCACTCAAATTTTTAATAACTGAGACTCTTTTTTTTCTCACTATCTTTTAGTTTGTGATGTTTGACATTATACTTCCAAATGATTTAGTTTAATCAGCCATAAAAGGTACTCCAAATGGCAATGTGTTGTCTTAAGAAGCAGAAAATATGGAAATTCAAGAAGATATCTGCAGTGTTTTTAACAAATCTGTGAGTTGAATAAATTTTGAAATCATTAAAAATAAAGTGAGAAAAGTTCCTCCTCTTACAGGATTTATCATTATGGGAACATCTGGCATTTGGAATACAGATATTAAAATAAAATTCATGAAATTTTACAATATTTTTCACAATGTTTAATTGATCTTTTTTAGCAGATTTTTCAATTTAACTATTCTTCTTTTCCTTTCAAAACACATATTTTATATCAACCAAATATTTTATATTGCATTAAAATATACTAATAAGAGAATTATGTACCTTCAAGTAGAATTAAAAGAAATTTCATGGTCTGAGAGATTTATTTGAGGAAAACCAAAAAATGAATCATAATCATAGGAGCTGATTATAATAAAGTATTTCTACCAAATAAAATCTTATTTCCTTTCTTTTCTTTCTCTCTAAACTGCTATTCTTGTTCTTGTCATTGAATCCATCAGGTTCCTGTTTGCTAATCTGCACTTCCATTGCACTGCTTGGTTAGAAAATTATTGTATTGAGCCCACTCCTTGATTTGCTAACCTGTCCTTGGGTCTTGTCATTGTGCCCAACCCACCTTGTTTGCTAATCTGCACTTCAGATTCTTGTTACTGAGCATACCCACCAGGTCCTTGTTATCTTAATTTTTTTTTCCTTCTTACTTGGAGAAGCAACTGTGTGGTTGTCATATAACTTCAACTTCTGAAAAACAAAATGTTGAATTAGTGGTGATTAAGGCAGTAAGGTTATTCTGAATTCTGTGTACATGCCAGTCTTCATGCCCTCATAAATTTCTTGACTAATAGTGAAAAAAGCACTGCTGTATTATTTTGAGTGCCATCAAAGACTGTGTCCAATCACAATTTTAAGTGAATTTTCTTCAAAGTTCTTAATCACAGGTCACTTCAGTGGTGCGACAGATGGTATATAGTAAGTGGGTAGTAAGACATAAAGACAGGTGGCCACGGATCAGAGGGGATTTTTTTTTTCTAAGATGTCAATCTTAGTGCTTTGGTGACATTGGGACTCTCAGGGCAAGATCATGGGTGGGGTCAGAGCTGATCTTAACTCACTTAAGAATTGGTAATTGGCAGCAATCAAGTCTTTAATTATTATGTTGAAAGTTCATGCCAGAAGTACTTTAAATTGTCTTTTGTAAATGAGAAAATATTCCTCATGGCTGTAAATGTGTTTGTAGGAATAAACAACTTAAATTGTAAGTCTAGTGAATAAAAAATTAGTAAATAAAGCACAGAATATTTGGAAAAATAAATTTGTCTTGGAAATTTGCATTTAAGGGCATCAACATATACCAAAATATTTTTTTCAAAATTCTTACAGAAAAGTATGTCATGATCTCTTTGTAATTATTTCCATTGACCCACTATACTCATTGCTGACTAGGTGAGGAATCATCTAGGGTGTCCTGCTGCTAACCTTGAAAATAAGGACAGAAATTACTCCTTTCGAATGGGCTAGATCTAAAGAACTAACCCTTGAAAGCTTACTATAGAATTGAAGAATCCAATAAGAGAGAAGAAAGGGTGAGACCAAAGTGGAAGGCAGAGCAATAGACTATGGTCTTGGAATATGGATGACTTGGTGGTTGTTGTACTATAGTAACTACACCTGAAGGTGGCAAAATCCTGTGCTTCCAAAATATCAAAAACAATGTAAATCGGTAACCTCAATAAAATAAGAAAAGAATAAATGAAAATAAAGGGCTAGAGCTGGATAAAAATCTTTCTGGAAAAAAGCACACCAGCAACAACCAGAGCAGACACTTGATAAAACAGTCTTATTACTATTATTCAATAAACACATAAATCATACAGTTGTCTTACTTGCTGTAGTGGAGTAAATATTACATGTTCTGGACCTCCTTGTTGGCTCAAGGGGTTAAGCACCGCATTATGGGGTGGTCCACAGCCTTTGCAGCACAGGTTCGATCCCCGGCCAGCTGGGGAGCGAACCACATGGCACAGTAGACCTCTCCTGTCTCGCCAGCTGCTCCCCTCGGCAGTGTGTTTCAGCCAGTCTGCCTGTTCTGTTCCCTGCTCTGTCTCTGGTGAATCCTCTCACCCCCCCCCATACTTCTGGCCTGTACCCCAGTTCTTGTATGCATAAATAAATAAATCTTTAAAAAAAGCATATTACATGTTCTAACCATGTTTAAAATTTTGAGAGCAAACCATCTCAGGGAATGATGCAGGAACTCTGTAAGGCTCCAAATTCCAATTGAATGGTACTTCAATAATAGTAATGTACACATGCAAATTAGACAATACATGGTGCTTTTGTGCTTTGGAAGTAAGAATCTAAACTCTTTGACATAACCGCTTAAAAAAAAATCTGTTTATTCTTTCAAAGCCATGAACAACATTAATTCTTTAATAATAACAATGGTAATGGTAATGATAACAAAATTTGTTCATGTTGAAAGTTCCCACTATTTTTTTTTAAGATTTATTTTTCTTTATTTATGCACACAAGAAGTGGGGTGTAGGCCAGAGGTGCAGGGGATGAGAGAATTTACCAGAGACAGAGCAGGGAGCAGAACAGGCAGATTTACTGAGCTACACTGCTGAGGGGAGCAACTGGTGAGACAGTCTGCTGTGCCATGTGGGTCAGCTCTCTAGCCAGGGATCCAACTCATGCAGCAGTGGCCGGCAATAGCTTGATAGCTCTGAGACTTTAAACCCTGTGCCACCTAGGAGGCCCCATTCCCAGTAAGTTTTTGTGTATTCCACAGTTATAAATAAAGAGAGGCAAGCAATTTAAACCTACCATGTAAATACCTTTATAAGGACTCACATACATCTCCATTTTCTACCCTACACATCCACTATTTGATTATAAAATGGTGACATTATTTTCTCATTCTTGTGTAATATTTATTTTTTTACTGTTTTTAAAGATTTATTTTTATCTATTTATTTATGTGTACAAGAACTGCAGCATAGGCCAGAGATGCTGGGTGTGAGAGGATTCACCAGAGACAGAGTGGGGAACAGAACAGGCAGACTGACTGAAATACACTGCTGAGGGGAGTAGTAGGCGAGCTAGGAGAGGTCTGCTGCGCCATGTGGGTCAGCTCCCTGGCTGGGGATCGAACTCATGCCACAGTGGCTTGTGACAGCTTGATAGTGTTGAGACTTTAACCCCTGAACCACCAGGAAGGCCCCTTGTGTAATACTTATGTAAAGACAATGTAAGACAAAGAATGAGGAGGTCCTTTTTCCTTTATTTAGAAAGAAATATTTCCTATACTTTATTCCTCCTGTATGGTTTACTTGATGGTCTTAATAGGATCTTTTAGATGAAAATAATAAACTACCCTGGGAAACTACATAAAAATAAATGATATAAAAAGGCCTTCTAATATTCAAAATTAAAAGTAATACAAATTTCATTGAACACATTAGAATATAGCTACCTTAAAGCAGCATCCAAACATCATTGTCTTGGAAAACCTCAAGAAGGCAGTAAGGATTTTTACTTTGAGGACATACCTGACAGCTACAGTTTAATTGAGATATAAAAATACTTGCTAAGTATTTTTTTATTCAATAATTACAAATAGCACTTTTGCTAAAAAATCACTAGTAATTTCTTAAAATTAAAAATTATACTTGATCTGTTTCTCTATTAATGTATCCAGGAAATCTTTATTACAGAAAAAAAGAAAGTCAAAGAGAGCCACTGAAATAACAAACTAAGCACAGTTGTTCCTTTGGCCCAGGAGAAACATTCAGCTGGACTGCCTTGATGAAAACATTCATTAAAGGGCAGTATCAACGCTGTGTCTCATTTTGCATGATTGTCAAGCAGTGTTTAATATATCTGCTGAACTAAGCTAATGGCTGCCATAAAATGGTAGAGAAATTTTCATCTTTGTTTTCTGTTGAATTTCAATGCATAGACTCTCATCTCCTGCTAGTGCAAGAAGTCAGGTACTTGGATTCTGAGTTGCTTCATATCATGATCAATCAGGGGCACAGTTCTCTTTATCACACAAGGCTTATACTTCAGTCAAGACACGTTTGTTCAAAAAGGCATTCTGTGTTTTATGTGATAGAAATCTCTGAGGCCTACAAAAAGGAATGAGCAAAGCATTGCATTTTGAAATTTAGAACAGGAAAGTTGTGCTTTTTTTAAAAATTTGTTTATGCATATAAGAACTGGGGTACAGGCCAGAAGTGTTGGGGGGAGAGGATTCACCAGAGACAGAGCAGGGAGCAGAACAGGCAGACTGACTGAAATACACTGCTGAGGAGAGCAGTGGGCGAGCCAGGAGAGGTCTACTGCACCATGTGGGTAGCTCCCTGGCCAGGGATCGAACTCATGCTGCAGTGGCTGCAAATAGCTTCATAGGTTGTGTCTTAACCCCTTAGGGAGGTCCAAGTTGTGCTTTCTTCTAGTTGGAGAATTTTCTCCCCTCTTCTCAGAGAAAAACTCCAGTATCAATATAGCTCATCAGGGTTTTTCAAGAAGCAGCTTGATGCATAGCTCCAAACTTGGACAAACATTTGATGAAGTTATCATAATTATAAATCATCGCCTAAGGCAAAACAATTCAATTAGCAAAATTTTCAGAACATTTATCTTCTTTACTCCTAGAACAATTCAATAATATCTCTGGGTGGCAAAGATGTTTGGTTGATCCTCCAGGGGGGGAAAAAAAAAAAGTTGTATCCAAGCTTCCTTGATAAATTAAGTTACTTTATGTTCACTTTTAAAATAATAAATAATGTCAGGTATTATAGGTTAAATTATTCTCTCACAATTTTACGTTGAAGTCTTAACCCTAAGTAACTCTAAGAATGTGATTCTACTTAGAAATAGGGTCATTGCAGGTGTAATTGGCTAACAAGAGTCATCCTGGAATAAGGTGATCCTTAATCCAATTTGACTAGTATATATATATATATATATATATATATATATATTTTTTTTTTTTTTTTTTTCCAAAAGATTTACTCATCCATCTATGCAAGCACTGGGTACAGTCAGAAGCATGGCAGGGCGAGAGAACCCACCAGAGCCTGAGCGGGGAACAGAACAGGCAGACTGACAAAACACACTGCTGAGGGGAGCAGTGGGTGAGACAGGAGAGGTCTGCCATGCCATGTGGGACCCTCGCCCAGCAGCAGGGGATCGAACCGGCACTGCAGAGGTTGTGGACAGCCTCACAGCGCTGCGCTCAACTGCCTGCGCCACTAGGGGAGGCCCTTGACTAGTATATTTTAAGAAGATGGTTATGTGAAGACAAATGATAGTAAATGAAGTGACTTGAGTTACTCAGTACTAAGCTTAAGAATACCCAAAATTGCTGACAAACCACCAGAAGCTAGAAAGGACAATAAAGAGGTTCTACAGATGTTTGAATGAAGGTCATCCTGCCACCAGATTAATTTCAGGCTTCTATTCTTCAAAACTGTGAAGCAATACATCTATATTGTTTGAATTCATTTAATTTGTGATGCTTCATTATGGCATACCCAGGTAACTAATATTTCTAATTAAGAAAATATCCACTTAATTAAAACCAATGTTAACTACTATATTTTATGTTAGCTACATTACAAAACAATTGCTTTTTATATTTGCTTCTGATTCAAAATAATAATAAAAGCAAATAGGATACATGTTTTCCTTTTTTATGATGTTTATATATTAATGCAGTCTTTAAAATGCCTGAACTTGGGCCTCCCTGGTGGTGCAAGGAGTTAAGACACAACCTATGAAGCTATCCGCAGCCACCGCAGCATGAGTTCGATCCCCGGCCAGAGTTCGATCCACATGGCTCAGCAGACCTCTCCTGACTTGTTCACTGCTCCCCTCAGCAGTGTATTTCAGTCAATATGCCTGTTCTGTTCTCCAGTCGGTCTCTGGTGACTTCTCTCACCTCCCACACTTCTGGCCTGTACCCTAGTTCTTGTATGCCTAAATAAATCTTTAAAACAAAGAGAATAAAAAAAAATAAAAAAAAATAAAGTCAAACAGCTGATAATGATTTCATGGAAGTTTTGAAGGAGCTGTGAATGTCAGAGTATATTGGTATATATTTCATTAGAAAACGTAACCAAATTTTTAAGAAAAAAGCTTGCATTATTTTATGAATAATCTCATAGACCACCTTTCTGACATTCAAAGAAATTGATGTGATAGACCACTTCTATTTTAGTAAAAATATATTTAAACCTGATAGTGCATATATATATATATATATAAACATACAAATATATACACACAAATTATTATATATATTTATTAATAAATAAGTTATTGCCTATAGGAAAAGATAACTTGACTAATGAGAGTCTTAATAATCGAAACTCCTTGCTACAGTATACCAAGATACTAAGAAAGAATTAATTTTCATCATACCTCTAGGTCCAGGAGGCCAATAAAATGAAAAGATACAGATCTTTATTTTTAAAAAGTTTCACCTAGATGAAATGGTCACCACAACAGAGCACTATCACTTGGCAGGCGGACGCTCCTACACCACCTGGTCGGAGCTGCCATTACATGCTCTGTGATGACTCTCAAACTACAATTTTCATCTTTATTTTGTTTATATTTAAACTCTGAGGCATGCCTCAGCATTTCTGATTAAACAAATTTCCTCTTTCTTGCTCCTGAGTGTAGATATTTATATGTAATATTTTTATTATTTCTGAATATTTCATAAATCTCTTGGGTTTGATGTGTAAAGAAGAGATGATGTGTATTCATTTCACACTCTTGAAACTAATAATCACTAGAAAGGTTAATTTCCAGCATTTGATAATGTTCTAAGCCATGGCCACCTGACCTGGAATCAATACAAATTAAAACAAGTTTTAATCTGGTTTTAACCCTGACTGTATTATTTCAGAGTCATCCAGTCTCTAGAGCCATCTCTTGGTATTTCAAAACATACTCCAAGTTGACTCGGTGGAGATGGGATTTGAAATACACAGGACTGTATTTCAATTTCACAGAACACTTAATGCCCGTGGATTTAATCTTGGGCCAGAAAAAGTAAAGCTATTTTCCTTTTTGAAAAGTTTATTCTTTCTATACCTAGTTGACTTAATTATTGATGTGGTTGCTTTTCAGAGCAGCTTGACTTTTTATGCATGTTTTAAAGTAAATAAATTTTGTATTGTTTGAGCCTAGAAGGCAAAATAATTTCCATATCTAATGAAATAAGATCACTTCTTCTAATATTATGTCTTAGGTAGAGGACATACAACCAACCAAATGTTAATGTGATTTGTTATTTATATCATAATGTATTTGTAGGTTAACTTTGAACAATCACTACTCTCCTTGAGTTCCTGGAATCTTGCATTTTTACTGTGAAAGCTCGTGACAAATCAGGAAGCAGAAAGGCACCTTGAACTTACCACATTTTTCATCTATTATCTTTCTCACTGTGTTTGACACTAGTCAAGTTGTCAGCCACAAATGAAAACAGACTTCCTTTACACAAAACTTTCTATGGTCCTAAAAATAGTAAACCTCCCTGCTTGCCAGAATATAAGGAAAGAATGACAGCTTTCTTTTAGAATCGTTGTGTGAAAGTTTATATTAATTGGACTATACTGTAGTCCTTTTGAAGATATTTATCAATGAATCACTGAAATCTCTTGTGGGGAAATTGACCCAAACGTTATGAATTAATGAATGAGGAACTAAACTACTTCAAAACATTTCCAAATATGAATTGATACTGATATTTGTTCCAGCAACACTATGTGCCGGAATGGCAAGGAGTGAGGTCATATAATTTGACATGCAATGCTGAACATTTTGAGGTGAATGGAGAAATTATTTGTTCAGAAAATCAACCATAACAGAAATATCTTGGTGAAATCAGAATGTGTGGTTATTTAGTTTGAACTTCATGAAATCAGTAGTTAAGAGAACCTGATGAGTTTCAGTAGGAGAGAGGTAAAGACTTGAAGAAATTCATATTAGATCAAGTTTCAGGTCAAATGAGTTTTTACAATGTGTTCTGCCTTAATGCACAGATTTTTTTTGCTTTGAATTTATTTGATTAATAAAAAGAAATAAGTAAAACCCTAAGCTTGGCATTTCTTAATTCTATGACCTGAATAATTGAAATAATTGACCAATATAGTGAAAACACACCAAAAAGTGCTTAATAAGATATTTGGTATGCAATGACATCATAATATTTGTGACTGTTAAAGAACATTAAAATCGTTACAAATATATCATTAACTAATTTAAAAGTACAAATAAATACTGATTGGCCAAACTTCATCATATCATTTATATTTACATTACAAATAATATATGATAGATATTCTTTCCAAATGTTACAGTTACCAGTTCTAGTACATACTAAGCAAATAGTATAGCTGGGGAATCTTTTATTGCCAAAACCTTTTTTAATTTTTATTTTTATATCCTTTTTATTTAATTAATCAGTTTTCCTTTGTTGAGATAACATTAGTTTACAATGCTCTATATAACTTAGGGAATATGTCCACACTTCCTCAGATGTAGGCCACCTTCCCCTCCTTAACCATGGAAGCACCCATTACTTAAACCACAGAACCATTGTGACTCCCTGCCTTGCTCATACTAAAGCTTTATTTAAGTCCCCCTCCAGATGTTTGTTAAGATTCTATGACATTTTACATAATCAGTTTTCCTCGAACTATGGGACCATAACCCTCAATCTTAAATACAACTGAGATTTAACATTGCCTGTAGTCTAAAGCACTTATAATTTATAGCTTGGCTACCTGTAAAAGAACACACCCTAACCTATCTTTGCCTTTTTTATAGAGCAAAAATTATGTTCCTGCCCAGAGTTCATGGTCCATTTTAGTAAGGTGCAGCGGTCAATCTCACAGTTACTGTTTTATAATTATGTACAAAACACTTGAGATTAAATTACTCAAATACAGATAAATCAACATCTCAAAGTAAAATTTATTGAGTTTACTTTTAAAATTAAATGGGTGTTTTGATGAGCAATTTTTTTATTATTGTTACTTCACCAGAGTTTTAGTTTTTAAGCCTTTATTACTTTAACAGAAAGTTAGGTTATATATAACGGTTTCAAAGGCTTAGATGTTTTGAAATTTAATTATGCATTTCCCACTTTACAACTTGTATTATGATCTGATTAAGTTTATTTAGAAAAGCTATCCTCATTTAATAAGTGCCAGTGGTTTTAGTTTCCTTATTCATAGGTATGCTAATTAAAGAAATGCTTATTTTTTTTATTTTTGTTTTCCTTTCAACAACGTGAAAAATGTACTCTGATACAAGGTACAAAATTAGAATAAGATAGATTACAAGCTGAAATGGATTGTAAATCAACTTCTGTACTGTGAATATTTTATAGCAGACATTTCCAAACTAAAAAATCTGACATTTATATAGCAATGCATGCATAATTTCCTTCCTATATGTCATTTCTTTGAGATGAAAGTTATTTTAAAATGCAAGGTCAAAGAAATGATTGGCCCTAACAAATAATAATAGAAGTTAAGGACAAGCATCAGGAAGCAATTTGGCATTTTCCTTTTCTGCAAAGCTTTTAATAGCTAATGTACACCTTTAGATAAGACTAGTAAAGTTAAGGTAGGAAATCCTTGCTGTAATATGGAGATAACTTCAAGGTAGATAAATCTTTCCATTGAATTAATGGCTGTTGTTGTTCTCCAATGCAGTTAAAACGGTTCTTAGGGGATTACAGTATCTCCAATATCTGATAAATGGTATGACCAGGACAACCTCAGTCTCAGCAGGAAAGACACTGAACAAATTGTCAGCATGATTTACATACAAGTTGTCAACAGCATCTGGGTTGCTCTGTGAAAGAATGATGGGTAACAGATGTTCAGGGAAATGCTTCCATCTGCCCTTTCTCAAAATACATCCCTGTGAAACAATATATTTGAATGGATGCCACAAAGATACCTTTCTTTTGAAGAACTTTACCATCCTCAGTCTTTGAATGTTACTGTGACCATCACGCAAGCAAACAGTTTTAAGAGTGTAAATGCAATCAGGCTAAGTGGATAGACGAGAGGTCCTTGAAAAGGTCTTTAAGTTTAGTGACAGAGCTTGGAAGGAGGGTGGTTGATGATTCTCTAGTAGCTACCCTGGAAAAGTTTCCAACAGGGCATCAGAAACTCCACTTGGGGTTATCTGCTGGGTGATGTCACACTAGTATATTGTTTAGTTAGTGATTTGTTTAGATTCTACAGTGCTTACATAATATTTTAAAACTATTTGCTTTATAGCTCCAATAATACAATATAACAAGAAAAATTCAATTCAGTAAGTTGATAACTGCCTTCACCTGTTGTATAGCTATAAACATCCCTAGCAATGTTTCAATATATTGAAGGTTAAGTGGACACTGAGTGATCAATATTAGCAACAGTACCAGGTCACGGTTCTCAACAGCGAACATTTAGTCATATTCCTTTTTTAAAAAAAGATTTATTTTTTTTCTTTATGCATATAAGAACTACAGTATAGGCCAGAGGCACAGAGATAAGGGATTCACCTGAGACAGAGCGGGGAGCAGAACAGGCAGATCTACTGAGATACACTGCTGAGGGGAGCAGTGGGTGAGACAGGAGAGGTCCGCTGCACCATATGGGTCAGCATCCTGGCCAGGGACCCAACTCAAGCCTCAGTGGCTGGGGATAGCTTGATAGCTCTGAGACTTTAACCCCTGTGCCACCAGGGAGGCCCCTTTTAATCATATTCTTAATCCTTTCTCCCCAGTATAATTATTTATTTGAGGGATGGGCTCTTTCTTCTGTAGATATGGTGATAAGATTAGTGCTTACTGGACCTGGAACCATATGTGCAATGGAAAAACTTCTCAGGATTTAACCATTTTTAGAAATCAATCAGTTTTAGGTACTGAGTTATTAATACAAATACTATTCTTAAATATGCAGCTAGTTAAACATGCATTAATACTATTTTTCTCCTTTTGTGGATATATAAGTCATATTTCAAATCTCAGTGTATAAACTCCATATGCTTGTGATGATAATAGAGTTGTTAAAAATAGGATAAGAGAGGTTCATCTTGACAGGCATTTAGTAACATATTTGGCAATAATGAAATAAACTGCTTAATTTATTATGTCTTATTATTACAGAATTTATAGTGATAATCTTGAGGAATTTTACATGTGAGATAACTTTTTTATGCCGTACATTTTATCACACTTAAATATTTCTTCACACGTAAATATTTCTACAAGTTTCTTAGATGGAAATATTATGAAAAGTATACTAATAAATTCATGAAAGTAATTTAATCTTGATAGTAATTATGAATAATAAGAAATATATATTTGGGGTTGAATATGTCTATGAGAAGATTAGACTAACCTGTAAATTAAAAAATCTCAATAAGATTTACACAGGATCTGCAAATGGCAACCAAAATTCTGGCAAAAAAAAATAAACTAAATACAGACAACAAACAGAAGAGTAATATCCATCCCCAATACGGGAACATACATTTAAATCTCTGAAATTTAGCCATCCTTACTTCTCTTTCATGTTGGAATTTCTAAAAGGAACTTCTTATCTTCTTATCATTTATCTTTTAATCTCATCTATCTTCTTATCTTTTCACCCTCATCTTTGATAAAATCTGGAAAGGAACTGCCAAAATGAACACAAGCAGATTAAAAGGGATTACACATGCCTTCTACTTTCATCTACAGCTTCAGGAAAATACAAAGTACCAAAGAATTACTAACCAATTTATGTTGTCATAATTTCATCTAATTTAGTTCAGCAAACACTTATTGAGGAGATAATGAATACTGCTGATTATTGGAGGACAAAATATAAACATGCAATTACCATATTCACAGATGCTAAGGCAGTGGGACAAATCTTTAAGAGAAATCCATTGTGGTTGCCCTAAAATTAAGATTAGAAGGGTTAATATGTCAAGTTAACCCCAGAGTTTGTTTTTGTTTGTTGATTTGTTTTTTATTAGCAATAGAGCTAGGAACTTCCTGATCACTTACTTATCTTTGAAAAATAAATAAAATTTTCTAACTTTGCTATTTTCTCCCAGTCCTGTAATAGAAACAAACTCCTTTTTAAAGATCTAAAATATGTTTTGAAAACTATTATGTATGTACCAATTTCATAGCTAAGCAATCAATAGGAATAGTTATTATTGATATATTTAGAATATCACAAAAGGACCATATTCCAGCATAACTCCTCTCTTTATATAACTCTTCTCTTTATAACTAAAATGTGAATAGCAACAGCTTATGTGGTGTTAACAGCTTTTCAAGTGGGCTTGATTACAGAACACCAATCACATAAATGGTTCTTCCATACACACAATTATAGCCTCTAGTAGAGGACAGGGACCATACCTTGTTATCATTCAAGGTATAGGAGATTGATTTCAAAGATAGCCAATACTTTCCACCCTTCTCTCTCCTAGCTATATGTCTTGCTATATAACTTTTCACTTCCCCACATTAAAGAACCTGAGTCTGTTTTCCCTGTCCTAAATTCTGAGTTCAATTGTCAGGGGGAAATGATGTCCTGAGCTAATTCCATGCAGGTTTTGTGGACTCCACCCCCACTCCAGACCAAAGCCATCAAGACATTGGGAAAGACAAATCCCATCACCACCAAAGGGAAGGTGGCTGGGACCTGAGGGTGGAGTTAAGCAGCCAGGTTGGGTATAAAAGCCAGACACGTGGGCCTTGGGGTCTCTCTCTTGCTCGCCTCCTGGCTTCACGGCTCGATGCTTGCAGCCAGCTCTCAGAGAGTGCCATTTGGGATTCCAGGTCGGCAGATTGGGTAGGACGCATTTAAGACTTTGTCTCCCACTGTTCTCCCTGAGTTGTACATTCCCTCATTTCCCCTTCCCTTGTGAATAAACCTTTTATTAACCTTGTGTGTGTCTGCAGTGGGGTATTAAGTCCCTTTCAAGCGTGCGGGTGAGGACCCACAGTCAGGCAACCCATTTTATATCAGGGCTGCCCTGTAACACAGTCACTTAACTCACTTGGGCCAATATAATGTTAAAATACGTGATTCCTGCAGGAGCTTGAAAAGTATTTGTGTGTTTCCGTGTTCTCTCTAATTTCTCTTGAGATGACATGAAGATGCAAATGATGGAGGACAAGAATAGAAAATCTGGAAAGGAGGCTCACAAGACTAAAACCTGACTCACACAAGGAGGTGGGGGTCAAGGGGAATAACAAGACCATGAACCCAGATGTAGAGGTCGTGACCCTTAGGCGCCTGGGCCTGATCACAAGGCATGAGACCCAAGCAGGATCAGATGCTACAGGGAGATGAGCACAGGCCTGAGGGTAAAGATATGGAGATTGGACGCATCCTGGAATCTCTGGTCCCTTCCTGGTTTTGCCTAGTTATCCCAACATCAGCAACATGCTGCCACTCCACGGAGGAGTGACCCTCGCAAAGAGAAGAGGACTGTGTCAGTCCATCTCTGCACAGGCTCAGGGCAGCACTCCGACTGCCCACCTGTGACTGTGCAGGTGCCTCTTCTCACCAACTCTCCCCCTCTGCAGGGCAGCAGCCTCCTGCCTGCCCGTGATCTGTACCATGCTGGGACTTCTCTTTACTGACCTCCCTCAGCGGAGGCCGCTCTCCCCAAGGCTGCCGTGCTGCAACCATGCAGGCCTCTCTCAGCAAACCTGTCCCTTTCCATTTCCCTAATAAACCTGTTCTTTAAATATGACGAACGTCTCTGTCTCATGGAGAAACGTGCCTGGGGAACTCACCACATGCCGCTGAAACAGAAGCTCTGGTGAAACTTTTCCCAGACTGAACCCAAGGACCACGCACTCTACAAAACCCCAACACAACCACAGTTGACTGCTGGAGGAAATAGACCACTTTGTCTTCCCAGGCAAGGCTGTTTTAGGTCCTTTAAAGGTGAGATAATCCACAGACATGTAAGTCCTGCTAAGATCACAGACCAAAGAAACATAAGCTACTTCAATTGAAATCAGTGGAATGACCCAGATGTGTGAGTTAAATAAACACTGAATGATACTTGCCATTGCAGTGAGATTTTGCAATTGTTTTCTACAGAGATTACTGAGGTAGTTGATAACAGTTATGCAAGGCTGGTTTTTTTAATTATGTTCATTGAGGTAACACTGCCGTACAACACTGTTTTAGGGTTCTAAGTTCACAAATCTATAAATATATTTATCATACCACACCCACAACCAAAGCTCCAAACAATCCTCACCATAGTTCTTTGGGCCCCTCCCTGTTTGATGCCACCCTCCTCTTCTGATTATTTTTGCTTAATTGTTTTCATTGTTATGTTTTTGAGCAGTATTTTAAAAGTAATTTGCAGGGATTTCCTTAAAAAGGGGTGCATCTTTCAGTTAACCCCAGGGCCCACTGTATTATTGTTATGCACCTGGTAAACATCACAAACTTATGTTATTTTCTTGAATTGTGTGAGTGTTTAGTTTCATAGTTCTTGATTTTTAAAAAAATTTTAAAGCTATTTATAAAACATTTACTCTTTGAAAATAGGAAAGCACTTGACACACTTTGATTTAACAAATCTAGTTACTATGACTATAAGTCTCTGATTATCTGCCAAAGAAATGTTTCAAGAATAGACATTCCAATGCAGTTCACGGGGTTAACCTTTATTGTAAGACTTGCTAATTGTCAGATCAATGCCATAGAGAAAAATCCAGAGAATGCATAATATAACAATTTAAAAAGTAAAACAAGAAACCGAAGAAAGAGAAAACAAGCAATACTTGCCTCTGGTTATAATGACATTGAACAATTTTTATGGTTATTTTTTAGTAATCAAAAATTAATTCTGAAGTTGATAATTTTATCTCATTTATATAATTTCCATTACAAATACAGTGAAAGAGTTCTAATAATTCTGTTGACTTGTATTTGGACGTAGTTAAAAATACTTCATTTCCTTTCATTAATAATTTGAACATTTTTCCCCTTCTAAGATGTGATGTTATGCAATAATATATCAGGCTAACAGAGAGCCATAAATACATTGCACAGATAAATTTCCAATCACTTATATGTTGTAAATAACTCCCTTCTCAAGAGTGTTTTCCTGAACTGCTTTTAACTTAATTGATTCTTTTTTTCCCTTGTTTTCCTCTATCTTTCCTTCTTTTACTTGGAGGGGAGTCAATTCATTCTGTCATATAATAGTTATGTGACCCTTGTGAAAGACATTTCTTGACCTTTCGCTTGCTCATCTCTATTTGGGAATATTGAATAGAATGTTAAAATCCTTTTCCCCCCTAACTAGAGCCAAAAAATTCAATTCCTATCTCTGATTTTTCTATAAGGACAGGACCCCTTATAGATGATCTAGTTGTTTCTAGACAGCATTGCTTATGGTAAATATGACTCAAATAGGTAAAGGACAAAAAATAGGAAATTTTCTACCAGACTAAGCCTGATCAGTGGGCAGTCATAGCTTTGGGGCTGCCCTGAAGGCAGTGATCTTATAACTGGGCCTCACCTTTGTGGGGATCCTGAAAGTCTTGGTAATGGGACTATATCATAGGAGATATTGTTTCCTATTTGAGACATGGAATTTCAAAACCAGTAAATTCCATGCTTTTTGGTCTTTTTTCTTGCACCTTGGCTATCAACTGGGCATATCAGAGAATATTTGGATTGCGTCTTCCGCGAGAACTCTCAATAATGAAAAATCCCTGAGGCCACCCAGATCGCAGGTTCTGTTTCTGTCTTATGTCCTTTTAGTCCAATCCAGTAAGAAAACTGCCTGTTTTGGGATTGTAAGTCTAATTGACTGATGAGCACAAGAAATCTCTGAAAAGGGAGCTACGGGAGATAGTAATAATAATAATAATAATAATAATAATAATAGCCACAACCACCTCACAGAGTTGTGAAGAATAAATAGAATAATATGACTAACTAGAGCTGCTGAAACAGGGGCAGATGTCGTCTTTCTCTTTATCCCAGAAAGAATAATTGTGATTGGGTTCTTCCAGTCTTTTCCTGAAAGAAGTTGTTCTTCTGTCTTCCAATGTGATTAGTCAAGTCCTTTTTCTCTTTCTTTGCTTCTCCTTTTCCTCTCACTTTTTACTTTGTATTTGGTAGGGGAGGGAGTTTCCTACGGGCTCTGCAGTCACTTCCAACTTTTAATGAGCACTTCGGCAGAGGGTACACTTCCCGTCAAGCAGTGTCTCTGGGGTCTATGACAGACGCGCCAACCTTGTTGGTCTCTTCTTAGACATGATACTTGAACTTTCAATTTGAAGACTATTCTTTAACATAAAACCCCAAAGGTAAATGACAAAAATTCCCATCTATGTTGTTATAGGATAACACTTTTACTTGAAAACAAAAATATCAGTCTAATAGATACATGGTGTAACCTTCAAGATCATTATGACATCAATTCCCTAGTGGCTAAATTATTCCAAGTACTTAATTTTCATCATAAAACAAATACTATACAATTATTAATTCTTGTGCCTATTTCTTGATGTCCTTATATATACTTTGTTTTGTTAATGTACATTTTGAAATTGCTGGGATAGATAATACTTAATAACAATATTTTTTATTCTATAAAATATCGACATAGCAAGGTCATAATATGAAAAATGATATTAATAACAGAAGCCACATTTTAAATATTAACTGCTTTCTAGAAAATAGTGTGTATGTGTGTGTGTAATATGTATACCCTTAATATTCATTAAAAAACAGTGGAGAGGTGAAATTATAAATAACTTATAGATAGGGAAACCCAGACTAGGAGAAAGTAAGTACTTCTTTTAAATTACAAAATTATTTTAGTGTTGGGACCTCCCTGGTGGCACAAGGGGTCAAGATGCAACCTATGAAGATGTGCACAGCCACTGCAACATGAGTTCAATTCCTGGCCGGCCAGGGAGGTGACCCACATGGCGCGGCAGACCTCTCCTGACTCACCTGCTGTTCCCCTCAGCAGTGTATTTCAGTTAGTCTGTTCTGTTCCTTACTCTGTCTCTGGTGAATCCTCTCACCCCCCAGATCTCTGTTCTGTGCCCCAGTTCTTGTATGCATAAATAAATAAATCTTAAAAAATTATTTTAATGTAGATGTTATTCTATGCAACATCTATGGTGGGCTGTAAACCATTAGGGCATACTAACTCCTTTCATAGTATATTCGTGGCTCCAGTAATAGATAGTCCTCTTTAAAATGTACAGATATATTTAATTATATGCATAAATAAATAAAAATAAATCTTTAAAAAATAAAGTCATTTGAATAGCAACTCTCAAATGTTCAAAAAAATTTTTTTTGTTTTGATTTACAGAAGGAGTCACTTTAATAAGATAGTAGTTCTTGAGAATATAGGGTAGGGGAAATCTTAGACTGGTAAGTATATTACAGGACAGGGAGAGGGGCACCCCAGAACCCCCAAACCTGCCTGTTTTAAATAGGTTCTGCCATCCACCACATCAAGACAAAACATACTCTAGTGCCTAAGATCTTCAATGGGAAGGAACTTCAATTAGTGTGCAACAAAGAGAAGAGGAAGAATAGTTTCCAAATCAAGCACCTGAAGTGACCCATCCCCTCATGGGTAAATGCCCAGCCAAACAGGGTTGGCCCAAAAGCCTGGCACAGTCTAAAGCACATTCTGGCAGGGACCCATAGAAAAAGGTCAGAAAACAGCAAGACAAGTCTGGGAGTAAGAGCAAAATCAAGAGAAAAGATGCCATTGGTAGTCTCCCCTCTGGTCTCCCGCCCACATCTGTTTCACCCAGTCCAGGACGAAGAAGTAAGTGCAGCTTCTTCACATGTCTCTGCCCCATGTGCCTCCTCCAGGTCTCCTGCTTCCTCCTTTTTCATCTCCTCTCCAGCTTCTCCTCCCTGCTCAGCTCCACCCTTCCCTGGGTGTGGCAGGGAACCTGGAACCTCCCCTTTTCCTGGGGACCACTCTGTACAATTAGACTTTCTCTAATTTTTGGTAATTAAGAGAATAGTGTGGAGTACTGAACTGGTGACTCTGCTGCCATATTTAGGCTCAGTGGGAGGGAAAAGGAGACTATTACAAAAGACACCTTAAAAAAAAATATTAAAGTGGCAGCATTCATACACATGATGACTGCCAAATTTTTCTTTATTCTTCTATATTGAAGAATTGTTTCTCTGTTAATTCCTTTCCTTTTTTTCCTCCAAAAAATGTACATACTTCATTTTCTATGCCCACTCTTTTTTATTTCTCCTGCAGCCTGCCATCACTCCATAGCATTAGTCAAGATTTCTTAGTAGACCGTTTAAAGAGCAGGAAGCAGAAGGCAACAAAAAGAGATCAAAAAATCACTGTGAATTTGGCCTATTGTGATCTCCCAGTGTACATTTCTCTCTTTTATTTTTTTAGAGATTTATTTATTTATGCATACAAGAACTGGGGTATAGGCCAGAGGTGTGGGGGTTGAGAAGATTCACCAGGGATAGAGTGGGGAGCAGAACAGGTGGATTAACTGAAATACACTGCTGAGGGGAGCAGCAAGAGAGACAAGAGAGGTCTGCTGTGTCATGTGAGTCAGCTCCCTAGCCGGGGATCAAACTCGTGCTTCAGTGGCTGTAGATAGCTTCATAGTTGTGACACTTAGCCCCTTGCACCACCATGGAGGCCCCCTTCCCAGTAAACATTTCTTTGTTTTTTTATTTATGCAAACAAGAGCTGGGGTACAGCCCAGAGGTGGAGGGTGAGAGGATTCACCAGAGACAGAGTGGGAAACAGAACAGGCAGACTGACCGAAGTACACTGCTGAGGGGAGCAGTGGGTGAGACAGGAGAGGACTGCTGCGCCATGCGGGTTGCTCCCTGCCTGGCTGGGGATTGAACTCATGCTGCAGAGGTTGCAAATAAATTCATAAGTTGCATCATAACCCCTTGTGCCACCAGGGAGGCCCCCAGTATACATTTCTAATGGCTACACTATACTGACTCACGCTACTAGTACTGCTACCACGAAGTTTATTTCATTGTAATTCCAATTTACGATTATCAAAGATGGTTCTCTTTGTCTATAAATTCCTCAAAGTTTTAAATAGCAGGTTTATTTGGCATTCTCAGAAGGCCAAGTATCAATTTTTTGTCTCTTTGATTGCTTATATTCTAAATAACTCTATCTCTTGTTCTCTGTATATCACAAATGCAAAAAAGAGATATGTGATTCTATTCATGTCACCAAAAATAACATTTCCTCCCTTTTTAACCTAACACCAAAGAAAATAATTCAAGTGATTAAAAATAGTGGGAAGTTAAAGGAATATTCCATTTCTTTTTGGATACAACAGTGTATTATAGCAATATAATACTGCTTTATATGATAGTGAGACAAAATTAGCTCTCAAATTTTTATTGTTTTTGAATAAATGAGTTTAAGTTACAGTTTCAAGGAGTAGGAGAATATCACTCCAGCCCTCTGGGTTCTTCTGGAGCCAGGCAAGTGTTCAAAACAACATCAGGCTGGTTAGCAAAAGAGAAAATCAATTCAATAATGTGCACACAAGGGGAGCTACAGTTATTATAAGGTTCTCATTTGTTCTGGGGAGAAATGGTATAAATCCTAGGTTAAGGACCTTGGTAACCCAAGGAGAGAGGAGAAAGAGACTTTACGTGACAAGGAGACTTCAAAAGCACCTTCATAAAAAGGGGACTCCGTGGTGGCAAGGGGTTATGGGGTTGTCTGGAGCCACTGCAGCATGAGTTCAATCCCCAGCCAGGGAGCTACCCACATGGCACAGCAGACCTCTCCTGACTCACCAGCTGCTACCCTCAGCAAAGTACTTGAGTCGATCTGCCTGTTCTGCTCCCCACTCTCTCGTGAATCCTTGTGGGTCTGCTACTCCTAGGCAGCCTATTCGGCCACCATTTTGTCACCTAAACAAGGTCAAAGTGGTCTGGCAAGTTAGGAACAGGAGCCCAAACCCTTAAACCCTTCAGATCAAACAAGAGCACAAACCTGGATCACACTAGGAAGGTTATCCATCACAAGGTATGTCCAGAATGCCCGGGGGCTGAGGACCAATGCATAACATATACTCCCAATTTATACATCACGAGGTATGACTGGGAATGCCCAGGGGGCCGAGGACCCATATATGACAAGGGACCCAGAAGCTGATCAGTGGAGAGCCTTGTTGATAAGATTAGAACCATGGCTGGGGTATAGCATCAAGTAGATTAGAAGTGTCTAGAGGGCAGACTCACAATCCCTAATCTTCTACACCCTTCCCCTTTCCTTAATCTCCCTAATCTAAAAACCAATTACATGTGTCAATAAAAGGGCCAGGATCTTGCTCTTCAGCAGCATCCTGCATTGTGCAGCCTGCTCCATGACTCCCGTTTGTCAATGTGGTGTGGTGCCAATGCAACAAATCCTCTCACCCCCTACACCTCTGGCTTACACCCTAGTTCTTGTATGCATAAATAAATAAATCTTTAAAGAAAAAAGAAAGGAGATAGGTGTTAGGTCTTCCTGAGAAATGTCCTTGGAAAGATAATAACGATACACATACTACACCTAGCCTACACCTAGCCTCAGAACACCTCCCTGAAATCAAGCTTTTGCAATAAAGACATATTTTGGGGTGTCAGATATGTGTTCCTCACAAAAGGTGGGCTTATAAAATTACTTTCCTGTAGGTCTAAGAAAGTCTCTGAAGATCATTTATTTTTGGCAGCGAGGGGGGGATTGTTTTCTTTTGTTTAATTTCTTTGTCCAATTACATCACTAATACATTCTAGGAATTCCTTCTCCAAATTCTCGGGGTCACAAACATTGCAGAATACAGAGTGATTTTTGATTTTAACATATCAATATTTGTGTCACAAGTGCACCAAGATCCAGTGCTGTTTCTACAATCAAATTTCTCCTATTGAAATGACATAAAAATAGTCGCACATGAATAGGCAGTACTAGCTGTGTGGTCAAGTGAACTTGTACAAAACCTTCCACAACAATAAAAGCAGCAACAACAACCAAAAACCTTTGGTTTTAAAAGTTTTTAGGGTTTTAGAATTGCTAATAAGAAATTCAGAAAGGTATTAAAAAGATTTAAACTTTATTAAATCCCTTTTTTCTTATTATTAAAAATGATGTTTGATCATTCAAACTTAAACATTCTCTTAATCCAAATATATAGGCAATTTAAATTGCTTTATGACTTATACTTTAAAAGATTGGAATCCAGGCAAAGGTGTCCGGTTATTTTTCTCATCCACATTGAATACAATGGATCAGAGCTTACTATTGTGTTTTTTTTTTTTTTTCCTACTAGTAGATTGTCTTTGAATTATATTTTTACATCAATTCTAAGTAACACAATTCAAAAAGACCATCTGAGCATTTTATGGCATGCTGAATTAAATCCTTTTTTTTTTTCTTCCCCTAACATACATTCAACAAACAAATATATTGCCAAGAAGAAAGGTGATATTGAACTGAAGAACCAATATTTTGGCAAAGCATCATTACCCATAGGAATCTCATTAATGCTTTGGCACAAAAATTGGGTAAACAACATGTGGTTTAGTAAATCTATTTAGCCCCCAGGGGAGGACTTTAGCATAGGGAGAACAATATGGAACATCAGCTTTTGCTGTTTCCCAAATGGTCATTGCTATTTTATGGAGATGAGGACACAGGTAGTATTACAAAGTTTCCCAAGTTATATAATTTCAAGTGTGTGGGCATTTGATATTGGCCACGTTAATATCATCACTGTCACTATTACCACACATGCGTATACACACACATGTGTATACACACACAGAGCATTATATAAAGAATTTTAACACCTTTTAAAGGTATATAGTTTTTTTTTATGAATTTCCTCTAAAATATAACTTTCTAGTTAAATCCAATATCTTCTCTGCTGATGGCAGTGCAGTGTGCCAGTGTTCAGAGACACTACTGGTATGTGCTTCTAAATTTGTATTGGTTAGAATTAGGTAAAGGTCGTCCTTTGAATGGTGGAATTAGTAGAAAACTCCATAACAGAGTACAAGGAAGGTTTTAATCATCACTTGCTCACTTGCCTAAAAAACACTCTGGCAGCTGTGTAAAAAGCCATTCTTCTGGCCTCCCTGGTAGTGCAGGGGTTAAAGACAGCGGTATCAAGATATTGCCAGCCACTCACTGCAGCATGAGTTTGATCCCCAGCAGGTCAGGGCGCTAACCCATGTGGCACAGCAGACCTCTACTGTGCTCCCCTCAGCAGTGTATTTCAGTGGATCTGCCTGTTCTGCTCCCCACCCTGTCTCTGGTGAATCCTCTCACCCCCCCACACTCTTGTATGCATAAATAAATAAATCTTAAAAAAAAAAACAAAAACATTCTTTTAAGTCAAATCTCTGTAATGCCAATGGTGTTGTGTGTATAAATAGCACACGAGTCAATCTAGGTAACGCTGTTTATGAATGACTTTTGCAAAATACTGATTTTAAACTATTTTGAAATGAGTTGAAAGCATCCTCACAATAATGTCTTGTACTTCACTTAATCTGTAGTTTTTGTCTTTTTTTTTTTTTTCTCCATCACATCTTCACTTTGAAACAAAGGCCAATTACCCACATGAGAGCAAACGGAAGCTACATATCAAGAGTCATCACCTGTCGAGATTGCCAGAGACTCAGAGGCAGGCAGGGGAGAGGGAAAACTTTATAGGGAGAATAAGAAGAGATTTGCTGAGTGAAAGGTGTTGTCACAGGAAAGTTGGAGAAGGCCTCACTAGACATGGGCAATTTTTTGTTATAGGCTGGGAAACTATTTAACTGGTCTTGAGCTGAAAGTGGGGAAAATATATAAAACGGAGGGAGGGGAAACTCCTTGCCAGTCACTGATCAAGTCCTGGGGGCCAGACTGAGGGTCACGCTAAGATCTCCAAACTTGCACACTCCACATGGGTCCCTCTGTAACAGGGTGGTCCCAGGAAAGGGGGAGGTTCCCTGCCCCACCCAAGGGAGGGTGGAGCTGAGCAGGAAGAGGAGCTGCAGAAGAGACTGAGGAAGGAAGGAAGCAGGATGGAGCCAGGAGACCTGGAGGAGGCCCATGGAGCCTAGAGACACGTGAAGAAACTGCGCTTGTCTTTGGGTTGTGGACTGGGTGACACAGATGTGGGTGAGACCCATGGGGAGGTGACCATGGCAGCTTTTATCTTGATGTTGATTTTGCTCTTTTCCTTCCGGGCTTGTCTGGTTGTTTCTGACCCTTTTCTGTGGGTCCCCACAGGAAGATGCTTTAGACTTGTGGCAGGCTTTGGGGCCTTGTTCTGGGCCAATCCCATATGGATGGACTTTTACCCACGAGGGGACGGGTAACTTTGGGTGCTTCATTTAGAAACTAGACTCTTTGCCTTACCTGTATTGTTTCCTAGTTTTATTAAAGTTCCTTCCCATTAAAGTCTCCTATGTTTTGTGTTGATGCGGCGGATGGCAGAACCCATGTAGAATAGGCAGGTTTGCGGGGTTTGGGCTGCCCCTCTCCCTGTCCTATAACACCTCCACCATATTCTTAGTGCATAAGACCTTCAATAAAAAATAACTTTCATGGAATTAGTGTGCATCAAGAGTAGAAAGGATAATATTTCCCAATGAAACACTCAAAATTATCCATCCCCTCAAGGGTAAATGCTCATTTAAATAAGCCTAGGTAAAGGCTGCATTGTTTGCTTCCCCACAGGTCTCTCACCCACATCTCTTGCAAGTATCTTCTTCCACGTCCACAAGTCCTTGGTGCAAATCCAAAGCCAAGAAGCAAGTGCAGCTTCTCCACATGTCTCTCTGCTACAGGTTCCTCCTCTGAATCTCCTCTGTAAGTCTTTCCAAGTCCTTTTGTTATTTAGTTTCCCCTAGCCTTTCAGCTCCACCCCTCTTTAGGTGGGGCAGGGTACTTGGAAACTCCCTTTTTCAATTATACTGTTAACAATAGTTTTGTGCTGATTGTTTCAAGGGTTGTAATTTGGCTTCCTGGCTGGTTGCTGCAGAGGTTGTGGGTCAAAGTTCTCTTGTTGTACTTCGTCTGGATGTCTGGATATGCCCATGTGTATTTTCAGTTTGCCACTGGGCGCTGTATACACAATAGTGGCTCCCTATAGCAAAAATTCCCCAAAGAGTACCAGATTGAAGGTGTATAGTCCCTCATCTCCATTCCACTTTGCTTTGGGTCCACTGTTTCAATTCTTGGGTGGTTTTAAATTCTGGTTAGTAATAGTATAAAGAGAGTGAAAAAATAAAATATAGAGTTTCTCATATTCTAGATGAGGGGTTTTATTTTTGTTCAAAAACAAAGCAATCCCACCAGAAGGTATCTCTTCTCCACAGTTCAATGTTTTCTGAAAAAGAACACCTGTGTACCTAAAGGTGTTACATTTGGTTAAACTGAAGGGGCCTGAAAATTCTGCTTATATGCAAGTTTTTCTTCATTGCAATGATCATTATAAGGCTAGGAATCTGAGGAACAGAACCTTATATTCAAAAGGTCAATGCAGGAGGCCGGAATGCAAAAGCCCTCCAGGAAGCCCACCTGGGGGCAGGAATGCAGAAGCCTGCCTAGAAAATTCAATGAACCCCTCCCTGCCCTAGAATCTTTTCTTGCAGAAAAGCCAGTCTCCCACCTGACCTCTCCTCATCCTATAAATGCCTGCCTCCCCCTGGCAACATGTGGGGCTTCACCTATCCCCACCTTGGGTCTGTGAATCCCACCTGGGGCACAATAAATTTCCCCCTCTTCAAGAAATTTAGCCTGGCTGTCCTTTTCTTTACCCCGCTGAAACTTTCAATATAGTTTGCTTAAAGCCACATAATTTTATAATTTTAAAATTTAAATACCTCAAAATCTTTAACGTTACAAGGGAAGGAACCACCCCCTTTTCCTGGGCACCACCCTGTTACATGAGGATACATCTTTCTATCTTTTAACACAGCTGTGGTAGACAAGTGCAGCAAGAAGAATAGATACAGAAATTCTTGAGCATTAGTCATACAAACTAATCTTAGCTAAAGCATTACTGGCTTATAAACAGTGCTACGTTCTCAAGAGCAATAACTTTTATATTATTTTTATTGTTAGTTTATCTTAGCTGCCACTTGCTTAGCCAAATATGTTGAAGTATATGGGAAATAAACCTCTATGAAATCCAGGACTAGGCTGTTTCTCTTTTAGTCACTGTTATTTCCTTAACACAGAATATTTTGCATCAGAAAGGCTCAATAAATGCATGAGGAAATGAACACTTGAAAATCACTGTTTCATTGACATTCAACAATTCTTCAGCAACCCCCAGTCAAATATGTGTAAATACTACTCACACAGCTTCTGCAAAAATTATTCAGGGCCATGATAATCTGTTGGTAAAACCTGATCTTGACAAGAGAAAGCACATTGGTTCTAGGTTAAAAATTGTGCTTTTTTAAAAAAACAATTTAATAATATTGCCTTAAAACTCATTTATTATGACTGATGTCTTCTTGATTGTTTTCTCTACTTAACCTTGTAGGCAAATTCTTACCGTGTGTTTATTATTTCACAGGTTTTTTTCTTCATTCAACATTTTGGCAATGTATCAGGATCACACTTTATGTTAGGTGCTATAAATAAAAACTATGAGCACAACCTTTAAATTGATAGAGGTTTATTATTTCTGCATTATATTTTCCTATTAAAATGTAACTTTAAAAACCAAAAAACCCTTTCTCATACATTCAAAATTATGTTTTCTCACACACTCTTAAGTGAGTCTTTTTCTTTGTCCTAATCAGAACATTCAACCTGTGATTGTTTTAATTACTATTGTTACTTTGGTCTGCTTATTAGCATTGCAAATGTGAAGTAACAAAATCATGTCCAGCAATTACAAAATGTCACTTACCTTTAGAAAACTTGCATCACAAGGGTTCAGTCATACCAATATATTCTGAGATAAAATGTACAAAGGTAAAAATACAGTTTCCTAAAAAATCTTAACAAAAGTATTTCTTAATTACTGTGATGATTTTGACATGTTATCTTTGTTTCTATTCTTCCATCCAGGAGGTGGAATTAATTGCACTCCCCTTGAGCATGGGTTGGATTTAGTAAATCCCTTCTAATGAACAGAGTAGCCAAAAGGAAAAAAAAAATGTAATTTTACCATAAAGAAACCTGGCAGACTTCACTGTATGCAAGTGATGCAGTTTAATATCACTAGATGACATTCAAAGTGAATATCACCTACTTCCTAATAAGAGGCAATGAAATAACACATCACCTCTCTGGCACAGTCTCCAATATTCATAACATGAGTCTAATGATGAGAAAATATCAGACAAACCCAAACTGAAAGACATTCTGGAAAACATCTGACAAGTACCATCAAAAGGATCAAAATCATAATAAACAAGGAAAGACTGAGAAATGTCACAGGTCTGACTGAGATTACTAAGGAAATGTGACAACCAATGAAACAACATATTCTGGACTCCGTCCTGGAATGGAAAAAAAAATAAGATGTTAGTGTAAAAACTGGTGAAATATGAATAAAGTCTATATTTTAGTTAATCCTATTGTATCAAAGTCAATTGCCTAGATTTGACAATTGTATTGTTAAGTGCAGGGAAAACAAAGTGAGGGATGATGAGAAATCTGCAAATTCTATCACTGTTCCATGAATGTAAATTTATTTCAAAATCAGAGCTATAAAATTAAGTCTTTATAACTTTAATAGATACAGATGAATTCTACATAAATTATCTTGTTTAAATCAACCATTCCTCAGTCGAACTATCCTCTCTGCTCTTACGTTAATGCCAAATTTCTGTTTTAAATTCTCTTATTTTAGTTAAAATGCAAACATTGAGAAACATAAAGAACACTCTATCATCTACAATAATCTCAGGAATTCGTGCACTGGTAACTTTCTATCTTGGCTGCCAGTCTCAAAAGAACACATATCTGAGTATCTGAAGACTCAGAATCTGGATGCAGCTAGATACAAACATGCAAGTGATAACACAGTACTTTTTTTAGAATTCAAATTTATTACCTGAATATGCAAGTATGTGTATTTAACTTTATGTATAGCAATTCTGTTGGAGGTAATTTTAGAAATTAGCCTCATTACTGAAAAAATTGAAATAATAGTAGTTTCATTACTGTTACTAGCTATAAATGAATATTGATAGTAAATTGTATCTGTATATAACAACATATTGGTTCAATTAAATGTTTAACAAATTAAAGATAGAAACCGTGTTCAACCTCATTGTAATGAACCAAACAAAAAGTAAAGTCATGAGGAATTTCTATTTTATATCCACTGCATTAAAATATTGTGCATTACTGGTGAGGATTTAGAACAAAAGGAGACATGAATAGGCAATTGGTGTGGAGATGAACTGTTATAACCCTACAGGAAAACATCAAGGCACTATGTTGCAGTGCTGGCTATTTCCATACCCTAGAACCCAACACATCATTCCCAGATGTACATGGGCAACAACAGACAATATAAAGCTATTTACAGCAACTGTGGTCAAAATAGCAACAGGATAGTGTTGAGCATGGAAAACACACAAATGAAGCTAGAGGATCACCATGGATGGATACTAGAAACTAAAGTTGAGGAGGAAAAAAATAGGACACAGAAAAACACATTTACAATAATATTTGCACAAGTGAAGAGAGGGCGTGACAGTGCATTTTCCCTGCAATAGTCACTTAAAAGGAAGGTTTATCTTTCCTTGAACAGAGTCCAATTTGAGTCAAGCAACACTGATTACACCCTTTTTCCATGTTGTGCCTCAGCAAGTCCAGACACTTCCAGTTGATAGCTTTACCACTCAGTGTGTGATCTTCATTAAAGCCACAAAAAAGGGGCAAATTCACGCAGATATTTTACAGTCTGCTTTTCTGTATTCTGGTCCGGAAGGGACACTTGTCTTTCAGCTTTTTGTCAGAAACAGTTATGGAGCCTGGTAATGTGGGAGAATATTTGACATTTGGGAAATAATAAATTTCGTTGATCTCAACATTTAAGATTATCGTCATCAACATCAGTGATAACAATGATAATGTATTATTTAGAGAATACCTAAATATATGGAAAAATTACAAGAATCAAGAGATGGATAAAAAATAAGAATTGCAACTATATTAGGTAAGGAACATAACAAAGAGGGTCAGGAAGAAGTGAGACCACTGGTAATGTTTTATTTCAATATTCATATCATAGGATCAGGATACTTATTTTGTTATTAATATTTCTAATACAATTTAATTTCAATTTCACACTTTCTCTTTTATGAGTAAAAGAGAATAACCATAATGAGATAATTTTAAATTTTTTGAGAAATGGATTTCCTTCATTAGAAGAAATATACAAAGTGGGTAGCTATGCCCCATTAAGGCATGAAATGACTCTTTAGTGGAAACCTATAAATTTCTTCTGTGTTGTAAATTTTTAATATATTTTCTTGACTGTGTCTCTCCCTTCTTCTCCTGAGTTATTAAACATATTAAACAGCATAAAATTAAACTTTATGTTACCCCTAAGTAATGGCAAATCAGCCCTAAGATTGATTTTGATAATCCACAAAAGTTGAGATTTGAAATATTTTATTCATGCTCTAAAAATTAGCTGGACTAAAGCTGCATACATAAAAGTGTCTAGAAATTCAATGCTACAGTCAAATCTGGCCTTCGGGAGAATCCAAAGAAAATTGCATTCTCAGAGGTTTCCCTATCTAAACCTTTATTTCAGAGCCCCAAAGCAGAAAACCTGGCCTCATGACTTATCAACAACTTCCTTCTAAGAAATTCACTGCCTTTCTTCTTATCCTGTAAGCTATTTACAGATAATACTTTGGTGAAGTCAATCCCTAGTGACCTCCTGTTCCTGGGGTAAGACAAGTGTTAGTCTGCTGTGGTATACTAAAGTCAGATTTTGGACAGCCAATATCATCGTTTAGTTCTTGCTGAGATTTTGGAACTTTCTGGAACCTGACTTGCATAATAAGTAACTTGCTAAATGGAGGGAGTGACAGGAATGCACTTCATATTAAAATTGTCAGAGCTAGCATGCACTTTGAACAGAGAGAAGTTTTCTGCAGGATTTTACCTGCCAGAAGAGTTTACTTAGTCTCTGACATCACCCTGTGGTCTTAAGTGACACTATCAGCATGAGTGGAGACACCTGTTCAGGAACAGGGAAGAAAAGCAGTTCAGAGAGGATTCTAGTCTGTCTTGTGGAACTGAGGAGCATGCGCTTTTCTGAATGGGTCAGTGGAGATTCCACAGCACCGAAAACTACCATCCTTCCTGGTGTCTGGGAAACCACTGAAACACTTGCACAACAAAAGCTGAATTAATTTTAGATGTTCTTTCAAGAAGGTGAAAAATAAAAAAAAAAAAAATTGGAGAATCAATTTAAAACGAAATGATGAAAGAATTGCAAAAAATCACTGTTTAATTGAAGTCATTTTCTTGCATTATTTATTTCTGGACAAATAATCATCTCAATATAGCCTTTCTGATGTTAAATGACTGCTGCATATATTTGTGAAAATGTAAGGGTTTAAAATTTCTTAAACATTATATAGACAAAACAGTGAACATTCTATTTTCTGATGATTGGAAAGATGCATTGCAGTTTGTTTCACTAAGGAATGATCACTTCTTCCCAATTAATAAAAAAAAATAGTGTTGTTTTGAGAAAGGCACAGAGTATTGATTCTAGTTTATTGTTGGTTTAGCTGGCATACTTTACACTTGATCTTAGCCAAAAGGCCGAGAAGTGATGTGGCATATTTTAAAAGTCCTCTGGCTACCGTGCTTTTAATCAACCCTTTTTAAAACGGGCTATGTACTAAAAAATCATCAATCAATTTGTGAATAAAAGAAGAATCAATATCAGAAGGGAAAAAAAAAAAGATAAAAATTCTGATGCCCCCCCCCCCCATTGGATTTTATAGTTTTGGAGTTACTATATTTTCCTTCATTTATAGGAATGAAGAAAATAAAATGTTTTATTTACTTTTAATATTAAGACACAGAAAGTGGGAAATCTAAATTTTAATGTGACTTAATTATAAATTTTCTTGTATGTTAATGAGAACTGTATAAAATAACTTCAGCTTTATTGCAAAAATATTTCTTTATATTTTGACAAGCTAAGCAAATATTATGTATTATTTCTAGTAAACAGTCAGTTTAATTATCAGCTGAGTAGCCATAATATTAAGAATAACTACTGTTATAGTAGATATGTTTATAGTAGATATGAGTTCAAATAGAAATTTGATAAGCTAAAAAGTAATTTCTAACTTTTCTACCATGAATAATTCTTTTGACTTGAAAGTGGAGACAATGCAACTTATCTCAAATAGTTTATTGCCAGGTTGTAGGTCAATCTATGACAATTGAATAACTAAGTACATTTTCAAGAAAAATAAAATAATTCTATTGTCTGCTGACCAAGCTAGTGACTCTGTTCTCCAACATCATGCTCATAAACACATAGGCCACAAAAACACCCAAACAATCCAAAACTCCATCTTCCACACAGGTAGTGGACAGGACTCTGGCTGCTTTCTAATCAGGAGGCAAATGCCTCTGGAATGATACTGATTTCCTCTAAGTACACACTTAATTAGTGATTTGGGGCTGTCAGCTGAAGTGCTTCAAAAAGACACTTGGATTTTTTGATCCAGTTTTTAATTATTTTCTATGAATACCATTATTAGACAAAACACTACCAATTTCAGAATTCATTTTTGCTTAAAGTCACAGTTAAAATCCTAACTTGTCGAACATGTTTTAGTGCCAAACTAACTCATATCATTTCAGTGTTCAGAGTTTGGCAAATATGTGATATTGAATTAAAGCCATATCAGTTTCCTTTCAATGAGACTTCACTAAAAAGGGGGTCTGGAATTTTTTCTGCAAGGGGTCAGTTAGTATTTTATTCTTTGATATGCACATGTCATCTCCATAGCTACTATCTAACTATGCCATTGTGGCACAAAAGTAGCTACAGATAATATGCAAATGATGAGTGTTACTGAATTCCAATAAATGTTTATTTATACAAATGGACAGCACAAGGGTTTGGCCCACAGGTCATAATTTTCCAACCTCTGCATAAAACTTAAGTTTCACTGAGATAAAGACCTTGGTATTTTATTAATTTTTTTAATAAATCATTTGAAGCAAATATTTGCAAGTAAACACTCACATCTTCCACACACTCATTGCATGTATATTTTATTAATTTCATTCTCCAAAGGTCATCATTTTTCTCGTCGTGCAAAATCAACATAATATAGCATTATGAACCAGATTTATTTTATGTATTTATAATTTGGCCAAGAGTGACATTATTGAAAGCATATATTTTATTAGTATTATGTTTTTACCATTTTAAAGTAAGAGAGTGATATGGAAACATATGATATGCTAAAATGTGCATCAGAGTAAACTTTACTGTTTAAAATCATTTACACATGGATGAAGCAACTACCTATTCCATACTTTGGGAACAAACTGGAAATTTGTTTTCTATTTGGGGAGAAGAGTTATGGAATCAAATTCTGGAAACAGGAATTGATTGCGACATGCAAACTAGTTGCTGATTCCAGTAATATTCTCCTTCTAACCTAAATGACTTTTGGCAGAATCAGTTGATTTTTTTTTTTTTTAATATATAAAGGGCAGGTTTATTAGGGAAAAATAAAAATAAAAATAAAAATAATATATAAAGGGAAGGTTTATTAGGGAAAAAAGGGAAGGAAGATGTCGCTTACACAGACACAAGTGGACAGAAAGAGCTGCACCTGGGATGGAGGGGTTTGTTATAAGAGACTCCTGCACAGATGCAGGTGGGCAGTCTTGGGACAAGAGCTGCTCAGCTTAAAAATTTTTAGCTGAAAAGAGAAAAATGTTTCATGACTTTAAGTATGTTCAAATAAATGCCCCTGTGTTTACTCTTTTACAATGAACCTCATTCTCAACAAGTCACACAGATGGACTGAAAGTTTCCAAACAAAATTTTAGTGTGTAGATACCAGATACAAAACTAAAAGGAGATATATATTGAAATCTCAAGAAAAAGATCTAAAAGTTAGAGGTAAAAATGAGGGTAAACTAATTTGAGATGTAACAAGAGAAGAAAATTAAAAGCAACATAGCATCACTCTAAGAGACACCTTAAGTAATGAAGCACAGATAAGATGCTATTATAAAATTTAAAAATTTAGAGAACAAAAATTTCTGTAAACTGAATAAAAAATAGAATGAAAATTCAACAGAACGTTTGTTTAGTATAGTAGTAAAGGAAAGGAAAATAAAATTGAGGGCAGATCGCAAAAACAAAGGAAATAGAAAAAAAAATTTAAAAAATTAAAAGCTCTGTCCCAAAATTTTAACAATTAGGAAACAATCATTCCAGAAAAAAATGAATTTTTAATAAAAATTTTAGAATTCAAAATCCCAGAAATGAAAGAAATCTATACCTTTGATGAAAAAATTAAAGCTAAATTGATGTCATTAAGCCCAACAAAGGCTCACTGTTCTCCAGAGAATTAAATAAATGGGATTTACTAGAGAAACCAACAAGGCAAAGAACAGCAAGTTCATGTGCATAATGCCCCCATCCTCATCCAACAAAGAGGCTGGGCCAGGCTATGCCCAGGGAACTCAATGAGCTTGTGTTTTAGATAGAGACATGATCCCCAAGTTATTTACATGTATTATGAAAGGCATATTATTTTGAATATTTAGACACCATGGGTAAGAAGAAAATCTTGTAAGTTCCCATTGCAACTGAATCATATTAAATGGATTAAAGATCAAGAACTAGGATTGTTTCAGACTTTTGAATATAAAATTGAAATCTAGAATTCAGTTTAATAATGAATTCAACACCATTAGCATTATTTCCCAGTTCTCATACTATATTAAAAAATCATTTATTAAGTGTCAGGATAAAGACATTTCTTTTCAATGCACAAAGTCAGAAAAATCATTTACCAAAAATAATGGAGTTAGAAATACTACACAGGGCATGAAACTTCCACTGAAGAAGATAAGAAAAGTAATCTCCAGGATTAGTAAAAAGGAAGATATCATTTTTAGACATGTACCAGTCCACATTGAAGCAGGTCATAAACTGCCTTTAGGAGAGATATCTCCAGGAAGAAAAATTAATTGAATATTTAAAGTTTTCATTTGTTTTGGGGCGATAAAAGAATCTGTGAGATTGGATTAGTGATAAGCATAGAACAAGTATAGAAAACAAATACAAGACAAATATTACATAAGAAAAACAAAACTGGTACAGATGTGTAAAAATAACTATAATTGGAAACATTGGTGAATCACATTTATTCATAAAATGATAAAAATGAATATTGTCTTAAGTTTACCGTGTAAGTCCTAAGAATGCAGGGAAATGGTGAGAGTGTATAGGGGATGATTAGGGGGATGCAGAGATCCAAATACTTATTTTCCTATTGGGAACTGAATACATAAATGGCCAAATTGAAAACCCAAAAAGTTGTTGGAAGTTGGTAATTAGAGATATAATCACACAAAAAAGTATTAGACAAAAGAGAGAGAAAATTGTCTCCGTAGGAGTAAGTATGAAATTAGCACAGGAAACCTAATTTTTCTATAAAATAATCTGATTGGAAATAATACAAAAACAATTTTAAAGGAGAGGAATGATAATGGGCAGACGTATAGGGTCTTATATAAAAGAGTCTTTCACGGTAGAAAATTGGACCTTTCTGGTAGCTCCATTTTTAGTAATTTGAGGAAAGTCCACACACCTTTCCATAGTGAATGGGCCAGTGGTATAAAATTTATGCAGAATGCACCTGAGAGGAGAAAGCAAACTATACAAAAGTGAGTAATGATGAAAGAAAATAGATATAGAAAATTTTTAAAAGTTTGATCTTTATTCTGAGGAAATGTGCAATCCAATAGTTTCAAGTAGGAGAGTAAGACAAATTTTCATCAATCGTCATAAAAATACCAAAAAAACCTTAAATGTTTTCCTTTGATATTATGTCATTCTTCTGTTTCTATTACATTAAGAAGTTCTTGATTTCATGTATCCTTTGGTTAAAATATATTTGGTTATACTCATTTTATAAAGAGGGAATAGAAAATTTGGTATGTGCAAAACTGATGTAAAAATAACTTTCTATATGATTACTTCTTTTTTTTAATAATAAATTTTATTTTTATATTCCCCATACAATTGCAACCCCCTTATTTTGACCCCAATCCCTCCCCTCCCGCCCCCCACCCCCCATAGAGTGTCTCTGGTTCATAGTTTTTTGTTGATTTTGATTTTCACTTTCTTATAGTTATTCATTTTCCTGGTCCCTTATTTAAGTTTTCTAGATTCCTGCTATGAGTGAGACCATCCGGTATTTTTCTTTTTCTTTCTGGCTTATTTCGCTGAGCATGATCCCTTCCAGCGCCATCCATGTTGCTGCAAATTGCATGTGTTTATCTTTTTTGAATGCTGAGTAATATTCCATGGTGTATATGTACCAGATCTTCTTGATCCAGTCATCTATTTTTGGGCATTTGGGTTGTTTCCAAAGCTTAGCTATTGTAAATAGTGCTGCTATAATGATTACTTCTTACAGATTTTGGTTTCAGACTCTTTTGTATTCTTAAAAGTTACTGATAATTGGAATAAACTTTTGTTTCTGTGGCAATGTCTACTGATATTTGCCATTTTAGAAATTGAAGCTGAGCAACTATCAGCATATTTACACAATAGTTCATTTGAGAAAACAATAAAAAACACTATTTGTTAACAAAAATATTTTATTGAAACCATTTTTTCACGAAATATAAAACAGCTAATGAAAACAATGAATTTATTTTACAGTTTGCAAATTCTTTCACATCTGGCTCCTGTATTTGTTTCTGCAGTTCAAGCTTTTCAACATGTAGTTTGAGTTGGCATAAATAAAAATAATTGGGCCTCAAAACAGATGTGTTTGTGTGAAGGAACAGAATTTTAAAAAGAAGAGTATTTTAATCACCTTTTTCAATTAACTATGGATGCTCTTTGATATTACATCAATACTTGAAAAGAGGCTGTTTTCAAAGGTTAATTGTAGGTGTTCATGAATTGTGAGTATGTTTATAAGTTTGAGGACCTTCAGTGGTGCCTTGGTGTAACAGCATAAGTTCCCTACCCCACCATCAGGAAGGGAGGAGCTGGGCAGGGAGGTGAAGCTAGAAAAGGGCTGGAAAAAAGGGCTGAGCAACCTATGAAGCTATCTGCAGCCACTGCAGCATGAGTTCAATCCCCGACTTGGGAGCTACCCACATGGTGCAGCAGACCTCTTCTGTCTCATCTGCTGCTCCCCTCAGCGGTGTATTTCAGTCAATCTGCCTGTTCTGCTCCCCACTCTGTCTTCTCTGGTGAATCCTCTCACCCCGCACACCTCTGACCTGTACCCCAGTTCTTGTATTCATATATATATATATTTTTTTAAGTTTTATTTTTTATTTATGCATACAAGAGCTGGGGTACAGGCCAGAGGTGTGGGGGGTGAGAGGATTCACCAGAGACAGAATGGGAACAAAAAAAGCAGATAGACTGAAGTACACTGCTGAGGGCAGCAGGCAAATCAGGAGAGGTCTGCTGTGCCCTGTGGGTTGTTCCCTGGCTGGGGATCTATTTTGTGCTGCAGTGGCAGTGGATAGCGTCATAGGTTGTGTCTTAACCCCTTGCACCACAGGGAAGGCCCTGCATAAATAAATCTTTAGAAAAAGGGTGGGCCTCCCTGGTGGTGAACTGGGTCGAGCTCAGGGCTGTGAAGCTGTCCACAGCCTCTGCAGTGCAGGTTCGATTCCCCGCTGGCCAGGGAGACAGCCTCATGGCACACAGACCTCTCCTGTCTCACCCACTGCTCCCCTCAGCAGTGATTTCCATCCATCTGCCAGTTCTGCTCCCCACTCTGTCTCCAGTGAATTCTCTCACCCTACCCCACCTCTGGCCTGTACCCCAGTTCTTCTATAAATAAATAAATCTTTAAAACAAACAAAAACAAAAAAGGGCTGAGGGAGCAGCAGGAGAAGCAGAGGGAGATGGAGGAAGAAAGACTGGAGGAGGCACATGGAGCAGAGCTGTGAAGGAGCCATGCTTGCTTCTTGGCCTGAGACTTGGACAAGGGACTTGGGGGACATGAAAGGAAACATTTGAAAGAAACAGGCATAGGCTAGCTATGGGGAGACTGACAATGGCAGCCTTTATTTGATTTTGATTTTGCTCTTTTCCTTCCAGACTTATATGGTTCCCTTCTGCCCCTTTCCTTGTGGGTCTCCTCCAGCAGGTATCTTAGACTTGTGACAAGCTTTGGGCCTCAAGTGCCCTGCTTTGGGCAAATCCTGTTTGGCTGGGCTTTTACCCACGAGGAAATGGGTAACTTGGAGTGCTTGATTTGGAAACTGTGTTCTTTCTCTTCTCCATTGGCACTAATTGTATTAAAGTTCTCTTCTATTCAAGGTCTTATGCATTGGAGTACGTTTTGTCTTGATGCAGGGGATGGCAAAACCCATATACTGTGGGCAGATTTGGGGGTTCTGAGGTGCTCCTCCTTCTTTCCTGTAACATTTGGACACCTGAACTGCTACACTCGTATGGAATTTGAGGTTTTGATGGCTTCCTCAGAAAAATTAGCTGTCAGCACAGAAAATGGTAGACAGGAGGTAGATCAGGTAGTGGAGCAAAGGGGTTTGGCCCATATTAAAGCCATGAAGTGAGTACAGATGAGGGTTTTTTCCCAATTCTTCACCAAGAATAAATTTGCTTTTGCCTGGGATCCATAAAAAATGTGGCAGCTCTTCCTGCAGCATCTGCGATTGGTGCTAAGTGTTAATGCAGGCAGGGCAGAGCTCCCGTATGTTGCTTTTCAAAATGCTGGCATCTGAGTTCTTCCTCATGTTCTCCATGTTACCCAAGAACAAAGATGAATTGCCATGGATGGCATAATGAAACTCAATATTTAAATAGTTAAATATATACTTTGATAGATAAATAGACTGGTAATAGATATTTGCATTTAGCTATTTGGGGCTGAATTTAAAAGCACTGGAACAAAGCTTTGTTTTGTACTTGCCAACACTTTAGTTTTAAAAGGGTTTTAGATTTCCCCTAGGCTTATTGGTTAGGGAGAGATGAAGGGGCAATGCATTTCTGAAACTTCTGATAAGTGAAGGGAGGGCTTTATAATGGTTTATTCCCAGAATACCGAAGTACCCAACACTTCAGAGGAAACTGAGAAAAATAGACATTAGGGGGCCCCAGCGGCTATTTTGACAGTGTACACTCAAAGACATGTAACTGTGAAGAGAATCAGAGTTGTTTTGGAAGAGGAGCTAAGGTTGCAGTGGAGAAGTATGCATGGTGAATGAAGACTTGGCTCAGGAAGCAGTCACACACAGGAATGAGTTTGGAAAGCACGCATGTGCCAGAAGGGTCAGAGTATTGCAATGAGCAGGGGAGAACAGGCATAAAGATTATGATAGTGCTAGAACTGCAATTCCAAGTGTCACCAGAAAGGCAGGCATTGCAACTCAGGAATCATTTCAGGCCCTGTAACATAGCTTTTAAAAAGTTGCTTTCAAAGATCAGATTTATATAAAGAATAAAATGATGAGCCTGGCGCTCGATCTTCTGTAAAGGAAGGCTTAATGCATACACAGTGAATTCCTGAAATGAAGATAAGTTTTCAGTGCCAGTTTGTAGCATGAGTAAACTTAGCTATGGTGGTGGTAGGAGGTGGAGAGGGAACAGGATGTGTGTGTTTCAGGGACTGATGGGAAAAGGGAGGAAGCAAGGATCATTTAATGTACTTTTGTTGCTGTATCCCTGACACTCGTGAAAGCATTAAAGAGGAGGGCTAGCTCATTAAAACCAGCTATTTTGGGAGAGAGAGGAGATGCTATTAATAATTAGGTTGGACAATGGGTGAAAATTGGGATGTATGGGCACACTGTCATTAAGGCAATTTTTGTATGCATCAGCTGGACCGTTCAGGACATGGGCAGCACAGTTGATCTGTTTATTCAGGACTTGAGTTCCATGTCATGTGGACCTTTTATCACTGCCAGAGCTGTAGGGATAACAGCTTCCCCAGCATTTATCACTTACTGAATTCTCTTCCTAGTTGCATCTCCAGAGGTCTCCTCTCAAGCAAAATTATGAATTTCTTGAGAGAAGAGACTATGCTTAGTGCTTTATATCATACAGAAACCTGTATATTAAAGGTAAACTCAGAAGAAAAATTAGAACAATGAAAAATAATGATTATTCTGTTGGTGAAACTGGAGCTGAATCTCAAATATCCCTTCTTTCATCTGTCAATCTTATGCAATTAAAAGGAGTAAAGTTCAAAAGTACAGAAGAAAACTACCAAATCATAGATTGCTAATTATTTTTTTAAAATCTCTAACATACCTGTTTATAAAATTCCTTTGTCAATATTTGGGCACTGGTTATAATAATTAAATGGCTTCAATTTTACCTTTATTTTCATCAATTTAAAAATAAAATGAGAATTACTAAACTGTTAAAAGTTAAAATATGTGAGAGTGAATTTCTCTTAAATATTTCAATCACACATTGCAAGCAGAATTTATTTTTTCCCAAACATAGCAAAGAAATATATGCCAAAATATAGGAGTGAAATTTACCAGATGTCCAACAGCCTTAAGCCACACAGATATTGGTCAAAACTCAAAAATTCACAGATGTAAGACAGTCTGTTATTCTGCTTTAAGCACTATTTTCATTCCAGTAAAGCCACTGAAGTGTATGACATCAGATAAATATATTCATATTTTAATTTTGTGATTTTGATTTAATGAAGACTTTCAATTTATAGAATATAGGCATCATTTCACTAATCTTATTTCATGCCATTTTATCCATAGCCCTATGGATGAAATAACTTATCTCAGTGACTAACATATAATTGTGCATAGTCTCAGCTAAATAGAGTTTATTAATTCACTTCTTAAATCAACTTTTTTTTTTTTTTTTTTTTTTTTGTGGGACCCTTGCTGGCGGCGGGGGAATGAACTGGAGCTCAGAGGCTGTGGGGAGCCTCACAGCCCTGCGCTCAACCGCTGTGCCACCAGGGGAGGCCCTCAACTTTGTTTTAAATGATATGTTTTATAAAAATGCACACAACACATTCATGAACTTTTAATGTGGATTTTTTTTTAAATTAAAATGCATTGAGTGTCTTCTATAGATATATAGTATATATGGTTCTACTGCTTTCCAAGGGGTCTGACATCCTTTTCTTTTGACTAAATAAACACAAGGTATTTTGTTTGTTTTAATAAAAAATTAAAGGAAATACATAGAGATAAAGAGATAAGAATGAGAGAGGTCAGGGTTATTTTAAATAGTTTGGTAAGAGAGGCCCTCCTGCTAAAGAGATACCATTTATACCAAGAACCAAGGAAAAGTTTGAACATTTGAGGATTGGGGATGAGAGCATTGTGGGGGGAAAATACACCATGTGTAAAGACCCTGAGGAAGGTAAGAAGTTCCTATGTATAATGCAGTGAAAGTCGTCTTATATGGCTGGGGCACAGTAATGAGATTGCAGAGAATGCCAAAAGCATGTGACAAAGAGTTTAGAGTTTATTCTGGGAGCAATGGGAAACCACTGAAATGCTTTAAGAAGCACAATGTTGTCATTAGATATGAATTTTCAGAAGAATCACTATTCTGTTGGGAAGAAAATAAATGAGGAGTAAACTAGTTAATCCATTTAGGAGACTGTCAAGCTAATAAAGGTGAATTATGATTGCAGCTGTGAGTATGGTTTTGCCAAAGGAAATTTAAAAAGAGGAGAAAATTATGTTGCTGCACTTAGGGAATGGAATTGTAAGGATCGTTGAAAACAGGATGCAGGGCCTCCCTGGTGGCACAAGGGGTTAAGATGCAGCCTATGTGCCTATCCGCAGCCACTGAAGCAAGACTTCAATACTGGGCCAGGGAGGAGACCCACATGGCGCAGCAGACCTCTCCTGACTCGCCCACTGTTCTCCTCAGCAGTGTATTGCAGTTATTCTGCCTGTTCTGCTCCCCACTCTGTCTCTGGTGAATCCTCTCACCCCCCACACCTCTGGCCTATATCCCAATTCTTGTATGTCTAAATAAATAAATCTTAAAAAAAAAAAAAAAACTCATATAGTAAACCATCTCATTGGGTAGAAGAAAGCCACAAAGTATGAAGTTTCAAAATTTTGTCACCTCTGCTGCTGGCTATGAAGAGTAATGGATTTTCAGACACATGGAGAAGGTGTTAAATCAAATATTAATATTCATTTCAGAGAATTTTTTTTTACATAATGATCAATGAATACATTTTTCAAGTAAAATAAAGGTGGAACTTTCAATTACTCGTACAATAAGAATAAAATAAGTCTTTTGAGGGGAAAACATAGCTTCAGTCTTCTAATGAGTGAGAAGCAAAGATTCAGAAAAAATAAGCAATTTGGCTATGATGACACTGCACATCAATGCAATAGTTTAGATTAAAACTAAGGCTTATTTCTATCTTTAATGTCAAAGCCAATGTCCTTAAATTCAGCTAAACCCAATAGGTGCCAAAGAATAAACAGAAAACATACCCATGCTTTCTGGTCCTAAGAGTTTCTTTTACCTCTTTATTATTAAGAGTTTTCCTATATGATCACCTATCTTATATTTTCCAAAAATGTAAAAAGAATTCTATTTGCATGGTCTTAACTATTTAATATAATATTTTAAATGAATAATTTTGTTTAATACAAAAATTCCTCTTTGAAAGATTTAAATAGATACTTGATGTCAGATGTTTTCTATTTCAGAAGTCTATTTCAAATAATTATTTGCAGAAAGATAATTGACGGGTTTATTTTTGAATTGTTATTGTGAAACTATTATAATGTAAAAGGATTCTGGCCTATTCTTAAGTGAGGCAGAGCATAAACATAAGCATTTGAGATATGAAATTGACTTGTATTATTTTGAATGGCAGGATACTTTGAAGTCCTATTTCTTTCATGTTTATGATCTCTGAATGTCTTGAAATTCTGCTTTTATTTCTAATAAACTTGCCAATTCAAATTGACAAAGACTAAGTAATTGTATAATTTAGGTTGTAGTGGGTTTTGGATTAGTTCCTCCTCTATGTGAAAGCATGGCTCAAGGAACTCTGTGATGGCAAAAACTTAGCAGAGGAAGACAACCAGTTATTCTGTCACTTCATAATGGTAGCTTTTTATCCTCCGACCCAAGGTCAATTGCATTGTCTTTGGTGAAAAATAGAGAACTATTGCTAAGAAAGATTTTACTGGGCAGCAATTCTGAATCTATTTCCTCTGATGAAATGTCAATAGCTTTCTAGGACAAAATGTAGTTTTTCTAGAAACAAAGGTGAAATTGGTTTGAAAATGTACTCCACAAATCAATCCCCTTCAATATAAAACATTTGAGAAGGAAAAATTAACAAGTAATCCAATATGCTGTTATGTTTCCATCTTTTTATTTTAATTCATCAAACATATTACATTTTCTCCAGAAAACCAATTTGGGGAAGCATTGATGTTCTTCTAATGCTTTCAGAGTCATAAAACTTGTAGTATAAAGTCAGCTCCTGTGAACCTGGAAATCCTTGAAACTAACAAGAGATAAAATCCATGGAAAGAACAAACTCATAGGATAATACACATGTGGCATTATAAAAAGGAAACCAGCATATTAACAAAACTTATTGATATGTGTACTCAATATAGTACATGCATGGAGAGGGCATATTAGAATTGTGATTAAAAAAATATCATTTTATTTTCAGCTTCCAAAAATTTTTGTAGACAACATTTACCTTTATAAAAGCTTCTTTTTTCTCAATTTAAAAAAATGCAGTTCTTTTCTAACATATAAAGATAAAGCTCAACCAAATCAGAAGATGTAAGTCTTAATTTTTCTTTTACAAATGTTAAACTCCTTATATATTTTTCACAAGTAATATTAATAGCTAGGCACTTTCATAAAAACTGCTTCCAGTGCAGATAATCATATACTACAAGAAATTCTGATATAAAATCTTATTCCTAAATGCAGAACTTGCTTAAATATGTGTGTGAAAAAAGAGACTCAAATGGAAATACAGTGAGGATTCAAAAGAAGGGAAGCAGGTAAAAGTAAAACAGAAAATAGAAAAACTACAAATAAGCCTAGATTGTTTCTGTGCAGCAAAACAGATTGTAAGCATCAGAACCAGCACAGGTCTCAATCCCTTGGTCAACACAGTGGTAAGTAGAGATCGGCAACTGAATAGTGAAATACTCTCTCACGAAACACATAAAGCCATCAACTTGTCTTCCTGAAATAGCAAGAGTTTGTTGGAGGATCGTTTCAACTTCCAGCAGTTATTAGAGCAACTCAGGGCTTCCTGGGCTCAGGGACCTCCCATTGGCAGGAGCCATTACAAACCACAGCTCCCTAATAAATTGCCTGAACAAAGCTATCCCATGAAAGTTAAGTTGTGGTAGAGCTTCTGATATACCATGGACTAATATATGCACTAAAGAACTGGATCCATGAGAGCGACCCCTTTGACTAGGACACGCAGAGTCTGAATTCAAAGCACAGGGAGGTTGGTGTATTCTATTCTTTGACTAGATGAGAAAGAATTGAATCTATAAACAAAGGATACATAACCCTTACTCAAGAAGACCAGTCATCAAATTCGCCACTAGAGAGAGTGTTTACCAAATGTTGTGGAGGGGGTTGAGGGATCATGAGGATTGACCCACCATTTCTATCTTCTCATAACCCAGCTATGAGGCTGATAGAACAGACTCCAGTGAATGCCCAGCTAGATAACCCCTCATCCACATTATCCTTAAGAATTTGGGGTCTCCCTGGTGGCGCAGGCAGTTGAGCGTGGTGCTATGAAGCTGTCCACAGCCTCTGCAGTGCAGGTTCAATCCTGTGTGGATTCGATCCCCAGGGCTAGCCTGGGAGATACCCACAAGGCATGGCAGACCTCTCATGTCTTGCCCGCTGCTCCCCTCAGCAGTGCATACAGTCAGTCTGCCTGTTCTGTTCCCCACTCTGTCTCTGGTGAATCCTCTCACCCTCCTTCACATCTGGCCTGTACCCCCATTCTTGTATGCATGAATAAATCTTGGGGAAAAAAAAGAATGCCAGGGTCATTTGTGTTCCACTGTGCAACATATTGGCTTGGATTCATATTATCATTGAAAATCTCTATTCTTCTGTTCCCAAACACCTGTTCAGAGAATGAGAACCACAATGACCTCTTAAAAAAGCCAAGAGACCACCATGGATTCATGCAGCTGATTGCAGTAATATCTACTGCCTGAAAACATCCATGTTCACCCTATAGTGATATATATGTGCACACCAAGTTCTTGAAGAAATATGCCCCATGCCAGCTATGTAGTACTTACGTGTTCCTGTTGTTTTGGTCCAATGAATGACAGTCCAAGAAGTCTGAGAAGCTAAAGGCACATGGTACACCTCAGAAAGCCTCTGGCATCATCAGAAGATAATGCCTAAGATTGGCATGTTAAAGGTCAGCTATTTAATTTGCACTTATTGTTGGATATCAGATTCTGCCATAGTCTGTAATAACTACTTTTTTGTTATCATGAGTAGACATTTTCACCCCTACTTTTATCCAGCTTGAAAAAGTGACATGGTTCTTAGTGAACAAAAAGAAAGATAGGACGAGTTCAACAACTGTGATCATTCCAATGACAAAATATGTTATTTTTTGTCTTTCAGAGAGACTACCTGTCTCTTCTCTAGCAGTGCCCATATGTCTCAATTCTTCTGATGCAAGGGAACAGAAAATAGTGAAGTGAAAATTGAAGTCAACTTAATATGATGGGAAACACCATTTACAAAAATAAAAAGACATTATATTTAGCTATTATTATGCAATGCCTCCGCTCACTATGATCCCTAATGATCTACTAACATCTTTCTGTCCCCTTTATCTTATCTCTGCTGTGCAAGAGATCTTTGTTCCAGGGAACAGAAAAGTAATTCCCTTGAACTAGAAGTTGAAATTGCCATTTTGGCTCTTTGGGTTTCTGATGCCACTGAATTAATAGGCAAAAAGACGAGAGTTCTGTACTCTCTGGGGAGACTGATTCTGACTCTAAAGGAAAAACTGGTTTGCTATTATACAATGAAAGAAAGAAGTACTAAGTTTGAAAAGTAGGAGCTCCTTTAGGGTGTCTCTTATTTACTAAAACTACCCTAGAAGTAAATTAAAAAATTAAACTTCATAAATCACATGAATGAGATTAGTGTCCCTATGAGAAGAGATATGAGAGCTTCTTCCCCCATGTCTATTTCTCCCCTCTCCCCCTTTTGCCTTCCCTCTCCTGCCCTCCCTTACTCTCCTCTCCTTTCCTCTCCACCAGAAAGGACACCAATAAAGGGTCACCAGTAAACCAGGAAGAGGGCTTCACCAGATAAGAAACTTCCAACATCTTCATCTTGAACCTCCCAGTTTCCATGACTGTAAGATATAAATGCTTTCTGTTTAAGCCAAAATAAATTTAAATATCCCTTTCAGAAATTTTGAACTTGGTGATACTATAGGCCATGATTTTGCTAATACTTCACTAATATTATAGATTTTTATTCCCACAGTCAAAAAAGGAATTTCAGTTTCAAAAATATGAATCCTAGATTTACTATCTGTCAATGATTATTGTAGTTTATCACATGAAGCATTATATAGACATTTAGGATCTTCATAGTCTATTTGAGACTACAGCTGGTAAAGACTTTCTAAGAATAACTTGAATGTAGCTCTGATAACATCTTGATGGTAGCATAATACCAAACTTCATGATGGCTAGATATTAAAATGAGGAGAGCACAACTTAAAATATCATACTTCGGGAAATATCCCCTCCTATTAATATCACCTGTGATATCAAGAAGAATCCTGAAAGGACTGATAAAAGGCTCACCTTCAACTTCTGTCCTCCATTAAATGAGTCATTATAGATTATGCAGTTTGTGATTTATAAAATAAAACGTGGCTGGAAAAGGCCAGAGAATATTGGTGATCATTTAATATACATCTAAAAATAAAGCAAAAGAATCAGAGATAAGCTATGCTTTTTTTTTTATACTCAAGGGTATAATCACTATAGTTGCTTTTCCTTTCATCATGGTGAAATGTCTATACAAGGGCTGATGACTAATGATGACAAATGTTCCATCCATTCCTAGGACCCTGCTAACTCAGTTCATTAAATGTATTCAGCTAATGAAGCTGAGGTCACTAGATCAATTCCCCTGTGGTCTTTATATTTTCCTAACTGCCATTATATGAAATCATTTAGAGAATTCAGACTGGAAATATATAGGCATTCGGTCTAGTTAGGCATCTTAATTAGGTCAGTCCCCTGCTATCAGAAAGAAGTATCTTTGTGGAAGGGTTCTGTACAAAAGCTTTTTAAAAACAGTTTGTTTCATTATATACCACTTAAACAACTACTTTTCCCTAATTTATATTTTAATATCCTAATCTGAATACCAAATTATTACACCAATAGGAATGATGGAGGTCACATAAACTTGCAATTGAAGCAATAAATTTATCCCATTTTCTTTTTTGTTTTCATTCATTACCTATTTGTCCTTCAGAAGATGAGAAAGAAGAATCAACATGATGCTAAGAACTGAATTAGGGTGAACTTTCTCAATTATTGATATGTATACCTCTGTTGATACAGAAAGTTTAGTCTTTTTTAATTTCTCCCCTCCTTGCCCCAGAAGATTTAGTCATTGATGTGCTGGATCATTTAACCACAGATATCCTTAAAGACTACAATTAATGATAGATAAAATTTTAGTGAAAGTGTATTTTACAAGTCTTGAATTTATGTTTATGAGTAACCAATTCATGTAATGGACACAGGGGTTATGATTACTTACATACCAAATGTCCAATCCAAGATCACCTTAGAGGGGAAAAATGCATTTTAAAATTATTTTCTTGATAATTAAAAACATAAATACACACAACCCCACACACACACGCACATGCATACACACACACACACGTTTAGCAACATAACACTACATGCATTCCATTATTTCAATAATCTGATCACAGGAGAATTTGTCCACTTTGAACTAAACTCTCTCAACACTCTTTCCATTCGGTGGGTGGTCACTTGACTTTTGGGGGCCTTAGAACAATTTGCTTAAAAATGAACTATTCAAACCCTACAGCTCTAATTAATCCTAATTTAATTTACATATGTGCATTGAAAGAATTTTCCTATTTAACAGAAGAAAAATGTATACAGTTTGCTAATAGATTAAGTAACAGAGAAACTGAAATCTGTTCAATGCAGCTATATTAATAGAGTCTCACAAAAGACAAAATCTAAACTACTACTAGATGTTTTCAAATAGGAAGCTTTATAAAACGAATCATCCTTTATCCTGCTTTTTCTATGTTGAGTTGCAGTAATTCCCTGGAGAAAATGCACTACTCTGGAGCCATTCTAAAAACTATCTGTTTGGTTTTGTTATTAAATCAAGCTCTAAAATTAATCTCCCTTCATTGCATTTCCACATAAGGACTCCATGGACATAACCCAGCATCTAGGAAGTGTTTCTTGAATAAGTCCAAAGCTACCTGATTTTCTTCTCAGTGTGTTACAACCATCTTAAGTGTCTCTGATGCAAATTTTGCAAAGAATCAGGCAATTACTTTCCATTATTACTTATGTATGCCACCAGTGAAAGTTAAACTGACCCATCTGTTTATTTCTTATGAACTTTGTTCTGTTTTAATGTCTTTTTTATTAGCTTTATAAATAATTATGGATATATATATTTAAACACTATTAGAACTTGAACATATTAGTATGTTTTATGGTCAATTTTACTCCTCATTTTAATCTTAAAATCATCTACAAACTTTGCTTGAATAGATTTTAGTTCTACCACATGTGGCTACATTTCTAAGTGCTATTTACTTCATTTGCAAATGGATTTTCTCTTTATATTGTCAAGCATGGGGTGCAAACCCATTACCAGGGCAAATGGAAGTGCTATCTGCACAACGAAGCCTTTTATAGAACTTCAAGTCTACTTGATCGAATGTTAAGTTTTTGGTCTCTTTCATGTTTTTTGAAGATTAGATAGATATATAGATAGATAGATATAGCTATAGATATGTATCGTTTATCTCTATGCATCTATCTACAAATTGCTTCATGAAAAGTTACATACACTCCCTTACCCAAAGGATAAACACTATTTGAGCTCCTGTGTTTTGAATTAGTTTTGTCTCTTTTTCAAATATCTATAAAGAGAACCACATGATTTGCAGCAATTTTGTCTGGTTTTATAGTTCTAATTTTTGTTTTCAAAATTTACCTGATCTTTTTCCATGCAACTGTGCTTTGCTCATTCTCACAGATGTCTCATGTTCCACCAAATCATTTACTATTGCTGTGAAATAAAAAACATGAAAGTTTAAAGAAATAAACATGTATTATCTCCAGTTTCTATGGGTGAGGGAACCTGGCAGAATTTCACTTAGTAATTCTGGCTCACTTAGTAATTCACTTAGTATTCCCTAAGTCTGCAGTCACAGTCCGATCCAGGGTGAAAGTCAAACCAAGTTTAAAAGGAGGAAAATCTGATTCCCAGCTAACTCATCTGGCCCATACTATATAATAGACAGAGGTATCAGCTCTTAACCTTGTAAGATCCTACATAAGGCAGTTCACAACATGGCAGCTGGCTTCCCATAAAGAAAGAGGGAAGTGAGAGAAAATACAGAAAACAGAAGCCAAAGTCTCTTTGCTACTTAATTTTGAAAGTAAAACTTCATCACTTTTCCTGTTTTCTATTGGCTAGGAGTAAGGCTTGCATTTTAGTCCATGCTCTAAAAGGAGGTAATTACACAGAATATAAATATGAGGAGTCAGGAATCATTGGTGGCCATCTTAGAACCTTTCTACTACATTCACAATATGCAGTAAAATGGATGTTTACTTGTCCATTTTAAAGTAGATCGTAACTGTATTGTTAGAGATTTTAGCTGCTTTTCTATTTCAGTGACATCCAATGCAGAGTAGAGCTTTGCTTCATCAAATCCTCCCATAGTCACATTACAAAAGCAAGCACACATTCCATAAGTCCCATCTCAGACCCACATAATGAAATGTGTCAGATGTGCCAGTGGGTGTGTGCTCCTTGATTCAATGAGAAATAACTTGGTCAACTACAGTTGTGTTCCTGGTTGTTTTTGACAGAAGAGAATTCACAATAACCAGTAAAAAGCTCATTTGTAGGAAAGAGCTCCATGCTAAGATTGTTCACAGATATGAAGTAAAAAAGTTTATTAGGAGAAGTAATTTATTTTATATTGAGTATTTCCCAAAATAATTAAACAAAATAGTATGTTTACATTTTACACAATCTAAAGGAATAGCTACATCAGAATTATTGTTTCAAAATGTAAAAGTATAAATGCTTAGTAAGAATATTTTCTGAATACTACTACTGAATAATACTGAATAATACTACTAAATTTACTGGATAAAGGAAAATATTTCATCAAGATTTATTTGTTTATGAAATACTTTTATCATGTTCAAATTTCTAATCAGATGCCTATATTCACCTTTGAATATTTTCTAGTTCATGTCCCTAGAATATATTATTTTTATAAGAAACTAAAAAAATGCAAACATTAAATGGCAAATAAAATGCAATAACTTTATTAAAGCTGCCTTTGTGGGCAGTATCTAATATAGGTCTGCGCTCATATTATTATATTTTATTTTCTCAACACAGTTCCCACAGAATTTATGTGCATTATGCTATTTATGAAGTTTAATGTGATTCAACATAACAAAAGTATTTGCATATCAACAAGTCCCTTCAGTAGACTTTATGCCAACAAGCTTACATTGCTATGTAATTTATTTGCTTCTATGCAGTCTCAGGACAGGATATTTCATGACCTGTTCTTATTACTCTTTGGCACATAACTCTCTCAGATACTACAGATTTAAATAATAAAAAGCCAACTGTCTGTGTGAGAGAAAGTATTTCTGTGTTTCTCACTTTATTCTAAATTGTCATATAAATTTATTTTATACCCTTTTCCATAAAAGGAACTGAAGACTGTCCTATGATAGTACTCACCACCAGGTCAACTAACTACTCATTGCCCCATTATTCTGTTGCATAGACAAAAAATATTAGAGATTTTTTTTTTATAAAACACAAATTAACTATACTTGTTTAATTGCTTTTCTGTTATCTACAAACTAGTAAGTTGAAACTTCATATTCCAAGGCCACTATGACACCATTATTTTTTCATCTTATTTGACCTCCCTGCAGATGTTGATGTCATAGATCTCACTCCCATTTTATGATCCCCTTTCTCCTGGCTTCTGTGACCTGGATTTTGCCACCATATTTTCCATTTGGATGTTGCCCTTACTTTCTGTCAGATAACCCCCTTCTACTGTCTCACTAGTTAGAGAAAATTTCAGAATCTGAAAGTCTCTTTCTCTTTCTTCTCCCCAACTTACATCTAATGTTTTAAATTTTCGTATATAAAAAAAAAGTAATAAAATCTTGAGATCCTTATAAAATATGCTCTTTCCTAGTATTTTCCACCAAAGTAAAAGTTACCATTTCCATGATTCATCTTGTGTCTTTACTCAAATTATCCACTAAATCATCAAATTCTGCTGATGTTGCAATATATCACAAATACAGGTTCCTTTCTCCATTTCTTTGACTAAATCTCAAAAATAAAAATTATTGTAACTTTCAGCCAGACTGTTACAACAGCTTTCTAACAATTTGTCCTGCTTTTCTATTACTTCCTTCATCAACTGCAGGTTATTGCTACATCTAACCCAATAATCCATTTCTTCTATCTAAAAAAAAAGTTTGAATTTGTGAATTTCTAGAAGGATTAACCAATCTCATTTAAAGGAAGAGATCTGCTTAATAAAAACAGTATCACACTCTTTTAAAGCAGCACTTATTAAAAAAATCAGTGGATCAGAACAATCGGATCAATTAAAACGAGCAAGCTTCCATTCAAGGACTATATCAAGCTGCTGGGAAGTATAATTTTTTATTATTGTTTATTGTATAATGTTCTATTATTTAATGACACTTATTCTTGTAACACCTAGATAGCAGAACAGTATTCAGCAATATAAAAGATAGGCCATGACATATATATCTTACATTTATCTCATGCCTTTCTTGTAGATTGAGAATAAAATATGAACCCTAGCTTTCCTTTAAAGAAAGCCAGTCAGGGGCATCCCTGGTGGCACAAGGGGTTAGTTCAATCCCCTGCCAGGGAGCTAACCACATGGCACAGCAGACCTCTCCTGACTTGCCTGCTCCCCTCAGCAGTGTCTTTGGACCATCTGCCTGTTCTGTTCCCCACTCTGTCTCTGGTGAATCCTCTCACCCCCACACCTCTGGCTTGTACCCCAGTTCTTGTATGCATAAATAAATAAATCTTTAAAAAAAAAAAAGAAAACCCAACAGAGTTGAGAAGGAAGTGTGAACCATTTTATGGAGAAGGAAGAGGTAGAATAAACGAAGAATGGGGTAGCAACTGTAGTTATGAAGAAAACGGTGGTTGGAAGTATCAAACCGCTCTGTAGTTCCGAATTCAAGATGACTGACTAAGAATAATTTATTTCTCTATTTTATTAGTTCAGTTAGGCTGCCACAACAAAAACAAACAAAAACAATACATAGGTAGTTTAAACAATAAGGATTCATTTTCTTATAATTCAGGGTGTAAATGACCAAACTGGATCTTTCATTAGCACCAAGAAAGCTGAACTCTGAATCATGAGACTTGGCTTTACATGAGGCAGTTTTACTCAATATCATCAACAAGGGAGTCAGCATAACAAACTGGTTCCCTGAGTTCCAGGAGTGCTGGACTTTCATAAGGGGTGAAGGAATGTGAGGGAAGTCAGGGTTTCACATTTCCAGGTTCCAGGAGATGCAGGACAGTGCAGGCGACAGGAGTCAAGGTATTTGACTTTCCCAGCAGAGTGTGTTCGCAGCAATCTGCTGATGTCATTTCTGATGCCATGATCAACTCAGAGACACACAGGGAATGCTATTAGGGATGTGAGATGCTCTTTCATAAGGAGGGAACAGGAGGTGCAATTCAGTGTGGAACAGTTCGTGTTGAAGAAGGAATGCAATTCAGTAAGTAAATAGTCCTGAGGAATGAAGGCAAAAGGGTAGCTAGAGTTTAATTCCATTTATTCCTAATATTCTATTCTAGAGATGTTTTCCGTTGCAAAATGGAGGAGATGCCAATGCAAGGAGGTTAAAACTCCATTATCAGTACTGGGTTCTGGTGAACACTCCCCTGGTCTGTGATGTTCCCATCTCTTTGTGTGCTCCCTCAACCTTTCCTTCGAGTGCACACAGAAAGGGGAGCGGGGGGAGAACAAAAGGGAAAGAGAGATAGACAGAGAGCACTTCACTGTCTCTCTTTTTTTTTAAAGATTTATTTTTATTTATAAAGGAGCTGGGGTACAGGCCAGAGTCGCGGGAGGGTGAGAGGATTCACCAGAGACAGTGGGGAGCAGAACAGGCAGATGGACCGAAAGCACTGTTGAGGGGAGCAGCGGGCGAGACAGGAGAGGTCTGCGGCGCCATGTGGGTCTCTTCCTGGGTGGCCGGGAATCGAACAGGTGCTGCAGAGGCTGCGGACAGCTTCACAGCGCTGTGCTCAACCCTCTGCGCCACTGGGGAGGCCCCATGTCTCTTTTTCTAAGGGCTCTAACTCCATTCTGAAGTCCCCACCCTCATGCTCTCATCTTAATCTACTATGTCCCAAAGGCCCCATAACTAAATACCACCATATTGGAGGTTAAGCCTTCAACATATGAAATTGTTATGGCACATAAATATTCAGTCCATGTCACCTTTCTTCCCTGCCTAAATCTCATTGAAAAACAGAGTAAGTAATAAACAATTCCAGAGCAACATGATCTACTAGAAAGGATGCCATAATAGAGATTAAAATATTTCTGGGAGTTATAATGCAATTGGCATTTGATTGAGAAATAGAACTGAGGAAGTCAGAACTCAATACAGATAAATGAGTGAAAATTTGGCAAATACAGGGGCAAAGATAGAAAACTAGAGCTGTGGCTTGGAGACAACTATTAGGAAAATTAGGGAAATGATTAGCAATAGAAATACAGAAAAATGACCCATACCTAAGTGCCAGTTGAATGCAGTTTTTTTTTTTTTGTTGTAGAATAAAATCCAAAAAGGAGAACAATTTTATTCATACAAGCAATGGAAACATTTTGCTATAGGAAGAATTCACTCTAGGCATTTGGTTATGAGAGGAAAAAAAAAGGAAGCAACAACACATATAATGCTATGTGATACTGTGATGGACAGAGATCCTCTGAACCTGGATGGTAACCTTTCTACAAACACAGAAAGTAGACAGCTTGGCTGTAAATCCCCAAACACACACCATGACTAGAACTCCTATAATCGCCATCTGTGTTCACTCTGGAGGAACAGTGATTTTACATGAGTGAAGAAACCAATTCAAGTAATGAATATTGAACAATTTTGAATATATTTTGTAAGTATAAACAAGCAGTCTAAATTCAACAAGCATTCGAGAAAAAATTACCATGCTGGATAGGCATCAAACTACAAAATATTCTATATAAACACAACAACAAACAAATGGAGTTATTGATCTCTAAGAAACAGTGTTTAAAATGAAAGGAAAGATACAGAAGGAAAAAAAATAGTGGAGCTTGATGTCATAAACATATTTTGGGGAGAAAAAGTTTCCATTATGGCAAGATAATAGGAAACAGCAGATTTTATTAATTAAAAATAAAATTGCTTTATGTAAGATCACAAATTAAAAAATATAGAAGCATGTCATCACATACATCTGAAGAAGTGTGATCCTATACTTCTGAATCATATATAATACTGTAAACCAATGTTAATAAAAAGGAATTTTAAAGATAATTAAAAATTACATAGAAGACAGTGGCAATGCACACTTTGATACTGGACTTCCAATACAAAATACAATAAAAAATTCAAAACCACTAATTTGAAAATATATATGCAGTCCCATGTTTATAGTGACTTTTTTTTTTTTTTTGCAATCAAAAGAAACTGAAGTAACCTATTCACCAATTAACAGATGAATGTTGACTATTTTCAAAAGCGTAATTTTTTGGTTTTTGTACATCAAACTTTTAGGACTCTCAGAGCAGACTTATGGTTAAAGGATTTTGGTCTTAAGAAGATATGCTCTGGGGCCTCCCCGGTGGCGCAGCGGTTGAGCGCTGGGTTGCGAAGCTGCGCGCGGCCTCTGCGGCGCCGGTTCGATCCCCGGCTGCTCCCCGGCCACCAGAGGAGGGTCCCACATGGCGCGCAGACCTCTCCTGCCGCCCGCTGCTCCCCTCAGCAGTGTACTTCGGTCCTTCTGCCTGCTCTGCTCCCCGCTCTGGCTCTGGTGAATTCTCTCGCCCTCCCGCGCTTCTGACTGTACCCAGTGCTTGTATAAACAAAACAAACAAACAAACCAGCAAACAAATAAACAAAGCATGCCTCTATAAAAAAAAAAAAAAAAAAAAAGAAGATATGCTCTGGATAAGAACAATGTCCAATGAACTCTGCCAACATCCTGTTTGTTTTCACTACTTCACCTTTATGGGATATTCCTTATCAATAATGTTGCCTTTCCAAAGGGGTTCAGATATTTCTTGAAGAGTTTATTATTTTTTTTTTCTCTTCTCTTTCTTCTTCCACCTTTCTTTTGCACATGATTATCTTGATAGTCACTGAATTGATCTTCCATTAGGTTTATTTTGCTGCTAAAACTTTTTCTTAAACACAGAGATTCAGGATGTAAAAAGCTCAATAGAGGAGATAAAAATGTTTCAACTTATTTTATAGTTTTACATTTGTAGTCAAAGTTTGACTTGCCATTCCTTAACTCCTCTGATGGACCCTATAACATAAAAAAATATTGGTTTACAAATGTGTAACTATCTTTAGAGAGTAAGATCTGTGAGGCTAATTAATCTGTTATATTTATTTCCTTGTTCAGCTTTATATACAGCTTTATATTTGGAATAGTTAGATATATTTCAAAATATTAAAGAAAAATAGATATATTGTTCATGGATTTTATGTTTAATCTCCCTGCATTACTATCACATTTAGCTCCCTCTTTTTTTAAAAAAAAAAGATTTATTTATGCATACAAGAGCTGAGGTACAGGCCAGAAGTGTGGAGGGGTGGGAGGATTCACCAGAGACAGAGTGGGGAGCAGAACAGGCAGATTGACCCAAGTACACTGCTGAAGGGAGCATCGGGCGGTAGAGACAGAAGAGGTCTGCTGTGTCAAGTGGGCTGCTCCCTGGCCGGCCAGGGGATTGAATTCACGGCTGCGTTCAGCTTCAGGCACAGCCTCCCCCAAAGGGTTAAGGCGTCTTAACCCCTTGCACCACTAGGGAGGCCCTTTAGCTCCCTCTTTATTAAAGAATTATCTCTAATTAAAATCGTAAACTTTATTAATTCTAAAAAAATGGTTTTCTATAAATAAGGCAAGTTCATACATTTTCAACTCAAACTTTATATTTATTTATTTATTTTTATAATTTATATATGGTTTATTTTAATAAACAACAAAAAGAAGTGTAATATGTACCAGGGCATGCCTCCTCATAATTAAAATAAAGATTCAGAATAAAGTCTATAACACCTAGAGTAAAGCCTCAGTAAACTATGAAGCTTATGTGGATATTATGTTTCAATGTGGATTCATCCTCCATAACAGATGCACCATTTTGGTTACTGATGCCGTTAATGGGGGAGGCTGTGCCTGTGTGGGATCTCAGGGGTGTGGGAAATATCTGCACCGTCAAACTGTATTTAAAGTCGAGGTTGGCTCACATATTTTTATTTACAATTGATACAAACACTGCAATATTATGATTGAATTTTACTTTGGTTCAGAGATAGTAAATGCTATTTTGCATGGATTTTCTTTTCAAAACATGGGAAGAACTTTTCACCATTCACAAAGTTAATATAAAAAGAACATTGTGATAACTATATACAGTATTCATCTATATATCAAACCTTTTCACAAACAAAGACATGTCAATGGAAAATATGTTGTAATCAAATATTTGCTTCAAAATACTTATATATAACTCATACATATATACAAGATAAAGTAAAATTAATATTTTCATGTTACTATAAGATATTAATATATTTAATATAACTCAGTCATAAACATGGATAAGGCTTAATTTTTCCATATATTTTATGTAGCATGTTTGAATTTTGTCACTAATAATTTGAGATTGCTATAATATACAAGAAGAATTGCTGGGTTGACAGCTATAGACTAGGTTTGATGCAAAAATATTTGCAAAATATAACTAAAAATGGAAAGAATAAGTATTCAAAACCAGAATCTGTCAAACAATTTTTAGTAACATTCCAATCAAGTGCAGTCCACTAAATATTCCATTTAATAAAGTATGTTTTGCTATTCTAAAACACTCCCATAAAATAAGAAATAGAATTCTAAGCACAGTTCATGACACTTTTTATTCATGATAATCCTATCATTTCTTCACGCTATTTCAAATGCCATTACCATAATCCCTTAAATATTTTTGCTTTTAGCTTCTTACAGTATCTTGGTATACTGAGTGAAGAATATTTCAAACAAAAGGACTTTTTCCACTTCATGATTAGATGAGAAATTGAGTTTCAAATAGATTCTCCAGATGCATTCACCTTTTTTTCTAGTTTTAAATTGTATAATGTAGTAAACTTTCTTCTCTTTAAGAAGTGAATTTTGAATGACACTATTTTTATCATATCTCAACATGTATTTTCTACTAAACTAGCTGACATTATTATTCCTTTATTTCAAGCTTTAATTTCCCATTCTTTTATTTGCTAAATGGCCTTTATATGCTTTGATCCTTTTTTGGCGTATTGTATAAAGAACTTAGTCTTCTAATTTATCATCTTTCACCTGACTCCTCTACTTCATTATAATTCCATTTTCCTTAATCTCTTTATCTCTAAATAAACTGTTTTCCCTCTCTTATGTTTCCAAAATGACATAAAACACACATTTTTGTGATAATAACCAAAGAAAGATTTTAGTCAATATAATTCTTAGGGTACAATTCCCACTGTCATAAAAAAATATTTTACAGGTACCCTCAAATAACTAATCACTGCAAGTTAAGTCCCATACAAAACAGCAGAATTTATTATTTTCTTTCTTTATTGGAAGAGTTTTCTACTGGTTAAGTTAGATTGGTACACATCAATAGTTCAAAAATGTTTTTGCTAGCTGTGTAATGTATATGAAACAAACATGAAGAGAATGAGAGACAAATAAATAGAAATATATTACAGATAAAAACTAGAAAACACTATTATAGCTCATACTGAATGATATGATTTGAAATAGCATTATGTATTTTACTATTACCATAGTGTAACATAATTCAAAGAATACTTACTATCATTAATAATTTCAGAGTCTCTATATTTTATTTATAAATAGATAGCTTCTGCAGATTTTTAAAAATTTGGTGGCATGTTTTTACTTATTTATAAATTATGAAGAATGCTACTATACAAAATTATTAAATATATGGAAAATAATAGAAATTAGGAAAATGTCAAACTTGATCAATGTCAATCACTAAACCAAAAATGATTTCTTTGAAAATATCAGCAATATGCTGAATCTTCACAAGAAAAATGAACTCAAATAAGGAACACACAAATAAATGTATTAGAAATTAAAGATATAATTGTTATTATAACCTAAGTATAGTGACACATATTTTGATTCTTATAAGTATTTGAAATATAATGTAAATCTGATCATTTTGAATATTTTAATCACAAATAAATTGATAAAACGAACTCAAGAAGTGACAGGAAATTTGAAGTCCAAAAGGTCATTACAGGAATAAAAAGGTATCAAAACTATGCCTCCTATAAAATTCAATGAATTCTTCTATTATCACATACAATGTTATGATGTATGCTAAAAGATATTTCCTAAACTTTTATAAGACATTTAGTGTAACTATGAAAACAAAGAAAAGAAAGAAAAAGACATCTTGAAATCTTCCAGCTCCTTATGAATAGAGGTAGAAAAATCTACTTATAGTGCCAGAAAGTCATACTCAGCTGGTTTATTAAGTCTATTCATTATTTCAGCGTCATATATTATTCTCAATAGATGACAGAAGCTGATTAAATTTCAACATCTATTACTGAATAAAGACTTAGAAGTCTACAAATAGAATATACATTTCATAGATTTGCATTCTTAGGAATAGAACAAATCTGCAGAAATATTTCTCAGAAACTTTCCATTCATGTCAAATAGATGAACAATTCCTCATTGTACACTATGCTTATTACTTAACCTTTTGTTAACTCTTAGAATATATTGTAAGTGAACAAATAAATAAATCCTGGTATAAATGCTGAAAAAGGCAGTGCTTAGGATTTTTTTCTGAATGTGTCATTATGCAACTTATATATACATGATAGGGAGTAAAGAGGAAATTATATTTGAAAGCATTTATACATTTTGATCCATATGCTTTCTAAGTTATATTATCAAAATATTATGTGAGATGCCTAAGAAACTTTCCTTGTAAAGTATTGGCAATAGTAATGAAGAATTATTAATATTACTACTATTAAGAAAATCCTGGTTTGGGGCTACAGTTTATCTGTACTTTATTCCTTTACCCAGAAAGTTCTATGTTAAAATATTCTTACCTTCAAAATATGGCTCTTTATCTGAATATTCAAGTTTTAAATATCCCGTTTCCTTCTCTAAATTTTTCACATTTTAAAACGAAGTGGAACCAGATATGCTTTATTAGTGCTGTTTTTTAATAGTAATTTATGTATTTTGTCTCACTACTTAACATTAAAACCACTTAGGTGACTTTTAAAAATGAAGATAGGTAGTTATGCTGCCAGATTTTGTTTTAATCCATTTGGATATGAATCTAGGCATTTATATAATATCAAAAACTCATTAAAATAATTCAAATGTATAGACAGGTTTGAGTAGTGACTATAATCAAAATCAAACTGTGAGTTGTTTTTGTTTTTAAAGATTTATGTCTTTATGCATACAAGAACTGGGGTACAGGCCAGAGGTACAGGAGTGAGAGGATTCACCAGAGACAGAGAGGGGAACAGAAGATGATGAAATTTGTTATAAACACATCTTACTTTTTGTTTTTCAGTATCTGGTTTGGAATAGGCCTTATTATTATTTTCAATGTAATTTTTAAATTACTCTCAGATCATATACTTTCATGCAGACATTAAAATCATTGTATTCAATCCTCAAAGGCAAATCTCATTGAAAATCCACTTAGAATTATACTGCCTAAACATATTTTATTTTGGAGCATTGATTTTTTTAATCATATTATATCTTTCTTCCTAGAACTTGGTTCTAATCTTGTTCAATTTCAGTTCACAGTGCTACTTTTTTTTATAGTGATGTCTACATGTTCATTGCTGAAGATGATAAATCTTTTGCAAATCTTTTGTATTGACTCTGCAATTTATAACTTTTGAGATATACACTCTTGGTATGAATCTCCTAAAAACCCATCCCCTTGTTTTGTTCTAAAGTTTCTTTTAAAGTCCACATGATGGGCCTCCCTGGTGGCGCAGTAGTTGAGCGCCGGGCTGCGAAGCTGCCCACAGCCTCTGTAGCGCTGGTTCAATCCCCAGCCACTGGGTGAGGGTCCCACATGGCACGCAGACCTCTCCTGCAGCCCGCTGCTCCCCTCAGCAGTGTATTTCGTCAGTCTGACTTCTGCTCCCCGCTCTGGCTCTGGTGAATTCTCTCACCCTCCTGCACTTCTGACTGGACCCAGTGCTTGTATAAATAAATAAATAAATAAATCTTAAAAAAAAAATAAAGTCCACATGATAATGTATGTCTGCTTATTCTGGAATTAGGAGAGGACTACCAATACAGGGTTTTCTTGCATGAGGTTAAGTTATTTCAGCAACTTGATTCTACTGTTCTACTGTCTCTATTTTCATCATCATCATCATCATAGTTTGTTTTTTAAAGATTTATTTATGCATACAACAACTGGGGTACAGGCCAGAGATGCGGGGGTTGAGAGGATTCACCAGACACAGAGTAGGGAGCCGAACAGGCAGATCGACTGAAATACACTGCTGAGGGGAGCAGCGGGCGAGATAGGAGAGGTCTGCTTTGCCATGTGGGTTGCTCTCTGGCTGGCCAGGGATCGAACTCGTGCTGCATTGGCTATAGATAGCTTCATAGTGCTGTGCTCAACCCCTTGCGCCACCAAGGAGGCCCTTTTTTTTTCTTACTCTATAGTGAGAGTCCAGATGATGCTTACTTAAATATATGAAATTTGGGTGGCACAATTTTGTCCATAGCAGGTTCCCAGGTCAAAGAGTGAATGAGGACAGTGCTGTATTCCCTTTGCATGAGGAAGCACCTCACTATGTAATAAAGGAAGAGATTAGTAGAAGGCAGGTAGAAATGGGAGAAACTATTATTTAAAAGCTCTAATTCATCAAAACCAGTTTTAAATTAGATAGGAATAATATCATTTTCTTTTCCACTACTCATTGAATAGAGACTTTTGATAAAAAATTATAAAACAGGAAAAACATTATCTTTTCCCACTCTGAGAATAGTGTGACTGTCACAGCCCTGATAGATAGTCTCTGACATATCAAAGGTAATGTTATGGTCAAAGTGTACAAATTGAGAATACTTAAACCAATTGAAAAGGATACTTTGTGTTCATGATCAGGAGTATAAAAATTAGAAAAAGTGACATGATTGCAAATTAGAGTGTCAGTCTTGATTGGTCTTGAAATCCTGATTTTACCTCTTTTAGTTTATTATTAATAATGCAAATTTTAAGGGCCTCCCCGGTGGCACAGCGGGTTGAGTGCTGTGCTGTGAAGCTGTCCACAGCCTCTGCAGTGCGAGTTCAATCCCGGCCTGCGGGCAAGAATCCCACATGGCGTGACAGACCTCTCCTGTCTCGCCCCCTGCTCCCCTCAGCAGTGTATTTCGGTGCTTCTGCCTGTTCTGCTCCCTGATCTCTCCGGTGAATCCTCTCACCCTCCTGCGCCTCTGGCCTGTACCCCAGCTCTTGTATAAAAAAAATAAATCTTTAAAAAAAAAGTGAATTTTAATATTAACTTATTCCAGATTGATGGGTGTCTACACATACCTTATAGGAGAAAACAAAGAAGACATAAAAAAAATCAGTTGTCCATGAAAAGATTCGGAATTAGTTTGAAGAAGTTCCAACAGATCAACAATTGAACTATTTGGGTATTGATAATAGTAATAATGCAATTGATTTAATGCACACAATTTTAGATCAATGAGAGTTACCTTATAGCATTATTTCAGCAAAAAAATTAAGAAATTTAGAATTAGAACATCATGATTTTGCAATTCCTAATATGATGCCTCCTGGGAGAAAAGGAGGCCTGAGAAGTACTTTGGGGGACGGGGAAAGAAAGAGAGAGGGAGAGAGGGTTTAATATAATCAGGTCTGTAAATATATCTGCCAATGTAGGTGATATGCTCCTAATCACACTTATTTAAGAATTCTACAGAGATGGCATCAGAAAAAAATCCAGAATGTGGGTAAGTGAATACAGAATTTGTTAAATTAATTGTAATGCAAACAAGGAGTTTTTTAATAATATTAAAAAGTTATATGGTTTCATGTTATTACTAATATTTTACATATATACATATAAAATGAGTCATTTTTAGTAGATGTACCTATCCCTATTTATACCTATTTATGTTATCTGTTTAGGAGTGGAATTCCCTGATTCTGGAATTTGCTTCAAAATAATACATGGTAATGATAAGAGCAATATGTGAAACAAATATTAAACAAAATTGAGCATAAATTGATGTTTTCAGGAAATAGTAAACTACTACATATCCACTGAATCCTTCTTCCCTTTTTAAAATCTTTAAGGCTTGCTATAATACAATTTAAAAAAAAATCCTGTTCTGTTTTCCTTCCAACTAGTTGTAGTATTTGGGACTTGCAGAGGTAATTACTTTGATTAAATAGAGGTAATGGTTGGCTAAGTGGAAATTCATAGCTTAAAGGCAGCAATTGATGTCAGAACTAATATCATGGTGTTTTGTCATTAATTCTAAGATGAGGCTTTCATTGATTTTTCTTGATCTATGAATTGTGGCAGGATATTTTTTTCATGCAGACTGGATTTCACATAAGGAAAGCAGGAAAGTTCTTGATTAAGTCCCTGATTTATATTTGAGGATTTGTTTAATGTGGTATTTATTTTCACCTATACCAATAAATGATATTGGGATTCACATTTGTCATTGCAGCATAAGGGAAAAAATTAAGAAAAATGCAGATGAGAATAATCACTTGCAGCTTAACTTAAGATGAATGATCTCTCTTTTATTGTTTCATTTTATATCTTATATTATCCTATGTTCTCCACTTTGATATTACAAAAACATAGTACCTTTATAATACATAATATATAGGCATTACTGTAATACCTTAGATTTCTGAAGACACCACTTGTGTCCTGAAGGAAAATATCATTGGACAAGTATCAATTTCTTGGGAGGAAGATGGAATTAAAGTGGTAAAATTCTACCAATGTTAAATTTTATTCATCCAATAGGGACAACTATGTGCAAATTCAAATGGAGATATCATTAGACAAGTATGCTTTCAAACAACTTTACAACAAAGGACAGCAGATATTGACAACTATTACATTATGTAAAAATGAGCTTAGGAATTTAAATAGGCAGATAAGGAGGGGAACAGGCCAGAATCCACTGGACTAAAATGCCATAATCTGGATTTAAAATAAGTACCTATGTGGAAATTCCCAATGTTGCCATTCTTAACTTGAATGCAAGATATATTTAAATTCTTTTCTGTCTATAATAAAATAAATATTCTAATGGGAAAGATTACTTTTACTTCTAACAAATATGTAGTGTATTTATGTATGAATGTTGCATTAATGGTGAATATATATTTTTTAAAAATAGTTATTTTCTTAATTTTTAATTAGAAAATATTAGATAATAAGTGTGTTACTTATGCTAGCATAAGTATTTTGACTATATTCTAAATATTTCCAGTACTTTGTACAGTGAAGTCTTCTACTGGATATGTAATGCTTGTGAAACTTGTTTATTTCTTTAATTTATTTGATGATGAAACAAAATTTAAATCTTTTTTTCTGGTAAGGAATTGTTAAAAATATGCAATTTTCACTATTCATGATGAGCGATCGTATTGTGACTCAGTATTGTTCAAAACTTTCTTAATTTCTCTTCAAATAAATTTATTTGGCCTAATATAAGTGCATTGGCATTTCTTTAAAAATATTTTAGTATTATTTTGATGAAGAATTTATCTAATTTTGAATGTGAATTAACACACACAAAATCATACGTACATTTTACAGTTTATATATTTCACTCAGCTATGTTCATTTATTTAAACACATTTTAAAACTGTATATGACTAAATGTATTGATGGCTTCCTTTCAGGGAGTTTGAGTAATAGCACATACCCCTACTTACTTCTGTGGTATTTACCTATATTATCTTCTATCACTGATTTGGCTTTAGTTTCAATTAAAATATTTGATGCACTTGATGTATGTATGAAAGATAGATCTAATTTTAACTTTCTCCTTGTGACTATCTAGTTATTACAAAAGCACTACTTAGGTGAAACTCAATCCTTTCCACGCTAATTTGAGATTGCAGCTTCATCATATATGAAATTTCCATAGGTAAATTATATTTTGCACTTCGAAAAAAAAAAAGATTGTTTTAGGCAACAATCTCCGTGTGAATGAATATAAAATCACCTATCTGGTACAATTAGAGAATTTTTCCAAGCAACTGTTGTGCAGCAAGCAATGACAAATGAGAAAAATATATTTTCCCTTCCAATGACCTTCCAAGTGTATATTCCAACACTCAAAATTGCAATTTTTTTTCGGTACTTTAAACAATTCTACTTAGTGATAAAAGATATTTATCTTTTATTCCAAATGTTGAATCCACAAACTATTACCTACTCTGTCCCAAGGTAACCAGATAGCATCCTCAGCAATGGCATAATTTACAAATTGCGCCATGTGGGTATCTCCCAGGCCAAGTCGGAAATCGTACCTGTGTTGCAGAGGCTGCAGACAGCTTCACAGCGCTGTACTCAACCCCCTGCACCACCAGGGAGGCCCTCAACCACCTATTTAAAATGGCATGTTAGGTCTACTAATAAGATCGAGGCTAAAATTAGCAATAAGTAATATATAAGAATTCACCAATGCTTTACCTCCAGAGTCCTCCTGATGCTTGCTTTGAAAAATATCTCCCTTTTCTTACTCCTGGAATTTAGTCAGTGTCTCTATAGTATTAACTGGTATAAAGAAACTATTGGCTAGAGGCTTCTACACCTCAAGGGTACAAGAGAGTCACTGACTAACATTAATCAGGGGGTGAGGAATGATTCCAGGAAACTCTTCCAAAAAAGAACTACACTGTATGTGAGCAGGACTTGTATATTCAAAGGTGATATGGAACCCACATATCAATCCAGCCAGCTCTCAGGATGTTAACATTACAGATGTCCAGCAGGAACTTGTGAATGGGGCAGGGAGGTTGTCTAGTTCCAGATGTTCTGACATTGGGTAACAGGTAACAGATAGGAGGGTATTTATTATCAACATTACAGAAGTATGTGAATATGAGTGCATGAGGGAGTGTGTACATATGTAGTTGCATGTGTGAATGTGTGTGTGTGTGTGTGTGAGAGAGAGAGAGAGAGAGAGACAGAGACAGAGACAGAGACAGAGACAGAGACAGAGAGAGAGCATGCACATTTGAAGTTTTATTCCCAGGAATTTTGGCATAACTGGCAGGTAAACAGCGCATCTACCCAAACTGAAAGCAGAAGTTCAGAAAATTGGATAAAATAAAGGAAACACTTGAATCTAAGGAAAAACTATTCTAGACACCTGAAGCTTACTGTGACTTCATTAGCTGTTTTAAATATGACTCTGTAATCATTCTTTTTTTTTAAATAATAAATTTTATTTTTATATTCCCCATACAATTGCAACCCCCCCATTCTGACCCTAATCCCTCCCCTCCCGCCCCCCACCCCCCAAAAAAGTGTCTCTGGTTCACAGTTTTTTGTTGATTTTGATTTTCACTTTCTTATAGTTATTCATTTTCCTGGTCCCTTATTTAAGTTTTCTAGATTCCTGCTATGAGTAGGACCATCCGGTATTTTTCTTTTTCTTTCTGGCTTATTTCACTGAGCATGATCCCTTCTAGCGCCATCCATGTTGCTGCAAATGGCATGTGTTTATCTTTTTTGAATGCTGAGTAATATTCCATGGTATATATGTACCATGACTCTGTAATCATTCTTTCTTAATTTTCCTGAATTGTTTCTTCAAGATTGTGTGCCAAGTGGTGATTCTTCTTTTTTTTTTTTTTTTTTTTTAAGATTGATTTATTTATTCATACCAGCACTGGGTACAGTCAGAAGCGCGGGAGGGTGAGAGGATTCACCAGAGCCAGAGGAGGGAACAGAAAGGGCAGACCGACAAAATACACTGCTGAGGGGAGCAGTGGGCGTGGCAGGAGAGGTCTGCGCGCCACGTGGGACCCTCACCTGGCGGCCGGTGATCGAACCAGCGCTGCAGAGGCTGTGGGCAGCTTCGCAGTCCAGTGCTCAACCGCTGCGCCACTGAGGAGGTCCAAGTGGTGATTCTTCTTAAAAGAAATGTTACCAGGGCCTCCCTGGTAGTGCAGGGGTTAAAGACAGCGCTGTGAAACTCTCACCAGCCACTGCAGCACGAGTTCTATCCCCTGCCAGCCAGGGAGCAACCCACATGGCACAGCAGACCTTTCCTGTCTCCCCACTGCTCCCCTCAGCAGTGTATTTCAGTAGATCTGCCTGTTCTGCTCCCCATTCTGTCTCTGGTGAATCTTCTCACTCCCCGCACCTCTGGCCTGTACCCCAGCTCTTGTATGTATAAATAAATAAATCTTTAAAAAAAAAAAACCTGGAAAGGCTTTTTTTTAAAAAAAAGAAATGTTATCACAGAAGATAACCTGTATCCATATGACACACCATAAGGGGTTTCAACAGTAGAAACAAACATAACTTGGTGTTTCCCTATGAACTGTAGAAAGAATTATATGCAAGTACAAAAGAAAGAATAGGGTAATGCACTAAAGGAACAACACAAGGTGAGAGGATATTTTCATTGCATCATAAGAAAGTTGCTCTAAATGTCTTAAAAATTAAGCATGCACTGCTTAGTAAGTTCGTAAGCAATAACTTGGCTAAAAACAATGCTTTATTTATTTATTTAAAGATTTATTTATTGATTTATACAAGCACTGGGTACAGTCAGAAGTGCTGGAGGGTGAGAGAACTCACCAGAGCCAGAGCGGGGAGCAGAGCAGGCAGAAGGACCGAAGTACACTGCTGAGGGGAGCAGCCGGGGATCGAACCGGCGCTGCAGAGGTTGTGGGCAGCTTCGAAACCCAGTGCTCAACTGCTGTACCACCGGGGAGGCCCAAAACAATGCTTTATTTAAATTGAAGGTCATGAATGCGTGAAAGTAGTTAAAAGATGCTTTCTTTGTAATACGACTAATAGTCTGTTTCAAGATTATTTTTAAAATCCTCATTCAAGTAAAAAGACTAGACTGTGTACATCCAGATGATATTAAAGTAATGAATTGCCCTTTTTTTTATTTAGTCCAAAGCTAAACTATTACATTTTCCAAGTCAATATAGCATGTGAAATTAAAGTATTAAAAATTAATTTTCTATAATTACTCTCTTTTGAAATGAATTATTTAGAATTAATATGCAATAATTTTAACACTAATTTTCCTTTTGGATCTTTGGCAAGTTATTTAATCCCTTTAAATAGTCTGATGATTCTACATGGGAAATAATTTGCCTTGTAAAGGTAATGGGCTGTTTCAATATAGAAAACACTGAGTAGAGGAAAGATTGTAATTTAGTAGAAGTATAATAAACGGAGAAGCAGCATAATTACTTATATATTCATTTAAAAGTTTCTTTCATGCTCCAAGGATTCTATTAGTCCTTCCATGCTTTAGTCTTTCTTTCTGCAAAAAATTAAGTGATATTACTTTAAAAACATTCCCACCCAGTTTTTATCAGTTAAAGACACCATGGGAGATGTAACATGAAAAAAATGGCAGTTGCATCATGTTAATAAATATAATAAAATACATTCATGAGGTGAAATAGTAATTTATATTTATAAAAATAAAATAATCCAGCATAGTTTTTTTTATAAATAGGATATTAGGTAAATTTCATGAAAAAGTAAGAAATTAATGTATAAGAAATGTTGCACAAAATAGTAACCTCTTTATATTTCTTCAAAAACATTGTATTTCCTAAAATCAAATACATTTGAAATGCACTGAAAAAGTAGTGCTTTTGTGGATATCCAGAATTGCAGAAAACAGAATTAAAAAAAAAATTATGCATACAAGAACTGGGCTCAGGTGAGTGGTGCAGGGGGTGAGAGGATTCACCAGAGATGTAGGGGGGTGGGGAGCAGCGAATGAGACAGGAGAGGTTTGCTGTGCCATCTGGGTAGCTCCCTGCCTGGGGATCGAACTCGAGCTGCAGATAGCTTCATAGTGCTGCGTCTTATCCCCTTACACCACCAGGGAGACCAGAAAACAGAATTTTGACTCAATTATACCAGTGTGTGCAAAGGTGAACTTTTGCAAACCAAAGTCATTGTTTCAAAGATGATAAAAATATAACTTTCCTCTGCAAAGGTACTCATTTCATCGTACTCACTCAAAGTGGGTTATAAACTATTATGGGTACCCACTTGGAGGAAAATCCTTACCATTTAGTACTTGGTTTTGTACTATCATAAACTCCCCAACAGCTCTATTGTCATTTACAACTAAAGACTAGTAACTGAACAATACATACCTACCTCAAATTATTTTGGTGATGAGGCATGTATAATAAACAATGGGAAAAATAAGTGGGAAGAAATGAAAATTTCTTCTAAAGGATTTTGGACTTACCTGAAAAATATATATAAGCAACTCTTGGGTACTTTAAATACTTCCGAGGAATGGAGTGGTAAAGTTAAAATAAGTACTGTCTGAATCTGCAGTCTTGTCTCTAGTTATATTAACAAACCCCAAAATAGCCTGTCTGGCTAGGTTTTCATTTTTATAAGTAAAAAATATTCAGTCCTCCTGAATTGTTTATAGTTTTCCAGCTGTGATGTGTAAAATGTAATTTATGTGTTTTATGAGTCTTTCAGACAGAATCTAGGTATCTTTGTGTCTCTGCCTTTAGACATAAACTTGAAAGCTGGACCTACAAGGTGGTTTACTGACACAACAGTTCTAAATATCACTGTTGGCCAAGCCTTATGCAATGCCTATTTTATTTAAGATTTAGTAGAGAAACTTGCTAACAAGCACATCTTCTGTATCAGTATGGACATATAGTTCTGCTCCTGTGCCAGCTACCTAACAAAATGAAACCTGTTACCTTTCTAGTATAAAGATTGCTGTGTCCAATGTAGTTTTCCAGGAAAAATAGACTCAAAGGTCAGGTATTGAAGACACACTAAATGTCAACTGTATTCTCTTGGGCATACTCACCCATTTGATTAAATCCTTAATTATAATCCATGAATTCCTGTGTACCTCTTCACATGTGTGATATCTGTCCAAAAGGAGGCTTCTGTTTTTCACACTTACTACACTTTCATTTATTATTTTTGATTGATTTAGTCCAATACTGTAAAAAAAAAAAAAGAAAAGAAAAGAAAGAAAAAGATACTCTATGCTCTCTCTGTGATTTTTCAAATAGGACTCCATTCATACTATCATAAACTTGTATTTTCAGTCTGAGTTGATTTTACATTCTGCTTTATTTTCTTTAATATATAGTGAATTTATTCAATAGTCTCTATTGTTTCATGTCAATATAGATTACCTAAATATGATTTATATATGTGGCTTAGATATGTTAATTTTTATTTTGGCACGAACACAGGAGTCTACTCTCATAAACTTTTAGATACACAGTATTCTCGGTTCAATTAAAGTTGCAGTTATTCAGCAGATCTCTTGAACTTACTTATCCTGATCATCTGAAATGTTTTGCCTCTTAATTATCAACTCCCCATTTTCCCCTGCTCCCAGTCCCCTGGCAATAATGGCTCCACTGTTAGGTTCTATGAATTTGGTGATTGTAAGGGGCAGGAATGCACACGGTGCAGGTTTTCCTGCAGGATCCCATGCAGACCTGGTAAAGGAGGAGTCAGAGTCCTCAGTGGTTTTGCAGGTTTTTATTGGGGTTCAGCAGGTACGTGGCAGGCAGGGGTGCTGGGGGGCTGGGAGGCTGGCAGTCCTCCCAGCCCCCAGCAAATCAGCACTCTCTCTGGGCTCTCTGCAGCATAGCAGGGGTTTTCTAGCTGCTCTGGTATCTGCTGCTGAGCTGGCGCCATCCATGTTGCCTGAGTAATATTCCCCATCTTCTTGATCCAGTCATCATCAAAGCTTAGCTATTGTAAACAGTGCTGCTATAAACATAGGGTGCAGGTGCTCTCTGTGTCCTTGGGTAAATACCTAGGAGTGGAATTGCTGGATCATATGGAAGCTCTATGTTTAGTAGGTCCAGAAATCTCCATACAGCTTTCCACAGTGGTTGGACCAGTTTGCTGCAGAAGAGTTCCTTTTTCATCGCCAACATTTGCTAGTTTTTTATCGGCTTCTTTCTCATCTTCTGCTGCTTCTCTTTTGGCTTCTACTGGCGTCCCTGTGACGCCGCCCTTAAAAGCACAGTCTTAGCGCAGGTGGACCCACTCCAGGTGCCCGCCATCAGGCATGCATTCAGGATCACAGGGTTCCCTCATCTATCCTGATGGCGGGAGGGCAGAAAAGCCTGATATTTTTTCCTTACCCTCCAGTGATTTTTGATACCTCATATAAATGGTATCATTTGCCTTTTGGATTGCTTGTTTCATTGAGCTCCCTCTCTCCCTCTTTCCTTGCTTCTTTAATACTAATCATCCTCTCAGGTGTGCAGTGATCTCTCATTATAAGTTTGACCTGTTTCTAGGCCAGAGGTGTTGTGGGGAGGGTGAGAGGATTCACCAGAGATAGAATGGGAAGCAGGACAGGCACATCTACTGAAATGCACTGCTGAGGGGAGCAGGGCTGTAGTCCTTTGTTCCTCTTCAGCAGTTACTAACTCTGTTAGGCTGTAACTTACTAGTCACTGTATGAGGGAGGCAAGCTCATTATCTTCTTTTCCCCACCATCTTGCTTGACTCACCTTTCCTTATAATTTAAATTCTTGTATGTTCAAAGTGCCAATCATATGTGTCAAATAGGTCAAGTGCCAGAGAATTCTATTCATTTTTGTCAGCTTACACACTTTAGGGTAAGGTTAAAGTATCAGGCTTTTCTGCCCTCCCGCCATTAGGTTAGATTAGGGAACCCTGCAGTCCTGAATGCATGCCTGATGGCGGCACCTGGAGTGGGGACACCTGGGCTGAGAGACTGAGTTTACAAGGGCGGCGTCACAGGGACGCCAGCAGAAGCCAAGAACGAACAGAAGCCAAGAGAAGGCCAGAGAGCCCAGAGAGAGTGAGGATTGTCTGGGTGCTGGGAGTCCTGCCAGCCTCCTGGCCCCCCAGAGGCCCTGCCTGCCGTGTACCTGGTAAATCTAAATAAAAGACCTGCAAAAGCCACTGAGGACTCTGACTCCTCCTTTACCCGGTCTGCTGGATCAGAAAACCTGCTCTGTGCCCGTTCCTGACCCTACACACATATTTTATCCTAGTGGTTCAAAGCAGAGTGACTTTCCTCTACTTTAAGTACATGACCAAGAAGATATTCCTCCATAATTGAGAAACCAAAACAAGGAAAAGGGAATGTTATGACTCTAGTCTAAATAGTCACAAACCAATGCAAATGTTTTAATATTTCACACACTCTTTTTCACACACGACCTCCATATCTTCACCGAAGATATTTTACAGGCGGCTTGACAGAGTTTTGGAAGTAAATATTTGTAGGTGATGGTTTGTAGGGTAAATAAAAAGTATCAGGCTTTTCTGCCCTCCCACCATTAGGATAGATGATGGATCCTTGAGTTACTGAATGCATGCCTGATGGCGGGCACCTGGAATAGGGTGTGGGCATAGGTAGATCGGATTCACCTGGGCTAAGACTGGGCTTCTAAGGGCGGCATCACGGGGACGCCAGTGAAGAGAACAGAATTACCATGAGAAGAACCACAAGAAGCAGAACGAATGGAAGAGCAGAGAAGCAGAGAGAACACAAGAGAAGGCCAGAGAGCCCAGAAAGAGTGAAGACTTGCTGGGGGCTGGGAGGCCTGCCAGCCTCCTGGCCCCCCCAGCACCCCTGCCTCCCGTGTGCCTGGTAAATCCCAATAAAAGACTGCAAATGCCACTGAGGGCTCCAGGACTTTGCCTTTACCCCATCTCCTCGGGTCAGAGAGAACCTGCTCCATCCCTTCCTGCCGCAACATGGGTCAACACACTTTAGAGCCAGGTAAGATTTTTAAAAATATATTTATTTTGGCAATAATGATATAATGTAGGTATTTATGTTATCACTTTGTTGCACATGATATTCAATTTTACTATCTGAGCTTACTTGCATAAGTAAATCTAGAAAAGCTTCTTAATAGTAAACTCTTCAGAGAAAAGTCAATATTTTTAGTAAGAACTATTTGCGTTTTGTAAATTAGCCCAGCGACCCCCTCCTCCAATAAGTCATTGTGTTCCTTCACTGCAGCTTGTAAAATTTTAGGGATATTTTCATTAAAAAAAATTATTACTCAGGTAGGTTAACAATTAAACTCTTGACCTTAGAAAATGGAAAAAAGTATTCACAATGTCTATCCTACTTTAATACAAAAATTTTAGATAGATCTTGATTCAGATAAAGTTGACCTAGCTCCAAAGTTGCTATTTAGTAAAGTTATAGTCTTGGCTGAATCCTAGGATTGAACCACTTTCTTCATTTTAAGATTAAAAAAAAAAAATCATCATCAATTCTTACTGCGAGAAGTAAAAATGCTTTTATATGTGTACATAAACGGGCATATATGTCTATTACTCACCATCACATCAGGTGAATAAGCTATCAATAAACACAATCATTGATAGCAATAGTATTATCACACTGGTAGCAATAAACTCACAATAACTTGTATTTACCTTAAGGATAACATGTAAGAAAAAAAACTGGAGTATATATTCTCATTAGCTTAAAATTTCTTTTTTGAGAGTGCTTTCTTTAAATCACTGCTTTTGCGGTTATGAGTCACTGCCCATTAGAAAGGTTAGCGTTTCAAGAGGTAGCTTAATTCTCTCAAGTCATAAAGATAACATTTCTGCACTTACTCAGTTCCTTTTAATGATGTCCTGGTAACTCAAATATTTTAAAGCCACTTATAAATATATTGCACATTTTAATGGAGTATCTTATACACCAAAAGAATGTGTGTAGTATTAGATCTCTTTCAATATGAGTATTTTTGGAAACCAACATAAAGCTTTAAAAGAGTCCATTAAGTTATGATTACAAAAGAGGGTACACTACTTAGAGATCTCTAAAGTACTTAAACATAATGAGAAAATTTGGTGAGGGTGAAAAAATTCACTCATTTATCAATTTACTCCACTAGCTATTCTAATCATTTGGATGTACTCATTTAAAGTATAATGAAAATAATTTATAACATTAAATCCAGTGGCAATGTGATTTCACTTTATACCAAGAAGTCTGTCATCATAAATCTATTCTGTTGTTATAGAAAGTAGTATTTCAAATTATTCCTGATTATATATCATAACTATTATATTGAGTGATTAACCTAAAATATATTCACACACAGAAGAAAGTTTATTAACTGTAGCAATGTGGGTGTTTAATAAATTTTGAATGTTTTGTTGTGATTAGTTATAATTGGTTTCAAACTCAGTAGGTAGATATTTGAAAACTTCAAATTATACAAAATAGAATATCACATGTATTAATGAGACAGAAGTATGGTACTATGAAATAATGTGCTTGTATCTGCTCTACACAAGTGATTCCTGCAAGACCCACACTATTTTAGCCAGTTTTAAACCAATAATCTAACAGATTTCCCTGTTTACATACTTATTATCCTACACTTATCTCTCTGTACCTCTTGCAACATCTAAGAGAAATAATGCCTTTCAGTTCTCAAAACCAGTTCAAATTCAAAAATCAAATGCAAATACACAAAATAATTTCTAAGATCATGTATGAATATTAATTTTTCCTGTCACCTCTCTGATTGAATTTCCTATGATCGTCCTTGAAAATCTCCATCGGTCACACTGATCTTGCTCTTCTTGACTCTAATATGTGATAGTTTAATCCATGACGTCCTTGTGGCCCCTCCTCATATGTCGCTTTATCTGAGAGGTGTTTCCTGCTCATTTTGCATAGAATCACAATCCACATTGCACAGTTTATGTCTATTATCTTTTATATTTTTATCTGTAACACATCATTTTACATCGACCCTACCTATTTGACACACCATTTACATCATTCATTCTATCTCAACCCATGCAGATGGGTGTTTATTAATGAGTATAATTTCATATAGACTATGATGATTTGATAAATGGAAGCATGAAGTTTAGGTTCTATATTTGTCTATTTTTAAAGACAAGTAATAGTGGGCCTCCCTGGTGGCCTAGGGATTAAGTCTCAGAGCTATCACCTCTATGGTCTGAGTTCAATACCTGGCCAGGGATCTAATCCACATAAGGTACAGCAGAGCTCTCCTGACTCACCTGCTGCTCCCCTCAGCAGTGTATTTCAGTCAATCCGCCTGCTCTGCTCCCCACTCTGTCTCTAGTGAATCCCCTTACCCCACACACACACACCTCTGGCCTATACCCCAGCTTTTGTATGCATAATGTAAATCTTAAAAAAAAATAGACTTAAGGGTTGCATGGAGCACACAACACTTTTGCTGTACCATATTACTGTCAAAATAGAGCAGGGTAAATTTGGTATGAGGGTATGTCAGTGAGGATGCTTCCTGTTATGTAATTTTGCACAATGTTTAACTTTTATTCATTTAACAAATATTTATGTTGAACAAATGATCTTCTAACATTGGAGATATAGCTAGAAAAAACATGTCAATGACCCAGAACTTACCATGATCATATTCCATATCTGGAAGCTACAGAGCAAGATATTCTATATATAAAATGTATCAGGAAAAATGAGTCAATATGAAAAATAATCTAAAAAGTATTTGGCAAGTGATTAATATGAAGGGGTGGATGGAGTTTTTTTTGTGTGTGTGTGTGTGCAAGATATGGTGGAGATGTAGTTTGGGAAGTAGAAGTGTATCAGGTCAAGATCAGAAGTCTTGGTTTGACTGAAATGAAACACTTAAGAGATTCTTAAGCCAAAAGTTCAAAATTACTGAAAGATTCACAATAGCTACTTAGTGTAGTAACATCTTTGGGACATTTTAAACCATTGTTAAAGAAAAAAATCAGGAGAGCAATAATTGTGTCTGGACTAGAGAAGTATTGAAGGAGAGGCTGAGGATTTAAACATTTCTGAATGTGTTGCATTTGCCAATGACAGATGTGGGATGTGAGAGAAAGACAGGTGTTAAGTATGATATTACTTTTTGAAAGTCTGTGTAAGAGAAACAGAGTTGGAAAACATTGATATCTGGTAGACAAGAGTGAGCAGATTGAGGATTGAAGTGATATGTTCTTTGATGAGTCAATTGAATTAGACTATTATCACAGGTTATTCAATTAAACACTAATTAGGTGAGACAGTGAAGGTATTTTGAAGATGTGATAAAAGTCCATAATCAATTTACTTTAAGGAAGTCAGAATATCCTAGATAATCTGTTAAACTGATTTAATTAGTGGAAAGTCTTTAAAAGGATAGGTAAGATTTCCTTGTTGAAGAATTCTGCCTGTAGAGAGCAGTTCTGGTTTCTACACTGGGTTTCTAGCCTGAACTCACAGTGTGAATATGCTTTGGAATTTACCCAACCAATTTCCAACATTGTGTAAGCCAATTCTTTGCAATATGTATCTTAACATTTGTACTTGTCTTCTGACCTACTTCTCCAGTTGAACTCAGACTGTTAGTGTTTCTCAGCTGATCAATAACCAATGTTTTGGCTGAACTAGACTCCATGGTCCTGATTATGATTAAAATACATGCTCAACAATAATCATCATACAACTTTAAAAAAAACAGAGGTTTATACTTACAGGATGTGGAAAGTAGGCAGCAATCATAGGACTATTCAGCAATATCTGGGAGGGTAGAATTGAGTTGGGGGGGAGGGGAAAGATGGGGGGAGATTATTTGGGATGGATCTGGGCTTCTACTTTTATTTGGATCAAAGTTGGGTAAGATTTTCCTGCACCCATTTTTTAAAAATTGAATATATAGAATAATAGGAGGAATTGAATGCACAGGAGTAAAAATGAGACCTAAATGGTGTTTGAAATCAACCAATTTCCCTAAAAAAACAGCTTCATTGGGCAAAGGTAACCTAGCTCTTTAATCTAGTGCTGCCTGGCAATGTGTTTACTGAGATAGCCATCTTTGAAGTAGATGCCATATTTGAAGTAGATGCCTCAGTATCAAAGCTTATGTTAGGCACTTGCATTACAAAAGGAGAAAATCTGACTGTCAGAGCTTATACTGCATAAAGCCAGGGAATAGATTTTTTTTTTCCTTGAGATACATATGAATCTCACAAATGGAGATGTCAGTTGAATATCTGAAAACTAAATCTAAGCGTCATATAAGATGTATGGGCAGGAGAATTACATGTTGGAGTTATGAGTCTATAGATCATTGAAAAAACCAAAAAAAAAAAATGTATCCACTAAAATGAATCCCTGGAAACTGTGAATAAATTATTTGGGGAAAGGGTCTTTATAATTGGACTTAAAGAGATCATTCTGGATTATCAGTTAGCCCAAGATCTCATGCCATGTGTCCTTATAAGAGACATACAAAGAACACACACAAAGAAAGGTGATGCGATGGAGGCAGAGGTTAGATTTAGGCAGCTACAAGGCCATTAGTAAAGGGATAGTGACAGTTGCTAGAAGGTAAAGGAAATGGAATGAGTCATGCCAACATCTTGATTCCTCTGATCTTCAAAACGCTGAGAGAATATGTTTTAAGCCCCCTGTTTTTTGATCACTTTTGAAAAGATATTTATAATCATGAGATTGAAGAAGATAAATTGCAAGTCAAGTACAGATATAAACAGAAAGGACAAAGATTGACTCCTAGGGTAGGCCAAAATTAAGAAGCTGGGGACGTGAGGAGAATTTAACAAAGATGTTTGAAAGGGAGCACCTAAAATGGTATTAGGAAAATGAAAAGTGAGTGTTATTTCAACTCAGGAAAAACAAGTGCTATGAGAAGCAAATGGGTAGCGGGCCTCCCTAGTGGTGCGGGAGGAGGGGGAGGTGGTGATTGGGATGCAACCTATGGAGCTGTCTGCAGCCTCTGCAGCACAGTTCGATCCCCAGCCAGGGAGCTGCCCACATGGCACAGTGGACCTCTCCTGGCTCGCACACTACTCCCCTCAGCAGTGTATTTCAGTAGATCTGTCTGTTCTGTTCCCCACTCTGTCTTAGTAGATCCTCTTACCTCCCTCACCTCTGGCCTGTGCCCCAGCTCTTGTATGCATAAATAAATAAATCTTTAAAAAAAAAGAAACAAATGGGTAGCTCCATCACATTCAGACTGGTTGAGAAAGGTGAAGGGTGAGTATTGACACAATAGGATATGTCTCACCAAAAATGTTCAGGTATGTCCTTCTAAGATGTCTAGAGCATTTTCCCAATATGTGTCGCCTTGGCATAAGAACTAAGTTCAGTTAAGGTCCTGTAAGTATTAAGAGAACCTGTTAACATAATCTTAAAAAAATAATGATTACCCAAATTAAAGGTTTTATCCAAAAACAACCTTTTTATCTGAGAAACCTATCTTAAGTCAGGACAAACATCTAGGACCAGGGTTTTGTCATATGAAGTCATCCTTTTCTCTCACATGAGACATGATACTCTCTCTTTGGTGCCCTAGACCAGTACATATTCCACCCTGTAGCTCAGGATATAAAGCCTGAAGTTGTCTCACATGTTCTACAACTTATAGCCATGTAAATCTCCACATGTATGTAATTAAATCTGGTCTTTTTCTCCTACTAAACTGATGCTAATTTATTTTTAGAACAGTCTGAAAAGAACCCACAGGATAATTTTCCCTGCACCCTACATTTATATCTGATAAGTTGTATTTACTAAAACAAGTTTCAGTCTTATACTGTAGTGAAGGTCTGATTTCAGTACTCGAGAGAATGGTCACATAGAAAGTAATTCATCGAGTAATGATGTCTCTCTTGTAGCATTTTTACTTTATTATTTTTTAAAGATTTATTTACTTATACAGGAACTGGGGTACAGGCCAGAGGCATGGGAGTGTGAAAGAACCCACCAGAGACAGAGCAGCAAGCAGAGCAGGCAGACAACCAAAAACCTGCCAAGGGTTGCAGCGGGCTAGACAGGCGGGGTCTGCCGTGCCATGTGGGTATCTCCCTGGCCGGCCAGGAATCAAACCTGCATTGCAGAGGCTGTGGACAGCTTCACAGCACTGTGTTCAACCCACTACGCCACTGGGTAGGCCCAGCATTTTTACTTTAAAGGGACACAAAAGAAGACAGTGGTAGCTAGCCAGAATAGTGAAGTCAAGGGGGATGGGGTGTGTGTGTGTGTGTGTGTGTGTGTGTGTGTGTGTGTGAGAGAGAGAGAGAGAGAGAGAGAGAGAGAGTTTGTTTATGGGAGGTGATACATTATACAGTCTCAGAGGTAAGCTGCCACCCTCACAGAGGAAGTTATACAATAATAAGGTGCATCAAAAACAAAAACAATTAAAACTGCCCTGAGTGGATTATTAGAATTGATTTGAGATCCTTGGATAAGAAGAAGCCCTTATTTGACTGAGATTACTGGCAAATGGACATTAAAAATAAGGATTTCTGGAACTTCCCTCACTCAGTGTATTGTGAAAGAGTTCCTTTTTCTGAGAAGAGTAAATGAATTTGCTAATTTAATTTTGTAATAAAACAAGCTAAGAGCTATTTACCTCCATTTTCCCACTTCAAATGACCAATTTGTCTAGTTCGAAAAAAGATATGGTGTTTGCAGATTAGCTATGGATTATTGACAAATAAATTAGTTTGACACAATGGTGACTCGGTTTGTCTGCTTAGCTTCTATAAAGGAAGATTTCTAAGTCAACATTTATTCGTTTTTTGTCACTGATCTGATTGGGCCGATTTTTTTCACTCATATTATTTGTGACTTGACTTCAGGATGTTTCATAAATAGGACTGATTCTGCTCTTTGAACCAAAGTTAATGTTTGTTTGTTTTTAAAGATTTATTTATTTATGCATACAAGAGCTGGGGTACAGGCCAGAGGTGCAGGGGGTGAGAGGATTCACCAGAGACAAAGTGGGGAACAGAACAGGCAGACTGACTGAAATACACTGCTGAGGGGAGCAGCGGGTGAGTCAGGAGAGGTCTTCTGTGCCATGTGGGTTGCTCCCTGGCTGGCTGGGAATCGAACTTGTGCAGAGGCTGCGGATAGGATAGCTTCATAGGTTGCGTCTTAACCCTTGCACCACCAGGGAGGCCCTGGATTTTATGTTTGTTAGAAAAATAACAATGGGTTAAATTTCAGGATGCCAAAATTGAGAACTACTAACAAACCACTTCTATGCACTTTTGGTCTCTAAAATTATCTTAAACATCTTACATGTTTTACTCTCACTTGTTTCTGAGCACTGCTAAAGTGATTTTAAGAAATGCTGCGTTCTTTACTTCTCACTCCCTCTTTTCTTTCCTCTCCTCCCTTCCTTCTTCATATATTCTCCCTTCTCTTTCCTAATTTTTCTTTCTTTTTTTTTTTTTTTTCACTCCTTTACATCAACAGTTGTGGGGACAAGCAGAGACTATGCAAAACTGCTTTTCCTTGACCTCTCATTGTATATGTTTACTGGAAATGTTTGGCAATGCCAATATCCAATTATATTGTACATTTTTCTACCCTATTAAACACTGCAAGGAAGACTTTTATTTTGTTGCCAAAATACTAAAAAGAAAAAAAATTCATTTTGGAGGAAGTATAAGGTTCATGTAAAAATTGTACACACATCTCTCCCTTCCTTATTCCACATGCATCTATTCACCCTGCTGATAGTGTGGCAAGTGTCTCAGTTCTAAGCTGCAGAATTAGTGACAGTTGATCAATCCTGCCTCTTTGTAGACAAAGAAAGCTTTGACATATGGCCAATATCCAAAGAGCTCTTTGGCCCGAAATCTAGATCATTCAAGTCTTTCCTGGAATGAATTTAATGTATTGTAATGGTTTTTACCAGGGCCCGAAGCCAGGTAACAATTCTGTGAATAGCAGTGACTTTTAAATTGATGCATGTTTCAATTCGCTTCCTTCTGAGAAAGGGAAGATTTTGAGGTAGGATGTCAGAGCATCGAACATGAAATCATACATGTAGTTAAAGGGAAAGTGGTTTCTGTCTGAATGCTAAAAAATCAGACGCAGTGGCCACGGTCACTGAGATAGGACAATGTGGATCTCCCTAGTGTTTGGAACTACACCAGCTAATTGTGCCACCACATGGCACGGATAAAAAGACAGTAGGACAAAAATTCAGCTAAGGGGCCCTCATATCCGTCCTTCTATCTTTTTATACTCTAGGTTGGTGGGTTTTCCTATCACTTACTTCCTTTTAAAATTCCTAGTAGTGTGCACATGTTGAGCTTACACCTTCACAGGAGCACAGCAGAACAGAAGACTGATGGGCATAAAGGAGCAATTGTGGTCTTTTCTCTAAAACACTGTTTTGGGGTCCAAAAAGTAAAACATAGCTATTGTTTTCCTTTTTTTTTTTGAAAGAATAATTTCATTTGTATTTTTATTGTGATTAGTTTATCATATATATTTTATTAGCAAACTTCTGTGTTCAATGAATGCCAAAGGGTAGGTATTATGATTATTCCAAACATAATATCCAAGTACAACTCTCTAGGTGGTCATAAGTATTTAAAACTATGTTGTAAACTGATTAAAGGGAATTAACCCCTAGCTTTGGATCAACTAAGCAATTTTTTTTAAGATTTATTATTTATGCATGCAAGAACTGGAGTACAGGGCAGAGGTGTGGGGCACGGTTAGAGGATTCACCAGAGACAGAGTGGGGAACAGAACAGGCAGATTGACTGAAGGACGCTGCTGAGGGGAGCAGTGGGCAAGTCAGGAGAGGTCCGCCCACCATGTGGGTCTCCTCCCTGGCCGGGGATCGAAGTCTGGCTTCAGTGGGTGCAGATAGATTCATAGGCTGAATCTTAACCCCTTGTGCCACCAGAAAGGACCAAGCAAATTTTCTTTTTAGATATTTGAAATGCAAGATGAAGTCCTTGTAACATGCTGTTTCTGAATGAATGCGCTGTCCAAGGATTATGGATATCTGATGTGCTTGGAGTGTTTGATAAGAATGGATGGTCCTATATTTCAACTTAGATTTATTATAATCAGTATGTCTTGGGAGTCTGGACTAAAGGTTTACATTATAGTAGTCCTCCCATAATATACTTTGGTGTCTCAGTATATGGGAGTCTTGGTTTTAGACATTGAGCTTGAATTGCATTTATCTGTGACCATAGGAAAGAGGATGATTTGGCAAGGAAGGACATATGAGTAAGTAATAAAATAATAATTATTTAGATAGACAAATGTCATAGAAACAGATAAGAAACAAAGAGAAAGGGTAAACTATTGGCTCACCACAAAAAAAATTAAAAAAAACAACAATAAAAGAAGGTATACAAATTGTTTTCTGAGTGTTTTTAGCTTTATTTTGACTGCAGTTATACATTTTTGATAAATAACATTTTAAACATTTCATAAACATTATTAAGCAAAAAATTGGTCTTATTTCAAAGACCAGTCATTATCCAACATATTTTTATTTTTAGCCATTGAATCTCTATAATAAATGGAGCAAGGAGGCCATTTTCAAAATGTTGAAACAAATAGGCTAGACAGTTTGCATATGATTACATAGCTTGCTAGTTACGTTCTGACACTGATTTCTAGTTGGGACTGAAACTCCAGTATTCTTAGTAGTTGTACTCTACGATTACATGATGACTATTTATAATAGAAATCTATGCCTTAATTGTATATGTTTCAATTTCAATTTTTATTTCACCAATATCTTGTACCTTAGAAATTTCTCTAGTTTCTACCTCTCTTAGGTGCTCTGTATTTCAAAAGATGCATCAAAATATCTGTAAAAGGCCATAGAACTTGTGTCTTGCAATTGGAAGTCTTTGTCTTCTCACAATAAAAGGAAATTTTCCAGGAGCAGTATCAATAGTGACCCATCCACCATTGTATGATGAAGTTCAAAACACCTCAGTGACCTAAATTTATCTTTAGGTTTCCCTGATCATTTCTCATGAAATCCACAGCACACATGTTAGATTAAAGGTCACTGATTTCCTTACATATGTGTAGTTCTCAGAAAGGATGTAATTGTATGTAGTCACCTTCCATTATGAATAAAGGTCCCACTTTGGGGTCAGGAATTGAAGCTCTTGGAGCTTCAGATTCCTCTTCCATAAAAATAAGTAGTTGAACTATAGAGACTTTAAAATTAACTTTAGATCAAGTCACATACATTTTATATTATTTAGAACTGTCTTATAGATATATAAATAACCACTGGCATTTCTGATAAGGCTTCAGGAAAAAGAAAACAAAACAAGCAAAGTAGCAAAGCATCCTGTGTTTTTGTATTAACTAGATTCATATAAATAAGCAGTATTTGGTGAAAGCAAATGTATAGTAGAGAAGAGGCTTTGCTATTGCTTTTTCCAGCATTTAGGTTTTTCTTTTAGAAGACAGAATTGATTCCATAATAATTTTTAAATAACACACAAAAATTAGTGAAAAGTAGCTATCTGTAACATTTTGAGTGTTGTGATTGGTGGAAGTTTACTTTTTCTGTATCAGTTTATCTGTAAATGAAATCAATCTGGTATATGTCTATCCTATACTTTATTGGATAAATAAGCATTTCTGAACTATTTTCTATATTTATTTCTATACTTAAAGTAATGTGCAAACAAAAAGGGACCTAAAACTTTGAAAAGTAAACTATCAAAATATAAAATTAGGGTAGAATTTTATTTTAAGGGTAGCTGGGCAAAGAGCTAAAAGCACTGTTATTTTTAGGTATTGGAAAGAAAGGCCAGGAGAGTAACATACTCTTTAAATGGATGGTCAGAAAATAAATTTGAACTATGCATAGCTTAAATGACTTCAGAATATTACTAAATGCACTATAAAGAAATGAATACACTCATAAAGTGTTCTAACTCACACCACATTTTTTACACAAAAACAAATAAAAGGAAAGCACACACACACACACACTCACTCACACACACACTCACTCACACACACACACTTCCCAGAAAGAAAATCATAAGGTTAAAATAGTCTAACGAGAAAACTATTGGGTAAAGAGTTATTGAGTGGGTGCATATATCTTCTTCTATGTTGGCCACATACATTTAAATTTCTAAATAGATCTTTCCTTGTAATCCATTCAGAAATACATTCTTGCTGTTGTTACCTTCCATAGATACTATTTTATACTAAAAGTGGTCCTTAAGAGGCTATGAATAATTGAAAAATGAAAGATAAGTTATACAATAAAAAGGAGAAGCAGGCCAGTGTTCAGAAATATTTTTATACAATGTTGAATAAGAAACACTTGAATGCACTTGTGATGTTCCATTTGTATTAATATCTTAGAGCAAGAGTTATCCATGTTAACAACCTTGAAACCACCTCTTCAAAGTAATACCCAGAAGCATAAACAAATAAAAAATATAAGAGCAGGACAATGTTTATTCTAAAGACATTTTGTGAGATAGTACTGCAGAAAATCCTGCCCATTTCTACACATACACATGCACACACACATCACAAAAGGGGGGTTAAGTTTGTTTATCATTGGGATGCATTTTTCAAATTTATAGAAAAAAAAAGAAAACAAAATTGAATGTGGATATTTTACAAATAATTAGATGCTAAGTCATATAATACATTTAGAAAATCAGCTCACATGTTAAAGCATCAGGATTTCAGGAAAGCAGTATTCACTATGTGATGGTTTACTCCTCTTGTGAATTATGTTTTAAAAAGAAAGATATCATATAACACCTGATTATATGTATTCATTTAGATCATTAAATCACATAGCCTTTTATCAGAAAGCATTCATTTTAGTTTACAAATTATATTTTAGGGGTTAAGACACAACCTATGAAGCTATCTGCAGCCACTGCAGCACAAGTTTTATCCACGGTCAGGGAGCTACCCACATGGCGCAGCAGACCTCTCCTGACTCGCCTGCTGCTCCCCTCAGCAGTGTATTTCAGTCAGTCTGCCTGTTCTGTTCCCCACTCTGTCTCTGGTGAATCCTCTCACCCTCCCTCAACACCTCTGGCATATACCCAATATGCATAAATAAATCTCAAAAAAAAAATAGAATATAGGCGTAGGCCAGATCTAATTTGATCTCCTACATAGACTAGCTGTTCTCATACAACTTTGTCCATATAGACTCACTTCATAAATCCAATGATTATCCTTTGTATGTGCTTTACTTGTTGCCAGATTGTGTGAAATGCCTATAACGATATGCATTGTTGCAATATTTCTGTGCAAACCATCCAGAGTGAGAACAGAATTATGCTTATATTGATAATAAATAAATCATAAATAATAAGCATAGGATTGCATCATAATCACAATAGCTACTGAATTAATACAAGTTTTGGCAACATTCCTATATTAACAGCAATATCTAAAGAAATATCTTTTTGTTTACTAGTTTCAAAGGTGTGAACACTGGGTAATATAGCATAGACACAATAATGGGAAAGCATATCTTGTACTAGGAAAAAAGGTTAACAGGATCAAGAAATTTTTTTTCAAATAATTCCTTTACTGCAAATAGTTTAACCACTGGAAACAATATCATTATGTTCAAAAGAACAATCTTGGGCCCTCCATGGTGGCACAAGGAGTTAAGCACAGCACTGTGAAGCTTCCCACAGCCCCTACAGCATGAGTTCGATCCTAGGCAGGACATGGAGCGACCCACATGGTGCAGCAGACCTCTCTTGTCTTGCCCGCTGCTCCCCTCAGCAGTGTATTTCAATCAGTCTGCCTGTTCTGCTCCCCCCTCTGTCTGGTGAATCCTCTCATCCCCACATCTCTGGCTTGTACCCCAGTTCTTGTATGCATAAGTAAATAAATCTTTAAAAAAAAAACAAAACAAAAGAACAATCTTTTGTTTACATTGTAGCATTCATAGTAAAATATACTTATCTCCAAGAACTTTTAATTTATAAATTCTAGAAAAGGGATAACAACTGCAAATTAGTTCAACAAAGACCTTATCAAAAAACATAAAGAAACCCAATTACAGTCCAGAAGCACTGACTACCTAAATTGCAGTCATCAGGACTACCAGCTGCAACTACACTCCTTATATTTTTGTTCCAGGCAACTTAAACGTTAGATCTGCTTCTGGGAAAGAGGTCTAGGAAAATGAAATAAGATCACTAATTGTTTCATTAAGCTTACCGTGGCAAAGGAAAAAGAAAAACAACAAAGTCATTTGATAAGAGGGCATTCCCCCACTAAAAGCCCATGTTAACTAAGTTTTAAAGGGATCATATCCATAAGTCTTCTGTGTACTGTCTTGTTTTATTTAATAATGTTACTTGTTTACTGTATTATGTTGTCCTGTGTTTACTGAACTTCATGCCATTCTCATTTTCCGGCCAAGGTGCTCCTCTCCAGCTTCAGACATTTGCAAGCGTCTGCAGATTTGCTGTGCAGCAAAGTTACTTGAGAAACTTGTCAAAGGTCCAAGCTCCAAAGGCCCATGCCAAAGAGTCTTCAGCAGAAGTTCTCTTGGGAAGTTTAGGGAAAGCAATTCTAAAAATAACAAATGACAATAGTTACCAAACAAACAACAAATGAAAAAACACAATGATTCTCATAATCTTTGAATTTATATTTTTGAAGTTTTCATCCTGGTTTTTTCAGATACATATTTCACCTTTTATAAAATAGATATAGCATTGTGTTTTTAAAAATAAAACATAAAATAAGGGATGCTATAATGATTAATCTCTACTCTGCATTCCTGAACCACTCATCTAAGAGAGAACTACCATTAACAGTTCAGAAATTTCTTATGTTATGTTTTCTAGTGGGTGCCTTTATCTAAACAATATCCATATTGATTTTTCTTTTCATTGACTTTAAACACCATCTATATAAATTGTCCTATGATTGGTAATATTATAATTCTCTCAACCATACAAATTTCCCCACTCTTAATAAAAACATATCACTAATTTAGTCCTTTAGGCTATAACATTAAATCTCTACTAAAGTACTTAATTAAAATTTGGTCTGTTCTGGAAAGATTTGTGTATTTTTAGCTCTCCTTCATTTATTCTTTCTATATCAATTTGCTGCTAAAGGGATTGGAAAAGCTAGTTTAAATTTTCATTATATGATCTGCTATAAAGTCCATGGATTTCTGAACAGAAACAGTAAGCACTGCAGGTGACAGTCTTGTTAAATGTATGTGGTGGACCTTCCATCTCCTTCCTAAAGTACTACAGCAGTTATAAGACTGTGTGCATAATCCATTGCTAAACTTCAGATGAAGTGAATAGTTCTAATATTATAAATACCATGTATCCCATTTATCTATGTTAACTAGCTAAAGCTTTTGTGCCTGAAGAGTACATAATTAATATGTCACAAAACTTAATATAAAACTGTTCAGTATTTGGAAGAATAAATTCACATTCCATTAAATAAGGATCATCACCACTTTAATGGTGTTCATGTTGCATTTTAATAGCCATATAAGTAACCAGAAAATTAAATAGGTCTTTTATCTAATATGTATTTTCACATTTGAGTGTGCTCCTGGCAGAAGATATCTAGGAAAACTGCAACTGATCAGGTTCCATTAATGTGAGCTTGCTTGTGAAGTAGTACATTTTCTAATATCTCGTGTGGAAATGTTATGCAAATTATTTGTAAATGTGAAATCCTCAAGAGCAAAGCTACATTAACTGTTCCTATTGCGGAGGTATGCTCAATAATTTACAACCCATCAATGGCTGAATTGGAAATAAATTGTTTCTCTGCAGTTCCAAGTGTAGTAGAAATGTAAACAGCACCATCTTCTGGATTATATGAACTTTCGTATTGCTTTATAAGATGCTACACACATGTTCTCTTCTGCGGATATCTAACAGATGTTAAGCACTACTTGTGCATTTTGAAGTTTGCACTGTTCATTTTATGCATGACAATAAGACATAGATAATAACTCAATATTGTCTGTGTAAAATGCAAGCTTTATTGTACATATTAACTTGAATGTTGTATCATTACCCTATATAAATATTTGGATTACAGTAAATAAAAGCATATTTATTAATTTCCTCCTTACATAGCCACTGTCAATTTATGAAGCATCTGATGTAGAAACAGAAGCATTTCATAGCTTGAACATTTTTTTGACAAATGAAACAAAACAGACACAGCATCAATATGTATAGTCAATGAAAAGTTTGAGAGATGATTACCCCAAACTCCAATAGCTTGAAGAAAATTATTTTATCATTTTCATGTCTCAATGATGATTAGCCTCAACACAAAGAAAGTTTTCAACAATGTTATATTGTGTGCCTTGCAATAATGTTATATTTTTAATGGAAATATAATTCTTGTGATTTAATTTTATATTTGCTCATAACAGAAATAAATTTGTGGTACATTATTTTTCTCAGCTCAGTGAGAATGTTGTGAAAGACACCAAGGAAAACTAAGATCTGAGGATTAGAAAGATAGAAAGAATTAAAAGATTAATAGGTAATACCATTAATGTAATAGATAGGTAATTAATAGGTACTTAACACCATTAATGTAATAAGATAGGCAACACCATTAATGTAATAAATAATATGCTTTTAAAAAATTTAATGTCATTCCCCCAACAAATGTTTTTTTGACCTTTGCTCTCTGGCAGGGGGTCTCACCTTTTTTTGAGTCATGAACCGTTTCTTGCCATCAGTTTTTTTCTCCTCCGGATAAACCATATACTCTTTAAGCATTGACTCCTTAGTGCCTCCCCGCCCCCCCCCCAAATGAAAGTGAGTCTCTTCATTTATTTTGATTCTGAAAAATTTTAGAAGAACACAGCCCTCCAAATTTTCTCTTGAGTATTGAATGGACTGAATAGTGCATGCTGAAAAACAAATGCTGTGTGATATCACTTACATGTGAAAAAATACTTAATGAAAACAGAGTATGCATGGTGATTACTAAGGACTGGCGCATGGGGGAAATAGAGGTGTTGGTTAAATGTTATAAACTTTCTGTTGGAAATAAGTAAATGGTGGGGAATCTAAGGCATAGTATGGAGATTATAGTTACCTATACTATAAGATGTATTTGAAAGATGCTAAGAAAATAGACCTTAAATGTTCTCAACACGCACATACAAAAGTCAGAAATTATATGACATAGCACACATGCACACACATGTTTCAAAACAACAGGTTGTTGTATGCCTTAAATTTTACATATTATATATCAATTATACCTTAATAAAGTTGGAAAATGGAAAGGTGACGTTGTTGACAATGTAAAGCCAGGTCTTAATTCTGTAGGTTGAAAATGATTAGCATCAGAATTGAAGTTCTACCTTCCTATTTTCCAAAATTCAGTGTGTATGTCGGAATACAAGGTTTCTTCTTTTGCTGATTTTCTCTTTAACTATTATTTCCTGATAAAAGTGTGAAGTCAAGTAGGTACTAAACACAAATACTAACACAAATGAAGTAAGCATCTTAGCCAAAGACCAAGTACAAGATGGGAAAAAGACAAAAATAGTGGAAGAAAATTATGAGAGGGGTGACTTAAAAGTCTCCAGTTTTAGATAGTCAAGTAACACAGAGCTAAAATGTGCCACTGTAAATTTTTATCTTAGCAAACATTTTTTATAGATTTTGGATGTACAAGAGAATTAATAATTTATATGAAAATGATTTTTTAAGCACTTCTTGGCTTTCTTTCACTCCTTTACTCACTTTGCCATGAGGCTCTGCGGTAGTTTATTTGATTATTACATAAAGAATGAATAATTGAGCATGCTTAACTCAGCTTTGTCCTTCTTCACCTTGAGAACAAGTCTATTTATTATATGACCTTTCAGTCCATTTTTGCATAGGGACCTCTTGCTCAGAGGAAGTCCTTCACCTATCAATAGATACCGTTATTGGTGGGTGTATTAATTTCCTGGAATTGTTGAAACAAAGTGCCACAGACTTGGTGTCAACAAAAATTTATTGTCTTGTAATATTGGAGGTTAGAAAACAAATCAAGGTCTGTGTGAACTTGTCTCACGCCACTTAAGAGTTTGGTAGTCTCTGTCATTCCTTGGCTTATATGAAGTTCTCCCTGTCTCTACATAGTTTTGTGCGGTATGTTTCTCTCTCTGCTTCCAAATTTTCCCTCTTTAGAACTATATAAACCACGTCAGTTTAGGGTCCACTCTGATGTCTGTATCTTAACTTGGTCATCTGCAGAGGCCCTATTTCCAAATAAGTTCACATACATAGTATTGGAGGTCAGTAACTCCACATAATTCAGGGAGCAGATTCAAACCATCTGGAAGGTAAATCTGCCTAATGTTGTGGTCAATATTAACTATTTAATTCTCTAATTTCGTTATTATTGTGGTAGTGGTTCCTTTTAAGTCCATGAATCATTTTCCATATCTTGATTTAGTTATAACTCATGAGGGAAAGATGTTTATCACTAATCAGTACATCACAGACCCTGCTCTGTGGGGAGAATGGCCTGCAGAGCTCTTGGTGTGACGCATCATAATGGAAGGTTGAGCCAGTTTGTACCAGCTTAGAGGATCAATTTTCACAACTTTTAAGAATTTTGAGAACTAATTGCTGAACAGAGTTATTGTTAACAAATCATACAATAAATTTGACAACTGAATATATTATACAATATATATACAAAACTCAGCTCCTAATTGCTGCCTTTTCCTGCTATCTACGCTCTTGGGTTATTTGCTTGTTCTATATTATGTGATGGAAATACTATTTAATGAGACTAATGTGCACTGTACACATTTTCCTGACTGCAATATTTAGTTTGTCTGAAAGATTGAAATTATTAAATAGTTTGTATCCAGTTTTACCTGCAGATAGCAGCAAAATACCATTAACTGAGAACAAATACCCTCTATTCCTCCAAAAATTTTTATTATAAAACACATGCTTAGATGCAGAATGCTTTTGTCCCCTTGAATATAGCTGCTTAATATTTTCTGGACATTTATGCAAATAAATCGCTAACTCTAAATCAATGCTTTTTTAAATTTTGGTTCTAGTGGAATAATTTCAATCATACTTTGGAACTTTAGAGAAATACAAATTCCCATCCTCCCTTAGTAGTCCTACTGTGGAAGGGTCACAGAATACCATTTCAACAAGCCTTTCAAATGATTATGGGGCAACCTAATGTTTGAGAACCATGTCTATATAACAGAACTGTGCAGTAGAACATTCTGTGAAGATGGAAGTGCCCTATAGCAGAATCTTCCAATGTAACTCTTGAGTCAATTCACCCCATCAACATTCTAATAGTATTTTTTTACAGCTATAGAGAAAGCAATCCTAAAGTTCATATGGAATCATAAAAGATCATGAATAGACAAAATACTCTTGACCAAAAAGAAAACTAGAAGCACTATATTTCCTGATTTCAATCTATATTACAAAGCTATAGTAAACACAGGAGATGTTAGCATAAAGAAAAACAGAAATACTAACAGAACAAAATAAGAGTCCAGAGAATTACCTGCACATATACTGTAACTTGACAAAGATGCTAAAGATATACATTGGTTACTGTACAGTCTTAAGAATAAATGGTTTGGGTAAAGCTATAAATTTATAAGCAAGAGCATACAATTAAATATTATCTTACACCACAGATTAAATAATCAACTCAAACTGCACCTAAGACTTAAATATAAGTGAAGCTGAATGACTTCTAAAAATGCAAAGGGGAATATTTTCAATTCTGCTGACAGAAACTACTGTCCAGCAAAGAAACCAATCACAGAATGAAAAAGAAACATAGGGGAAAAACATTTGCAAATGATAAAAGACTGATATCCAAAATATACGGGGCAGTATTACAACTTAATTGCCAAAATAAATAAATAAAAAAGGACAAAAAACTTGAATAGACATTTCTCCAAAGAACACATACAAATATGTAATTGGTATATGCAATTATGTTCAACATCACCAAACATCAGTAAGTTTCAAATCAAAATTACAATGAGATATCATGTCACATACATCAGGGTGGAGACTATAAAAAATAGTTAAATGAGGATGTGGAGAATTTGGAAACTTTGTACAGCTAGGGAGACTATAAAATGATGTAGTCACTATGAGAAACACTATGAAGATTCTTCAAAGAATTAAAAATAGAAATAACATATAATCTTACAATCCTATGTGTGAATATACATCCAAAATAATAAAATTAAAAATAATTAATGAGATATATGTACTCCCATGTTTATCATAGCATTGTTTGTAATACTAAACCTGTATGCTCACTGACAAATTGACAAAGTAAATTAATATTGTGATATATTTCTATATAATGGAACCTTATTCAGTCTTGAAAAAGGAAATTCTGCTACATGTAACAACATGGATGAAGTAGGAGACATTCTGCTAAGTTAAATAAGTCAGTTGTAAATATTTTCATGATTATACATTATGAATATCTTATCTGATGATAGTCAAATGCAGAGAAATAGAGTACCATGGTGGTTGCCTGGAATTGAGAGAAGGGGAAATAGGGAGTTGCTGTTCAATAAGCATATATTGCAGTTATGAAGGATGAATAAGCTCTAAATGTCTGTCTATAACATTTTGCCTATAGTTAGAAATACCGTATTGTTCACTTACAATTTTGACAAGTGGGTATAGCTCCTGTCAAATGTTTTATATTATTTTTTTAAAAGGGTGAGAGGTTAGAGACAAGCATACAAACAAGCATGCATTATTAGTGATACTCTCCTGTTAGCTTTTACGACACAAAACTACCACATCATGGAGAGGGCCACATAGCAAAGAATTACAACTCGACTCCAAGTGTTTATGGTATTTTCCATGAAATTGTTTCTATTCGTCATATTCAAATTCTTCATAGCTTACCTGAACAAATTTTATCCACAATTGTCCAGAAAAAAACAACCTTGCATTCACACAGAAGGATTTCTGCATGATTTTATTAATATTGTTTGATGCAGTCAAAATGACAAAATCATGAAAAATAAATTCTGAATTTTGATGACTCATATTTGAGGGTAGCCCTTGTTTTATTGAATCTTTTCATTATATAATTAAAGGTGACTGATTGAATTATTTTAAACAGAAATGATGAATAAAAATAAAATTTTTCCTCCATCAAAAAAAGATTTATCTTCAAAAGATCAATGCTTGCCTATCCAAGAAAAGCCAAATGTCCTTACCTTGAAAGAGGTAATGCCTTACCTTTCAGTAAGGCATTAATACCTGTTGTGTAAAACCTTTATTAGTGCTAATTTTTCCAGCAAGCAGTGAATAGAGAACAGCAGGTCCAGGGTTGAATGTGACGATCTACAATAAAAAGAAGTTCTATACTTCATGGGTCTCTAAGCATGCAGCTAACCCTCCTGATTACAAAAAGTAAAGAGTACCATTAAAAGGCATCATGACTTCCTGAGGACAATTATAAAGGGATATAACATCTGTTCTCAATCATGGGCAACAGGAGAGAAAATGGGCACCACATGATATGTTACATACAACAAAGAAGTCCAGCTGTGTGAAGAAAAACTTGTGAAAAAGCAATAGCCAAGAAAGAACAGGGCAAAGTAAGCATTGTTATAATGATAGTGACCCATGGTGATCTTTTTGAACAGTTCTGTTGTCCAAGATCTGTTTATTATCCCAGTAAAAGGGCCACCTGTGTTATTCTCAACTGCAGGTATTATTCATGAAAGAGTACTATTTACAAGACAATTTGGATTTAACATTTCAAATAACAAACTTCTACAAAAGCTTCATGAAGCAAAGCGGTTTCTCACTCCTTTGTTCTAACAGTCCAGGGTCAAACAGGTCTTTATCACATTATAGAGATCCATGTCATTCTGAGCCTTTGACATAACAGTTTCATTTAAAAAAGCGAATATGAGTAATTATTTTTGAAAACAGTGATTAGGGTAAGTTATGTGACTTTTCCATATCTGGCTCCGCTATTTCTCTTTTCTTTATTCTCTCTGTCTCTTTTGTCTCTCTCTCTCTCTCTTCCTGAACATAGTCACACTGCCTCCTTGATGTTCTTCCAACATAACCACCTCCAACTGGGCCTTCCTATATGTTGTTCTGTCCACTTGGGATGCTTTTCACAGAGTTATTCATGAGGCTGCTTTCCTCCGCCTCTGAACACATTTACTAACATATTGCCATCACAATAAAGCCATTCCTGAAGCTAATTAAATTGAATCCATTCCAGATTCTTCCAGTTGTTTCTGATTTATTTTTCATAAACAGCATCATCTAACATAATATTTACTTAGTTTCTTGTTTTGTATATTTATCATGAAGTCAAAATGGGAACTCTTGTTAAATATTACATCATCAACACACAAAACAAAAGTTCAAAATTACTTAAACATTTAGATCACCCTGTGATTCGCTAATGCTGTAAATTTTAATTGTGGAGTAAAGGGTTAATCCAGCAAGTTGGGGTGCTCAAACCCTGCATGTTTTCTCTTTGTCCTCATTTTCTATTTAAATTTTGAAGTGCCTTTTTCTGACATCTAATCTCATATTTATGGAAGCTACTCTCTTTAGGGCATACAATGATTTGTATTTCTTTAAATCTAGTGAACAGTTTCTCATTTTACTTGACCCAGCAATAGATTTTAGCAGTAGTTTACCATTTTTTTCTTCTTTAAAGTTTTTTATGCATGTGATATAACATTGTCTTGCTTTTTTTCTGTGAACTTCTTTATGTCCCAGAAATTTCCTTTTCAGGCTCATTATCTTCCTCTCTGCAGATTTCAAAATTTCTATATATTTTAGTAAAAAAAAAATCCTCCTTTGTGTTGATTCTATAATTTCTTCCTGAAAAAAAAAAATCCTTGTTTGGCTATTTATAGATGCTATATGTTCTAGTTCTTGCATCAGATTTTCTCATCAATGGAATGATTCACAAATCTAATTATGTGTTTCAAAGGTAATTTAAATCAGCAAGTATATACTAATGTTCTTCTTCAAAAGTCAATATCCTCTTAAAATCACCATTTTTAATCAGTTCCAAAAAATTAAATAACAACAACAGTGAAGATCATACTGATAACATCTTTCCAACTTGATCTATATCCACAGGCTTTAACTTCAAATAATGGAAAACATTAGCTGGTTTAAACCAAGGAGTCAATATATGGCAGCTTTAACTTGATAGTTTGGAGGTTGGCTCAAATCCAAATAGGGTTTTTATGGCAATGGCTATGTTTCTTTAATCAACCTAAGATTGCCAAAACACACACAGCCATATGGAGCAGTACATATTTTATTACTCAGAGCCAGGGCAAAGGGGAAAAAAAAATAACTCTTGTGACAAATTTTATAGAAAAGATTTATTTTCTTCTGTTTTGAAGTTATCAGGTCACTTGAATAACCTTGAGTCATAAAACAGTACACAATTTTCTTAAACTAATTAGATCTATTCTTTTCATTATGACTGTGTTAATCATATCCAAGCCGCTATATAATAGAGTAGCATTTGACAGACCAGCAAAGGCAATATCAATGTCCAGACCCATCATTTGTCTACTTAATATTGATATATACCTTCCTCACATACAATAAGCTTCAAAACTATCCATGTAGTAGCTCATCATGCAATTTCCAAAGGGTGACAAAGTGAAACCTATTCCAACTGGTGTATTCAGCTTTGGTTCCAGAATTGCCTGTGTCAGCTTTCACCTGAATTGGATTCTGTCATTGTTCTTCTTATCCCAGTTACATGTGACTAACTGATATCTACATTGTCTACATATGATCTATAATGATGAAGCAAGAACAGAATATATGCAATGAACCACCTTGGCTAATGTGCCGCCACTTTAGTCACTACAGTGAATGTGAAAACATTGGATGTGGCAGATTAATTAAAAGGTTAGCTAAAATATGAAAGTAACAAGATAAAATCAAATAATGAAAGTTTTAAATGATCAAACTAGGAATTAAAAATCTGGTAGCCAAAAATATTTTCAAATAGGGACATGATTATGTCACTTTTGATAATGCACAAAAGGGCTCAAGAGGTAAAAATTACCACTTATAAGTCATAGAGATGTAATGTTCAGCATGTGGGGAGAGTAGTCAAAACCACACTATGTGGGTGTGTATGTATGTATGCATACATACATATAATTTAGGATAGTGCTACTGAATATGTTTAATGTCACAACATGAATATGTTTAATGCCACTAACTTATACCATCAAGAATGACTAAAATGATAAATTTTAGGTTATATATATTTTACCACAATAATAAAAATGTACCCTGTGCTAAAAAAGATGACAGAATAATGAAACTCTTTAGTCACGATGAAACACAGTATTAAGCAGTGAAGAAATGTGAAAAAGTTAGTAAACATGTGGATGTAGAAAAGTGAGAAAGAGGACAAAATCAAGCACCTACTGGATGTGTTTGAATGTTAGTGGGTTGTTTTTTTTAATTTTATTTATTTATTTATACGCTGTGTACAGTCAGAAGCGCGGGAATGTGAGAGAATTCACCAGAGCCAGAGCGGGGAGCAGAACAGACACACAGACGAAGAACACTGCTGAGGGGAGCAGTGGGTGTGGCAGGAGAGGTCTGCGCGCTAACTGGGACCCTCACCTAGTGGCTGGGGATCGAACTGGTGCTGCAGAGGCTGCTGGCAGCTTTGCAACCCAGCACTCCACCGCTGTGACACCAGGGAGGCCCAGCTAGTGGGATTTTTGTTTTTGCATCAGTATACCATTTGCATTCGTAATCAATAATGCATACTTATTTAAATTTATGTTCTGTTGACCTTGTATTTGTCTAGATGAATTTATGTAAAGCAGGTATTTTCTCCTTAAATGGTCAAGGAATCTAGAAGGGAAGCAGATTTGAACCTGAGTTTTACTTGTGAAAAGATATAAAACTAGGAATTTACCCAAATTAAAATTTTCCCAGGATTTTATATCAAAAAGTAATGTTTACTTTTATTCCTGATATAAAAATTACATTTTCTTAATATATTTTATTATCTCTCAGTTTTTGTTTTGTAATTATGTACTTAACATACTATTCTTCTACTTCCCTAGAAATTATTTTGTTTTTTTTAAAATGTTGTTTATCATTACAATAGCTTCTTAAGTCTGCTGTAGCAAATTTGGTGTTTTAAAACAGTGGTTATGTATTCTTTCACAGTTCTGGATGTAAAGTCTTAAGTCAAGGTGTTGGCAGGGCTGTGCTGCCTCCAAAAACAATTAGGTAGTTTCTATTATTTGCTTTCTTCCAACTTCTGGTGACTCCAGGCATTTCTTGATTGGAGATGCATCCATCCAATCTCTTTCTCTATCATCCATTTGACAAATCTCCCCTGCAGATCTCTTATAACAAACATTCTAATTAGATTAAGAGCCTAAGGGAATATTCAAGATGATCTTTCATTTCAAGATCCTTAGATTAATATCTGTAAATATCTTTTTCTAAATAAGGCAACATTCAAACATTCTGAGAATTAAAATGATTATATCTTATTGAGGGCTACCATTATATTCATTTCAATTTGTTATTTAAATGTTTAAATTATGGAGTTTTTGTCATGCATGTAAGGTTATAACTTCTCATTGAAGACAGATTTGGGGGTTCCTACAAGTTATGACACATTTACTTGCATTATCATTTGATTCAAAGTATTATTTCATTCAAAACTTATTCAATGAAATTTGGCATGTGAGATGTAGAATTATTTTGCTTAATACTTCTCTGTATTTTGGTGTTTTTATGATTGCTGTTCTTTTTTCTTAGAATGCTTTTGATCTTTGAATTAAGTTTATATTTGTCCAGGATTTGGTCAATATTAATTTCCTATATTTTTTGAAAATATTTTCATCGTTGAGGGATATGGTTCCATATACCTGACCTTGGTCAAGTTTGTTAATCTTGTTATTCAAATATATATTAACCTAAATTTTATCTGATTTTTCTGATGTTTTAGGGTGAGTTGCTTTGATATCGTCCACTGTGAGTCAATAGCTCTTAAAATTCAACTTTAATCAGTGGCTTTTTATTATATAATTTGAAGTCATTATTAGCTGCACTAAATTTTAAGATTTTTATAGCATATTTCAATTGAACATTTTAAATGTTTCTTTTCATACCTTATAATATTTCTTGTTTTAGTCCTTATTGAACTCATAATAACAGTTTCATCAACCTTAGTGTTCACAAAATGTTCGATAAAAAAGGACAAGCAGAATATCAGGCTCATTTCTCAGTTGTTTCCTTCAAGCCTTTCAAAATGAAGTGTGTCTGGCAATCCAAAACTTCAGGTTTTGTATTCTCACTCCAATGACAGCTAAAAATCTCAAGATGGCCTTTGCTACTCAGTTTCTATTCCTTGCACTGTTCATCCACAAATTCACCCAATGAAACAGCAGGGTGCATATCACCTTTTCAGTGAGTTATTGGTTACTCTGATGAGACTGTTTGATTGTGTTCTGAAACAGCCAAACAATTTATATATGAATTTTATTCAATGTTTATAAATGATCTCTGCGGGAGATTTTAACTCTTTTACATGGCTAGAAACCATGATTTTTATAGGGGGGATTGGAGAAGAGTAGGCTATGTTGGAAAAGCCACCAGTTGTTTAATTCCTATTCATCTGAGTCTGGCCAAAGGCAATCTTCCTTTTGACATGGCACAGTTTGTGACAATCAAATTTTTGATGGCTCTTCCAAATTCCTGATTCAACTCCTAGATGTTCCTTTGTATGGAGACAGCACACACACAAAATCCTACTGATGGAATATAAGTTAATTTCTCTTTAAAGAAAAGGTTCAAATGAAGATGTTCCAAGGTGGATACAGCAAACTTTTTTTTTTTAAATATATATATATAGCATCATTGTTCATTTTTAAATGTTTGCCTTTCATTTTAAATATTCTGCTTCCATTATGGTAGTTTCTATCAAGTAATATTAGTGCCAGGTGACACTATTCATCGTAAGATGCCATTATGGAAAATTATACTGTCTAAAGTATATCTTCCACAGTCAAACAGTTTACATCATCTTATTTAATATTTACAATGACACAAAACTGAAATTTTTATGCACTCTTTGAGTTCAGTTTCTTCTAACTTCTGAAACATCACATTTCCTCTGTAGCTTATTTTTGCCATATTACATTCCATATGTAATTATGGGGGTTTGCATAGTAGTGCTGAAATGCAACTCTGAGAGCTTAATTAAGGTGGGTATCATACTCTCAATTCATTGTATGTGATTCTGACTCCCACAAATAGAAGTGTCAACATTAAAACTGACAATATCAGTGCCACTCAAAGTCATTGTAACAATGCCATAGTTTTCTTATCTTTGTAAACACCCGAACTACAGCTTCTAGTACAGTGGATAGGTTTGGGACATCTGTTTCAAAGCACTATGGCAATAAAAGTAAAAAATAAAAATCTTTTATCTTTTTTCTTTTTTTACTGTTTTAAAAAGAACCATTATTGCAGTTAGCAGGGATAACCAAATTCAAAATATGTCATATGGCTTAATGTATCCTTGACACATTTAAGAGGATTTCTAATTATTCAGGTCAATTGTCACTATTGTATTTTTTTCAAGGACAATTTTTGATGAAGTATTTTATATGAAAATGTATTTAGATATAAATGTTTAACTTTTAAAGTTTAAGTGCTTTATTATTCTTAAGAAGATACATTTGATAAATGAAAATGAGATTTTGACCTAGTAAAATGAAACTCCATGAGGCAGTGGTTCTGGATTGTGGTTAAACTGATGTATGCATCTTCCACATGCATTTTCCAAGAAAAAGATGTTTGGCAGGAAAGAAATATTTTGTAAGTCTGATGAATGAAAGATAAATGAAGTCAAATAATAACACAAGGGGTAGGGGCCTTCCTGGTGGTGCTAGGGGTTAAGTCTCAGCACTATGAAATTATTGCCACTGCAGCATGAGTTTGATCCCCCGCCAAGGAGCTACCCACATGGCACAGCAGACTTCTCCTATCTTACCCGCCGCTTCCCCTCTGTCTCTGATGAATCCTCTCACCCCCCGGGTCTCTGGCTTACACCTCAGTTCTTGTATGCATAAATAAATAAATCTTAAAAAAAAAACATAAGGTGTAAACTGAAGAAAAACAAAGTCTCATTTTTATGTGTCATATTTGAGTTGACACTTGGAAGTTCACCTTGGACTATCTAAAAACATGTGATGAATGATTTCTGGAACTCAAGAAATGGGTCACAATCTTCTACATTGAATAATTTATACAAATATGTATGTAAAGAGTACTTTTATAATAAATGTTGAAAGTAAATCCCAGATCACTAATATTCCATTAAGAAGGTTAAATTTAATTGTATGTATTTTAGATCTTATCTTTCTATTTCCCCAACTGACAAGGAAAATGTAATTATTTTTGAAACACGATAATATGCTATAAATATGTGACCTTTTCACAGTTTAAGCAATAAAGCTTACTCCAGAGTGTTCTGTTGGAGCATAATTTTAATATAGCTAAGCTATGCTGATTTTTGATTAAATATGCAAAGATATTAGCAACATATCCTCTAAAGTGTACTAAAGGACCATTAAGTGATACATGGAGAATTGCTTAGTATTTGATAAGATGAATTTTTCAACAACGATCTTTGTCTATTTACATATTTGGGAACAGTCTGATTTAAAATGTTCATTTTAGTACGCAATATAAAATCTCTACAAATTATAATCTTACTTTCATATATTTAGGAAGTCAAATGTTCTTATTTGAATGGATAATTACTGATATAGTAACATTACATAAATAGTAGAAAACAAATTTTATACTAAAATATTGAAAAAGTTTAAAAGATGTCAATTGATAGTTTCAAATTTATTTATTTTTGTGTTATAGAGTTGCTCAGAAATGATGTTAGGCAATTCAGTTAATTTGAAATTGTTTAAATAACAGACATCATTATAAATTAATGTCCAATAAATTTTTACAAATTTTTGAGAACATAATTTTAACTAGATAGAAATGACATTTTATCTTATTGTAATTACATCATTCTGAAATATTTATATTTTATTGACCTACCAAAGTAGCATTGTATGTGCCCAAGATATAAAATGTCCCACATATCTAGTAAAAGTATGATAACTAATATTTGTTGAGAATTTACATAAATTGTTACATGTAAATCTCTCAACAGTCTCATAAGACAGAGTGATTAATAAAATACTGTGAGTTTCTGTAAGAGAAGATCCCAAGTATGAGTGGCTTACATGAACACATAGAATTTAATTTCTTACCCATGTGAAGACTAAATGAGGGATTCCTGATTAGGACTCAGTTCCACTCAGTTATTCAGGGAACCAGGCAGATAAATTTCTCCCATTTCAACTCAACATTTTTTTTTAAATCTTTTTTTTAAAAGATTTATTTATTTATACATACATACATACATACAAGCACTGGGTACAGTCATAAGTGCGGGAGGGTGAGAGAATTCACCAGAGCCAGAGCAGGGAGCAGAGCAGGCAGAAGGACGGAAGCACACTGCTGAGGGGAGCAGCGGGCGGCAAGAGAGGTCTGCGCACCATGTGGGACCCTCACCCAGTGGCCGGGGATCGAACCGGCACTGCAGAGGCTGCAGGCAGCTTCGCAACCCAGTGCTCAACCACTGTGCCACCGGGGAAGCCCTCAACTCAACATTTTTTGTGGACAGCAACAGCCAGTCAGAAAATGGGAAAGAGTGGGTCTCCCTGGTGGCGCAAGGGGTTATGACACAATCTATGAGGCTGTCCAGAGCCTCTGCAGTGAGGGTTCGATCCCCGGCTGGGGAGCTGCCCACATGGCACAGCAGACCTCTCCTGGCTCACCAGCTGCTCCCCTCAGCAGTGTATTTCAGTATATCTGCCTGTTCTGCTCCCTACTCTGTCTCTGGTGAATCCTCTCACCCTCCACACCTCTGGCCTGTATCCTGGTTTTTATATGCATAAATAAATCTTAAAAAAAAAAAAAAAAAAAAAAAGGAAAATGGGAAAGAGTGAGTCAATCCCATAAACAGGATTCTGAGGAGCCAGATTATTCACAGTCCAACAGCTCTAACCTTTTGCATGATAATGCCTCAGAAACAGGGAACTGTAACAGTATATGCTAATGGTCTGTTTAATGTGCTACCAGATTCTACTAAAGTTTCCCTTCATAGTCATCAAGTTCCAATTCACCATTTGCCCACAAATTTTTGTAAAATGCAAAATAAATCCCTTATTCCTTCCCCACATAGAACATACTCAACGTGTTTCCATTGAATTTCTGCATGCAATTAGATGGAGCTGTAGCACAGGAAATTATGAACCGGGATGACCTATGATTTGCTTTCATTGTACTCCATATACAAAGGAGAAGTGCCTTAAATAATTTGCCTCCAAAATTGTCTTCTCCACTTTGAAAGTTAAGGCAACACATCAGAGCAATGGTGGATTTCCACCCACTGGAATTGAAAAGTCTTATATTCCAAGAAGTGAATGAAGATCCTTGATTACAATCTAGTTCTACTCTCTGAAACATTTTCTTGTCTATTGTCTGTAAAAGTCCCTTGCTGAGGTAATATAGATGGAAGGCTTCTACAAACAACCTCCTAAGCATGCAAGTTTGAGAAGGGATGAGAGTTCCCTTAAGCTATATATCACTAAAGTAAATTTTAGTTTCAACTCCTGGTTTCACTGGCATTATACACCCTCAAAAAATAGTTTGCTTTTGAATTATCTGTTTCTACTAAGCACTGTATACCAATAACCATAAAGAACTATGCGCCAGACAAAATTCTGAAATATAAATTATGCCTTTGCTTTTGAATTCAGTTTTTCCCCAATAAATGAAATCTACCTAATGGCAATCAGACTTGTCTGAGAAAGAAATATTCTTGATCATATTTTTGTTGCAGGAATGATTCTTAATTGGCTGCTTGAACACAATTTGTTTTTCAATTTATTTTCCCCCTTCAAGGTGAAGAAAAGAGCCAATTTTTCTAATGTCTGAGTCTGCATACTAGTTAGCTTCTGTTCCAATAGATGAAAATAATTGGCATACGTTAAGATTATGTAATGTATGTCGTGCTCCATAGTAAGTGGTTTTGATGCTAACACTTCAACAGAATTGGACTTTTAGCAAGTGAAATTATGTAGTATACACAGATGTTGATTCTTAATGACACACACCTGCAACATATACGTTACAATGCAATGTTACTCGATAAAAATATAGAATAAAATATAGCCATTTTCCTAAAGATGGCACTCTCTGCAATATTGTCCCAACAAGAGACTTCTGCTCATAATACTGCTCTATTTCAAAGCTCAAATACCCACCTATCTGGCATAAAAATAGAAGTAGATATAGAATTCTCACCTTGGAATTTTTAAGATCCAATCCCTCATATTTCCACAAAAGAAAAAAAGCACTTTAATATTGAATATTGTCCTATTTCTTTTTTGTTAGATCTTTTCATTGTGCTAATAAAGGGAGGGGGAAACCCTAATATCAGCATTCATCTTATTTTCACAACAAAATTCAAATGAAATTCAGTTTTTACAGGAGTTTCTTGAACCAATATTTTTATTGCTCCAACATTAACAACGAGGATGCAAAGCTGAGGATAGACGATATACCTCCCAATGAAATGCTCAAGAACAGCACAAAGATGTGTGATGTCAGAAAAAGGGGGCACAACGCCTTTCTCCACTAGAGGGTACTTAGTGAGCTATAGAAACTAACCATTCTTTCCTTAGGACAGCACTTTGAGGGAGAGTTCCTCAGAACTTAACATGACACCCTTTAAATCAGAGGACTTTTGTGAGCATAATGTGATCTCTATTTCTCCCCTGGACTTTCCTGAAGTCAGGAGAATTATGCCTAGGCCTGCATGAGTTAGGTAGTATGGTTGGGTAGAAATAGCTAGAGACAGGAAGGAAACTTAGGTCTTCCAGTGGAACAATAATAATATTATTGGTTAAAACAGAAGCAAAAAAAGTAAGAGGATGATAGCAGAGACCATGTTTTTCATCAGATAATACCCCTACTGTGAGATCTGGTCCATAGAAAGTATGTAAGAAATATGTCATGAATCCATGTCCTAGTACAATGTAGAGGGCAAAAATAAGTATATAACAACACTCATTAATTCAATGCAAATAAGGAAAATACACTTTCCATAATAAAGATTATAAAATTTTCACTAAAATAATGCACACTTCAGTGTAAAATTAAAAAAAGTAAGGTGTGTGTCTCATGCACAAGTATGCAGAAAGGTGTTAATTGTCTGGATAGGCAAGAAGGTCAAATTCAGAACTAGTAATTACACAGACATGACTGAATTAACTGATAAAGAGAATGAGGGTAAACATGGACTTTTATTACTATGTGATAAATGATTTAAAATTGATTGTTTCACCATAATCACACTTTTCAAAATGTCATTTTTATACCTGAATGACCTTTCCTGAGAAACCAAAATATCTGTGGTTATATAAATAATTTTCTAAATGATTTTATGCTTGGGTAACTTTTTTTCTATTTAAAATTCATAATTTTGTACATTAAATGGCAAGAGATACACTATCTAAAAACTAGCAGTCATTTAAAATATTGGTTATTTTCTAAAGTCAATATATGACACAAGGTAATTAAAATGAAATAGAACTGAGTAGTTGAGAACTGAACTCTTAATACATGTTTAGAATAATGACAAAGTTATTAGCTAATCACTTTTTTTTAAAGATTTATTTTATACAAGAACTGGGGTACAGGTCAGAAGCATGGGAGAGTGAGAGAATTCACTAGAGCAGGGAGCAGACACTGCTGAGGGGAGCAGTGGGCGAGGCAGGAGAGGTCTGCTACGCCATGTGGGGTTCTCCCTGGCTGGCTGGCAGGGAATCGAACTGGCGCTGCAGAGGCTGCGGACAGCTTTGCAGCGCAGCGCTCAACCGCTGTGCCACCGGGGAGGCCCTAGCTAATCAGTTTTTAAAAAATGTAGAATGATGATATAGGAATGAGATGGCTCTGGACATAATATGTAATGATGACTCATTAAAAATAGTGTCAAAACCTCCATTGCTTAAGTAAATAAGCATACACTGAATGTGGTCCATTTGGCAAAAGTGTATTTTCTTAAATTATTCACTGCATATTTATATTAAGACTTATTTTCTTAGATTTCTATAAGTCATTGTCATGCTTTTATTGTTTTTCTTTTTTGTTGAATGTTTCTCTACCTTCTCACACCACAACAATCTCAGTTTATTTACTGACTACCTTGAAAAGTTCAGCTCTTCAATTTATAACTCACTTAATCATTGGCATCCTCAGTGGTCCTTTATATAAAATAGAATTACAGGATATAACTAAAATGCAAGATATGGACTATCATCAGAGATGACAGAAGACTAACAAATGCTCCAGATATTGGAGTTGAGAGAACTGAATTTTTAAAAACTAATTAAATACAAATAAAGAGAAAAATGCACAAATGGATGGAAAAAAGATAACCTCCGAGAGAGTACTAGGTTCAGTAAAACAGTATTTTACTTGACTTTTGATACTGAGTATGGGATGAGGGATCTTGTTCCAAAACATTGAGATTTCACTAGGTGCACTGCACAAGGGCGGACAGGGGGCAAGAAGACTGCCCCCAGCTGGGTAATGTCCAATGTTAGCTTGAGATAGTGTTGGATCCTCTAGAATTTTAGCCTAAGTTGTTCACTCTGTAAGTAAGATTTTCTTACTGCTCTTCATAGATAAGGCTTCCGAAAACCCTGCCTCAAGAATAACCACCATTTATTTTGCAAATGGATTGTTTACTCTTCAGAATTGAGTGTTTATTTCTGTTAATTTATTTTATTTGTATTTCTATTTTTGTCTATTTTAGTGGTGGGTGCTAAATTCCAAACACAGGGGAAGACTCTACAAATAATATTTTTCTGTCAATACTTACCACTTTGCATGAAGTTAGAAGGAGACAATATCTAAAGAATCACCTACTTTTTATATTTATATTATACAAATGATTTCAACAGTTACTATATTATGAAAAGATCTAGAGTGAGTGTTTTGTAGGAAAACATACTGAAACAAATTATGGAAAAATGCACCTTGTTAAATGTAAAAAAGAGAGAACATGTGTCAAAACAGGTATTAATATGACTGTGGCAGATGTATTTCTGTTTTATGCACAAATTCAACTAAAATAATGATAAAATTCAATAATCTAGTAAAAGCACAAACAAAACAATTTCTGTAGCAGAACATTGCATATGTGACTATGCAACTGAAACTCATAAACTTCTCAATGGCCTTTATGGACCCAATCTCTGAATTCCTGAAAAGCAAGTAAGAAAACCTCTGAATTAGGGAAAGAGGCAAAGTCCAATATTTGTTAAGTGTGAAAGAGTGTTAATGATTTTTGTGTAGGAAACTGTAGTCTCTGTAGGTGAGCACATAATTGGAAAACAAATTCTTAAATATAATTTCAGAATATGATGAAGCCATTTCCACTCCAAACTCTGAATGGATCTATGCCCAAAGAGATGTCCCACAAACTGCTTTATCTTAAGTTACCTTGAAAATTTGTAACGGGCCTCCCTGGTGGCACAAGGGGTTAAGATGCAACATTGTGAAGCTATCCACAGCCACTGAAGCACAAGTTAGATCCCAGGCCAGGGAGGAGACCCAAATGGCACAGCAGACCTCTCCTATCTCGCCCGCTGCCCCCCCCTCAGCAGTGTATTTCAGTCAGTCTGCCTGTTCTGTTCCCCACTCTGTCTCTGGTGAATCCTCTCACCCCCCCCCCACACCTCTGGCCTATACCCCAGCTTTTGTATGCTTAAATAAATTTTAAAAAATATTTAAAAAAATAATATATATATATATTAAAATTATTTAAAAAAGGAAAATTTGTAACAGGCTATAATACAATTTCGGTCATGTGTTGATTAACAATGTTTCAGTTAATGATACCCCATGTATATAGGACAGTGGTGCCAACAGCCTATACCATATGGCCTAGGTATGTGGTCTCCTAGATGTATAGTGGGTATTACACTCTATGATATTCATGCAACATGGAAATTGCCTACTAATGCATTTCTCAGAAAATATCCCCATCACTAACTGGCACATCAGATTGCATTATCACTAAGGCAATCAAGTCTTTATGTCCCTTGAATGTTATATGTGAGTAGAAAGTTCTCATTAACACAGATAGTAGCCACTATGTTTTATAGCCCGAATTCCTTTTCCTTTGGAATAATTCATACCCTATGGACATTTTACTGCAGTGAATCCTCCTTTGTCTTTGTAGCAGTGTTTTTAAAGTATATATTGTATCATCATGAATTTCTACATTATCTTGTTAATTAGTGGGACTAGATCCAGATAGGCAATTTATAGTGTGATGGTCACAGCACTCACTTGGTATGTGCCAAGGTACCCATCCTTGTTTTATGAGATTTAACCATTCTTTTAATGGCAGGATGCAACACAAGGAAATTCAAATATATGACTTTGGCATAGATGTAAGTGAGAATATCTTACAACAAATGTGTAACCAGTAATAAATGAACTTACAAGTCAATTTATACAAATGACTTGTTTTAGAAATTAAGTTTAAACTTACATTCAAATGGAATGAGGCAAATGTGCAGTTGAATTGGGAGGAGGAAGTATAGACAACAACTGTGGTTTACTCTTTCAAGATAATTATTTGTGGAGGTGCGGGAAAGACAAAGTATAGCTTGGTAAGTGCATACCAGTTGGTTACTTGAGTATATTTAATGTTGACTGGAGAGGCATACTTTAAGGAAGTGATGGAGATATATTAAATAATGAATAGTTAATAGAGCAAGGTAGAACCTTTAACCACTAATAGCTTTCTTGACAAATAATGAAGCATCTTAGCACAATGCTTTCTATCTTTGCTGAGTTTGTGTACCTACATATTTGGAAAATAAGGCGTGTGTGAAATGCTTATATGAATTGTAGGCAATAACAAAATTCATAAAGTCAACTGCAATTATTTAAGAAATATTATGCCATAACACTAATGATCATTTGACTATGTCTAATAGACTTTAAAACAAAGTGCATGTTTAGGTAATTCCAGTTAAGCTATCTTATTAAAATAGGATATTTATATATATATTTAATATCTTATTAAAATAAGATAGCAATATATAAATAATATTTGAATTTTTTAATATTTTGTGTTCTGCTTTTATGCTCCCAAGTGATTTTTCTCATAGTTCTGTATTTGACTTGTATTTGAAAGGAAAATTAATCCATATGGCTCTGAATTCTTTACACTTACTCATCACAATGTTTTGCATGAGATGTTTTCTATCTATAAATGTTCTAAACTTCTTAAAAGTCGTTTATTCTATGTTGTGCAAAGCTATTTTATCTACAATTTAAGTCAAGGCTGAAGGGACTCAAATTTATTTGCAAATGAAAAACTCGTAGAGTTAAAATGAGTTGGAAACACATCCTATTAAAGGATATTTGAATATGTCTGAAAATTGCTAAACCAGAAAACAATTCATGAATTTTAATTTATTCTGAACTTTTCCCAAAATATTTAAAATGATATGATTGTTAACTAGAAATACGTATATTTCTTTGAAAGTACAGAGTATTTCTCTCCTCGTTCCAAATATGAATGCTTTTGATTTATAAAAAGTGGGATCATTTTTGATAAAATATTAGAATGCTCAGAATAAAATAGCACCATTTCATAATCTCAGTGTAACTACATTATGTTTTTCCCTAGATTTATGAATGCATCATATCACATTAACTATTATCATTTATACTTGCTCTGCTCAAGTTCTATACCACTTACTGCCTTTAGTTCTTATCATAGACAATGGTAAATTGTTAATTCTACAACTTCAACATCTGTTGTCTTCCAAAATGTTTTAAATTAATTCAGTATGGATATTGTCTTTATCCCTTTGTGTTCCACAAACTGACAAAAACCACTATTTGTAGAATTGGCATAAGAACCATATCACTAATTTCTTAATATTCTATTTATAGCTCAATATTGAGCTTGGAATCTGAGTATGATAGTTTTAATAACTTGTCACCTATTAGTGATTAGTGCCTCTAATCTGAGCAATAGTTTTGTATTTATCCTAAGACACAAATGCACATGAGTGAAAGACACAATTGACCCAATCTTGCTGGTATTGCATAAAGGAGTAAAAAATTCAGTTTGGCTCAAGGAGCGTGGTTTCAGGGGGAGTTGTAAATCTTTTTGAATCACTGCTTTTTGTCTTTAAATTGTTTTTTTGCATAGTCACCAATGATTCATAAAATTGGTAAATGGTATATGGGTTTCAATTATACACACAAACAGTGAAAGAAAATTATCCTCAATTTCTGTAGCATCATGAGTTTCAGCTGCCCTTTCAGCAGTAGCTGCCATGAAAATGAGACACAAAAACCTGATCTACACATCAACTCTGTTAGTCCAAAGCTAATTCTAACAACATATCAAAGCTGGTAAGAATATTTATCAGCTCCTATCAGTGTAATTTACTTGAAAAGGTAAAGAGATTAACTATAACCCTTTTCGGGAAGAAAAGTACTCTCTATACCAAACATCAAAAAACACTCAGTGTGCATTACATCATTTATATGCAGCAATATTGGTTTCAGCAATATGACAGTTTCGTGGGGTAACTGGTAACTGAAAATGCCACCAGATAGTGATACAGATGGTTTGAGGAAAGTGGCCAATGTAAGAGGATATCCAAAAGAATGGTTTTTCAGAAAAAATAAATCCTCTATTGCATAATGACTTGAAATAGGCTGGAACTTTTGAAGAGTAAATGAGGCTAGAAATCCAAAAATGTTTGTGACTCTTCCAAGGCTCTATTTTTATCTTTAAGCTGTTGAAGATGGAAAAATATAGAATCTTTTAGTTCTGTTTGGGAGCCATTAAATGAAAAAGCCACAATTTACTAGGCAGTCTCCTGGGTGTGAAAATGGAGTTTATGAAGACTTATTTCCTGCTCCTCCAAGCAGGATAGATGACATTTTAAGACATCACATTTTATATAATGTTACATATACTATAATAGAATATATTTTTTTTAGTCTTTATGACACTGATATGTATATCTAAACTGTTAAGAATGAGTGGAAATTAGAAAGACCAAGAAGGTCACCAAATCAAAGAGTATAATGATTAGAGCTAACAATTCCTCTGTTCTTTATAGTTGACATGCTTCTAAGCACTTCAAATGGATCAGTCATTAAATCCTGACAACTCTATAAAGATATCTATTATGATACTAAGTTTGCAGATGAGGAAATGATCTGTAAATTTAGAATACTCAAATAATTTACACAACAACAGGATTAAAAACCCAGGTGGTCTGACACCAGAGTCTACACTCCCAGTATTGTGATAAATGGGTCATGGGGAACTGCATGTTTAGCCTAATTAATTCAACCAGTCACATTAACATTTCTAAAAGTAGAGATAACATAGTGAGATAGCAGTAAGATAAAATCTGATAGCCTTATGATGTAGATTTTGAGATGATTTAGGACTAGAGGCTGGGATACCATATAGAGATAATTGCAGATAAAATGTATCAGAGTCTGAAGCAGTGAATTAAAAAGGGTATAGGTTTGACATACAGAGATTAAAATTTCCAGGATTCAGTGTTCAATCAGCTACAAAAATTAAGAAAATGATAAACAGTGATTGTATAGATGATATTAAATATAACTGAGAGGGAAATTCAGGCACAATGAGCCTGGGGTGTGATCTGAAAGACAGAATTGAAGTGGATGATGTAAATGAGTTGAGATTAAAATGTCTGTTGAACAATTTTATGGCTATGCACAACACAGTTCAATATTTAAGTCGGAAGTAGAGGGAATGAAAATAGTTTGTTGGTTAGATTTCATTTTTCTTTAATTTATCATAATGATTATCACTGAACAAGTAGCACATTCTAATCAAAGCAAGATAGATTGAAAGACTAATAAAATCATTCCTGCTCTCAAGAACCTAAACAATGATGAAGAATCATCAGTATATAGGTGAAACAAGAATGCCAGAACTGTTTTATAACATTAGATCAAGAGAGAAATGGACTGAGTGCAGAATGAAGTGGAAAAAATAAGGCCACTGATCAAAATGGTAAAATGATTACAAGGAAGACCTAGAAAATGTACTGTCTGGATGTAATGGTAGCAGAATTCTGATAAGGGAGACCTCAAGAGTGACCTGTAGGGCAAATTGTCTATATGCAGCATGCTTTTTTACAATTTCTTCTGGCTTGTCTCTCTTTATCAATATTTATTTGAAAGCTTAGAAATACTCTATTAATTCAACAACACTTTGGAAATATATGAAAAAAAAAACAAACAGCATTGTTCCTCCTTTTTCTTCAGGCGGACATATTGACATTTTGTTGCTTACAGTGGAAAGAAATCAAACAAAGGCAGCCAATAAGTCCAAATCTTGGTTTATAGGGTCTATGACTCCAAAATGCAATCTTTGTCAAAATCACATATAGAAATGTAATCGTATCTCAGTTGTGATTTAATTCCTTAGACTCTATGTGATTTAGAAAAAAGCATATAGGTGAAACAATATTTTGTACAGAAATATAATCTACTTGCATAAAATGGTTTGTCTTATTGCAACTCTTAAGTTTGCACTAACATTTTTAAGAAGAAAAAAATAAACAAACAGAAAAATGAACAGACAGAAGATACATACTTTGAGTTTTTTCACATATGAAATTGTTAGGCATTTATAGAAGTGGAATGTAAAATGACAATTATTATTCTACATTTTAGCTATACCAACTTATTAAAATATGGAATAGGGGTTATTTTATGGAAACGCACCAGTTACTAAAATGGTAACTAAACCCATCATCAACTAGTGAAAACTAAAGGGAGTTTAGAGAATCTCATAATATGAATAGGATGAAAACCTTAAATTCATTTAAGGAAAGAATTTTTTGTCATTTTTTTATATGATGTATATTGTTTCAAATAGAATTTTTATGTAGAAATGGTGCCTACATTTTAAAAATAGTTTCTTATACAATTCAATAGCACTTAAAAGCACTCAGCGTTTTTTAGAAAAAGGAGAAAAACATGCCAAATATCTAACTAAAATTTTCCACCTTTGCTCTACAGATAATTGACTTTTTGAAACAATAACACCACTAATGATTAAATCAATAAGATCATTTTGGAAAGATAATAGAACCTTCCGTGAATAGCACTTCCAAATATTACTATTACCTTCATTCCACTCAAACACAGTCATTGGTAGGCGCTAAACATCAAACTCTGCGACATATGATTACGGGTGAACGGGAAGTGATAGAAAGTCAGTTTCAGAGAAGGCTGTGGAGTAACAGCTAATCAAACTGTATTAAAGATGGTATAACATATCAGCATGGCCAAATCTCTTCCTGAATACTGACTGCCACTTATCAGACCTTATGGGGAAGTGACATATATTAACCATTAATGTGAGACCTAATTCTAAAAACTGGGATCTTGGCAAAATGCAATTTAGCATGTAAAGGGTAATAATTTTTAGCTTCTACCAACAAAGGAAACAAAAGAAAAATATTACAAAGACAGGGAACTCCCTGATGGAGCAAGGGGTTAAGTCTCAACACTATGAAGCTATTGGCAACCACTGCATTACAAGTTCGATCCCCGACCAGGGAGCTACCCACATGGCCCAGCAGATCTCTCCTGTCTGGTCCACTGCTCCCCTCAGCAGGATATCTCAGTAGATCTGCCTGTTCTGCTCCCCACTCCATCTCTGGTGAATCCTCTCACCAAACCCCCAACCCCCATACCTCTGGCCTACACTCCAGGTCTTTTATATATAAATAAATAAAATAAATCTTTAAAAATACATATATATTACCAAGACAATCATGTATATGATAACATAAAACAAAATGTACCTTCAATGAATAAAAAAGATAAATATATATCAGGAGATATATGTAATATTTGCCTAAATACACACACACACACACACACACATAATTTGGAAATCAAATAGCACAAGAAAATAACAAAATGGATTCTAAAATATAAAAATTAACAAATTTTGCCATTTGCAATAGCACTTGAGGATATTAAATGAATTGTGAGATTGAAAAATACAAATACTGTATGATTTTGCTTATATGTGTATGGGATCTAAAAATATTAACAAGTTCCCAGAAAATAAATCAACTTTGTGTTTCAACAAAAGCTGTGGTTGGAGGATGGGGAGTTGGGAAAATGTGCTTAAAAGCCAAAAAATTCCAATTTTAAGACAATCAATGCTGAGGAATTAGCGTATAGCCTGGAAACTAGTTACTGTTGTGTGAGTTATGCATGAACTGTAAGTTCTCATCACAGGGAAAAACATTGTTTTCCTTTTCTTGCTTTTTAAAAATTTCATCTTTATGAGTGAATGGGTGATCCCTAAACTTTCATAGCAATCATTTCAGAATATATGTAAAATTAACCAATATGTTGTACGACTTAAACGTAGGCAGTGATGCGTCAACAATTATCAAAGTGAAATATGTAGAATAGGGACAAAATATTTTCAATTTTTCATTAAAATAGAAACAAAAGCATTGAGGAAAGATCTAGTCGGAAATCCAGTTCTCCTGGACTGATCTGATACCATATACAAGCAGAGAACCCTGTTCTGTTGTACCTACCTAGAGAGGTTTCAGTGAGGCTGATCCTCGTAGGCAAAAGAAGGGGTGATCATTGGTTCAAATCACACCAAATCTCACTGTTCTTACCAAGTTTTAGTAGATTTTCTAAGATATATATTCAGTATATACTGTATGACCATCAAATAAAGGATAATTTCCAGCAACATTAAACTGTTTTTCTTTTAATTAACATTTGATCTATGATGCTTGTTTCACCATATCTGACAGGACTGTGGAAACAAAATACCCATTATAAAAGGTCTGAACAGTTAATCACTACTTTATTTACACATTCATGTATTCCTGAAACACACATACTACAACATTCTTCAGGCACAAGCTGTAGAGAGTAAAAAATACTGTTGCCTCCTCACCCTGTCACCACAGCTTCTGAGGAGGGAGCCTATCTATGTAGAGAAGCCCAAGCTGCAATGACCAGAAGTCACCCTCCTACTGGACCCTGCTCCTACTGCAGAGCTGTCACTTAAAGAGTTTTCTCAGGGGAAAAGGCAGTCCATAAAAGAGCTTTGAGAATTTCTCAAAGAAACTGATTTTATTTAAAAGAGTCTGTGGTAGTTCCAGCCTCTATTATAGCTTTAAATTTTGTGTTTAATTTTTTGAGAGAAGAATAAAATACAAATTTATCACATCAAAGTACTTTGTATTATATAAACTTACTTATAATGTGAAAATCTTCTAAGCATTCCACATTTTCCTCTCTTTAATATATTAATTTTTGATAAATAAGTACTAAAAGAGATGCATAATTTGTACAGTGTTTTATGAAGAAAATCTGGGTGCAATTCTCCATTATTATTTTAATTTCTGATAGTTCTAGCACTCCAAATATGACTCAAAATCCAAAACAGTAATTACAAATTATATCATAAACAAGGCAGGTATACTGACTACACAATGTCACCAAAATTGTCATCTATTCTTATCATGTATACAGAGTTAAATTTAAGTAAACAATCATCAGTTTTCTCATTAATAGCCTCAATCTTATTTTTATCAGTATTGGCCAGAGTTTGGCTTTCCCAAATCATTTCTCTCTTTATTTCTTAAGGGAATATTACAAAATATTTCTTTTAATAATACTGCCTGAAATATGTTGCCTTTGCCTATGACATTATATATCTCAGTATCTGGACCAATGATAATTTATCGTTTGAGGATCCTTGGACTCTTTTAGTCAAATATAACAATTTATCTAGGAAATAACTGTACACTGCATTTTTAGCTTTGTTTGAATAAGTAATGCACTGGTGTAAATGTAGGTGAGAAGAAACACTGAATACGACATTTTCATTAATAATGAGTATGTGATTCTCTAATTGTAGTTTTAATAACTACTTTTATTGTAGTTTAAAAACACTCATTATTGAATGTTAAGTGTAGGCAATCAGACCGAGGAACTTAATGATGGAGCACTTAGGATTAACATAATCAGTATCAGAATAAAAATATCACATTGAATGAGAAGAGGAAAATACAACTGAAGTGTTACCGTGATGGTTTAGCCATTAAAATGTGACTGAAAATTTTGCAAGTAAAACTGTTTGGGGTTTCCGTTTCAACATTATCAAAATAAAATGTCCACCTGCCCCCTTCTTTTTTTTTTTTTCAAAATGTTTTGAGCTTTCATCTATTTCTAGCATGATTAAAAATGCTCAAAGACAATTTATTTTGAAACATTTATTATAAAAGGAACAAGGAGATGAAAATATCACAATCACTGATTTCCCATAGATGCTCAGGTAAAATATCAACATTTTTATTTGCAAGTACATAGTGAATTTCATGACCAACAAATACATATATTGAATATGCATAGTTGAAACAAAAATATACAACTTTATCATTAAAATAACCAAACACATATTTTTCCCACTTTGTCCCACTTAAGTTAAAAAGAATGAGCTTTAGAAAGGGAATTGAAGATATAGAAAAAATATGGCAAATGATTCCATAAGCTTCCTTGGTGCAGTTACAGAAATATAATTGGTAGACATTATAAAATGTCAGCTTTTATCTATAATAAATATAATTTACAGCAGCAAAGAGTGATTAGAATCAGATCACTGAGAGGCTAATGAAAAGAGCCGTAGGCACAGATGTGGATTGTTCATTTTGCAAGAGATCAGAGAAGTGACAAGTGCTGAAGGTGTTTTTACATGCACGAAAATTCATCGCAGGTTTGCTCAATCATGCCCTGGGATGCAGAGCAATCTAATCATTTTTTATTAAATAATTCAAATTCTATGGCCTGCATTTGACTCACATTTTGAAAGGTATTGAATGGAGTCATTCATCGGGTTGTAAGAAACATTAACAAAAAAGGGACTTAACAAAATAGAACAAAAGAGCGGGGCAGGGATAGATAGGGACAATAAACCAGACCAAACTGCAAACCAAATTGCAATAACAAAATAAATAGATCTGATGTGTTGTTGGAAATAATAGCCTACACATTTGTTTCGAAAATGATGCCCTCTAATAACTATTAAAGGAGTTATTTGAAAACTTTCATGTTTTCTTTCGGTACTCCAGCTAATGAGATTGTAGAACTTAAAACATTGCCTAAGGAAGAGAGGATGAAAAAGAAAATTATGCTTCTTTAGCATCTTTCGGTAAATGAATGCTATTGCTAATCAAATAAAATTGAATCACAAGGGAAACCGGAGGAAAATAGAGCTATGTGAGAAACCTCTCTCAAGGACATTTAAGAGAAACTAGTTACATGAAAGAGATAGGTCAACATTCACATATTTATCCACTTTATTATCATATTTATCTAGTTAATTAAGAAATAAATTGGGGTGATAAAAATGATAAAATCTGTGGTTTAGTCATATTATTTAACATTTCATTAAAATGTTTTATTAATATTTGGGGAGAATTTAAACATGAGGAGTTAGAGAATCGTTTTGAATTATGAGATTTTTTAAAGATAAATCTAAGTACAAAGAATGCATGCCTAGAATTTTTTTTTGATTGATAAAGCAAGATACAGGTTTATTCATAGAAGAAATTAAACAACTCAGTCAAGAAATTAAAAGATTTAGATAACTGCAATGCAAATATATAGCAACAAGAAAGTAAAAGCTGCAGAGAAAGTAAAACAAAGAAAAACAGAGAAAACTTTAATTTGCCTGACAGTATGTAAGCCAGAATTAATGAACATATTTATCTAAGAAAGAGAATGGGAAATTGAAAAATATATTGTCCTCATTGTGAACACACCTGGAAGAACAGAGAAAAAACATATGACAGAGGAAAATAAAAGCTATATGAAGATTTGCTTGAGAAAAATACAAGTTCACAGAATTTCTTAAATGTCATCTTGCCTCTTAAAAATACATGATCCATTAAATAACACTAATGATGAATATTCACATTAATTAAAAAAAGCTTCTTTTAAATTTACAGAGGTTGAATCTCAATTTAGGGCACACAGTTCCATGAGTTTCAACATAGGCAACAGTAATGTATCCATAAACCGTCATTTCCTTATGCTGCCCCATTTTAGTCAACTCTTGCCCTCAGGCAACCATTTATGTGCCTCTAAATGGGTACATGGAATATGCTGCCTCTGGCTTCTGTTACTTAGTAAAATGAAATTGAGAGGACTTCATGGTAGTGTGTGCATCAGTAATTCTTAACTTTTGCAATAAATAATTATTCAGGTTATCAGCTTCTTCAGAGAAATATTTCTTGGTGTGCTTAGATTTTAGCAATTTTATCCACTGCTTCAAACCTATGGCCATAAATCTATTAAGAGCATTATATTTTCTTCATTTTGCTATCTACATCGTCTATTATTATGTCTCCGCTTTGTAATGTTGCTAATTTGTGTCATTTTTTTTCTTGATTATGCTGACTAGAGACTGATCACTTTTGTAAAAATGTTCCCCAAAGGAACTTTTTGCTGTCATTGAATTTGTGCATTATTTGGTGGTTTTCAATTTAGTATATGTCTATGCATTCATGATTTTTATTTCCTTCCTTCTGTTTACTTTGCCTGTAATGTGCTCCTTTGTCTACTTTCCTTGTTAGAAACAGAGATAGCTTATTTGAGGGCATACTTCTTTTGGAATAAAAATACTCAGTGAGATAAAGAGCTTCCCTTTGATTGCTACTTTTAATCCATTCCATTAATTTTGATACCATATATTTTATTTCAATAAAAATATTTTATTTTCCTCTAATTCTTTTTTTTAATGTGTGTTATTTAGAATTATGTTGTTGAGGCACCAATTGTTTGAATTTTCCAAGTAACTTTGTAACGATATATATCTACTTTAATGTGCATGAAAGCAGGAAAGGCACAACAGTTGTCAGTTGTATACAAGTAATTGGGAAATAAAGGCAATATGAAGCAGTGTTTCCTTTCCTTACGTTGTTGTTTGGAAAACACAAGGAAAGGCTTTGGATTGTTCCTAAATAATTCCGGTTGTTTTGAAAATATACTGGCTGAACTTTACTTCTTATTTAAACATTGACAGGATCATGAATCATTCTGCATCAATAGTATTAATGATTTTATATAGTTATTGAACACCTACTCTATGTAAAGATTTTCCCAACTTTGGTATTATAGACATTTGAGCCAGATATTTCTTTTTTTTTTTTTTTTTTGGTCAGAAATTGTACTGTGCAATGTCAGAAATTCAATAGCATCCATGACCCATTTTCATGGGCCCCAGTGGCACCCATTTCTATTTGTGACTCCCATGGGAGCAGAATGATGCAATTGAGAAGCACCAATATAAAGCAATAAGAAACCTTTTGTTTTCTTCAAATTTTTGAGTTTCTTCAACTGGCTTTAAACAATCTTTTTTTTTTTTTTTGTGGTAACATTTGTTTACAATATGGCATATGATCTAGGGGCATAGGGTCATACTTCCTCAGATGTATAACACCATAAAGACCCACCTCCAAAGTGCCCTTATACCTCTACCATAGATCACTGGACCCGTTCAGCCCTTTGTTTTAACTTCCTTCCCCTCTGCTGGCCTCAAAGCTATAGCCATATTTCTAGGCTTTGCTTCGGTTTAATTTCATCTATTCCTTTATTTTCCTTCTCTATAACTCACATGAGTGAAATCATCACATATTTGTCTACCTCATTCTGACTTACTTTCCTTAGAATGATACCACCCAGTTTCATCCATGCTGTGAATGGCTATTAAAACATTTCACTTATTTTGTTAATTAAATCACCTAGTACTTAGCATATATAGCACAAAACACTTGCATCAAGCTATATATTGTCTATATCGTATCGTGTGCCCCGCATGCTGTAAGTATTATATCCATTTGTCTTATAAAGTAGGACCCATAATATCCCTATTTTAATAATGGATGAATCAAGATATAGTGAGTAGAAAAGTCACTTTCAGAGAGCTAATATGTAAATGAAATAAACTTTAAATCTAGATATTTGTACAAACCTTTTTAATATGACCTCTACAATATTAAGCCTCTTGATGTAAGTCTCAGTATTAAGTGTCACAGATTTTAAAGATAAGTAAAGCCAGGGGTTCTCTGGTAGTGCAAGGGTTTAAAAATAAGACATAACCTACGAAGCTATCCTCAGCCATAGCAGCATGAGTTCGATTCCTGGCGAGGGAGCTACCCACATGGTGCAGCAGACCTTTCCTGACTCGCCCACTGCTCCCCTACGCAGTGTACTTCAGTCAGTCTGCCTGTTCTGTTCCCTACTCTCTCTGTTGATCCTCTCACCCCCCCACACCTCTGGCCTGTACCCAAGCTCTTGTATACATAAATAAATCTTAAAAAGAAAAACAGGGCCTCCCCGGTGGCGCAGCAGGTTGAGCACAGTGCTATGAAGCTGTCCGCAGCCTCTGCAGCATGGGTTCGATTCCCGGCCAGCCAGGGAGAAACCCATGTGGCACAGCAGACCTCTCCTGTCTTCCCGCTGCTCCCCTCAGCAGTGTATTTTGGTCTGTCTGCCTTTTCTGCTCCCTGTTCTGTCTCCAGTGAATCTCACCCTCCTATGCCTCTGGCCTATACCCCAGCTCTTATATAAAAATTAATAAATCTTAAAAAAAGATAAAAAAATAAAGATAAGTAAAGCCAATATGGGCTTGAGAAGTTGTGGAAATTATTATGAGCTGCTTAAGCATATTTAGATTCAAAACAAAAATACCTGACAGAAATTATCCAAACTGCTTTGCACAGACTACATCAAGTAACCCTCACAGCCTTACAAGTGTAATAAAATAGCTGCCATACACTGACTATATCGAGTTAATGTATACCTCAATTTCCTTCATATGGAATAATCTCCCCTTTTGCTTGTCTGCTGTGTGAAATCTACAGATCCTTCTGGACTTCACTCATTTCTTACCTCTTCTATTAACACTTTCTGCTGTCTCTTCAGGGATAAGTACTGACTTACTATCCACCATTAATATTAAACAAGCCTGTCATACAAAATCTAGTGCATTACTGGAATCCTATTTTAATCATTCACCACCCTACTGAAGTAAGAAAACATTAAATATTTTCTTTTCTGTATTCCAGAATGCTTAATGAGTAACACATACTACTAATATCACTGTCCTCTGTAACGCGATAGTGATGGCCCTTTATTTTTTAAACAAATCTGAAAGGTTATTACTTCATGTTATACATAATGCATATGAAAGGCACAGATAACAACCAGGTATGCCTGACTTCTGAACAAGTCAGGATTTTGCCTTTCACTCCCTCAGGGTAAGTCAGAATTGGTAGCTGTACCCGATGTCAGTCAGCTGGCATGGTGCAGGCACACTCCGATTGCCCTAGCTGTAGTCCAAGTTCTCTTTAGCTGCAAATATCTGAGGCTGCTCCTTTTTACAGTAGCCCTACATTGAAACTAAAGAAGGAAGGCCCACTAGTTGACAGCCAAAGCATAATAATGGAATATTCAGAGTATTTTGCCAGATTTAGAAAGATAAGCCACTGTATCAGTTCCTATTGACTCATCCTATCACTTAAGGCTTCTTTTTCTTTTCATACACAATTTTCCCCATTGTCATGTCTCCATTCACCTGCAGTTTTTTTATCTCTGCTATTTATTACCGCATTCTATTATTTTACATGCTGCCATTTCATAATCACTGTTCTATATCATAGAAAAGTAATTAATGAAGCAATAGTTCATTGCACTTATAACACAAAACCTATTTCCTTGGATAAGAAATTGAAATGTCTGAAAATTTTCTTAGTCGTAAAAGTCAGCTACAAAAGCAGAAACTAATAAATAAATTTAATAAACTTGTTTTTCATCTTCATTTGGGTTATCTCAATATGCAATATATATGAAAGTCAAGATTTCGAATAGCACACTAACAAAACCTGAGTTTATATTTAAAAAATATATGAATGGGGACCTCCCTGGTGGCACAAGGGGTTAAGACGCAACCTATGAAGCTCTCCGCAGCCACTGAAGCATGAGTTTGATTCCCCCCACCAGCCAGGGAGCTACCCACATGGCACAGGAGACCTCTCCTGACTAGCCTGCTGCTCCCCTCAGCAGTGTATTTTAGTCAATCTGCCTGTTCTGTTCCCCACTCTGTCTCTGGTGAATCTTCTCACCCCCCACACATCTGGACTATACCCCAGCTCTTGTATGCATGTATAAATAAATCTTTAAAAAAATATAAAACTCTTATTAAAAAAAAATAGAAAATATATGAATGAACCTCCACTTTGCCACTAAGCATTTAGCAAAAAATAGATAAAATTACAGTAGCTTCAGAATCTTTTAACTAGAAATTCATATAGCAGATTAATTATGAGCAAAAAAAGAAAAAATACATGCTTTTCAAAAGTGTTGCTTAACTTCAAATGATGTAGTATTGAGTTTATTGGGTATGTATATCTTTAAAATTTTTTCTTTAATGCAATTGTTAATAAAAAATGACTCACTGAATTTTTGTTATAAACTCATTTCATTTTGTTTTCACTATATGAAAACAAAATAACTAAAGCCAACTTGAGCTACATTCTTTATGATATCAATTTATATACAGTTCCCAACTATTCATTGTGGAATATTTCTTTAAAGCATGTTTTATAGTATAGTGGTATGAAATGTGTTATTTTCCTCCCTTAAGCAATCAGGAGTATTCCCTAAAACAGAAAGGATGCAGTTACTGTTTTGACACTAGATGGCATTCACGTGTAATCAGAAGAGCAAAGGCTAACAGTTGCTGGTCTACTCTCCTGGGACCTGTCATAAATTCAGAAATAAATGGATTGCAGCTGGAGAAAGTTAAATATAGACTTTTATTCAGAGGGCTATGTGAATACACTAATTTTGAATCATGCTATAACAAGAAAACAAAATGTGTTGATATTCATTATATATGCATATATACATACATGTAAACATATATCTACACACATGTATACACACATGTATACATATATTGGTTTAGGGGAAATACAGCTACTAAAGACATGGGGAAACAAGAAAAAGGAATGTTAATTTATATAGTATTATTTGCATGATAATCAAGTTACAGCTAAATATGAAAACAGAATTTTGAGTATGTTTACCTTTGTGTGTGTGCAGATAAAATCAATATAGCAAAATTTAAGAACTGTTGAATCTAAGCATTGGCATACCTGAGTATTCACAGTGCTAATCTTTATTTAAAACAGATATTTTGATAAGGTATTTAAAGTGTCTCAGATTGTTCTATTGTACACCTATATAGATCATGTACAGATTTAGTCATGGAGTAGCCAAATTTAGTACAGAATACATAGTAGTTGCTTTCATAGTAGTGAGCTTCTCAAACAAATCCAGTGTTCTGACATGCGTATGTGACATATAATTTTCCAATGTCACATGTACATCCTTTATTAAGGGAGAGAATGGGAAATATCTAAAAGGGTCAGCTAGAGGAGTTGTAGTTAAGAATTCTTCTGAGTACTTTAAAATACCAAGCTATCAATCATTTAAAGACTAAAGAAACTATTTAGTTTGGGTGTAGATAGCAGAATTAATTTCATGATTTGAAGCTGTGTTCTCTGTCACATCAGGAGTGTGCTTCGGCATAGTTATTATCAGCACTGCACAATCTGACCTCAAGTCCAGTTCAGCCCACACCCAAAGGTTGCCAGGGTCCAGCGGTCCTCTGGTTAGATGACAGAGAGAGGGATGACAGGAGATTTGCTTTTGGTGACCACTAAATCTTATTACTTATTTTCTTATTGCACATGCGCAACAGGTGAATTCTGCTGTGGCAAATTACTAGTAATAACAACAAGGTCTTGTTGGACTCATGAGTTTATTTTGTTTCTAGGAAAAAACCTTGCTATGCAGCTTAATGAAAAAGAATCGAGTCCTGGAGGAAAAACGATAATATAAATTAGTCAACAGAGAACAAAGTTTGGTTTGATAGTTATGTGTGACCACAGTATATTTATACACTTTACAAAATGGTATGCTATAGAAAGTAATTAACGAGTTTGAAAATCTAAATCATTTTCCAAAATTTTAACTTAGTCTCTCACTAAAAAGATAAATGTTTCCTGAAACATTCACTAACTGATCTTTTAAGAACTATACTTCTTTTATAACTCACACATATTCTACTGTGAGAGATTAATTATTTTAAGAATTAAAATCTAACTGAATTGCCCTAAGGATTCCTCTGGACTGCATTAACATCTCATCGAAGGACCTGAAGGGAAAATAGGTACATTTACTGTCACATTAAACCTTACTGCATTTAAAAATTATATGGAGGATCTTCTCAAATTATTTCTGAATTTACAAATATCCTGTGTGAAGCACTCATTCATAAATACTGAAAATAAATATCAACATTCTTAGGCGCTCACAATTCTTGTAAACCAAATTGTATTAATTCAAACACATTCCTGCCAGGCAATTAAGACTTTTGGATTACTTGTCATAGCCACAAGATTAAATATTTGAAAAAAAGTTGCTGCTATCTTCAAACATCGTTCACTTGTCACATTAGAAAGTCTGTTTCCACACTAATAAAACTGATTTTCTAGTTAATCTGGGTGATAGTATGAGTCTCACAAACTGATGCTTTCTGAATGCAGGTTACTAAGTAAAATGTAATTTTCTCCTTTCAAGCACATTCTTGCCTTAAGTTTGTAATCTTCTCTAAGGCTAAATGTAAACAAATTCTATTAATTTTCAGTAAGTTACTGTTCAGTGAAATAAAATTACCATTTGATAGTGGCAAGGAAAACTCCAAACAGAACATATAAATCAGTATTATTGACAGTTGGAAAAGACATATTGCCTAGATTACATTTAGTGACTAGGGAAATAAATGACCACTTTAGAGATTTTAGAAGCACTGGGAAGAGTAAATGAAGATAGCATTTGAAAATTGCTGATGGGAATTCATCATAATTACGGACCTGAGTTATATAAACAGCATTTATTTTGCTGATTTGATTATTCTAAAAGGGACTAAAGTCAGGATAGAAAAGAGGATTCTTTATATGTGAAAAATGCTGAAACTGTGTAAGTTGGAATTCAGAGTAGTTGTATGACACTATCAGGTACTACAAAATGTTTTGTTTCTTCAATGTTGAATTGGCAAGTTTCGGATTTACGTAGATTCCCAACAGGAAATACCATAGTGTTTCCTTTTAAGAATGTAATGCTTGGGATTCAGAGGGCTGAGATTTTAAGATTTTTGGCTTGTAGTGTTAGCACTACATGAAGTTACATTCAAATGAAGTTCTGTTAATCATCAGCTATTTCAGTTTAGTAAGATGGAAAGTGATTAGCTTTGGTGTACATATGGAATAAAACAGTGTTTGAAGATATCTGGGACAGAAAGTGTATTATATACATGTGCTCCAAGAGTGTTTTTACAAGATAGAAACTATCATTTACTTTTATACTTCCAAGACAAATTTCATTTCATAATAATGATCAAGTTGAGATAACTAACCTGAAGATATCTTAAGATCATTAAGAGATTGGTTTTTAATTTTTAATTTATGGCTTAATATTTTAGGAGAAAAGGACTCATTCTCAGCAAGTTATTTTATTTCACAAATATTGTCTATTTCTATTGAAACTATAACTTTGTATTTAAAATAATTATTTCAGTTCAGATTGTTGCAAAAACATGGTATGATTTTTTTATCTTTTAATTGTAGGAAATACAAATTTTAATAAATAAATTCTAATTAATACATAATAGACAAATTTTCAAGAAGTGCCTCTCGTTAAGTGACTTAGTGATATATGGAATTCCACTGTTTTTTAATGTTATCATGTGATCCAGATAGATATCAGATTCCACACTTTCCCTCTCTTATTTCTTCTCATAATCTGAAATGGGTTATATTACCCATCTAAGATGTTCTCAATGCAGTGTCCAAGTCAGATCTATTACAAAAGGTAAAATGTAAGGCATGAACTAATGGAAGATATGACTGGCAAGGTAGTGGTAATCATTCCAGGTTTTATATATAATGCTTCATAGAAAAGAACTCTCATGGAGGCTGTTCAAAATTACCGAAATTTTAGTCAGTATTTTGAAGAAATCAGAATTATTTTTATTTTTTCATTTCTTACTATTTTAAGGTAATAATGGTTTATAACACCTTGTATGATTCAGGAAATTAGGCTCCCACAGAATGGACATATGTAGGAAAATAGAATTCAGGAGTAGTGTGATCACCAAGTAAAGAATCCAGGAAAATATCACAGAACTAATATGTGAATGACTGTGAATATTTTGTGATTTTTTTTTTCACTTCAGGGGATGCCATTTGCATTGTATTCAGTACCTATAGCTATTAGATTCTTCTTGTAAAACCATTAAACTGCTTGCAGGAAAAAGTGTAGTTTCATCATGAACATAAAATCACCATATTGGCTGATAGTAGAATGGTAAGAAGCAGTAAATTAATTTTTAGAGTGATACGGAAGGCCTGGTTGATAACAAAAACAGTGTGGAAAACAATACCCAGCTAGGGTCAAGGAAAATGGACTAGTCAAACAGATGTGGTCAACTGTACAGTGATCTGTGATAGACATACTTTGGGGCTAAATAACCAATTCAAATGAAATAAAGGGAGATATTCTAACAATATTGCAGAGAATGTGTAACATATTTGAAGATACTTGATTTTGATCTGAGAAACAAGGAACTTAAGAGTTGTAAAAAGATACTTAAAAGGGTAAGCTTATGGGATGTTTGCATCAAAAGGAATTATTGACATATTTGCATAGTAATTTATCTTTCCTATATTGACTAGTAACAACTGCTATTCAAAAACAAACTTAATCTTTTAAAGTGTTTTGAATTTTCCTCTGATTAATGTTTTTTGCTTTATTATCTAATCTGTTTGGACAAATTTAATGAAGAGAAATAACTATGACTATAAAATAGTAAATTAATTCTGATCATAAAGTGACTTTAACTGTATGCTATATTTAATTTAAAATGTGGTTTATCACATTGTTGTTGATTTTTATCCTCTGAAATGTGATTTTATGACAGTGGTGATTTTAGCAGATATTTATGTTTTTGTAATCTGATTTTAATACTTTTGACTGGTTTGCTCAAGACAAGCCATAGCCTATTATTTTATTAAGTTTGCAGTTAATAAAAAAGAGGATAAAATTGACTAATAATAAAAGTCATAGAGCAAATTATTTCAGATCTTACTTTAAGAAAGCATAATTTAATACTGTATGACAATTTTATTTTTTAAAGATTCTGTATCCTACATTTAAAATGCATTTAGGTCTCGAATTTCTGTCTTGTACAATTATAAACATCCATTTATTTCACATATTAGATTATGAAATACTGGGTGAAAATTCCAACTATACCCACACTGCTCCTACAATGGTCAAGAATCAGGTACCATAGGCTCAAGTGTTCACACCATCACTTATTGGAAATATAATTTGGATGAGTTACTAGAACTCTGTACTCTAGATTTCTTGTCTGGAAAATGGGAATGATAACAGCAACAGTACACCTATTTTATAGGAGTGTTAGAACAAACAAATGTCATTAAGAAAAATACATAGAGTGTCTGGAACAGAGAAAGTGGAGCTCTCCAAGTCATTCTATCAAAATATGTCACAATTTCCTCAGATATTTTAATCTATTCCTTTCAAATGATGTTTTTTTCAGTGGTTTGGTCTTTTGGATTTGAATACAATAAAGCAGTTACCATGCACTATCTTCTTGAAGTAATTTGTTAAATGTATAGAGAATTATTATCATATTCCAGGATAAGAGAACTACCAGCCATGTCCACACCCTCCCCCCACAGTCCTGACACTGTATGAACTTGAAGCTTTGTCCTAAGAGCAAGGGTATGTTTAATTTATTAAAAGATCAGCAATCAAGTCCAATACACACACCTGGTTAAGAATCACAATTAAGGTTATCATACATAAGACTTCCCTCACAAGTAAACGTTTAAGGTCACATTCTTGAGTCCTGTGTTTTCAACTCATCTGTTTTGTACCATGGCAACTAGAAGTGACACATTTTAAAAACTTCATTTCAGTGGAAATTTCTCAAATAACTTTGCAAGTAATAAAAGGTGAACAAATCTCCTTGGATGGTTGGTTCTATAAGTGCTACAGTGCTTTGTGCTCTTCTTGATTTCTGTAGTAGTCTACAGGGTTTTTTTTGTTTGTTTTTTGTCCCACAACCACGATACAAAAAATATTATTTTCTGAAAAACTGAATAATAAATTGTTCAACTAAAATACTTAATTTTTTTTTCACTCATCTATTGCATCCCATGATAGAAAGTTACTTCCAATATATTCTACATCTAACAGTTCTTATCTTCCTCCAAAGTGAGAACAAGGTTATTCAGGTGATATTGAAAGCATGAATAAAATAGTCTTTATAAATACTTCATTACAAGGAACTACTGAGAAGGAATATTTCAACATTCTCTCTTCCTTTTAAACTTTTTTCCCTGGGGCACAATTGCTTATATTAAACTGGTAGTCCTCTACTAAGTTTAACCCATATTGCAAATATACTTTCTCTTATTTTCTCAATTATAATTGGTAAAGTTGAAATAATAGACCCCCAATAGCATGGAAATTATTAGAAATCTTTAAATCATATATCCCAATATTTATAAAATTCATCACTCTGGGCCTCCCTGGTGGTGCAAGGAGTTAAGTCTCAGCACTATGAAGCTATGGCAAGCCACTGCAGCTCCATCCCCACAGGGAGCTAACCCACATGGCACAGCAGACCTCTCTTGACTTGCCCGCTGCTCCCCTCAGCAGTGTATTTCAGTCACTCTGCCCGTTCTGTTCCCCACTCTGTTTCTGGTGAATCCTCTCACCCTTCCATACCTCTGGCCTATACTCCAGTACTTGTATGCATCAATAAATAAATCTTTAAAAAAAAGAGTATAAATGAGGAATTATATATAACCTCTGTTGCAATATATACTTATATGTGAATAAATGATTGCAAATGCAAAATATTTAATTAGGTTATTTTTCTGATTTAATAATTTAGACAATACTAACTTTACTTTGAGTAGCTCATATATACATAAATCTTCCTAGTAACTGTATTAGAGGGAATATATTCAAATCAACATTATAGTGTGTATATATGTATATATGAGTGTGTACATATAAGCAATGATACTTAAATTTTCAATCTTACTGAAATATAAAGTTGAATTAATCTAACTGCATTTTATTATTGAAAAATGACTCAATGGGACAATCTTCATATTATTATCCATTCTACTTTCCCTATATTTTTTCACTTTTTTAATTTTTAAGATTTGTTTATTTATACAAACACTGGGTACAGTCAGAAGCACGGGAGGGTGAGAGAATTCACCAGGGCCAGAGTGGGGAGCAGAGCAGGCAGAAGGACCAAAGTATAGGGGAGCAGCAGGCGGCAGAGAGGTCTGAGCGCCATGTGGGACCCTCCTCTGGTAGCCGGGGAGCAGCCGGGGATCGAACCGGTGCTGCAGAGGCTGCGAGCAGCTTCGCAACCCAGCGCTCAACCGCTGCGCCACTGGGGAGGCCCTATTTTTTCACTTCTAATTAGTAAATGAAATATGTTCAAATACATCACACTTAGTTCTGAAACGTTTACATTTGCTGACTAAATCTCTTACTGTATTCAGAACTGTCAAAACTTTCTGGAAGTGGAAAATGGTGACCCAACTTAGATAAATTGAAAAGGGAAAACAAACTGAGAAAATATAAAAACTGCCAACTGGCTCCTCTCTATTTCACTAAGGGCAGTAGGAGAAAATATGAAGAGGAATTTCTGCATGAAGGATTTGGAATTACTTCCTGTCAACAAGGGCCCTAAAATATATGTTTTTTTGATTGAACAATAAACTTAGGTAATAAAGCAGTAAAAAATCCAATAACATCTGATTACACAAATATTTTATGTACCATAAGTAAGTCAATACACTAAAGCAAAAACAAACCCACCAAATTTTAGTGTACCTGAGGTTAAATATTTTGAACATTAAACTTGGCCATAAATTGAACATTAATAATTGCTAATCACTGTGTAATATGGCTGTTGACAAAAGTTTTAAAACAGTTTATTTACTATTTGCTTTCATAGTGCTTAATAGAAGTTAATTCATCTTGTAAGTCTTCCATAAACCTTTCATGGAAGGTGATACCAAATCCATACTGGCGATAAAATGCTTAAAATATATTTCTATTTACATGATAATTCATGCTTCGAATTAGAGAACTGAAAAATATTCTGCAATTATCTGGTTATTTGATGATTACAGTGATATTACTCACATTTTGTCTAACTAAAAGAAATGACCCTATTCGTCTTTAGTGGCCTTTGAGAGATATATTGTGCTAGCCTAATGAAATTGAAGCAGGGGAGAATAGACTAGTGTACAATTTTTGTCCTAAACTGTCTTATGAAGAAAAAATATGATATGATTAATCTTTAAATGATGTTCAGTGGCTTTCAGAGAAAGGCATTAAGATGCAATTAAAGTGCCAGATATTCGCTATGTTAATATCTTTGAGGGATATTGTTGATTAAATGACTAAATGCAGACACACACAAAAATATAAAACTAGATATAAGCAAAGGCTCATTGCACTGTTAATTTGAATTTATATTTAGATGAAATAATTGGTTGAAATATTCTGTGCTTCTAAAAATTATTTTACATGGCCTAAGAATATGTAATTATTGATATTCATATTTTTTGAAGAATGATATAAAATGTCTCATTTTACTGTTACTTACATGAGCTTATTAGATCTCATTATGTTACATTCAATAAAACTGATAATTGTGTTATCTAAACCAATAGACTAACTCAGAATACATGGTAACTAGGTGGTAGATAAGAGTTCAGGCTCTACTAAGCCCTACTAGCAAGCCAAAAGCTGCTTCTTTACAGGAAAATATCTGTGAAGATGGCAGGAATTTGTTCCAGAATCTACAGGGTCCATATAATGCTTCACCAATAAAAATCTGTGAAATGCCATTGATACTTGAAGCCCAATTAGATACACTGGATTATATGGTGTCAGTGGAAGAGAGTCTTGCATGGCACCGAGGACATGTTTCAGAGCTGTCTTATATTTTGGGTCCCACTGAAAACATTCAGATCACTAGTGAATGTGCTGGAGTAGCACACACATACAAGGGATATGTTTCCTCCCAAATCCAAAGCATAGTGAAATAGAGAAAACTGTGATGTCCTCGATAGAAAAATAGCCTACATTTATTTGATTAAAGGACTAGAATAAGGACAGTGAAGGCACTGTGGGTGTAGATTCAAAAGGAAGTGAGATGTTTGACAGAAAATAAGTTTCCTCTCAGAGGATTTCTAACTCATCATAGATGACTTTTGAAAACAAAGGAGATCCTGAAAAGGAAATGTAGAACACTTCATCGGTGTCCTTATAAGTAGAGAAGATTAGAACATGCAGAGACTAGAGACAAAGAAAAAAAGAACAACGCTAAGGTGGAGATGTAACAGGGTAGGCCCCAGGGAAAGGGGAGGTTCCAGGTTCCCTGCCCCACCCAAGGGAGGGTGGAGCTGAGTAGGGAGAAGAAGCTGGGGCAGAGACTGGGAAGGGAGGAAGCAGGATGGAGAGCCAGAAGGAGACCTGGAGGTGACACATGGAGCAGAGAGACACATGAAGAAGCTGCACTTGCTTCTTGGTCCTGGTCTGGGTGAAACGTGGGTGAGAGACCCGTGGGGAGTTAACAATGGCAGTGCTGATCTTGAGTTTGATTTTGCTCTTTTCATCCCAGACTTTTCTGGCTATTTCTGCCCCTTTCCTTGTCACAGGCTTTCGGTCCTCAGAGGCTCTGCTTTGGGCCAACCCTGTTTGGCTGGGCATTTACCCACGAGGGGCTCGGACGTTTCAGGTGCTTGATTTGGAAACTATTCTTACCTTTTTCTGCATTACACACTAATTATATTAAAGTTCCTTTCCATCGAAGGTCTTACGCACTAGAGTATGGTTTTGTCTTGATGCAGGGATAGCAGAACCAATTTAGAGCAGGCAGGTTTGGGGACTTTGGGGTACCCCTCTCCCCGCCCTGTAACAGAGAGACAGCAAGAGGGTGGCCATGTGCAAGATAGGAGGGAGGCCTTGAAGGAAACCACCAACTTTGGCACCTGGATTGAGCACAGAATTTTAACCTCCTGAAGTTTGAGGAAACCACTCAGTTGTGATTTTTTTTTTTCATTGCAGCCCTGGCAAACTAATAACCATACTAATAGTCTCTAAGGGTGTATGTGCTAAAATCAGTTTATCCATGAACTGTCTTCAGAAACCTTTGCAGAAGACACAATATCAAGCAAACTATTTTCAAGTATAAGATTTTCATGAAAATAGTATCATTGGATACAAACTTTTCAGTCTGTATTAACTACTCAGTTTTCCTAATGTTTTATTTGGGCCTGCCCTATAATAAACTAGATTATATCTTTAAAAATTCAGTCTCCAAGTTTACATGCACAATCTGGAGTACTGAGAAAGGGTGAGCCTTCAACATATGGGTTTTGGTGGGTGGGATGGGGACATAACTGAGTCTACAACAGATGGTAATATTCATTGGTGCTATCATATTTGTCTTACAAATTATATTGTGAGTTAACAGACATTAACCATATTATGATCACTTCTAAGAACTTTCTGTGAGATCATTTATTAATATCTGTTTGGTCCATTATTTCCTAAATCGCTATTAGGAATATAACAGAATCATTTCTATTGTAGTTGGTCTGGTATTTTGTTTTAAGTGACAATACCTGGTAACTCCTTGATAGATCAAAGTGTGAAGCAGAATAAACAAGAAAAAAAGATTCAAGTATTTTGAATATCGATCAACTCCTTTTATTAAAATATTTTAAATAAAATGCTTGGTGAAATTATTTTTGTGTAAAATAATAGAATGAGTTATCCAACTAAGAAAACACCTGGAGTTATATTCAGATAACATACAATTTCTCCATTCATTTATTTTAAGGTAATGTCTGCTTAATGTACTAAGGAAATAAAGAACAACACTAAGGTGGAGATGTAACAGAGTGGTCCCAAGGAAAAGGGGAAAATAATATCTTTATTAAATGGGAAAATATGTATTCTCTTTCACAAATTAGTGATTTTTAAAAATATCCTATATTCCAGCATGTGGCAAAGAAATGTTGACCATAGGCAGACTAGTGATTGTTCTAAAAAATATTAAAATATTTGTATAGACAAGCATCTAGTTTTTTAAATTATAACTAGTATAATTCAGAATACACTAATAGCATTTGGATATACACACTGATATAAATGTGTTGAGGATTTAGGACATTTAGTAACATACTCTTATGAGTCAAATTAGGGGATGCAAAAAACAAAAGCAAAACAAAATAAAATAATATGAATTATTTACTTTCTTTTGGGAGAAAACATTTGATATATGAGTGGTGCAAATCTCTTCTACTAATCCTAAAATGGAGCAATTTCATATTATTGATTTTGTCATACAAACATTTCTTGAAGGGAACTCATAGGACAATAAATTGGTGGTAGAAATTTTAGAAGCCTGACATTAAATCTAGTTCTTTAGAAACTTACTTTTAGCAACATTACATATATTTTGGTTGAAGGATGGAAAATTACTAGCTCTGTGTTGGAAATGAGTGCAAATGCATGTGTATGTGTGATTGTGTGGGTTTGTGTAAATACGTGTGATCGTATGAGGGTATGCATGTGTTAAGGGAGAGGTATAAAATGGAAAGGTTAGGGGATAAGGAAAAACAACAATTCGGGAATTTAGTTTATTTTTTATTGTCAGTATTTAAGTAATGGACAGATATAAGGAATGAACAATGTAAATGTGAGTGTGCAGAACTCAATGGAATGTTGTGCCATGAAGGACTGAGTGTCTGGACTCTGTCAACTATATTTGTCCACTGACTGCTGCCCGGGAGAGGAATAAGAACAGTGCTGTCAATCACGACTAAAGTTTTCCTGGAAAAGTTTGGGACTAGTAATAGACTTTCCTGTTGTAATATTTTTCAGATTAGAAGACCTATTAAATCAAAGTCAGTAACTTATTCTTGGAACTATATCCACTCCTCCATTTTTATCAGGAAATATAACAGAATTTTATTGTTCTCAATTTATTGGGGCCTTAAATCTAAGAATTTTCCCTGGGTTGTATTTCCCACTACCTAGAAGAATTGAGCAAAGTCACTTACTCTTCTGTGCACTTCAACCACACTGCTTATCCGGAGGAGGAAGAGTCATCTATCTCCCCCAGAATCTTGACTTAATTTATATTAGTACAGAACTTTTTATTTTATATCCCATTTCATATAAAAAATCAAGCTTTTATATCATCTTCAGGTACTTCCTGTCAATTGTTTCCCCTTTTTTTATTTCACAGTAACATTTTAAGATCAGTGCCATTGTGATTGTCTAAAGAAATTGTTTTTAGGACTATATATCAATTGAATGTCTTTTTTTTTATTTTTTGCAATCAGCAAGTGAATAAATGTGAATTGAACACTTGTATGTCAGAAAGTATATATGTTATAACATTTCAGATCTCTCTAATCTTTATATGTGTAAAGAGGGAAGATGGTTATATGTAAATTTTGATTTTAAAATAATGACATAAATACATTTGTGTGACCTCCCTGCAGATCTTAAAATTTTCCTTGACACTTCCAAAGAGCAGTACCTTAGAATATATTGCTGCTGAGAATTAATTCATCTTATATATACTTAAATGGTTTAAGTGTGACATATGTATTTCTCATTTTACATACACATTTGTATTTTATACTCATTTTGTAAAACCCCCTGCAAAGTTTTACACTTTTGAACTCCAGTGGTATTCCATAATTTGGAAAATGAGCTATAAGCAACATGTGCTTGTAAACTGGAGCAATCACACATTTTAAAACACACACGCACACATAACCTAGAACATTTATTTGACCATAGTTTATAAAAACATATTAGAGAAATTTACCTACGATCATAAAAATATTTTGGCTTAGTATTTCTCCCACAGGGTAACATAATAACAACTTTTGTTTATTAACAGGACAATATGATAGTGATCTAGTTCTCAGTTCTAGAATAAACTTTGAGTTGAAATTAACAAATCACCTTGACTTTAGTAGTTTTTGTATTAAGGAGTTTCAAATATTTAGAACTAATATTTAGAATAAATATTCTAAATATTTAGAATAAATCTATTTAGAACTCCTATCTAAAAAGCTATAAAATGAATTAGTATATATTTCTGACTAGGGCCAAACTATTTAAGGACTGAGGGAGAAAATGCATAATAATATCAAATATTGTCTACACTAAAATATTAATCGTAAATAGAAAATTATCAAGAATTAATTTAATAAAATTAATGTAATTGGGGGCCTCCCTGGTGGCGCAAGGGGTTAAGCACCACACTATGAAGCAATCCGCAGCCTCTGCAGCACAAGAGTTCGATCCCCTACTGGCATACTGAAAAAGTGATGCAAATTATACTATATTGAATAGAAGGGTAGATAAAATGGATGGGGACTTTGGGCATAATTAATATATCATTTATCTCATGCTTTCATTGTAACATTTCTGTGTTTTTTTCTCTTATTTCAAGTGTGCTTACTGGAATTCTATTTTTATCATATCTGCATACATGGTAAATGTCTTTGTTGAATTCATTTTAATTCTCTTAAAGGAAAGTGAACTCTGAGTTTTCTCATTCACTGCTATTCTGTTTATTCATATCCTTGGGAATGTTAGAAATTATGCATAACAAAGCTACTTACTCCCCATTCTGTCATCATTGCAGCTAATCCATGCAAATAATGACTTCGTTCAGGTCCATGCTACCTGACTTTTATCTTCCTTATTGTTGCTTTTTAGATACATCTGTGTTCTCAAGATTGGTTATGTCTTTGTCAGGAGACCACATTCTCCTCATTTCACTGTATGCCCTATTACCAAGCCACAGAGTGTAGTCTAACGTTTTCTAATAATATTCTCAACCGAATTATCTCGCTCCTCAACTTTATTCCTCAAACTTTTTTTTTCCCCACATTTACTTTAAGTCATTCAATTATAAGTCAGTTTTCCACAAGTAAGTTCTGAGTTATGTCATAGCTTGGAATTACTCATTCCTGGAATTCAAACTCCAAGTCACTTCTTCACGTCTATTGTTAGACTGGTCATTATTACTCAATATCTGAGATGTTACATTTGACCATCACTTTCATAGATTTCCCCTGCTTCTCATTTCTTACTGAATTTTATCTTGGGAACTTCACTGCAGCTATGTTTTCTGTGGGCTCAAATACCTCAGGCCTACCATTCTGAAAACTTGTTGTATATCACTCAATTCTTTGTGACATCATTTGCTTGTCTACCAAAGGATGGAGTTGCCATTAAGTGTTGATGGGAAAGACTGAGTATAGTAGATTGAGGACTAAAACAACTTTACATATACAATTGGACATATTGAATAAATAGCTGAATATTTCAATCAGGAGTTTTGGGCATATAATTGGGAGTTATTAGCATATGCATATATTTAAAATAATGAGACAAGTGAAATGCAAACAGTGACTATATTTAGGGAAGAAAAAATACTGAGACTCAAAACATAACAGCATTAAAAAGTTAGGAAAAGAGAAAAATTCAGCAAACAAAACAAAACACAACCAGTGAGGTAAGAATGAACCCTTAAATTCAAGTGAAAAATAAGAACAGAGAGACCAAATGTGTCAGAGCTTCCTAAAAGAACATGTCAGATAAGGGATGAAACTTGCCTATTTGACTTAGAAATATAAGGAAGAATATTGAGTTGTAAGGAAAAAAATAAGTAAAATGTAGCCAAACATGCGACTAAAATGGATTTGGATGAGACTAGGGAGAGAAAAGGCTAGATAGAAGTAAAAGGTTTTGGATTCCTTCCAAGTTTCCTCACATAAAGTGCAGTGACACAGACACACAAAGATTACACTCAATAAGCTGGATGCATTATGATAAATCACAGAATATAATTTTATGGGGTCAAATCATGTTATTAGTGGAATCAAAGCAATATGGTAGCTGTGTGAGAGCAAAAAGAAGAAAACTGGACATTTTGACAGTCCTGAGAGCTTGAAACCTATATATTATCAAGTAATACTCAATTCCATCAGGTTGGGCTCCCAACAAGCATGAGGGAATAAGCAGGTATATTAATAAGACAGCCCAAGTGAGAAAACCCTTTTAATGACAAATACACAGAAACAGAGAAATACTGGTACTTATTGAGCTGGACTGGTCTTCAGAGACCTTAGAGATATCCGATGGAAGAGCTCTTTAAAAAAGACAAAATTAAAGAAACAATTTAGGGTGGACTCAAACTTGAGCAAGAATAGCATACTGAGGTGTAGTCAAAAAAAGTTTGGACAGCAATAGGAGACGTGAGCTGAAAAAAACAGAGCTCAGAAGGATGGGGGGGAATCATAAAGGAAACATAAAAAGGTGACAAAGCTCGATGAAAATTTAGTTGGATATAATATATAAATACAGGGCCTCCCTTATGGCACAGGGGTTATAGCCTCAGAGCTATCAAGCTATGGCCAGCCAATCCCCAGCCAGGGAGCTGACCCACGTGGCGCAGCAGACCTCTCCTGTCTCGCCCGCTGCTCCCCTCAGCAGTGTATTTCAGTGGATCCGCCTGTTCTGTTCCCCACTCTGTCTCTGGTGGATTCTCTCACCCTCCCGTGCTTCTGGCCTACAAGGCAGTTCTTGTAAGCACATTTAAGTAAAATAAAATAAATCTTTTTAAAAATCTTAAAAATAATAATAAAGATATACAAGTATTGTAATCATCAAACCTTGTTACCTTTATTAATAGGATTAAGGTGACCAGCTTTTTAGCTCTTAAATGCTAATATGAAGAGATAACCATTTATACTCTTCATGTTTAGCATTAAATTATTGCAAATTAAGAAAAATATATTAAATGAGTCTTTGGCCCTGTACCATTTAATTATCATTATTAAATATAAATGTGTTTCTTTTAGAAGCTACTGGCTTTGAACCAAACTCAGCTATGTGTGATGAAATCATAGACTCTTTACTCCTTCACGACTATGACTTTATGATTCTGCACATAAGGAAAAAAAATGTCTCCTCGCATCATCAAAAGATATAGGGCAGACTTGAACATTAAATTTACAACTTAAGCCCTTAACTCAATTCTTTTGTAATAAAGATGCAATCTTTTATGAGAAGTTTGGAGAGGGTTGTTTCTATTTCCAGCTCTCTAATAGATGAATGTGCAAGTAGATGAGAAATTTTAAACAGCGATCCTACCATTGATTACGACCAAGAGAACATTTTGCAATTCATAAATCCTAGTGAAACCTGTTTTACAACTTGTCATCTTTTGTAAATCACCGTTTTCTCGGTAAAAAATAAAAGTATGTTGGAAATACAAAAATGACAAAGCATGTGTTAGCCTATCTAAATCTAAGATAAATTGTACTTTCCTATTTTAAGTAGATAAAATGAATATTTATCAGAAATGTAACTTAGTTTTAGCTACAAGACGTTTAAGCATATTTTCCAAATAAAACTACCATTGATCTAGACAGACAGATCAAATGAAAATAAATCATAACTAAATATAATTATCTAGACTCTGGCATGATTAAATACTTTCAGGTTGTGATTTATTTCGTTTGCATACCTATGTATTTTGTAAACAGATGTTGGTGATCTCCATCTAACTGGAATAACGGACCATCTCCTTTTTTTTTGCCAAGATAAAATAAAGAAAAACATATTTTATTGCTTATTACCAGGGAACCTGTAGTGAAGGGAAATATTCAGTTGAGGCTGGAGGTGCAGGGGGGTGAAGGAATTCACCAGGGACAGAATGGAGAACAGAAAAGGCAGATTTGTTGGAATACCCTCCAGGGTGCAGGGGACAAGATGGGTGATGTTGGTGCATGAAGAAGGATTTGAGGCTCTCTTTTATACTGTTGTGTGGGCTTTATTACTTGTGGCACCACTTTATTTATTTTTAAAGATTTATTTATTCACTCATTCATTCATTCATTCATTCACGCACTGGGTACAGTCAGAAGCGCCGGAGGGTGAGAGCCAGAGCAGGCTACAGAACAGGCAGAGACCAGAATAGGCAGAGAACAGAGCAGGCAGACTGATGAAATACACTGCTGAGGGGAGCAGCGGGCGCAGCAGGAGAAGTCTGCGCACCAAGTGGGACCCTTGCCGGTGGCCAAGGATCGAACCTGTACTGCAGAGGCTGTGGGCTGCTTCCCAGCCCAGCGCTCAACTGCTGCGCCACCAAGGGAGGCCCGAGGGGGCTTAGTTTTTAACCATATTAAATTGTACCCTGACAGAACCCTCCTGTGGAAAGTGGTGATAAAATGTTATGTACTACATACTGAATTTTCCTCACCTTAAAATCATGTATTTTTGGTATGTTATTTAATATTTAAGAGCTAGCCAATAGGAAAAATTATTTGAATCTTCCTCTAATATTAGTTTGATAAAAAGTTTGCATGACTTTGAAATTTCACCTCTGAAGTACTTTACATGACTTGGAAAAAAAAAGATTTCTGAAAACCATTATACAACTCATTGCCTTATAGCTAACATGACATTTATAAACCAATTCAAATGAAGTATTACTATTGTAAGAATTTCATTTTGGTATCTAACTGTGTAAAAAATCATTTTAATCATAGAGTATACATTTCACAGATCCAGCAACCACATTAAATTTAATCTATTAACAATTTTAAATGTCTGATATTTGACTTGTGTCAAAGCAGACAAATAATTGTCAATAAATAAATGCTGAATGATACAAAAATATAGTTTTAGATTAAAAAAGGTGCAAAGCAGTATATTAACATAAGTATCTGCTGGTAACCACTAACAAATGCCTACCACTACTCCATATAAAAGTGATAGTGATTTTTCTGGCAGCCATACTTTCCTTTAGATTGCAGGCTATTAAATTTGATGTTTTTTGAGCTGAAAAGATTTTCCTTTTTATTACCAAGCTCATGTGTCATTATTTTAGATTTTGATAACATGATTCTCTCATCTTAGATTAAGTTTAAACAGCAATTTAGAATAACTAATAAACTCTGAAGCAAATTACTATTAAAGAAAAAAAAGGGAGAAGACAGTGGTATTAGATGCTGCATTTAAAGAATCCATTTAATCAGCAAGAAATATTTACTGAGTCGTGTATTTTTTTACATCAAAAGTAATCTTTATCATGTGGGATTAGTAGCTATTAAGCCACACTTAAAATATTCATCTTTCCAAAAAAGTTTTTATGCAGTTTATATTACAAAATCATATTAAATTTTTTTGGTTAAACATAATTTTGTATGCTCCACTCAATCACTTGTTACTCAGATTTGACTTGATCTATCAATCATAAATATTGTTTTGAATTATTGCCACATGGGGGCCCTTCTGGTGCAGCTGGACAGCTCGTCAGTTTTATAATCTGAATTATTGCTACATATCTGAAGATGTGTTCCTATGAAATTTATTTATAAAACATGATTTCTGCTGTCAAATTGTTTATATTATTAACACATGAATTTCATTCTACTAGGCAATGAAGGAAGATTATAAATTCTACCTTAGATAAGTATGTGACAGGGAAATGTTCTCCTATAATATATTCAGTTTTGCTTTTCTTAGTAGGGCTAAATAGTGGAGAGATAAAAAATGTTATATAAATGTTTTATATTCATTTACATGTCAAATTGTCAAATGATTTCTTACAATGACTTTCTTCTTCTTTTGGATGCTTCTTGAAGAGAAAGTTGTGGATATATATTGTGGATATATTAGCATAGATGAGAAGATAAATTTGGCTAATTATTTGGTCCAAATGTCCTAACTTCTGTGACTATCATGATTCAACATGCCTTCCTCACTAAGCTTAATCCTTTCTGGCTTTTGATTTAAAGTGAGAGACAATTCTTCATTTTACCGGAAAACTTTGAGGTCATTGTAAGGTTATAAGTTGGCCTAATTTTCTATGCTGTTGTGTTGTTGGGCATACGGATGCCCAAGGAGAGGGAGAGAGATGGGGGACAGCCAGAAATGAAACTATAAGAACACATATAATGTTTATTATTAAGTTCACCACAGTTTGTGGTGCACCAGAAGAATTACAATAGTGACATCAAACACAACTGATCACAGATCACTGCAATGGATGTAATAATAATTGAAAATTTTGAAATATAAAAATTACCAAAAAGTGTTACAGAAACACAAATTCAGCACATGTCATTGGGAAATAGCACTGATAGACTCACTTAAACAGGGTTTCCACAAATTATTGATCCTTATAAAATATGTAATATAATAAGCAAAATAAAGCAAAGCACTATAAATGAGTTGTGCCTGTGCCACATTGTACACTAAGAAATTATTAAGAGAGCAGATATCATGTTCCTGTTCTTTCCATTCTGTATGCAATAAATCATTATGTATATAAATATAAATTAAATAAAATGTATATATGTAATATATATCATAGTTTTGTTGTCAATCATATATGCTTATGTTTAACTGTTTCTATTTTAATGTAGTATACACGAATACACACATACATACATGCACACATACAGTGTCATTATAAACCGTAAACCTGTTAGCAGCATCAAAGGCCAGGGAGAATGCAGAAATGTAAGTGTCACAGGCACAACATTTTTGGCTTTTCAAATTCCCAACTTTCATTCTACATTTCTTGATCTGCTTCACTGCCAACAACAAAGACAGTGAGAATTTTCACTTGAAAGAGTCATCCTAGTGTCTTGACAAGTAATGTTGAGTCTTGGCAGGTAAACAGAAAATTGGCTTCAGTACGTATTAGAGAACCTTGCATGCTTTACAATTTTCAGTTGTTTTCTTTTTTTTTTTTTTTTTTTTTATTTTATTTTTTTTTTTACTTGTTTATTTATTTATTTTTTTTTTAAATATTAAATTTTATTTTTATATTCCCCCATACAATTGCAAACGCCCCATTCTGACCCCAATCCTTCCCCTCCGCCCCCCACCCCCAAAAAAGTGTCTCTGGTTCATAGTTTTTTGTTGATTTTGATTTTCACTTTCTTATATTCATTTTCCTGGTCCCTTATTTAAGTTTTCTAGATTCCTGCTATGAGTGAGACCATCCGGTATTTTTCTTTTTCTTTTTGGCTTATTTCGCTGAGCATGATCCCTTCCAGCGCCATCCATGTTGCTGCAAATTGCATGTGTTTATCTTTTTTGAATGCTGAGTAATATTCCATGGTATATATGTACCACATCTTCTTGATCCAGTCATCTATTTTTGGGCATTTGGGTTGTTTCCAAAGCTTAGCTATTGTAAACAGTGCTGCTATAAACATAGGAGTGCAGGTGCTCTTTGGAATTGATGTTTCTGTGTCCTTTGGGTAAATACCTAGGAGTGGAATTGCTGGATCATATGGAAGCTCTATGTTTAGTAGGTCCAGAAATCTCCACACAGCTCTCCATAGTGGTTGGACCAGTTTGCACTCCCACCAACAGTGCACAAGAGTTCCTTTTTCTCCACATCCTCGCCAACATTTGTTGTTGCTAGTTTTTTTAATATGTGCCATTCTCACTGGTGTGAGATGGTATCTCATGGTAGTTTTGATTTGCATTTCCCTGATTACAAGTGATGTTGAACATTTTTTCATATGTCTGTTGGCCATTTTCATTTCCTCTTCAGAGAAGTTTCTTTTTAGCTCTTCTGCCCATTTTTTGACTGGATTATTTTCTTTGTTGTTGCTGAGTCTCATCAGCTCTTTGCAGATTTTTGTGATCAGTCCTTTATCATTAGTGTTGGGTGCAAAAATGTTCTCCCAGTTGGTGGGGTTTCTCTTTGTTTTTGTTATTGTCTCTTTTGCTGTGCAGAAGCTCTTTAATTTGATGTAGTCCCAGCTGTTTATCTTTGTCTTCACTATCACTGCTTTGGGTGATGTGTCTGTAAAGATGTCTTTGATGTGCAAATCCCGTAGTGTTTCGCCTATATTTCCTTCTATGTATTTTATGGTTTCAGGTCTTATGTCTAGTTCTTTAATCCATTTTGAGTTGATTTTTGTGTATGGTGTGAGGTAGTGGTCAAGCTTCATTCTTTTGCATGTAGCGACCCAGTTTTCCCAGCACCATTTATTGAACAAACTTTCTTTGCTCCAATGCATAGTCTTTGCTCCTTTGTCAAAGATTAGTTGACCATAAATCTGTGGGTTTATTTCTGGATTTTCTATTCGATTCCATTGGTCTGTATGTCTGTTCTTGTTCCAATACCATGCAGTTTTGATGATTATGGCTTTGTAGTATAGTTTGAAGTCTGGGAGTCTGATGCCTCCATTTCCTTCTTTTTTTTCAGGAGAGCTTTGGCTATTCGGGGTTTTGGTGATTCCATATGAATTTCATCAATAATTGTTCTATTTCTTTGAAGAATGCCATTGAGATTTTGATTGGAATAGCATTGAATCTGTATATTGCTTTTGGTAGGATGGCCATTTTAATAATGTTTATTCTTCCAATCCATGAGCAGGGGATGTCTTTCCATTTCTTTGTGTCTTCTTCTATTTCTTTTAACAGTGTTTTATAGTTTTCTTTGTATAGGTCCTTTACCTCTTTTGTTAGATTTATTCCCAAATATTTGATTTTTTTTGTTTCGATAATAAAAGGGGTGGTTTTTTTGATTTCTTCTTCTTCAGATTTATTGTTTGTGTATAGGAAGGCTACTGACTTTTGCGTGTTGATTTTGTATCCTGCCACTTTACTGAATTGATTGATGAGTTGAATTAGTTTTTCTGTGGAGATTTTGGGGTTCTCTATGTATATTATCATATCATCCGCAAATAGTGATAGTTTGACTTCTTCTTTTCCTATTTGGATTCCTTGGATGTCTTTCTCTTGTCTTATTGCTCTGCCTAGGACTTCCAGTATTATATTGAAAAGCAGTGGTGAGAGTGGACATCCTTGTCTTGTTCCAGATCTTAATGGAATTGCTTTCAGCTTTTCACCATTGAGAATGATACTGGCTGTTGGCTTGTCATAGATGGCCTTTATGATGTTGAGGTATGTTCCTTGTATCCCAAGAATTTCAAGGGCTTTTATCATGAATGGGTGTTGCACTTTGTCGAAAGCTTTCTCAGCATCTATTGATATTATCATATGGTTTTTATATTTCTTTTTGTTGATGTGTTGGATAACGTTGATTGATTTTCGGATGTTAAACCATCCTTGTGCCCCTGGAATGAATCCAACTTGGTCGTGGTGAATTATCTTATGGATACATTGTTGGATTCTGATAGCTAAAATTTTATTGAGGATTTTTGCATCAGTGTTCATTAGGGAGATTGGCCTATAGTTTTCCTTTTTTGTGTTGTCCTTATTCGGTTTTGGTATTAGTGTAATATTGGCTTCATAGAACGTGTTTGGTATTGTCCCTTCCTTCTCAATTTTTTGGAAGAGTTTGTGAAGGATAGGCACTAATTCGTCTCTGAATGTTTGGTAGAATTCATTTGTAAATCCATCAGGTCCTGGGCTTTTGTTTTTGGGGAGGTTTTTGATTACCATTTCAATTTCACTAATTGTAATTGGTCTGTTTAGGTGTTCTATTTCTTCTTTATCTAGCTTTGGGTGATTGTAGAGTTGTAGGAATTTGTCCATCTCCTCTAGATTGTTGAACTTGTTTCCATATAACTGTTCATAGTAGTTACTGATTATTCTTTTGATTTCTGCTGTGTCCGTTGTGATTTCTCCTCTTTCATTTATGATTCTGTGTATTTGTGCTTTCTCCCTTTTTTCCTTTGTGAGCCTGGCTAGGGGTTTGTCTATTTTATTTATTTTTTCAAAGAACCAGCTCTTGGTTTCATTGATCTTTTGGATTGTTTTTTTAGTTTCAATTTCATTTATTTCTGCTTTGGTTTTTATTATTTCTTTTCTTCTACTGGTTCTGGGGTTTTTTTGTTGTTCTTTTTCTAGATCTTTGAGCTTCGAGATTAGGTTGTTTCTTTGAGTTCTTTCTTGTTTTTTGATGTGAGCTTCTATTGCTATATATTTTCCTCTTATTACTGCTTTTGCTGCATCCCATACATTTAGGATATTGGTGTCCTCCTTGTCATTCAATTCAAAGAATTTTTTAATTTCTTCTTTGATCTCCTCGTTAGTCCAGTGGTCTTCCAGTAGTGTGGCTTTTAATCTCCATGAGTAGGATAGTTCCTTGCCTTCTTTTTATGATTTATTTCTAGTTTGATGCCTTCGTGGTCAGAAAAGATGGTTGGTATGATTTCAATCTTGGTGTATCTGTTGATGTTTGTCTTGTGCCCCAGTATGTGATCGATCCTGGAGAATGATCCGTGTGCGCTTGAGAAAAATGTATACTCCGTTTTTTTTGGGTTTAGTGTTCTATAGATGTCTGTTAAGCCCAAATGCTCTAGGTCCTTATTTAGAGCTTTAGTTTCTTTACTTATTTTTTGTCTTGTTGATCTATCCATTGTTGATAGTGGTGTGTTGAAGTCTCCCACTACATATGTGTTTTCTCTGATGTCTGTTTTCAGAGAGGACAACAGTTGTCTGATATATTTTGGTGCTCTTTCGTTTGGTGAGTATATGTTAATGAGTGTTATTTCTTCTTGAAGTATTGTCCCCTTAATCATAATGTAGTGACCATTGGGGTCTCTTTTTATTTTTTTGAGTTTGAAGTCTGTTTTATCTGATATAAGTATAGCTGTTCCTGCTTTCTTTTTTGGCCCATTTGCTTGTAGGATTGTTTTCCATCCTTTGACTTTGAGCCTATTTTTATCTTTTGTAGCTAAATGTGTTTCCTGGAGACAGCAAAAGGTTGGGTTTTGTTTCTTAATCCAGGCTGCAACTCTGTGTCTTTTTATTGAAGAGTTTAGTCCATTTACATTTAGAGTTAATATTGATATGTTAGCATCTGTATTTGCCATTATGTTTGTCTTTCCTTTGATTTTATTTATTTATTCTTTTAATAACTTTTTTTTTTTCGGTCTTCTTTCGTTGTTATTCGTCCCTCTGAGGTTCTGGCTTTAGGATTCCTTGTAGTATTTTTTGGAGTGGGGGTTTAGTCGCAATGAAATTCCGGAGTTTCTCTTTGTCTGGGAAGGTCCATATTCTTTCTTCATGGAAGAAAGAGAGCTTTGCGGGATAGAGTATTCTTGGTTGGCATCTGTTTTCTTGGAGTCTGTTGACTATGTCCCTCCACTCTCTCCTTGCCCGTAGTGTTTCTTCAGAGAAGTCTGATGTCAGCCTGATTGGTTTTCCTTTGAATGTTATCTGTTTCTTCCCTCTTGTCAGCTTCATTATTTTTTCCTTGTCCTGGATTCTTGGGAGCTTTACTATTATGTGTCTTGCTGTGTTTTTCCTTTCGTCGTGGAAGTTTGGTGTTCTTCTTGCTTCTTGTATATCAATTTTCAGCTCCTTCTTCTCATTTGGGAAGTTCTCTTCAATTATATCCATGAATATTTTCTCTGTTCCTACATCTCTCTCCTCTCCTTCTGGAATTCCTATAACTCTTATATTTCCTTTCCTCATGGAGTCAGATAGTTCCCGAAGTCTTTCTTCATTCTTTTTCCTTCGTACTTCTCTTTCCTTTTCTGTTTTGGTTCTTTTTATTTCTGTGTCTTCAAGATTACTTATTCGTTCTTCCATTTCATCTATTCTGCTTTCATTGCTTTTCCCAGAGTTCTTTAGTTCCTCCATTAATTCTTTGATCTCCTGCATTTCTCTTACTTCCCTCTTTAGGGACTCAATTTCCTTCTTCTGATCTATCACTTTTTTAATCATGGCAATTTTAAATTCTCTTTCTGGAAGGCTCAGAAGTTCTTCCAAGTTGCTGTCGTTGCAATCTGGGGAGTGGTTTTCTTTTTGTGGTGTGCTTCTTTCCTGAGGAGTTTTTAGGTTGCGTGTGGTTCTTCTACTCCCTACTGTCTGTTTTCTAATTTGTCGTATGCGTTGGGACACTGTGTTGCTCGGACTGACTGACATCTTGGGTGAACTTCTCCGCTCCCCTCTGGCTCTTCCAGGAGCCATCTCTGTCTTCTGGGGGAGCTTTCTGCTGGTTTTAGGCAGTTTTTACTGAAGAAATGTCCCTGTTCTCAAATGGCGAAGCAGGATGCAGTCCCTGTGCCTCCGGTTTCAGGCACACTCTTCTGCGCACCCGGTCTGCCCCGGACGTGGGTGCCTGCTCCCTCTGTGGGCTCAGACTGCTGGTCGGAAGGGGCCTGGCGTGGAATAACTTCCCGGCTGGCCACTGGGTCCTCCAGAAACCTTCTGCCCTTTTCAAGCAGACTTAAGAAATGTCCTGTTTTATAGGGTGTTAGTGACTTTTTTTTTCTGGTCGCTAGGTGGCGCCAGAGATCTCTCCTATTGTCCTTGGGGGGCTGTTTTTCGCCTCCCCCCACCCCGTGGGACAGAGAACAGAGCGGGAATGGTAGGGTACACCTCAACAGCTTTGGGGTGCTGTGTCTGCCTTGTGCCCCACCGTCGTGGAGAAACCACACCCCGAATTTTCGTGCCCCGGGTCTCAGTTCAAAGCCCTCAGGTCCAGGACGCGGGCTGTAGCCCAGTTCAGTGGCGCGGGAATGGCGCCTTTTGCACCCGGCTCCCGTGCCTGGGCGCCTGGTTCCTGCTTACTCAGGGAGGGACCTTCACCTCAGTGAGGACCTCCGTGCGTCTCCCCGCAAGCCTAGGTCGTCTCCCCGCCAGCCTAGGTCACAGGCGCGGGGACCTGGGCAGCCGCGATCCCAGTCTGCACTTGCTTTTCAAGTGCGCCAGGCGCGCCGCGTTTCCCGAGCAGGCTTACCGGCAGCCCGGGCTGTGTGCGCGTCTCCCGGGGTCTTTGTTCTTCTCTAATGGCGCCCGGAGCCGTTCGCTCACCGCTGCGGTGGATCCTGCAGGGTTCGCCTCAGCTCCCGTTCACGGGGTGTGGTGGCTGCAATAGTTCCTTTCTGCTCACAGTCCCGCTTGCTGCGTCGTTTGTTCTTGTCGGTTGTTTTGGTTTGTTGTTTCCTCCTCTCTGCCGGTCGGAGAGTGCTGCCTCTGTGGGCGGGGGAGGGGAGCAGGGTTCTGCGCTTCCCTCCCTTCTAGTCCTCTTTTATGGCCACTTTCTTCTTCGGGCAGTTCGCTGGCGTCACCCGTTTATCTTCCGTGTCCCACTTCTCACTGGGACCTGCCGCTTTTCCTCCCTATTCACTTTTTTTAATGGGAGATCTTACTCGCAGCGTCTCCTCGCCGCCATGTTCGATTTAGTAACCCAGTTGTTTTCTTTCCACAGATATTTATTTCACTTGCTATTATAATAAAAGATAATGCAAGTTTTCCCTCAAATGTCAACATTGTGAAAAATGATTTGTAAGCAGTCATATCAACTCACATTTTTGTCCTTTGTAACAGTTGAACAGATTCATACATATGTGATCAGAGTTTTGTGCAGTTCACAAAAATTTCTAAACCCATTTAAGTTGTATGATAGTGTGTTGCTTGTCTATAGACACTAAAGTTAGCTTTATAATCAAAAATAATTTTTAAAGTTCAGGAATAGCAAAAATTCTTCATTATATTAAGTACAGATACCACAACACATGATCTGTTTAATCAACATTCCCATTTTCTATTATTGGTCCCCCACAATCACTTTGGGACATTACACTAGTCACTTTTAATATTCAAGTATATGTTTACTTCTATTTTATGCACTAGTAATTTTTTCTTGTGTGGTACCTAATCCTAGTAGGTAACTGAGAAATTATTACAAATACAGCTGTATTTTAATATGATAATTTGAGGATGTCAACAAATCTGTTAGGCAAATGAAATGAAAGATTTCTTGTAATTATCCCAATAGGACACTCTAAAGTATCCGTGGGTTTGGATCTATTGCTGCTCATAAGTTATCTCAAAGATTTAGTGTTTTTTGGGCCTCCCTGGTGGCACAGCAGGTTGAGCACAGCGCTATGAGCTTTCTGCAGCCTCTGCAGCGCGGGTTCAATTCCCGGCCGGCCAGGGCGAAACCCACATGACACGGCAGACCTCTCCTGCCTCGCCCACTGCTCCCCTCAGCAGTATATTTCAGTCAATCTGCCTTCTCTGTTCCCCACTTTGTATCTGGTGAATCCTCTCACCCTCCCATGCCTCCGGCCTGTACCCCAGTTCTTGTATGAAAATAAATAAATCTTTAAAAACTTTGGTCATTATAATCCCATTGCCAGCAACATATAATTCAATTTGCATGTTCTAAATATTTGACATATTTAGATGCATACTACATATGTTGTCACATATGATTTTTATTTTGATTTCTATAATTAAATATCTAGTTTTTAGTTTTTGTGAGAATTAATGCTTTAAAAGCTTTCTCATCAGCAGTAGTGCTAAAATTTAACTTTCTAAAAATAGTCTTGAAAACATACGCAACTGATTTTAATCTTTTAATGTATGTACATGACAGAGATTCAGAGCATGAATCTAGCAGAAACTAATGAGATGAATGATAGGAATGCCTTTAAAAATAACTCCTGTGGATTCTGATTAGGTCAAATTATCTGTTGCCTAAATTTAAATCTGTGAATGTTAAAATCCATCAGTCTAATATATTGTTATCTGAAATAGATCCTTCTAAACTAAGTGTTTAAATGCTTTCATGGGTCTTTAGAAAAAGTCATATTAAGAACCCAGGCATGGGCCTCCCCTGGTGGCGCAGTGGTTGAGCACTTGGCTATGAAGCTGCCTGCAGCCTCTGCACTGCCGGTTCGATCCCCGGCCGCCAGGCGAGGGTCCCACATGGTGCGCAGACCTCTCCTGCCATGCCCACTGCTCCCCTCAGCAGTGCATTTCGTCCGTCTGCCTGTTCTGTTCCCTGCTCTGGCTCTGGTGAATTCTCTCACCCTCCCGCACTTCTGACTATACCCAGCGCTTGTATAAATAAATAAATAAATCTTAAAAAAAAAAAAAAAAAAGTCTTCCAACAACTTAAAAAAAAAAAAAAAAGAACCCAGGCATCATATACTTTTTAAAAGAAATAATCTAAAAGTTCTATATGCGTTTTATAAACTTTTATCAGATATTTCTGAGAGAGAAAATATACAATGGGCTTTCTTTATATCCAAAATAAAGTGAGACTTTTTTCCTGTGCTTTTCTGCAGTACTAACAGTAAGTTACTGTTTCTAAGATGCATGAATTTAAATTCTGATTCTGCTACCTCTAACAAAGCATAGATATTTGGGAAACATTCTTGCCTCAGTTTTTGCATCTTTTAAATGGTAATAATAAAATTACTTTGTACTTATTATAAAATATTAAATTATGCAAATAAGACATTACTGGTAATATTCTGTATCATTATGTGTCTTTGTTTCTGATTTCCATAATCTTCTTGTAGACTACACAATTTCAGAGCCCATTGAAAGTCATCTTAATCATGATACTTTTATTTCCACCATGAATTAATATACTATAATTTCAGCAGATAAGCAAGGATGAATTGGAAAAGACTTATTCTCTACATATTAAGATGCTATGAATCTAGGTATAATGTTTTTTTTCTTTTTTTTTTTTAAGCAACTGTGATAGATTGGTTTACTCACAACTCTTAGCTACATTTTAATAAATAATATATACCCTTTTGGTATTGCTGTGCGACTCTATGGTACTTTTCAGTAGCGTAGGAAGACTGTGCTTTCCTAACCCATCAATTTCAGCCTTGTACAACTGAAAAGTTTTAACCAACAGAGTGTGGGAAGAGAAGATCAGTGTACTAAGTACACTTATAGGTTTTAAGAGGTATTACCTTACTCTTTTCACACTTTTCAATAACAATATCATATTAGAGACTTCTTCAATTCTAGAATGAGACACAGATGCTTGAGTTCTGGAATGAAATAACTTGTGGAACCCTGCTGAAGCCAATAGATAATGACACTAGAGGAAGACATATATGTTTTGGGTTTTTTTTTTTTTTTTTTTTTGCAAAAAACTAAGACTGAGGATTATTCATTACCATAGGTAAAGCTGACTAATAAGTATGCTAAAGTATTTAGAGGAAGACACATGTTTTGTGTTTTTTTTTTTTTTTTTTTTGCAAAAAAACTAAGACTGGGGATTATTCATTAACATAGGAAAAGCTGACTAGTAAGTATGCTAAAGTATTTCTATAAAAAGCGTAAATATACATTCATTCTACTGCTTACTATACAAAGACAAAAAAATGAAAGAAAATTTAAGCACGAATTAAAATAGATTTTCTTCAAACATGCCAGAAATGGTAAAATGATTAAATAAAAAAAAATATGGCATATTATGAATATTACACACTTTTTATTGATGAAATATTGGTTTATAGCACTGTATATGATTTAGAGGTATAGGACCAAACTCTTCAGATGAATGCAACCACACCACCCACCACCAAGGCACCCCCAGTCCCCCAGCACAGTCCTCTGTGACTCCTCCCCACTTTGACTCTCCTCTCCTTTCCCCCTCTAGTAGCCTCAATTCTATGTGTCTACATTCTGTGATTGGTGTAGATTTTTCTGAACCCTTACTTTGTTGCTTTCCTTTATGCTACATATCAGCAAAGTGATCTGGTATTTGTCTTTCTCTTTCTTTTTCTTTCTTTTTTTAAAGATTGATTTATTTATACAAGAACCAAGGTACAGGCTAGATGCACGGGAGGGTGAGAGAATTCACCAGAGACAGAGTGGGGAGCAGAGCAGGCAGAGTGACTGAAATACACTGCTGAGGGGAGCAGCGGGCAAGACACGAGAGGTCTGCTGCACCATGTGGGTTTCTCCATGGCTGGCCATGGTCAAACCTGCACTGTAGAGGCTGTGGACAGTTTGCAGCTCCCTGAGCCACCAGGGAGGCCCTGTCTTTCTCTTTCTGACTTATTTCATTTAGCATTATCTCCAGCTCCATCCATAATGATACCCCATCCATATGATATTCCTTTGCTTATATACATACCACATCTTCCTATTCCTAACTCATTGATTCTGGGCACTTAGGTTATTACTACAACCTTGGGCCCAACCCAAGGATTGGGCCACACTAAGGCAAAAAATAGTTTTAATGTATACAAAGCCACGTTCAAATTTATTCTCCAATTAAAAGTAAATGGTTCAGTGAGAGGATAGAGTACCAGATAAATATAAAGGCAATACAAATACTAAATTGAAAAGAAATAAAAACAAAATGTTGATTTGTGGAAGAATGATTGTGCATATACATTTGATGTAAAATAGGCATCATTGTCACTCTTATATTTTTGTATTCTTATATATACACTGAAAATACCAATTATAGGGAATTTAGACGGAAAATAATCTGTATTTAGCATTTGATTTTTGCATGAAATATATATACTTGCAGTTAAATTTATAAAAGCATCTAAATTATAAATGTGTTTTGAACTGAAATTTAGTTATTCATATTTTTTATAATTTAAATTGTACTTAATAGAATAAAAAAGTTTTGTATTTTAAAGATACCAAAAATATGAGTACCATCTAGTGGTAAAATAGGAGGTAAGCAACAAGCTGTGAAATAAAGGGTGTTGAACATGTTAGGGGGAAAGCAGGGCTGGAATAAAATTATAAAAATAAGCTTATAGTCATAATCAATACATGTCAAAAAAAAAAAAGCCCAAGAATGTCATCATTGTAGTATGTATTGGGTGGTTAGACAGCAAAACACTTGGACTGCAGCAAATAGGGGCGAAAATGTACATCTAGCGAAATAATGCCCCCGGCCATATTTCTGTAAAATGAAGATAAAGTTAAATTTTAGAATACTAGATGTTGCAATTATTGGAGGGCCTCCCCTGGTGACGCAGGCAGTTGAGCGCAGCACTGTGAAGCTGACTTGTTCGCAGCCTCTGCAGCATGGGTTCGATCCCGGCCGCTGGTTGAGAATCACACGTGGTGCGGCAGACCTCTCCTGTCTCGCCCGCTGCTCCCCTCAGCAGTGTATTTCGGTCCATCTGCCTGTTCTGCTCCCCACTCTGTCTCTGGTGAATCCTCTCACCGTCCTGCACATCTGGCCTGTACTCCGGTTCTTGTACGCATAAATAAACCTTAAAAAAAATGTTAGGTCTCTTCTGTCCTAGCCCTCTGGGACCTGCATAACCACTCATATTGACACAGCACAAAAGTAAAGCTACACAATTGTGAAACAGACCTGGATCAGGGAAGGAGGGCTGGGGGGATGAAATTATGTATATAATATGAAAATTTTGCAAACTATATTAAAACAGAGTAATTGTTTCCTTTAAGCATGTCAGCAATCATTATAGAAACAATTTGCTTTGTCTCCATGAAAACACCAAAGCTGCCAGAACCAATGACTGGGAATGACCTCCCTCTATCTCTCATTCATTTGAGTCCCTCCTCTTTTACTCCACCTGTGTTTACATATTTTTTTTTTTAAATTTGACTCTGACTGGTGCTCTTTTTTTAAATATTTATTTACTTATGCAAACAATAACGGGGGTTCAGGCCAGAGGTGTGGGAGTAGTAAGACGATTCAGCAGAGACAGAGCGGGGAGCAGAACAGGCAGATCTACTGAAAGACACTGCTGAGGGGAGCAGCAGGTGAGACAGGAGAGGTCTGCTGCACCATGTGGGTACCTCCCTAGCCAGGGATTGAACACCTGCTGCAGTGGCTGGCAATAGCTTGACAGGGCATCAGGGAGGCCAGGATTTACATGATTTATATATCCTCCTCCTTCCTTCCCATCTACTCACCCCATTCAAGAAATTTGGCCATCTGCATGTAGTGGGGTCAGGAAAATGGTCCCAATTCCTGGAGCTGTGATATTTCTCCTATCAAACTGCATTGTATCAGTTTGTTGGTGTCTAAAGAAATAACAACTGTACATATCCTGATAAGCTTATGAAATGCCAAGGTGTATCAAACGACTCTGGACATGAAGTCTGTCTACTCCATTTTTACACTATGAGCAAGCAATCAAAAAGAAGGAAAGAAACAGCAATCCACAAATACTCAAATAATAAAAGTACATTTTTAGTCACAGGATTAAAGTTTTTTTTTCATACATATCTTCATGAAAATTAATTGATAATTATAACAACTGACTGACAAATTATCATATATACATTTATAGCATATGTCTAGTATTTCAAAGTCTATATATACCCTAATTATAGAAAAATATTTGTCAGACAGATTTGTTTATATTGATGAAGGTTCATAAAGGTCCAATAACATTTTGCTGTAGGAAATTGAACAACAAAATGGCAAAAGTAAAAAAAAAAAAAAAAAAGTTTCCCCCAGAGCCTCCAGAATAGTATGAATCTGCCACCTAACTTTAGCCTAGTGAAGATCATTTTAGATTTCTTACCTACATACCTTTAAAATAATAAATTTATGTTGTTGTAACTCACTAAATTCTTGGTAATCTGTTTTATGCAGCAGTTGATAAATGTTTCTTATGTAAATTGACTGAATCACGTCCTAATTTCCTCCACGTAAAATGACTGCTTTTGAATAGGTTATTTTCTAAGGATTATTTTAGTTCTAATTTTCTTTTTGAATATTGTGGCCAAGACCATGTGCCCAGAGTGTTAGGCTAAGCAGCACAATTTTGCAGATTTTGAACTTGTGTTTTAGAAATTAAGTTTCAAGTATTTGAATAGGAAGATGGTTTAATCTAAGCACACAGACGATACTAATATCCTAGGGGCAATAAGAGCACTTCAAATTTTTAGTATAGTGAGATTATGATTGAGTCAGATAAGAGACTTATTAATCATGCCAATGCAAATATAGGTTTATAAGGGATTAGAAGTAAAATCTAATTACCAAATAAAGAAACAAGGAAACACCTGAGAAAGGGATGAGCCCAGAGACAGTATAAGAGATAAATGTGGGAATAAGAGACGTAATAACTCCCAAGGAGAAGTCGGCTCCATTATTTTCAGGGTGGGGATTTGGTGATCACAGGGTTACTACTGACCCAGTGATTTGGACCAATCTAGGACTGCAAAGATCAGCCTCACACATGGAAGCCACATAGTTTAGGAGACAAAGAAATTCAAAAACCACATCTGGGAAATGCAGAGGTTTGACAATGTGACAGTGTCACAAAGGCATAACCTTTTGTGTCAACTTGTGATAAAGCAGCAGTAATTACCATAAATTACCATTGAAAAGTTTCAAAAAACGTGCAAGACAATTAGTGATATTTTTAGGCTTCTTGCAAATCCTAAGAGCTTGAAAACCTACGTATCTTTATGAATAAAATTCCTCCTCCAATATTAATATTTTAAATTATATACAATTATATACTATGTGTGTATTCTAAAAAACTAAGATATTTATGAAGTTACACATTTTCATTAGTCACCTAAGGCTGTTATAACCTAATACCACAGACTGGGTAAACCAAACAACAGAAAATTTATTTTCTCATAGTTCTGGAGGCCAAAAGTCCAAGATCAAGGTGTCTACGTGGTCAGATTCTGGTGAGATACTCTTCCTGGCTTTTAGACAGCCTCCTTCCTGCTGTGCCCTCACAGGGCAGAAACAGACTGGCTCTTCCTCTTCCTCTCAGAGCACCAATCCATCAAGCCAGGGCTCTATCTTTATGACCTCATTTACCTTGATCATCTCCTTAAAGACACTAACTCCACTACAGTCCCATAGAAGTGTTAAAGCTTCAATAGGTAATTTGGGTTGACACAATTCAATCCACAGAAAAGGTAATATAACATTAAAATTTAGGTTTATTCCAAAATGAAAATGCATACATTAAGCAAAAATGAAAAATGATGTGAGAATTATCCAAAATAAAATTATTAAAAATTTTAAAAAATTAGGTTTATTTTTAAGAAAATCCTGTTTGTTTTGATGGAGACAGGACAAAAATAGTAAGTACTAATAATATAATTATCTATATTCCTACTCCTAGGGGCAAATGTTTCAATATAACAACACATTTCACTTCAGTCATAGCTCTGCACATGTTACTTCTACAGAATGAAACTTTCAAATTTAACATTACAGCGCATTTTTTTTCTATCACAATGTGCTTTTCTTATTCTTTTAAAGTCTTTAGAAAACTTTAATGAATACATGATCCAAGGTTATTTTCAAATAATGGACATTAATGTCAGCACATTTTTCATATTTTATAGTCTGTCTACTTGAGCTTATTTTTAAAGATTGAAGGATACATTAATGCAATATATCAATCTCCTCAATATGTATTTCCACCTACTGTCTCCCTATGCCAAAGCCTCTGTGTGCCCAGGGTCATAGGTACCACATATGGGTTACCTGTGAGTAAAAGTACTCACAATATTTTTTTAAAAAAGATTGATTTATTTATGCATACAAGAACTGGGGGTACAAGCCAGAGGTGAGGGGGGTGAGAGGATTCACCAGAGACAGAGTGGGGAACAGAACAGGCAGATCTACTGAAATACACTGCTGAGGGGAGCAGCGGGTGAGTCAGGAGAGGTCTGCTGAGCCAGGGGGTAGCTCCCTGGCCGGGGATCGAACTTGTGCTCCAGTGGCTGCAGATTACTTCATAGTGCTGAGACTTAACCCCTTGTGCCACCAGGGAGGTCCTTCAGTACTTTTATTGCTTCTCAGTGGACTCGGACCTGGCTGGTAATAGCCTCCTTATCTCAGGCTTTTGCTCCGTATTAGCATTTTCTTGGGTTCCTTAACTTAAAAATATTTGGGAAGCCTTCCTTAGTCTCATGTTCTAAAAATACTATCAGGAAACTATTGGTGAGAAAAATCACATTCAGTATTTCACACTCCTTGTCAGTTGAGACTCCCTGAAGTAAATGACTAGCTAAAGAGATAAAGGTCTGCAAGCAAATGGTGCATAATGCTGGACGTTTTTATGAATGTTGAGTCAACTCACACTTTCACTATTATGTTCTGAATTGTAGCCCCCCTCCAAATTCTGAGTTTGAATTCCTAACTCTCAAAATAGACTATATTTGGAGACAAGGCCTATCAGAAGGCAATTAAGTTCACTTAAGTAAATAATGGGGTGGCCCTAAACCCAAAGAACGTGTTTGCACTAAGATGAGTTGTCTGGGGTGAGTAGCATGCACACGGAGAAGACTCGATGGGGGCATAAGAGAAGGTAGCAACCCTTGAGTCATAGGTGGAGTTCTCTACAGGAAACCTCTCTGTTGGTACCATAATCTTGGACTTTCAATCTTCAGAACTATAAAAAAATAAATTTTTTGCTTAAGACAACAAGTCAGTTTAGTTATGGCAGCTTGAGCAAACAAATACAGTCATCAACAGATTAAGATCTCCCTCTTACCCCATAATTGACTAATCTCAATTGTGAATGAGAAAGAACAAAATGAAATTAACAACTATAATTCTTGGGATCGCACATACTCTCATACATAAATTCGCGTGTATTCAAAGAAGAGTTTTCATAAAGAATTGATCTGAAATCAATTCATTTTAATTACTAATTGGCATTCATTTTGCATGCATGATTTTTAAACACAGATTCAAATACTCCAATGCATAGTGTACCTGTCAAAGCAAGTATATTTAAAGGACAGAAACACTGTAATTTTAGAGATTTAGTTCATAGTTAAAGAATAAGTATATAAGTAAATTTTGAAGTAATCTTTGTCAGTAAAAAAGGCTTAACATGTTTCGAAAAAAATTATTTTTGAAAAGATGAACAGCATTCTCAAAAGCTACCAGTAGATGGCAGGACAGGAGTTACCAAAATCACACATCCAAGTGTTTTCTCAATAATCTCCCAAGTTGTTTTGTTTGGGTGTTATTAAATTATCTTAATAAGAGTAAATTCCTGTATAAAGCTATTTAATAAACTCTATATTAATTCAACTATGCCACAACTGATACAATTATAAATATAGAGGGATGATACTATTTTTTCCTGTTTTTCATTAAATTCTAGGTGTATGCATGTCAGAAAAATTTGCATGCCCATATGTATTTAATTGTTCATATAGAATATATGCACTCTTTATGTGTATCTTTTCCCCCCTTCTAAAGTATCAGTTTTATAAATCTGTCAATGTAATATACAATCTATGTGAAAATTTCATTTTCCATGAAATGTCTTTTTAGCTATGAAAATATAATGTCCTTTTATTGAGTTCTTTGATTTTGTTCATCAATCTTTAAGTTTTCCTAATACAGATGTAGATATTATTTTCGTAAATCAGAGTCACATCCTACATATATTTCCTTCTTTCTATAACTTTCTTTTAAGTGAAATGTCAGAGAGAATTTTTATTAATCTTTTGAGTACTACAAATCTGAAAAAAAAATTGAAACATTATAATTAAATTGTAATTTGAGAAACAACAGGGTTTCAAAGTTATTTATCCATTTAATGAGGAAAATATTGCTACATTTTCTTCTTGTATTCATCATTGCTTATTAAAACTACACCAATCTTGTGTTTCATTTGTTGGTTATAAGAAAATTGCAGCAAAGGTACTGTCTGTTGGAAATGTATGATAGATGCCCACAGTGTTCCCAGTCGAACTTGAGTTGTTAAATGCCCTGTGAAGGGTGAATTAAGAGAATATGAGACCATTTCTTTTGATAATCCTGATCTCCCACATGTACCTTATAAAAGTTTAAACAAACCAACAGGGGAGGATGCTTTTGAAGAGAAGATTGGACTCCTTCCAACTAGTAAGTAGAAGTGAAATGCTTCCCTTTGATAAATAAAATAAAAGGAAATTTATGGAGACAAATTCCAGTTTGAGTCTTGTTCTTCGGAGTTTGACTAGTATCAGAATGAAACAAAATCTGTGTTTAGATTGATCGGAGATGACAAAATAGGGAGAAAAGAACAAGATCATGTTCACTGATACATGGGGTATAGGCAATGGTGTATATTTTCTGTGGTTCACTGTAAAAGTAAAATGTTCTGTGTCCCATCATAAAAGGGGCTTCATACAGAGATCTTAGCATAGTCTAACAGACGGATTGGTGACAGGAACTTTAGGAGTTGGTGATGGTTGTTACTGAAGGGAAATCCAACACATAGCATTCTATTCAAGAGGATGTATTTATTTGAAGGTTCATGCAGTAACACATTCTGATAACATGGCCTCTGGTTTTGTCATTCCACTCACTCGAAGAGAAATTCTTGGAGGAGTTAGGAGCCACCTGTGATTTAGGAGGAGCTGAAAAAAGGGATGGGGAAAATGCCAACTTGCTACCTTCTATCTTCTTTTCTGAAAAAAGTTTCCAGGAAGGGAACTATATAAATGGCTGCCTCCCTGTTGGGTGTGGTATGGTGTCAAACATTTGAAGAAATGTGATCCTATAGCTCTGAATCATACTGTGTGATTAATCAATATTGCTTCAATTAAAAATAGTTTATCTTGCATATTTCAATCAAATGGAGAGAAGGGTCTACATTAAAAATAGTGTAAATATTTTGAAATTATTTTCAAACCTCATATATGTATTCATTGCTACTTGTGAGACTAAACATATCGCATTTGATCTACCTTAGAAAGTGTTGCAACATGCTATGAATTAATACACAGAGGTTTAAAAATGTTGGAAAAAGAAATAATTGCTTTACAATTTCATACTAATAGTCCAACATATGGGGTGTTGGGCTGAAGTCCTGGCTGAGACCTGGTTTTCTAGAAGGTTGTGGCCTGGACCTCTCATTAGGACATATAATAGTAGGGGAACTAGATAATTTTGTATACTGAATAGAATGGAGAACCAAGAAAGAATCATTTGATAGCACATTACTCTCTTGCTTGGGGAGGTGAGTCGTCTCTTCAAGCCTTCAAGTTAATTGGATGAGAACCATACGCGTTATGGGATAATTTACTATACTCGAAGCTTACAATATCAATATTAATGTCACCCAAAAAGACCCTCAATTAACATCAAGAGTAATGTTTGATCACATATCTGGACACCTGGCCCCTTCAAGTTTGATACATAAAATCAGCCATCAAAATAGATGTGAAGACTTGCCTTTCTCTTAAACCAGAGTGACTCACAGGAAGGTCCTTGAAATCATCTTAGATATTATTCATATAGTCAGAATTCCAGACACCTCTGTGTAGTATTCCAATTCATTAAACCTCAGATAATGGACATGAATTTACAATTTTAACAGTCTCACAGGGAGATTCAATAAAGGTGGCCATACACCTTCCTTTAAGAAACACAATTAGTGATTTTCTTCTGACATTCAGTGTTTAATTAATGCTTTATGAAGTCATGGAGAATTTAAGTACCTACAATTGTTCATCATGGTCATGTTTAATAGTCTGGAAATAACATGTTGTGATCTATAATATTCTTTGAATCCATTAGTTTTTTTTTTTTTTTTACTTTTTTTCAACCTAATTTACTAGGCTCATTATGCTTACATTTTTTACCACTCTGAGTAATAAGACTTGTTAAATGTGAACTCTAAATATCATCCCCTGTAGATATTCTTTTAGATGCCTTATTTATTCGGTATTCAATGAAGATTGTCAGTAAATGAACTGAATGACGGTACCAAAAGATTCTAGCACTTTGTTCATGAAAACATATTTAGCTGTTTTATAAAATAAATATATGAAATTGTCAATTCAATTCAAACTAAAAAATAGAACTATAATAATGACAGAAATATGTTTATATGAATTACAATACATTTGAATTTGTATTTGAGTTAGCTAATATTTTTGCTATCAGATTTATACCTTAAGACAGGTTCTTAACTTCTCAATGTGTACTTGGTAATTCTTATTTAACCTTAAGGTTTGGATGTATTCACAGGAAAGCAGCTGTATATGAATGTGAAATTAAATGAACATAATTCATGTTTCAATTTATATATTCAAAATTCCAGATATTTTCAAGAACAAAGCACAAAAAATGACATTAAATCCACATATATAATTTAGAAATTGTCATGTTATATGTAGTAAACCAAATCATAATAATATTCATTTAAAAAATAAGCAACAAATTCATTATTTAAAAGTTAAGTTCACAAAAAGATCATTAGCGTTAAAAAGTATAAAAGGATGTAATTAAAACTGTCATAATGACCTAAATTTAAAATCATTTTTGGTACTGAATAAGCTGAATATTTTTGATATAAACTGAACAAATTAAAAATGTGACAGAAAAGCATTCGTATGAACAGATTAGAATGCTTTTAAGTTCTGTCATGATGTGTAAAAATCAACTCAAAGTTGAACTATCCCAGGATAATTTAAGATGTCTGTAGCTATATTTGTCATGAACTATAAATCCATTAAGCATTTGAAGATTTCTCTATCGAAAGATTCAAAAAGAAGCATTTTTTTATTGATTCTAAACTTAAATAAGTGTTCAAAAGTTAACCCAGTCTTGACAATTTAATCGGAAAAAGGGTCATCTAAAATAAACTACCATGTCATTTTTTTAAGTTTTTAAAGAAAAAGTATCTTCAGAAGTTAATTGAGGACCTCCCTGATGGTGCAGGGGTTAAAGTCAGTGTTATCAAGTTATGGGGACTATGGCATAACTCAATCCCAGGCCAGGGAGCTGACCCACATGGCTCAGCAGACCTCTCCTGTCTCACCTGCTACTACCCTCAGCAGTGTATTTCAGTAAATCCGCCTGTTCTGCTCCCCACTCTGTTTCTGGTGAGTCCTCTCACCCCCCCGCCCCATCTCTGGTCTACACCCCAGTTCTTGTACACATAAATTAAAATAAAAACCTTTTTTTAAAAAAGTTAATTGACTAATTGAGAAAAAAGAACATTTATCAATGGACCAACATAGTCAATGAACAGATTCATACTGCAGCATTATTAAGAATGGACATCCACAATGCACAGCTAAGTGCAGTAAAATAGATGTATCCAATCAGTCAAATTGGATAAAACAATATGAATGCAATACTGCTTTGAAGTTCTCAGCTCTCGCTCCATCTCTATAGGTAGTTCACAACGTGGCTATTTGCTCCTTAAAGGCCAGAAGAAGAGGCTCTCTTCTTCAAAAATGGCACAACCCCTCTTTTAAAGATTTAACTAAGCAAGCAGGAAAGATTTCCTTTTTGATCAATTCAAATCAACCAACTGGGGACTGATTTACATTGACAAAAACCCTTCACATTTGTCATATATCACATTTGTATCACAGTAGTACTATATCATCGTATTTTCAGATCTTGCTCCCATTTATGTGTGAAGATTTATATAAAGAACATATACCAGTAGCTGTAAATCTTGAGGACCAGCTTAGAATTCTGCTTACAAAATCCTTTTATTTAGATCTTATTTTCTTCAGAATATTTTGTAGTTTTCATTTTAGAACATTTAGAAATATTTAATGCTTTTTAATGGATTACTAAGCTAAGCATTTCACTTTTTAATTCTAGAGACACGTTATCAATAGTTTTAATATTGACTTCCTAACAGTGATTTTGTTAATCACTTAATCATTCCAATGATTCCCTTGTTTTGAATATCATTTCTGCATTATAATTCTACATAAACACTATGACATCTTGAATACAGGGAATTCTGCTTATACTTTCATATATATATATATATGAGCAATTATATATATAATTGCTTCTTACTGGAATGCTCATAACTTTCCCTACAATATTAAAGAAGAATGGAGACAACAAAATCAAAACAAACTCTAGAAATCTGAATGCAGAACTGAGGTTACCAGTCAGGGAAGGGGAGTGTTGGGGAACCAAGGTTGGAGGAGGCTCAATGGACTACAGTCCAAAATAAAAAATTATAATAGTCTAATTTAGTAAATTTTAATAACTAAACATAAAATGTATATTTACTTCAAATATATAAGGGGGGTGGTGAGTGCAATGGACTAAGTTGTGGGACTATGGTTGCCTTGGTGGTGAACTTGATAATGGCAACATACATGTGAAGAGGTGTGAGCTTATACCTCTAAGTCCTATACAGTGTTGCAAACCTATATTACCTCAAAAAAATTGAAGCCGATAACTCACCTCCCAAATAACTCAAGTAAAAAAGGAAACAAAGGAATTATAATGGTCAACCTTGATATGATATTAAAATAAAGCTCATGAATGCAATGAACTGTGCTATTTTCTAAAAATAAATATGTAATTTATCAAAGCTTTCCTCAGAGGATAGAAAAAATATAAAATCAGACACATTTCTATAGAATAGATGATTTTAAAAAAAATTATCTCCTTACATGACAGCACCAGACCAAATATTTTTATGAAGTCTTATAAATACTTGGGGAATTTCTGTTTTGCCAATCAGTTTGGAGATGAGTATAAAAAAATGAGTAGAGTGATCATAAAAGAGTATAAACCATCACTTTTTCATTGCCAGGGAAAGTGTAAATTTGTACAGACTCGGAGGAGGCAGTTTGGTAATATCGATCAAAGTTAGACATGCACATAACTCTTACGTGGAGTGTTTGTATTTACATTACTGATAACCTCTCATCTGTGGGGATGATTAATGTATACAGCATTGCTTTGAAATAGTGAGATATAGAAAACAACCTAAATGTCCTTTAAAAGGGAAAAATTCAATAAATTGTAGTGTATTCACATATTGGGATACAAAGAACTATTACCAAGAAAAAGGAATCATTTTCATAGACAGAGATTTGGAGATACCAGATACCACAGAAAGATAAAGTTAAAATAATAGGAGACACAATATTGCTATAGTGTACAACTGTACTAATTAAAATTTTAATACATGTTTATGTATTTTGACAAATACAATATTTATGTAAAAATAAAGATGTGAAAACAATTGCCAGTGAGTATTTTTATATCTTATAGCAAAATTTTATATCTTATAGCAAAATCTATATCTTGTAATGCCAAGATAGAAAATAATGTAAGATCTTTGAGGCTGTGTAAAAAATCTGGCATACATTCTTCTTTGCTTAAACAAACCTTTTAAAATATAAAATAAAAATAATCCTACTTCAAGGGCCAGAAATACTCAACCTTTATATGTTCATCAATTATCTGTGTGCTTGTTTTATTTTACACACATAGAGTCATTAATATTAAATTAAATGCTCCTCAAAAGACCCATACAACAACTAATAACATAGATAAGAACTTATATTGCTTGTATGTTTTCCCTCATCACAGAACACATTTTTTTTCCTTTTGCTAAGATAAATATTTCTTTTCAGGTAAACATTATTCTTACAGAAAACAGAAATCAGTCATTGGTAATCAAATTTTAAAATGCTATATTTTATATATATCAATAAGAAAATAATGTTTCAGGTAAACTTTGGCATCTTGTATATTGCAAGGTCATCTTGGCTTAAAGTAAAAATGTTAAAATGATTATTAAAATCTTACAAATGATAAAATACATTCTTTTAATTGTCTTTTCTACATGTCTTTAGTGCATTTATTCCCTTGGGTCTATTCTTTTTACATCACCTAAATTCAAAGGTATTTTTTTTTCTCCTGTAGTTTTATTCCACATTGGAAAAGTAATGTCAAAAAGAACTAAACAAATTGGTACACTTTCTGAATTTCCTGATTTCCAGGGATTAACAGATTTTAAAATGAGATAAAGTCATATTTCTCTATGAAAGAGTCTTATATGAGTTAGTATTTATCACAATTAGAAGAAAACTCTTTAGACACACCATTAAAATTTGTTTTTAAGTGACAAACACTACCTGTAGATAAGAATGTCTTTTAAGGTCGATGCTATTAAAAAGAAGAGGAAACACAGAAAGATGACCTACCTCACCTATGTAAATGCTTTGTCCACAGACAGTCCTGAAGGTTACAGTGTCTTCTTTTCACAAGGTGCTTTTTTAGGAGATTTTTAAAAATTCTTTTGTGATGCTCATTTAATAATCGTAAGAAAAAAAGGATATACTAAAGGCACAAAGAAGTTGCATCTGTCTTAAGAGTGAAGATTCAAGTTTACAAAATTGAAAATACTAACACAATAGCTGGGACTTAAAGAGGAAAAACTAAAGGGAATTCGAAGTTAACTCATTATAACTTCAGAGGGTTTCTCTGAAAACCACACAAATAAGTCTATTACACTCGCTTCAATTAATGAAAGGCCATTGTCTTTCAAATAAGTTCACAAGATTAATTTCATTACATTGTGTATTATTGTTTCTTAGCCCTCAGGTTCCATTTTAATGATTACTTTATTCTCCAGAAGATGATTATCAAACATAGATAACAAATGCCTGGTTACCTAACGTTAAGTCAATATTCACCATGGAATGATGAATAAAAGTCTCACAGATAGCAAAATAATAGTAACAATAAATATTTCCAAGTACTTTGTGCATAATGCTGGTTATAGCAAACTCCCTATAACCCGACTCAATCAAGAATGGTGTTTGTCAACTCATCATTTTATCAGATCAATAAATTATATTGGCATAATATACACTGATGCATTTATTTCTAGAATACAAAATCTACTTTTTTTTCCCAATTTTTTGAGGCATTTAATGATTAAAACATGGAATTTCTCATGTCTATTATTAGAAAGGGAGAAAAAAATGAAACCAGAAGAGAACTACATAATCTCATAGTGATTAAATTCACATACACATACACACAGGTGGATAGGCATTTAAAAGTAATAGACTTGGGCCTCCCTGGTGGCACAAGGGATTAAGCACAGCACTATGAAGCTATATGCAGTTCGATCCCCAGCCGGCTAGGGAGCAATACACATGGCCCAGCAGATCTCTCCTGTCTCACCCGCTGCTCCCCTCAGCAGTGTACTTCAATCAATCTGCCTGTTCTGTTCCCCACTCTGTCACTGGTTGCTCTTCTCTCTCCCCACACCTTTTGCCTGTACCCTCGTTCTTACATGCCTAAATAAATAAATCTTAAAGTAATAGACTTTTTTAAATATGTTTGGGAGAAAAATTCTTAGCTGGGAAAAACTATTTCATTATTTAAAAAATAAGTCTTAGGAATGTTTAAACTTTGAAAATAAAATTCTCTAAACCCAATCAGAATATAACCTTTAACTTCACAATTGAAAATTTCAAGACCAGTCATAGAAACCATGATAATTAAAATAATTTTGAAGATATGAATAAACCTAGAAAATATGTATGTAAATGTTACTATTCAGTAGTCATATTCTTATATTAGTCTTTGATAACACCGTTTTAGAGTAAGAGATATTTAATTAAAAATGCTAACATTTATATATGTATATGCATTATAGTCACCTTTTCACATTGGAATATTTCCAACCTTCTTAATCATAAAAATAATCATCTAAAATTCATTTGCATTTGGCACAAGAACAAGTAGAAGTTAGTAAGTAAAAGTAAATGAAATGAGGTAATATCAAGTTGAGAATGTTTTATTCCACTATACCTTCAACATCTAGACTGCCGTCTGGTTCCTAATAAGTACTCAACAAATTCTTTGCAAATGAGTGACTATGGATTTGGAGCAGTGCATAGGTTTTAAATTATCATAATAGACTGAGAGATTAAGAATGTTATTCAATAATGCTGGTAACTAACAAAGTGGAGAAGTCATTTTAAAGCTCCTTGTAACAAAGAAACACCTGGACACCTGCTGAACATGCAGAAACCCAAATTCTATCTCAGACCTACTGGACCAGAATCTACATCTTACTCATGTCTTTAGCTATTATATGTGCATATTAGAAATGGACAGTGTTTAAAAAGCATATTCATTTAAGGCCCAATGGGCTTGAATTTAAAATTTAACATGCTTGTAGGTTTTTTTCCAACCCTGGTCAGATGCTGAATGGTCAGTAGAGTTGCATGAATCACAAAAGTGACTAAGAAGTCACAAAATAGTGAGGCTGCAAGGAGTTAGAATTTATTTAGTACTGCTGCACTTTTGTAAAGAAACAGGGAAAGGCCAAGACCTCCAGCACAGAGAGTAACAGTGCTGGTATTTTTTCAGAAATGGGAAAATGAGGGACGTTTTTTAAGTAGAGCCCATGTCACAGACTTGGGACAAGAGACAACAAGAAGTCAGTTTCCCCGAGCTAGATTCAAAGTCACTGGCAAGAATAGTGATGGACAGGGCTGCCCTGTGGCTCAGAGCTTAAAGATACAATGTGATCAAGCTATCGCCAGCCACTGCAACATGAGTTTGATCCCTGACTAGGGAGCTAACACACATGGTGCAACAGACCTCTCCTGCCTCACCTGCTGTTCCCCTCAGCAGCGTATTTCAGGAGATATGCCTGTTCTGCTCCTCACTCTGTCTCTGGTGAACCCTCTCACCTCTTGCACCTCTGGCCTAGACCCCAGTTCTTGTATACAAAAATAAATAAAATAAATCTTAATTAAAAAGAACAAAAGCAAAAATAAATATAAAAAATAAAGGGAAAATATGAAAATTAGAAACCTTGAACAAATGCTTTATAAAAATAGGCAAAGGTCCAACAAACACTTGGATATATTGAGAAAATCTTTCCACTTTAGAGAAATACCAATAGAAACCACAGTCAGATATCTTGACATATGCACTTAAAAGCTAAATTTAAAACAAGAACAACAAACTTGCCAATAACAAGCATGATGAAGGTGTAGACTAGAAAAACTGGATTCTCACACATTATGGATGGGAATGCTAAACTTTAAGGCCCCTCTGGAAAACAGGTGACAGTATTGTAAGCAACTACTTAACATATGACCCAATAATCTATCCCTATGTATCTACCTGAAAGAAACAAAATTGTGTGCCCATACAAATACTTGCGTATGAATATTTATAACAGTTCTATTCATGATAGTCAAAAACTGAAGGAAAAAAACAACAAATGTCTATCAACTGAAAAATGGGTAAAAATATGTGGCAGATGGAGAAATAAAATCGATGGAACAGAATGCTTAAAGATTGTTTATATGTGTGTATCACATATGTCATTTTGTTCTATAATGATTACCTACCTAGTTTATATTGATAGTGTGATCATACATTCCTCTTGACTGGGACAGTGCTAATTTATTAAGGTAACCTTTTTTTGTAAAGTGGTTTGTGTTTTAGAAGTAAAAGATTTCTTTCAGATGTTGGTACATATTCATCTACTATATCACTTTCTATAATAAGTTTTCTTTTGAAAAAGATTATATGTCTACTAAAAAACAGGGTGTTAATGTAAAAGTTAGTGTATAGGGTACTTCTAGTCTTTCAAATACTGATTCATTTTCTAAAATATTACATTCTTGTTAATTTTATTGTTCCAAAACCTTTTAAAACATGCCTGATATTAAAAAAAAAAAGGAATCTTAAAAAGCATAAATACAAGACTTCTATAGGCAGGCAAGAAATATTTTTGTTTACAAAGACTAAAATAAGTTATGCATACCCCCTTTTCTCTCTCAAAATATTAGGATGTGAGAATTTACAATTTGAGGTTTATATAAAGTTGCAGAACTGGTTAAAGAACATTCTGAGAAGTGGTAGTATAAGGATGCCCAGGTATGCAGAAAGGCTGATCAATTCCTCTAATGGCATTTTTGGTAACAAAGGATGAGTATTTGTAGGGATGTTGTCAGGGCCATGTCTGGGTCTCAACTCAGCCAAACTTACTTCATTTTCTACCTAAATTCAATTTTTCATCCACCCCATAGATTCCAAAAGGTAGGCAAATAGCTTGTCTCCACACTCCATGATTCTATATGAAATGAATCTGTTTCCAAGGTTACTATTGAAATTTTGATTTAGCACCTTTTCCATATGTCCTCTTCCTAGGAATCCTATTCATTAGTTACTGAACATACTTAACAGAAAACAAGCATAGACGAGAAAGGGGCGGGGGGGAGAGAGAGTAAAGAAAAACAACATAGCTAGAAACTCCTTTATTCCATTGATATGTCTAGGTATTCTTTCATATTGAGACTGAAATGAAAGAATTCTGTTGTTATTATCAAACTGTATTATTTGGATCTTTAAAGACTGAAAGAAAACCTGTAACATTTGTAAACCTTCATTACATGTCCTTTTTTAATGAATGTGGCACAAGCTCATCAGATATTTCATAATGAAAATTGCAAACACTGTGTCTTCAGTTTTCAAGCAGTTGTTTATTCATGCTGTTACTGAGAAGGTCCCTGAGGATTTCTCTAAAACAAATATGTGCTAAGTTTCAGGACATAACTAGTCAGTGTGACAGTATTCTCTGTGATTAGATATTCCCTATTTGCGTTTTATCCCCATGGCGATGTGAAAAGGAGTAAGATTCTGCTTTGGGAAAATCACTGAAGTTTATAAAGTAAGTCAAAGTGATTACTAACCATTAATTCATGTACAATGTTCTGCTTTTTGGAAAACATATTGGATAATGTTGACAATAATTTAATGAAATATTTAAATAAAATAAAAAATATAAGAAAACTTTATTAATCATTATTCAGCACCTCCCAAGAAGGCTCTCAATTTGTCAGCCGTTCTCATGGTCAAAATATACTTTCATTTTATTAATTTATGTTCTTATTGTTAGGATGTTTTAATGGTTACATATACAGGAAAAAAAAAGTTTGTTTTCAAAAGTGCTTTTAAATTTTGGTGAATATTTTAATTAAATGATTATATGAAATCACATAATATCAGGATCTTGGTCTATTTTAACAAACCAATATTCAGCCTATGATTCAGTCATTATTGAGCCTGTATTCAGATAAACATAGGAAACATTAAAGCTAAAATCATAAATCAATGCACACATTTCTTAAAATTTTGAAGTATTTGGTACTTCCCACTGTGAAGTAAATAGAATCAAAATTTAGAGATAAATGCTTAAGCCAAATCAATTTCTCTTTGAATGAGATCTCAGTCAAATACAGGATCGTGGTTCTATCCTCAAACTTACTGACATTGAGAATATAACTTACTGACACTGAGAATATGCTTATGGCATTCCAGTTCACAATTATGAATATAATGCCGATTTGTTTCACAAACTAGATGAGATAAATTCAATAAATTGTGATGTTGATTCTAATCAACTGAGTTAATGGGTGAATTTTATTGCGTTGATTATTTCTTGGTGTTATTATAAAGAAACTGGTGATATGCTAATGACATTTCACTCAGGTGGTTTTTTTATCAGTGTCTTCTTAAAGTGTATATTCAAACTCTAGTATGTCTAACTAATATCGATAGCATAAACCTTCAGACTTGCAATAAACTTTTGTTTAACTTAGAAAGAACTAACATGATTACACTGAGAACCTAGCTTTATCGATCAGCATGAAATGTAGTACACGACATACAATATAGTTATCAAATCACTTTTTTTGTTGACTTAATTTTCTTACATTGGCATAAAATCAAATTTTCCATGGTAAACTGTGTGTGTGTGTAAACACAGAAATCACAACACACTCATTAATCCAAAGTATCTATCTGTGAATATTCTGACTGCCATATTCTATTAAGAGATGATAATAAAAACATTCCATTTAGAATTATTAAGAGTTATTCTGGGCCTCCCTGGTGGCACAAGGGATTAAGTCTTAGCACTATGATGCTATCAGCAGCCACTGTAGTATGAGTTCGAACCCTGGCCAGGGAGCTACCCACATGGTGCAGCAGACCTCTCCTGTCTTGCCCATCCCTCCCCTCACCATTGCATTTCAGAAAAACAATGTTAACATTTCTGTACATGCCAAAGTTTTGCCTTTTTCCCCAAGTGATAATTCTTCCATTTCAGGTTTATTTTACCAGGTAAACACCAAATAGGTCAAAAACATCTGATGCCTTTCCCATGAAGAAAGGGATACATTTTATGCAGTGTCTCAGGAACTCTGAGGTTCCACAAAATTTCCTCCAATCAACCAAATGACAAGTTACCTTATAACTGGAGTTTTTTTTCCCAGTTAGAAAAACCTAAATGGCCACTGATGGATGAATGGCTTTCAAAACCATGACATATATTATAATGGAATACTTAATAATACTAGTTATTAAAAAAATTAAACCCTGCCATTTACAACATGTATGGGATTTGAGGGTATTATATTAAGTGAAATAAATCAGATGAAGAAAGACAAAATATGTATGATTTCAGTCCTATGTGCTAAATAAAATAAATGAATACATAAAGCAAAACAACACAAATTGCTTTCTTAGACTGTAAGAATAAAATGGTGGTTACCAGAGAGGAAATGGGATATTGATAAACCAGAGAGTTTACTTGTATGGTGAAGGATGGAAACTAGAATTTTGTTAGTGATCATTATGTAGTCTATATAGATATCAAATTATGATTCTGTATACACGAAACCTATATGTTTATAAAGTGACGTTTATTCAATAAAATAATATTTTTTCAATTTTCTTTTGTTAATAAAAATTTAGCCCCTAGTATAGAGCATATATGGGATCTTTTATTGGCTGCATCTCAGGGCCAAATGCCTAGAAATAGCTGCAAATTATTAATTATACATAACCTGCAGCTGACCAATGATAAACACAATTTCTATTGAAACACATTCACTAAAATTTTTGTACTCAAAGATGATAGCAAAATCTTTTCAGTGAATAATTTTCCAGGTTTAGTGTCAAGAGTTTGAAGTTGTTTGCAATATTCTTTTTTTTTTTTTTTGACCTGGTTGCTAAATTTCTTTATGCCAAAGTTTTCTTATTGGTAAAGTGAGAAAGTAATTTCTTTATCTATGTGTGTTGCAGTGTGTTATTCAATATCATTCTACTATTTTAGAATGTTTTATTCATAAGTGCTTCGAATCTGTGTTGATGAGTAATAAGAACTAGTTACAGCTAACTCTTATTTAAAAACTATATTAAATTCTGAGTAGATAACTGTATGGGTAAGATATAAGAGGAGAGACATATTTATTATCTAACAATAAAAACTGGTTTAGAATAACTGTCTTCTATAGTCATGACCTTAATTTACCTGACATTTTATTATGATCAAATTAACATTCATCATTTAAATGTCTGTAATTATCTATTATCTGTCTTTGAAATTTAACATTTGCTAAACTGCTCCTATGAAAAGACACTTTGAAAAAAAGGCAAGCAATAAATGCAGACCTGAAATAGCAGGTTTATAAATGCATAGTGACAGGGTTTATTAATCACCGCAATGAAATTAACAGTGCATAGTTAAGATGAAATCACTCTGTTCATGGGCTAGAAGAATATCAGAGACCTTTAAATGTATTAATGTGATCTAATATAAATCCAGTTTTAAACTTTAAAAATAATTACAAGGTTCAGTAAATTTTACCCTGTTAAAATATATTTGAAATATGTTTTTTCCTAATAAATCTGAATAATACCTTTGAAGGACTTCAGAATAAAAACTGAAAAGCCTATGGTTATCAGGGACAAATCTGTGAAATGATCACACAGTGTATAAAGTATATGTAGATATCAGGTTATGATTCAGAATGGCTAGAGGTGTTTTTTTCTCCCCATGAATTCATAGCATTCTGAGAAGGGAGTTTGCTTGCAGACAATCAGAGTTATAAATTGTATTTAAACAAGATATCATAATAGATATCAAAATAATTTTCAGGAGCTAATAGAGAAAAGACATTCTTACTATTTCTCTTAGGTTGCTACTCCATCATCACTAATTAGGAAAGCAGTTTCCAAAGTGAATCTGTTAACTTGCTTAATGAGGGAGACCCTGATGAGTTCCCAATGAAGCATTCAGTTATCCATTCCCTAGGGGTGTTATGCCCATCCAAACAGAGTTGGCCTAATGTCAGGCCACTGAGGCTAAAAAATTTGTCACCAGGGTAAGGTACCTCAGGGACCATGAGATGAGGAACCATAGGAAAGGGGCAGAGGAACTAAGCAAGTCTGGCACGAAGGAGAAAAATTAAAGTACAAATTAAGATAAAGGCTGCCATTGTCAGTCTCCCATATGTCTCTCACCTACAGCCTCCTGTCTACAAGTTTCAACTCCATGTGTCTCTTCCATGACCCTATGTCCTTAGTGCAAGAGCAAAGTCAATTATTTAAATCATGAAGGCACTTTCTTGTCTTTGCTATTATTTCTATAACATATATATTTATGAAAATATGTAGAGCTATTTATTTATCATGACTTTCTAACTACCTTTATTTGCTAAAAGAAGGTGCAAAAAATAAAATATGGAGATGGAATTGCTGGAAGGCAATGTATGTGTTTTAGTTATAAATGACTGCAGTTGACAGCATGGATAGCTAGTAAATGAATTTGATATCTGGTTTCCTTTATAGCCCAAATTATATGTTATTGAATTCTCTACTGAGCTATAATACATATTATAGTAATATGTTTATAATATATACAATATACAGCTTTATTTAGTAAAATAATTTTTTTTGTAAATATTTAGATAGTGTTAGAGAAGAAACATCTAATGCCATTGAGACAAGTGCTTTGTAGAAAAATGTTTTATTCTTTTGTTTTGACTTCTGATAAATTCCAGAAATTTATACAGAGTTGGATGATTTTTCCAACTATATGGAATCAATTAATACAAAATTTAGCAACTATGCCTATTGTGGAGAGAAATTAAAGGACAGATAATTATTGTAATTAAAAAACATGTAATGAGAATGATATTTTAAAATCACAGTTAATCTCTGACATGAAAAAATCGACAAAATGTTATGGATTATAATGACTAAAAAACAGAATTTGGAGTGAAATAGAACTTTTTTTTTAATCTGCAGAATGATTAAATGCCTACAACATTTTAGGTTATTGTGATACAAATTGCAAGGTCATATATGAAGAGTCAGTCAAATTATAAGGGAACTTTTTTTACTGGTTATTTAATTTCACAACAACCATATGAGGGAAATATCATTATGCCATTTTATAAAAAGTAATTGAATGAAAATGTATTATATACTCTTCATATGACTAACATGTTGAATACTGAAAGAAGAAATATGCTCATATTTATTATGTTTCATAGCCTATTATAGGAAGAAAGACATTGAAAATTTATAATATTAATTATTTCATTATGATCCTTTCAATTATCTGATGGAGTAGTAAAAGTGATTTGAAAACATCTAACAGGAAACCTAACTAGTCTAATATGTCCATAAAGATATTTTTATTTCTGATACACTGGCGTTAGATCATAACAAGAAAATGGATCGCATTGATAGCAGTATGTCAATTGTCAGACAAGTATATGGACTGATTTTTGTCTGAGAACTGAAATTTGATCAATCTGCTTACATTTTCTTAATGGTTGGGGAGAAAATCTCAGGATGAGTTTGTAAATTAGATTAAGAGGCCAGTTCGTGTTATGCTAATGTAGAGATAAAGCATTCTATTTTAAAGGCGGCAATAAGGCATAGGAGGACCCTTAGTAGGAAATTAACATGATCAGAATCTGACTGTAGAGTGTTAATTCTAACTAAATTTTGGCAACAGGTGTTTGTGTGTTGGTTGTGGGGGCAACAGTAGTGGTCTGAGCCCCCGACCACCATTGTCTCTTTGTGGGTTCCTATGGACTGGCTACTAGCTGACCACTCATGGGCAACTGTGACCTATTTGCTATCGCTAATCACAGTAGAGCATTCCTTGACCACCTACAGAGTATAGCCCATATCACAAGGCAGGCCTGGGAACACCTAGGCTGCTGTTGACCTGATTATGTGACTATCTCCATGGTGGTCTCGAATAACTTTGCATGTTATAATATCAAATACTTTGCTGACACAAATGTCTCTTGATGTATGGTCACAATATCCCTTCCCATGTCCCTCGTAAAACTGTGTCCCCCGTTTCTATCACACCCTCTAGACTTTATTCCTCATGCCATTGTCACATGGCCAGCTTTTATTAGCCTTTGTGCTTTCAATAAATGGCATCAGCTTATAGAATATTCAGCTAATAATATATATCTCTTGATTTCTTTGAAATCTGTTTTTTTATGAGCCATTTCTAAATGTTCAAAAAGTGTGACATTTGAACTGTCATCTGAACAAAAATGTACATTTTCCTGGAACATTAAAAGACACTTTCCAGGCAAAGAAAAAAGACAATGTATGAAAACAATGATACAAAAGAAAATCAAGTTAATACAAGTTATTAAACCCATGAAAGAGTTAAATCATAAATATTAGAAGACTGATTAATGTCACATAATTTCAACTAACTATACCAAAGGGCAGAAAAGTCTAAGCTGCTCTTTCTTATCAACCAACCATAAATATGTATAAATTAACAGGTTCTATTTATACCTACATATCTTGCTCTGTACTTGAAAGTCATTTTTCAGGAAACTTTCCAGACCATTGAATATTTATTCTAGTAAAAGCCAAAGTATTTTTTTGATTTTTGAAATATGGCATGGCATTGAATACCTAATTCCTAAGTCTACTCAAACCTACCCAATTTGAGTAAAGTTGTTTCTGCACTGTAAGCTTTTTAAGAATCTACACAGAGCAAAAAGAGCAGTAAATATGAATGTAAAGTAGCCCAACTTTGATGACAGTGATATCTGTAATAACGCAAAGCATTCGATGAGGATGGAATTCCAAATTCAGTGAAGATGAGTCAGAGTAGAAAGAGGAAGAGTTTTTAGTTATACAATTTCAGATTAATTTGGTACAATGCATTTCTCAAATATGAGCTTCAATTAGAGGAAAGAAGCTAAAAATCCTTTGTTAGTACAACACAAACAGACTGTGCAGACAGAAGAAGCTTCATTGATTCAAATAGCAAAAGAATTGCAACTAAGAAAGCATGTGAATACACACTCTTGTGGAATGCATTGCACTCACTTTTCTAATTTACTTACTTAAGTGTGACTAATAACATATATTGATTTATTTCTAATTATTTTATGCTATATATCGCTGATCTTTCCTTTCTTGCCTTTCATTTACCAAGACTTATGCAATTTTATTCTTCTTTCGATGGTTACCTTTAAAAATTGAGCAAAATTTTAGACTAATATCTTTCTACTTAAAAAACTGTATGAGAAATAGAACATTTAAACATAAATTCATTGACTTTCATTGTTCATATTATTGAACAAGAAAGTAATTTCCTGTTTGTTAATGACTCTATATTATATATCCATATATTTTTCATTTAGTTTTTCAGTAGTATCTGATTATCTCTTCCTTCAAGTTCTTTCTCACTTAATATCATCCTTGCTAATTCTCTCAGTTAAGTATTAAGCACAATTTTCTCCCTTAATTTTTACATACTATTGAAGATAATTGAGCTACATACAAAATTCTGATACTACCCTTATTTTATTCCAGACTTTAAAGAAAGATGCCATGGTCTTGATGTGACTCATTGTTGTTGCAAATTAAAAGTCTTTTACTTTTCAATGTGAAAGTACATTTCCCTTGAATGTAACATTTTTTTTCCTTCTTTTTTGTTACTTTTCAAATCTTATCATTTCCTTGCCTCTAATAATGTTCATTTTCATTACATGTTTTTAATTGTAAATTCGCTTATGGATTTTGTTGTCACTATCACTAGACTCTTTATCAATTCCAGAAAATGTCAGTCATTATGGCTTTAAATATTATTTCTTTACATTCTTCTCACTTTTTTATCCTGAATTTCCTAAAAAGACCCATATTGGGCTTTCTTGTTTTACCATCCATCATATCCCTTAACCTTTTCTTTTAAAAAAATCTATTTTTACCTTTGTGTTGTAATATGAATTATCCCCACAAATGTAGTTTCAGTGACTATTCCAACAATGTCTGAATAATTTTTTGACTGCTTACTGAATTTCATTTTTAAAATTATTATTTAGCCATTGTCTATCTTTCAGTTTCACTATTTCACATAAGTAAAATCCATTTATCTATTTTATTTTATTTTTAGATTTATTTATTTTTGTTTTATACAAGAACTGGGGTACAGGCCAGATGCGTGGGAGGGTGAGAGGATTCACCAGAGACAGAGTGGGGAACAGAACAGGCAGACTGACGAAATACACTGCTGAGGGGAGCAGCGGGCGAGACAGGAGAGGTCTGCAGTGCCATGTGGGATCCTTGCCAGGATCGAACTGGCTCTGCAGAGCTCCACAGTGTGGCGCTTGAACTAATTTGCATTTGAACACTGTTCATACATGATCTATGTTTTGGTAGTTAATTCCCAATGTTTGTGTGTGGGGGTATATGTGTATTTTACCCTGTGGTGCATGCCATGACTAACTTACTATAGCTTTTAAGGATCTGTAATTTTATTTATTTTTATTTTATTTATTTAGTCCTTCAATCTTTAGTTCCTATGTGAATTAGTGTAAAACTTCTGAAGTCTTGGTTTTATGTGTGGTCTTATTCCTAATTGCTGAGCTTCAACACAATTCGTCTATCTGCCTCAAATCCCAGCCATTGGTCATTATTATAGAAGCCAAAACCTTATACCACATTGAATCATGGTGTGTTTTCTCTCCACTGATTTGTCTTTTTAATCTCTATTTTAAATGAACTAGTATACTCATATATTTAACATGTTTGCAAGCAGCATCTATTTTGATCAGGCTCTGATGTTTCAAAAATTTCAACCCACTGCTCTATTTCTTTGCTTGCTGTGTAAATAGCTCTAAAAAAATCTAAAATCATGTTGAATTAAAATTTACAGTGTTGTGAGTAGACACTTTTCAATTTGATATTCCTTTTATCCTTTTATTTTGTTTAAAGTTATGAAATGAACTAGTAGTTTGTAACTTTGTTAAAAAGTGTCTAATACTAACACACAGGCTGACTGATAATAGGCTTATTAATTGAGTTTTAGCTGATTGTATGCTTAGAATTTTAATATTATACTTAAATGTCAAAAAAATTAATTTTCTCTGATTTATCAGGAATGTAAGAATATAGTTTAGTCATTAAATATATAATATATATATGCTATACTAAATTCTGAATGTATGTTTCTTAAAAATTAAGTAAATGTAGATTTAAAGATGATATTTACACAAAATAGAGGCATACATTTTAAAATTTTTAGTTCTACAGAACTATTATATCAATTATAGAAAACTCAGGGGAAAATGTGTTAATAGAAGTAGTGACAAACTTCACAAGGTGGCATTCCTTATGAAAATTCTGTCTCCATCAATCTGCTTTCTGTCAATCTAAAAAGCACATGCAAAAAAATATCATGTGAAAACCTGCAATTCTCAAGGGGCACCTTAGCAGCAGGGATTTTGAAAGTGTATACTCTTTTCCTTGAAATTCTCTTGGCATAAAAGATACTAGATACATTTTGTTCTTTTCAACAATATTGCTCCATTTCTACTTGAGGCACACCACATTAGCTTGTCAGGAAAAATCATCACCTAGCAGATCCAAATATGTTTATAACATTTTTATAGGTTCCCTCTAATGGATGCATGTCATCAAGAAAAACCATTTTGATATAATTTTTATGCAGTACAATGATGTTTCATATTCTCTATGAGATTTTTCCATTTACAAGGGTTAGAGAAATTTACATATAAAGTGGGATAGTCCAAAAAGTGCCACCTCATTAAGTTAAAGCATAGCACAACATACCCATTAGTTTAAGATTCTGATGCATTTCTTTAGTTAAGCAATTTCTACATGCCATCATATTTCCACAGATAAGCACAGAAAAATAAGAAGTCATAAAACTGATTATTTGAGATACACTGGTTTGTTTTTTAGGGTATTGTTTTGTTTTCACTAATGTTCCTCAAGCTTTTATTGGTTATCCTTAAAAGCTTCTCTGCTCTCCGTGAATTCACACCATGTTAGTAATGGGAATAGTACCTTGTCCTTGAGGCAACGTAAGGCAGTCTGAGAAAGACATGTCCTTCTACAAAAAGTCATCACCTTGAACATTCATCAGAGAATTTTGTCATTTTTATATTATCCAGAAAATAAAGATGTTTATATGAGAACTGACCTGGAAAAGAGATTGGAATAGTCGTCGTATTGCTCCAAAACAATAGCATACCTGGAAAATAGGGAATCTACATCTTCCTTCCCATCACTCACAAGGTATTTGCATCCTGAAATGGTCAATGAGAAGAATTTACTCAAGCATGTTTTTCATGCCACATTCCTTTAAGAGACCTCAAGAAGCCTGAAGGAAATATCAATGTGCTTGTTTTAAACAATATAAAATACAAGATTTTCAGTTTGGCACTGGGATACAGTATTCCCTGCTCCTCAGACCATTCTGATCCTTTTCTTTCTTCATGGTCTCTCTAAACAGACCAGTTGCCAGAGAAAATGTCATTTTGTGTGGGTGTCTCTTGGTGTTTGATTTCCTTAAACCCTTCCTTTTCTTACTATTTTATGTATTTTAAATTCCTGCATCCTTTGTCCAGTGATTGTATGCAATGTTATTCCTACTGCCAACAGGTCATGTCTTATTTCTGACTCCCTTGTTCTCCACTCCCTATTCAACATTCTCCACTTCCTCCTGCTGTTTTAATTCCTTCTCATTCCACCCTCATCCTAAGAAGACATTATGCTCAGTGTACAGGAAGTGCCAGGGTGACCTACGCCTAATAATACATAATTTTACATGCAATTAGTTCCTCAGTGTGAAAATCTTCTATTTAAATGGTGATATAGTGAGAATGGGCTCAGATCCAGATATGCACTAAGTAACCCCAAATGATTTATTCTACTACTTGTATCAGTCTGTAATGTACTTGTTCACATGTAACAGAAATGATTAAAAGTGACTTATACTACAAACATTCTTTTATCTTCCCAAATTTAAAATTCAATGATGAGCTTTTCTGCTCCAATATTCTTCAGCATGCAGCAGGTCCCCTCATCTTAGTAGTGGGATACTGCAATTCAGGAGGGTGCAGGGAACATTGGGGACAATTGAGGATGGTAAGGTTACAAAGAGAGTTGTATCAGGAAAGCAATTATTTTCAGAAAATCTCTTGAAGAATTTAATTTTGCTTTATTATGAAGGACTATCCAATTCATATGGTCACTGTGGTTACAAGGGATGAGATGAAAACATGATTCTCTGGAAAATATTCAGTGGCTATTGTTGAGAATGAATGGATCGACAGCTAATAGTACGACTGACCAAGTGGATCATAGGAGAAACACACTAAATATTGCTTAAATCAGTAAAAACTACATCTGATTATAGTTCTTATGTAAAATGACCCTAGTTTACATCTTTACTATGTATTATATTGAAAATATGTGGTGACTTTACCAAGAAATTTATTTTTTTCTCTTCTTAATAACATTAATATATCTTTTAAAATTCCTTAGTGAGAAATTCATAAGTTGCCAAGTACAAAACAGCAAATGAAAGGTTATTGACTATGTGAACAAATATAAAAATGAATGGATTAGAGATGAATGAGTGAATAAATTAATGCTATTGTAGGATCCACCTACATCTATATAATAATTTTATTCACATGAAATAATTTAAAACCCTGTTTCTCAGCATTGCGATGGAAACTAATAAAAGCAGTATACTAGGTGTTTGTTACTAATGCAAAGCATAGAATTAGTTTTATATGACTCTCTTCTTTGAGAATAAAGAAAACAAATTATATAAGCTCAGCACCATTTTTCTTACTCTCCTCTTTAACAGACTGTAACTCAACTTAATCACTCCCTGATCCTACTGATATTGAATGTTCACATAAGGAATATTCTATTCTGGTGGGTATACACATTTCTCACCTATCTCCCAAACCACTTTTTCCCCTTTTTTATATGAGGAAACTAAGGAGCAGAAATGTTCAATGACTTATCCAAGGTATGTAGCAAGTAGGTTATCTAACTGGGATCCATGGCAGACTGTCTAGCTTTTGAGTATTTACTCTTGTAAACTACCTTCCTTTCTGACTTCTATTTTAATGTCTTGCGAAATCATAAATGATGTCTGTAGGACAAGTATTTCTAGTAACCAGCAGAAAATCTACATGTTCATGAAAGAGGAAAGGCGCGAGTTGAAGGAACGTACTCAGGAACCATCAGTGTGCAAGTGACTGGGAAGATCATTATAACAAAAGAGGATAGTGTGGGAATAAATACAAAGGAAAATATTTAGCAAAGACCAAGATGCTTGCCCTTAGTGGTTGCTGCTCCCAAGCAACATGCAAAGATACTGATATTCCAGAAAGGAGGCTGCCTGCCCTGCCCCAAGGAGAGGCTAATTTACCTTTCTTAAGTAAATACTCAAACCCAGGAAGGTAGTCTGGGGATCTCAGAATGAAAGATTTCACCCCTTTTCCTGTAACTGCATAGAAGTTTTGCACTATGTATTATCATACTGAAAAAGAAACTAAAAACTGAGTTTTGGAATCCAAAAGCCTTAAACAAACAAAATAATGATAAAGGAATGAAATTTGGATACGGGGAGAGGAAATAATAGTTATGAAAATTTACATACACATATTTACATATATAATTAATATATAATTATAGTTATATTGATAATACTACCTAATTACACACTCATGTGAATATATCCATATATTTAAAAGAAAGATCCATAATTTAACCCAATTTAAAACCCAAAATATACTGAATAAATTATATAACAAAAATCAAATGATGTTCTCTGTCTTTTGTAATGCCACAACTTACACTGTAAATTAACTAAATCATTTACAAAAAGTTATCAATTGACAAAGCTTCACGGACTAAATCAATACTGGATCTCAAATTATAGTTATACTGGAAGGTCCCCTTACATTTAAAAATCATATTCCCTATCATCTTAGAAAAAATAACTACAGATAACATGAAGGAATAATAGGTATAGCTCTCTTTAGCTATAGTCTTGCCTAAATTTCCTAGAATTCCCATTATTCTAAGAATCCCATAGTGCTGATAGACACTCTGACACAAGAGTGATAATTAAAACCTTACATAAAGGCTATGTAACTTACAAATTGACTTAATAAAGTGGGAACCCACAAACCTATAATTAAAATAATTAATGTGGACCAATATATATTAAAGCAAAACCTTGAATGATTGAAACTTACTTATATAAGACCTAGTTCATGAATGGGTAATCATTCTCACCGACTCTCCACTTGACAACCTAGGTTTTACTGTTGTTGAACTTGAAAAAAATAATGGTACTCCACAGTGATCTACAAATTGGTCTAGTTTCACCTATTAAAGTGCTACACCTGGAGCCTTCCTGGTGGCACAAGGTTAAGCACAGCACTGTGAAGGTATCTGCAGGCACTCCGAGTTCGATTCCTGGCCAGGGAGCTACCCACATGGTGCAGTAGACCTCTCCTGTCTCGCCCGCTGCTCCCCTCAGCAGTGTATTTCAGTCAATCTGCCTGTTCTGCTCCTCACTCTGTCTTTGGTGAATCCTCTCATCCCCTGCACCTCTGACCTGTACCCCAGTTCTTGTATGCATAAATAAATAAATCTTTATATAAAATAGTTCCACACCTATAGTCAAGATTATAAAAATCACTAAGTTCATCCAATCAGCATCAGCTAATATTGTGCTATTTTGCTTTGACGAATAATTTTTTTACTCAATGCCTATTTCAAGAGTTTCCCAATCCTGTTGACTCTCACCTCTGAAAGGACCTAATAAACCTTTACTAGACTACATACAAGGAGCCTCAACAGTTTCGTCATCACACAAAATCTTAACTTAACCCACCTTTCTGCAGAAGCACAGGTATGAGGGTACAAAATACAAAATGAAGCCCAACTAAACACAAGCATCTAAACAGACTTTAAGCTATTGGCAATCAGTAATTCCCTTTCTTTGTTTCTGCCTTTTGTCCAGATACATTTTTCCCCCAGGTATTTTCCACCCAGGGCTCCTAATCACATTCAGTTCACCATTGCTCTATTGGAAATAGTTGTTTGCTCTCTATATATTTTAATTTTAATGTGCCTCCATTTATCTTTTAATGGAGAACTATAAAACAATTAAAAAGACTGCAGTAGAGGTATGTGTATTGGTGTAAAAATATATATATTAAATAAATAAAACAAATTGCAGAGAAATATTCAGAGTATAGTTTTGCTTACATTTAAATCTTATAGGTTTAGGTCTGCTTCTATATATAATTTGTACAGGCATATGGAAGATGCTTCAAAAACGTTGCAGTTATGTGAGTGGCTGGTTTGGAGAACTGCTTGGGAGTGATGAGAAAATCTTTCTCCTTATTTCCCTTGAGTTGTGTAAATTTTTTGCCTTAATATTTGCATTTATAATTTTCAAAAACTTATTACTTTCCCAGAAATACATTTTTTAAAAGATTACCAAAGCGCAAGGCTCACACACACACAGTGAAAAAGTAATTCATAAGATTTGAATTACCAGGGTTAGCATAACTTCAAAATTATAATGTATTGACTCACCCAATTTGGATGGACTGCTACATTCAGCATATGTCACCATTTCCTACCACATTATGAAATTATGACGATACTTTGCCAAAAAATGCCAGATGTCCATGATGTACCAATTGCTCATATTAACTATTGTGCTACATTCCAAACTTGGAATAAGGCTGAAATATGGTGCAAAATATCACAGATGCCCCAAAACAGATTTCAAGAAGACATTGGCCAATATAAATTTCCAGGCATCTTCATGATCTACATTACACAGGATGTTTAAAAAAAAATAATAAAGCAGTAAATGCCTTAGAATAATCATCATTTAACATTCATTCCATAGTTTCAATGACTAGCATGGCATTGTCCCTGAGATGACACTAGCATTTTCATAACACATTGTGGATACTTGTAAAATTTGCATTAATCTTCCCCTAGGAAACCTTGCTCATTTGATCTAGTTGCATTTCGGTATCTCCAAATTGCTATACAAAGGAAAATGAATTGTTTTAGTTATTTAAAAAATGCAGGAAAATTACAGAAATAAAAATATAAAAGCAAAATTAGGAGATTTTTTAAAAATCTCACTGGAATGAAATATAAAACATTTGGCATGCAATTAAAGGTAATACTTAAAAAAATAAAGGTAATACTTAAAAATGCTGTTCAAAAGTCAAAAATCTATACTTAAGACTTCACTCATCATTTATCAGGTTGTGAGCAAGTTACTTAATCTTGAAAATTAACTTTACATGACTCAAAGTATTATTTTAAAAGTAATGTCATTAATAGCAAAAAGTCTAGTTACTTTTCAGGCCCACACTGCCACCTGAAATACTGCTTTTATCTTCAGGGGCAGCTTGATACATATCAGTTAAAATAAATATTATTTTTCAAAATAATCATTTAAAAATAAGACTTCTATGATTTAACCTTGAGACTTTGAAAATGCAAAGTTCATGGAGTTTGCGTCAGAGAATAGATGACTCTTGAATTTGGGACCTTGAACATGGAAGTTGTAAAGCTGATTCATTTTACTGTTCTAGTTAATTGAATTGTGGATGGATTTTGGATAATGGCATGTAGGCTTAAGTAGAAACTTCAACTCTGTGCAAAGGTGAGTAATTGACAGTGACTACTGTCAACAAAGTCTATATAGTATGCTCTGTAGAACTCTCAAGGTCTACCCTTCAAGTGCAACGGGAACAAAGAGGAATAAGAGGTTTTGGACCAATGTATAGATAAAAATGTGAGACATTCACAAAGCTTGTGGAAGAGCATGAAAATTTGCAGATTAATGAGCTAACCTTCTTTTGGAATGCTTTATTTTTTTAAAGTATGCTCTATTGTAAAATCTAAAAGGTTCTTTTTAAAATATAGTATTTAGTGTGATTTCTGTATGATGTAAAAGCCTTTTCCTGTTTTGCTTGTTAATATATCTTCAGGATCATTACACATTGCTTCTTGTATTTCTGTTTGTAACCAAAACAAAAACCTAAGAGTTTATGTTTGGTAAACTGACATGTGACCTTCTATCAACTGTCTCTTAGCATTTAGACATCTCTTCCAGAAATGAGGTATAAGAGCATACTACTTTTATTAACACACAGTTCATTTCTATAATGAACTGAACATTATTAAATATTTGTAATCTTGTTCCTCACCAGGGATAAAAAATCACATTTTGATTCAAGAAAAAATCCAGATTGGGAATAAAAATTCTTACCTCAAAATAGACTTGAAGAGAAAGTCATTTCAGTTCTTAAGGGCATTAAAAAAAAAAAAAAAAACATCATTTTAACCATCAAGCTGCCTTCTGTTTTTTGAATAGATTCAGTATATGGCAAATAATCATGTCAGTATTTTAGAGAGATTTCTGACAAAAGCCTGAGGCAGTGTTCACTGTTTTCCATATCCTGGCTAACAAGGTGCTGACATCTCCAGATTTCAGTAATCTAGTGCCCTCACCATCTGGAGATCCATCCTGCAAAAACCTCACTGCTTTGCTCTCCCCAGACACTCAAATTTCTTCAAGACAGGGAGTCCGAAGCCTCTTTTGGATTCACCTCCAATCCAGGCTCCGAGAACTCTCTGCAGGTGCAGCTGAGACAATTAGAGGACTCACTTTTCTCCCTATGCTGTATTCTTTCATGTCCTGAAATTTATTTCTTGTTGTTTTGGGTAGTTTTAGCTGGAAAAATCACTATTACTTCATCTGTACCTAGAAGTGTTTAAGTTCTAAACTTTTAATTAATTTCATCTCTATAACTCCTGAACCTGTGTCCACAGAATTTCCCAGGACAGCACTTGATGCTTAGAAAGGGAAGTACTCTATAATCCATTAAGTTTGGCCACACAGCATAGTTTATATTCCTCCTGGAAAGTCAGAGAACAGAAGTCCTGCCACAGAGAAGAACTGCTTACATTGGCATTTACCACACTTTTTTGGCTTTAGAAGTTTCTTGTTGTGTGATAGCTATTAACACCCCATGGATGCTGTGTTCTGCAAAAAACAGTTTTGGAAGATGCTACTTAGAGGAGTTAAGTTTGTATTTAACATACTTGCTTTCAGTGTCAAGAGAGAAGTTCCCCTGTATAAAAACAGAATTCCTAATTTCACTTGTTTGGTGTGAGTCAGGATTTCTTTTGGAATCTTCCTCATGGCAGGAATAGCTTCCTGATGAAAGTAAAAGATAAAGACAGCATTTCTAAGGGTTCTGAGATGCAAGTTGATAACTCCCTCTACGTATTTTCTGAAGAAGGAAGAGATGAATGCATTATTTTCTCGTTAAAGTATTTCTCTGACATGTCCCTCAAAAGATTTAGAGCATGGTCTAAGATAAATCAATGAGCTATGCTTGTATCCATATTGTATTTTCCAAATCATAATTTTCACTAAAAGGAACTAGGATAAATTGAAAACATAATTACAGAAATAAATAATTGAGAAGGTAGGACTGACTTATCTTGTTATGTAACACAGTAAGAAGACTGCTAAAAATAACTAGTATTTTAAATGAGATATTACTTTAAATGAGATATTAAAGGAAATCAGGAGTCTCTATCAAGTGCTTTCTCTGGCCAGTAATGAACACTAAGCATTCTTTATTTAATGTATATACAAAAGGGCAGGTTTATTATATAAAAAAGAGAAAGGAGAGAAAAGAACACTTCACAAACAGAAGGAGGCATCTGAAAATCACAGATTTGTTAAAAGATGCCTGCTTAGATGTTAAGGATTCTTTACCTTAATATTTGCCATGGATTTAAGCATATCAAACATTTTTTTAAAGTGATTTTATGATGAACTACACAAAAGGAAACTTTAAAAACTGGTCATCACAAGACATTGACTGGAAATAAAAACATTCTTTTTTAATTCTCTTTTCTAAAATAATAATAATACCACAGAAAAACTAAAGAGTAAGATTTACTTTTTAAAATTTTCTTTAACTAACATGAAATAATTTTTATAATCCTCAATATATTATTGTGTATTGACAGCATCAAGAAGAGATGATCAGAAAATAATAGCCACCTAATTGATAAACAAATCACATCTACAGAAGAGACATGCTAACATATCAGACTTGAAATACCCCTTGCTTCCTAGATATAGCTATAGTTTTCCTTTTATCATTAATTGATATTGCATTTTGTCAGTTTTTTTCCTGCATCTATTGAGATGAACATGTTTTCCTTCCATTCTTTTAATGTAGTGTATGTGATATATCATTTCTCAACAATTATTTTTGTTTCATTCCAAACATTTTCTTCCAATTTTGAAACTCTCACCCAATGTTAAAGCTGGTGGCAACACAATGTAAACAATTCAGTTAAATGTAAGTATAATTATTAATACACATATTTCAGTTGAGCTGAGGAACTAGGAATAGCTGTAATCTATCAAATTTTGCTCAGGCCAAAGTCAAACAGAATGACTGATTCTGGACAGCAGTGATTATTAAACTTGACTTGATTTTGGAAGCGATATAATGTGGAAAAAAGTCTTAATGTTGATAAAATTCAGAACATAAATTTTACCATAAGGGATGGCCTCTATACAGACCATGGTACACATGGGGTTAATCTTTTGGCTTATCCTTGGCTAATATATTTAGTGGGTTCATTTTGCGTTATATATCACCTTTAAGTAGGCTTCTATTAAATTGTAAGCAAGGCTCATATCAAATTATAGGCAAGGTAGTTTCAAAGTCTTGTTGTGGATTTCTCCTGTCGAAACATAATCAATGTTGCAGCAGATACTTTGGTATTCTTCTCAGATGCCTCAAGATTGAGGGCTCCACTCCTGCCAACTTCTGGGAATGGTGATGGATGACAATTTTAATCAAAGTCCTTCTCTAAGAACTACCCTGAGGCCTTCAACAGGGCTGTCTGAAGTCTATAACCATTTGTTTATAATGTTTGCTTATCAGAAAATATAAAGTATGGTTTATCTTCACTTTCCATGAATTTTAAAATTGGTAATAGCCAAGGACAAAGCCACTCCTGAAATATTAGACCTAAAATTCATATATGATACACAAGCCAAGCTTTGATTCGATTATACCTCTGGGGAGCCATCAAAATAAACATTTTAGAAATGGCATATACAGAAGAACAGATGTTTTGATAACAGTTATCAGACATCATGTTTATAGTACACAAAAGTATTAACTACCACTGCATTAGAAAGAGATAAAATAGGCCATAGCACTTGAGTAATAAAAAATACAGACACATTTAATGTCCTTTAACCTAGAGTTCACAATTTGCTTACTCTTAATGAATCATAAAGAAATAAAATCTAGAACTTGTTGGCAGACGTATTAATCTCATGCTAAAATATGAGTATTTGTAAAGCTTAAATACGGGACAATTTATATTGAAGGTCTGAGATAATGCACCACTAAATACAAATTTATTACACTTAGCAAAACTTTTTTGATTTTTATTAAAAATATAAAGAACAAATATTAGCAGCATATGTAAATCATAAGCTTACTGTATCCTAATAATTAGCTGCCAATAGAATCATTTTTTTCAGATAGGATGGAAAATCACATGTATATTTCAAAAGTCAAAATGAAAATATTATGTGAAATTTTGTACACAGTTCCAGATCAATTTAAATAATTTTAACAACTCTTTTATTATTTTTGACATGAAATTATGGATTGCTTTGTTTTCTATGTAGCCCAGATACCTATTATTCAACAGCTTTATTTTCCTGTATTACCCAATATGGATTCACCTTTCATTTCTGGGGAAATTAGTATTTGGTGAAATTTATACTGACATAGAGGTGAAGATGTACCCCAGAAATTTATATAGTTTTTCAAATCAGTGGTTAAGTCAATGCAAAATTAAACTGAAATAAGTCACTTTAGGGGTTAGTTAACAATGAGTGCTTCAGTAAAACTACAGATCCGCCAGTATTTTTAAAGTACTATAAAAATGCATTGGTTGGGGCCTCCTTGGTGGCTCAAAGGTTTAAGAGACGGCACTATGAAGCAGTCCGCAGCCACCGCAGCACAAGTTCGATCCTAGCCCAGCACAAGTTTGATCCCAGCCCAGGGATATACCCACATAGTGCTGCACATACCTCTCCTGTCTGGCCCACTGCTTCCCTCAGCAGTGTATTTCAGTCAGTCTGCCTGTTCAGAACTCCACTCCATCTCTGGTGAATTCTCTCACCCCCTGTACCTCTGGCCTACACCCCATCTCTTGTATGCATAAATAAATATTTAAAACAAAAAGTTAAAAGCTGCCATCGCTAACCTCCCCACCAGTTTGTCAACCACATCTGTTTCACCCAGTCCAAGACCAAGAAGCAAGCGCAGTTTCTCCACATGTCTCTCTGCTCCATGTGTCTCCTCCAGGTCTCCTTCTTGCTCTCCATCCTACTTCTTCCTTCCTCAGACTCCTCCCCAGCTTCTTCGCCTTCCTCTTCAGCTCCACCCTCCCTTGGGTGGGGCAGGGAACCTGGTACCTCCCCTTTTCCTGGGGACCACCAGGTTACTACATCCCCATACTTTTCTTGCCTGTGACCTTTGCTCTTACCTAGTAACTATCAAAACAAAGTAGGAAATCTCTTGACACAAAACAAAATGGATCAATTGTGGGAAAAATATTCCACTCTGCCCTTTTTGTGGCAAAGCAGCCCACCTCCTTCTGCTGATCAGCATCTATTCATGCTAATGTGTTCCCTTGTCAGAGATTTTTACTACACATTTCCCCAAGTCTGTCCTGGCAGTCTGGCATTCTAACATGACTTAGTACAGGTGTCTCTGTCCCAAGATTTCAAGATTCATTGTCACAGTGTTTTGCTCAACTAATGTTGTTAAATCCTTAGTTATCTCATAGACTCTCCTTTATACAGTATTATATTTTGCCTCCCTGGATCTACCCCTCAGAGATCCATTGCACATATCATTTATTGAGTCTTGCTGATAAAAACTGGTGAGATCTGGTAGAAACCTTTGTGTGTTTTTTAAGTACTCCTTTAATAGTACAAACATTGCTGTGACTGATTGTTGATGTAACATGATCCTGATGGAGGATAAGAATAGAAAATTTGAGGGCCTCCCCAGTGGTGCAGTGGTTGAGCACTGGGTTACGAAGCTGCCCGCGGCCTTTGCGGCACCAGTTCGATCCCTGGCTGCTCCCCGGCCACCAGAGGAGGGTCCCACATGGCGCGCAGACCTCTCCTGCCGCCAGCTGCTCCCCTCAGCAGTGTACTTTGGTCCTTCTGCCTGCTCTGCTGCCTGCTCTGGCTCTGGTGAATTCTCTTACCCTCCCGCGCTTCTGACTGTACCCAGTGCATGTACAAACAAACAAACAAACAAATAAATAAATAAATAAAATACATGCCTCTTTAAAAAAAATATAATAAAAAAAAATAGAAAATTTGAAAGGAGGCGCCACAAGACCAGAAACCAGGCTCCCACAATGCCAGTAGCTCCCCTTTCAGCAGCACCAGCAAGTTTCTCCAAGTCATAGATATGTTAGTTATAGCCAAAAAGGCAGGTTTATTATAAAAGAGAAGAATAAAGGACACTTGCATACATACAAGTGGGCAGAAAGGGCTACCCCGAAAGGGACAGATCTGCTGAGATGCATGGTCGGGGGCGGGCGGCCTTAAGGAGAGCTGCCTCTGCTGAGGGAGGCCAGTGAAGAGAAGCCCCAGCTTGGTGCAGGGCAGGCAGGAGGCTGCTGTCCTGTGGAGGGAGACAGAGTTGGTGTTGTGCCCAACGTTGACCAGTGCAGCCCCCAAGGACACAGACAACCGATGCAAGGGCACAAAGGAGTTTATTACGGGTTCGAGTCCGGGCCCTCGACACGCACCGATGCAACGGCAGAGGTCGAGAGCCCAGAACAGAGGAAGCAGGGGTATCTTATAGGGTCACGAGTGGCGCGGATTTTGAAAGAAGCTAGCAATTACTCATTGGCTACTACAAAGGCATTTTGGTGCGCACGGTTATAATTTCAAATTGATTGGATGGTTAGTGATGCTGTCCCATTTATGGATAGGACTGCCCTCATTGGCAGCTGGGGTGGTCTGCTTTTTCGTCACCAAGTGGAGTGAGGGTTGTGACTGCTGAAACTATCTCCGGAATGCGGCTGGACAAGGACTAACATATCAAGGTGGAGGATATACAAAATGACAAAACCTCAGCTAAGCTTGGTTCCACAGTTGGCAAAAAGGGGCACCTGCATAGGCACAGGTGGGCAGAAGGACAGCTGCCCCCAGCCAGTGCAGAGATTGTCCTGATAGAGTCTTCTTCACTTTGGGTGGGGCTCATTCCTTCCTGGTTTGTTTGTTGTTGACTTTGAATAAACTATGTAGAATTTGAAAGGGGCCAGAGAGTCTACAATGGCCCTCAATCCCCATATCTTCACCTTCAGGTCAGAGCTCCAGACCCCCAGCATCTGATACCTGTTTGGGTCTTGTGCTTTATGATTGAAGCATTGGGCCTAGGGATTTTATTACCTATAGCTGGGTTAAAGACTATGTTAATCCCTCTACCCCCACCTCCAGCTGTTGGCATTGTGTGATCTTGTGCCTCCTGCCCAGTTATTTTATCCTTATCCTCTATCAGTTGGAAGATAGTCTCTTGACAACACATATTTCCTAGCAAGTTAGAGCCTAGTTGTTGTCTTCAAGCTAAGATTTACAGTTAGTTTGTAACCAAAAGGTCCAAGAGTTTTTTGGAAATTTAGAGATTTAGCACTTTTTAAGTGAATGACCCAGAGGTCCTTATTGCACATATTGCAATGTCCTTTCAAATCTGGGTCCCCTCCTCAGTGTAGAGGACTTGTTAACATTGAGAATTTAACCTTCTCTGGGGCTTCACTAACTTTGCAATTAAGTGCTGGATCTGAACTTAAGTAATTTTCTCCCTCTGGCTGTAGAAGATGAAAATCTTTCATTTCCAAAAGGACCACTGTATTCACACTTTTAAGTTGTAATTAATCACCATAAACTTTCTTTCACCATAGCTATTACTCTATTTCCATGGATTTTTTCAGAATTTTTTACCTCCTCCATTGATCTTTTTTATACCCTGCAGTTTATTTTCTTAATTAACATTTATTCTTTATCTTCTGTTTGTTGATTGTTTCTCATAACATTCTAGTCCTCTTCTGTGTCTTCTTGCATATCGCTGATCTGGCTTTCTGAGTTTTGTTTGTGTTGGGCAAGTTTTTTGACTTTCTTCATTATGGACATTTTGAATTCTTCATATACAAGGAGAAAAATTCTCCCATGTCACTGTTGTTGTGGTCTGGAGATTGATGTTCTTTCTGTGTTGTATTGTTCCCCTGAGGGTCTGTTAACCATTTGTGGTTTTCTTCCTTCCCTTTGTTTACTTAGGGTTTGCTGTATTCTGGGTTTTTACCGATTATGGCCTGGGTCTTCCAGGCCCCTGGGGCCTGTAGGCGGGACCTCCAACTGCTCTTACACTGATGTGGGTCATCTGGATGGGCAGAGTTGTGCTGTGTTGTTTTGTTTTGTTCATATTGTTGTAGAGCAACCCCGATACAAAACGGGGTGCCTGACTGTGGGTCCTCACCCGCGCGCTTAAAAGGACTTATCAATGCTCTATTGCAGGCACACGTGAAAGGTTAATAAAAGGTTTATTTACAAGGGAAAGGGAAATGAGGAAATGTACAGCTCTGGGAGAAAAGTGGGAGACAAAGTTTTAAATGAGTCCTACCCGATCCGCCGATCAGGAATACCAAAATGGCGCTCTGAGAGCTGGCCGCCAGCCAGGAGCCGTGAAGCCAGGAGGCGAGCGATCGCGAGCCAGAGAGCGAGCAAGGCCCACGTGTTTGGTTTTTATATCCAACCTGGCTGCCCAACTCCACCCTCAGGTCCCAGCCACCCTCCCCTTGGTGGTGATGGGATTTGTCTTTCCCAATGTCCTGATGGCTTTAGTCTGGAGTGGGGGTGGAGTCCACAAAGCCTGTATGAGATTATTTCAGGACATCCTTTTCCCCTAACAATATTATGGACAACTTTGTGTCTGATTCCTTCACTCAACATCATATATTTAAGTAGCACCCATGTTGTTGCCTGTGACGTTGATTCATTCTCTTTTCTCCATAGTGTTCAGGTGTGAGTACGCTGCCGTGTAACCTACTGTTGATGGGTTTCAGAAAAGTTTCCAACATGGAGACACAGGGTCAGTTCTGGAACACCAAGAGCTTGTCCTCATGGAGTTCAGGTCTGAGTGAGAGAAACTGAGACAGTGGAAGACTTGGGGAATGGGAAAGGCTAATGGTGATTTTGAGCACATAGGAACAGAAGGAACAAAACAGCTCCCAGGAAAATAGGAGTGTTTGACTGAAATCCTGCTGAGCTAGCCACCACCTAAAGTGAGATCTGGTTACAGGATAATTAGGGAACAGAAAAACAGCCACCAGGAAACTTCCTGATTGACAGAGTGCCTAATCAATATGTAACAGGGTGGTCCCCAGGAAAGGGGGAGGTTCCAGGTGTCCTGCCCCACCCAAGGGAGGGTGGGGCTGAGCAGGGAGAAGCAGCAGCTGCAGAGGAGACTGAGAAAGGAGGAAGCAGGATGGAGACAGAAGGAGACTTGGAGGAGGCGCATGGAGCTGAGAGACACGTAAAGAAACTGTGCTTTATTTTGGACGTGGACTGGGTGACACAGATGTGGGTGACAGGCCCGTGGGGAGGTGACAATGACAACTTTTATCTTGATTTTGATTTTGCTCTTTTCCTTCAGACTTGTATGGTTGTTTCTGATCCTTTTCTGAGGGTCCCCACTGGAAGATGCTTTAGACTTGTGGCAGGCTCTGGGAACTTGCTCTGGGCCAATCCTGCTTGGGTGGACATTTACCCATGAGGGGACGGGTAACTGTGGGTGCTTGATTTAGAAACTATATTCCTTGCCTTTTCTGTATTGTTTCCTAGTTGTATTAAAGTTCCTGCCCACTAAAGTCTCATTTGTTTTGTGCTGATGCGGTGGATGGCAGAACCTATTCAGAGCAGGCAGGTTTGCAGGGTCTGGGGTGCCCCCCTGTAACAAACAGTCTGGCATATTGGGCCACATGAAGTCTGACAGCAGTCATAGACAGGATGAAGTAAACGGGCATCCTCCCTTGGAACCCCTCCTGCTGTCAGGAGTTCTTTGTTCTGGCTGCAATAAATCCACCCTTGCTTGCTTTCACGTCTGGTGTGGCGGCTGTTATTCTCCAACCAGGTACACACCTGGATGCGTGAGCATCCACTCGCCATCACTGGCACCTTGGCACGTGTGCAGGCATTTAGCTCACCAACCTGGAAACCATCCCTCCTATTTTATTATTAGATATTTGATCTATTTTGTTTCAGGTGTTATTCAGAATCAGTTGCTATACCTTACTGTGTAATTTAAAAGTGTGCCACATGATGGTTTGATTTGCATCTATTATGGAATGATTACCACTCTAAGTGCAACTATTTGCTTGTATTATATAATTTAGTGGTGTTTCCCACCTCATTTTTAAAGTCTGTTATTTTACTGGGCAGGCTCCAAACGATAGCTTCTATTTCTCCAAAATACACCTGCACTCTTACCTCACATCCCTCCAGATTGCAAATTATGTGTGATCTGAATTATATTTTTATAATTTTTATTCTTTGTATTAGAAAATTAAATTGCAAACTAACTATACATTTACAAATTTGCTTCTTCATCAGTGTCTTGCTTTTTTTTTAACAGATTTATTTATTGATGCATACAAGAACTGGGGTGTAGGCCAGAGGTGTGGGGCGGGGGGCAATGAGAGAATTCACCAAAGACAGAGTGGGGAACAGAACAGGCAGATCTACTGAAATACACTGCTAAGGCGAGCAGCAGGAGAGACAGGAGAGGTCTGTTGTGCCATGTGTGTAGCTCCCTGGCTGGGGGATTGTGCTACAGAGGCTGCAGATAGCTTCACAATGCTGTGCTTAATCCCTGGCACCACCAGTGAGGCCCTGTTTGCTATTTTTAAAATATTAATTTTTTTTTAAGATTTATTTTTTATTTATGCAATAGTTGGGGCACAGGCTAGAGGCGCGGGAGGGCGAGAGGATTCACCAGAGACAGGTTGGGAAACAGAACAGTCAGATTGACTGAAATGCACTGCTGAGGGAACAGTGCGGAGACAGGAGAGGTCTGCCACACCATGTGGGAACCTCCCTTGCTGGCCAGGAATCGAACCTGCGCTGCAGAGGCTGCGGACAGCTTCACAGGGCTGCGCCCAACCCGCTGCGCCACCTGGGAGGCCCTAAAATACTAAGTCTTTCATGATGATTGATCCAGAGATAGTTAAATACCCAAGCAGGGCCCAAAAAAATTCACTGGCATATTTTATAATGGGGGTTGTTACTTAAGATCTATCTCTTCTCTATTTGAGAAGACCTGAAATGTGAACTCTGAGGTGCTGGCAGTCCTATCCCCTAAGCTCTAATAAAACAACCTGTGATGGGCAAGAAACAACAAAGCCAACACGGAAGAGAGAACGAGAGACAAAAAATGGGGAGCAACACATATGAAAAACAGCTGTTCAGATAGACTGACCCTTCCTGATTCTAGACATTCCAAAGGCCAGATTCAGTGCTACTCTTCCTTTTTTTTAAATATTATTATATAATTTATTTACCTGCCTATCTCTTTCATAAGTAATTTTTAAAAAAATATTTATGCAGACAAGAGCTGGGATACAGGCCAGAGATGTGGCAGGGGTGGGAGCGGGGGTGGTTAGGGGATTCACCAGCGACAGAGTGGGGAGCAGAACAGGCAGACTGATGGAAATACACTGCTTAGGGGAGCAGCAGGCGAGACAGGAGAGGTCTGCCATGCCATGTGGGTAGCTCCCTGGCCGGCCGGGGATCGAACTCGTGCTACAGAGGCTGCAGATTGCTTCATACTGCCGTGCTTAACCCCTTGCACCACCAGGGAGGCCCTATAATATTTTATTGAAGTAATATTGATATATAACATTATAAATTTCTGTCCATCCACAGGTGTATGGATAAAGGAAATGTGGAAAAAACACACACACACACACAAACACAAACACACACACAATGGAATATTATTCAGCTATCAAAAGGACAGAAACTTGCCATTTGTGATAACATGGACCTTGAGTATTTCTAATCTGTTATAGCTATGCCACAATCCTTTTCTTTTTTTAAATGAACTCATCAGAATTGATCATCAAAACATTCTAATAAACATTCAAAGTTTGGGGGAAAAGTACTTTTTTTTCTGTAACCCTATTAGATTTGTAAACAGGAATTCACACCCTCATCTCTTGTTGTCTTACAGACTTTCATACTTTCCAACATTTTACCTCTGTTCTGTGCACAGTGACCCTCTCAGTCATGGTGGGCTGTAATTTCATAGGGGTTTGCGTACACATTTAATTTTTGCTCACATTGGGTGGGATTATTTTCTGTGAAAATATCTCCTAATATGAACTACTGGAGAATCATTAGTCAAGAGTAAATTTTATATTTCAAAAATCAGTTTGGGGAGAGTAGCAGTTGTTCTCACAATATGTGAACCATGAAAATCAAAGCTCAAAATACCCATGAAGTCCAGCACTTCAAAATGATCTAGAATACCAACACAACATGTAGGGAGAGACAGATGATCAATTACTGTGATGCGGTGTGGCTATGATGGTGTGATGTTGGAGAGAGATTGGTTTTGTTTTTCCTGTTGAGCAAATCAATAGAGATAAAACTACAGAGCAAGTATTTAATTTAAATGCTGCTTTACCAGGAACAGAACATTTCTCAACTTTTTTTTAAAGTTTTAATCTCTTTAAAGATATTATTAATATGTTCTCCCACATTTCCAGAACTGAAGATTAACTTGGTCAATTTCTTATGTAACTATGGCTAAATCAATATTAATAAACCCTTGATAAAGTTAATAAAAAATCATTCGAACTTTATCTTATCCTGCATAGTCATATCAGTATAAAGCTATATTTGAATTCTTATTTTTCTGAAATTGAAAATATTATAAGCTTAATCTGTATAATTAATTCATATACACACAAAATTCGCTGTTATTGGAGAGATTACGTTATGGTCTGTTTTTTTCATTACAAGAATTTACAGACTGTTTACCCTTCGCAGAAATATATTCGCAATGACTTTGCAGCCATAACATTTTCAAAGAGCTATGGATTTTATTTTATGGAGAAATAAAGTTTCTTAAATCAGCTTCGGGTTATAATGATTTCCATGTGCGTTACTGCACTGTGTGAGCATGTTAGAGAATTAATGAAGGGTTAGTGTCGCGGTGGCTCATGTGTCAGTCTAAACACTAATTGCTGTTCACACAAGTGACATACTGAGAAATTACTGTGTGTAGGAAACTATGTATTGCACTGAAGATCTGGTCATGAGAAACCCAAAGCCAGGTTCTGAACATGTGAGTTTTGGTTTTTTTTTTTTTTTTAAAAAATGCACATTTAATTCCCCTAAATCAAGGTGAAAATGTTATTATTTTTCAATCAATATGTGTAACTCCATCAGAGAGAATATATTCTGCCTAGAGTTCTGATCTACAAGTCACAGAGAAACTATGTAGAAGATTAAGTCTCCTGTGTCTGAAGCAATAAGAATACTATTGGAAAAAGTGTGTCACTCTTGAAATGCAAAGAAAATTGGAATTTTGCAAGTTTGTCTTTCTGACCCCTCTTTATGGGACTGAAGAAAGATACTGACTCTGCATTCATATACTTTTTATGTTTATTTTTGGTGTTATGAAAGAAAGGGCAACTGAATGAAAAGAAAGGAGAGAGGGAGAGGTTTACTTTATGGATTAGATGCTATATTCAAAATAGAGTAACTCAATCAGTAAGTTAAATACAGCAAATGAAGAAAGACCCAAGTTGCATGGAAAAACAAAATATCTAACATAGGAATATACTAGCAAGTAATCAGAGAAGAGAAGATTGGATCTTGATTTCTTTCATGTAGCTATAATGCTTTGTTGTATAACTACCAGTATCAGAGAGTAAAGTCTAGTTAGTTACTACATGTTAATTTCCAAAACTATCAATCAAGCTGTGGTAATAGAGCGTAGGTGACCTAAGTGATGTAGTTTTGAAGCATGAAGTAGAGTAGCTACTAGACATTATTCATTGCAGGTTTCCCAGGGCCCTTGAAGCAAACACATCCTACTGTTATATTTCTGGCATGCAGCAGAGGGCTCTCATAGTATTGAGCATAGAGTTGAACATATCATTAGTAACTTGAGCAGAATATAGAAAGACATTTATTAAACACAATATTGAAAAATCAAAATAAAATGAGAAAGCAGAATGGTATTTATCATTTGAATTGCTGAGTTTGTTCTCTTGCAGTTCATGTTGTGCTGCTGCTTTTTTTTTTTTTTTTTAAATTGCATTATTCCTGCTCATGTTTTCTTCTTTGCCAGTATTATTGTAAGGGCATTATATAGATTGGGAAAGTAAAGATAAAAGAAGTTGTTTCTTTCCTGAATCATTTTAGCAATAAGACATTAGGACATCCTTATTATAATCAAATTAATAAACAATCTTTCTCTTAAAGTAGATGAGATATACTTAGATGAGATATACTTAAGATACACTTAGATGAGATATAACTTTCTAAGAGAAAGTATATCTTAAGAGAAAGAGTGTTTATTAATAAGCATACTCATTGAAAAATTGATATCTATAGGACACTGGATTAACCACTGAAGTGAGACAATTATCAATAAAATATGTTGTCTTTTCTCCTTGAATACAAACGATATAAAAGGCAATTATGTAAAACAGGATAGTGTCATGAAAGATAAAACTCAAGCAAGGTGACAGCAGATCACGTAAGAAGGGTCGTGTAATGTGCTTGGTCAGGTGGATGTATGGATAGAATGAGGGTGAGAAGCTTTCAAGGCACAGAAACAAGCCCTCGCAGGCAGAGCATTAGGGCAACCTTGGAACTACTGAGGGGATTATGGATGCTTTTTTTTTTTTTTTTTAAATATTAAATTTTATTTTTATATTCCCCCATACAATTGCAAACGCCCCATTCTGACCCCAATCCTTCCCCTCCCGCCCCCCACCCGCCCAAAAGTGTCTCTGGTTCATAGTTTTTTTCTTGATTTTGATTTTCACTTTCTTATATTCATTTTCCTGGTCCCTTATTTAAGTTTTCTAGATTCCTGCTATGAGTGAGACCATCCGGTATTTTTCTTTTTCTTTTTGGCTTATTTCGCTGAGCATGATCCCTTCCAGTGCCATCCATGTTGCTGCAAATTGCATGTGTTTATCTTTTTTGAATGCTGAGTAATATTCCATGGTATATATGTACCACATCTTCTTGATCCAGTCATCTATTTTTGGGCATTTGGGTTGTTTCCAAAGCTTAGCTATTGTAAACAGTGCTGCTATAAACATAGGAGTGCAGGTGCTCTTTTATGGATGCTTTTATTGAAGAAAAGTAGATTCCAAAAGCAGTTAAGACACAGGCTTTGTGAGTTACAGTGGATTAATTTCATTAGGAAACTACGAACACCTTGTGAATAACTTTACTTAAAATCAGACTAAATATGGCTTTTGTAAAAGTGAAAACATGTAATTCTGTACTTGCCAAATATCTTAAGTCATAGGTAGCGTGGACTGAAATATTCACATATATGATTAAGTTTAATAAATACTGACATTTTAGGTGAAAAATTCTCTGCTGGAATATACAGAAATCATTTCACTTGGAACTTTAAAATTTGACAGTTGTTTATTTTTGTTTCACTATACATCATAGTTTTACACAGTAAATCTCTGATACATTTAAGATGTTTTCCTTGTGTTTTTCCCTAAAAATATATGATAAATTTCTAGTATAGAATGCAAGCAAAATAACCTTCTGTATATAGTATGAGTAACCTTTGTAAAGAAAATTCCATGGGAGGGCCTCCTGGGGGTTCAAGATTGGTCCCAGGCTATGAAGCTTTCTGCAGCCACTGCAGCAAAAGTTCGATCCCTGGCCAGGGACCTGACCCACATGGAGCAGCTGACCTCTCTTGCCTGGCCCGCTGCTCCCCTCAGCAGTGTATTTCAGTCAGTTTGCCTCTTCTGCTTCCTACTCTGTCTCTGATGAATCCTCTCACCCCCTCGCACCTCTGGCCTGTACCCCAGCTCTGGTATGCATAAATGGATAAATCTTAAAAAACAAAAGAAAATTGCATGGGACCTTAGCCCATTTACATTTATGTAAATTACTACAATGTTCTTTGCGGCCAATTGCATTGAGCTTTCAGTGAATCGCCACTGTCAGTGGTTCCATGGATTCACCACTATGTTGCATCTACCCCCAAAGCTCCCCCAAATGCCCCTCAGGGAAGATGTTGTATATCTTTATTGGAACTCTCCCATTCAAGAGATACAAACAATAGAACAGATTTATGTGATAGTGAAAAAAAGGAAAATGAAAAAATATTGAGAAAATGAGGCAGATTCTTAAAACTCAATGTTTTCCAATAAGTATATGCCTCACCTAAAACAAAAAGTTAAAAAGAAGTTTTGTTCGTTCGCTGAGATGGTTTAGGCATTTGGCCTTAGGGCCTATTTAAATATTTCAGTGATTTTCTTCCCCTTTCCCTCTTGGGTACGGAGAAGGCTGATAGAATTCCAGCTGCACAAAATTCAGAAAGAAAATGATGGAGAAAAGTAGTAACTATAGCAGATTCTGCTTTCGACTCATTGTCTGGAATTGTATCACAAAATCTATTCTAGTGCCCCCATGGTGGCACAAGGGGTTAGGACGCAACCTATGAAGCTGTCCACAGTCACTGCAGCACGAGTTCAGTGCCCGGCCAGGGAGCTGCCCACATGGCATTGCAGACCTCTCCTGTCTCGCCCGCTGCTCCCCTCAGCAGTGTGTTTCAGTCAGTCTGCCTGTTCTGTTCCCCACTCTGTCTCTGGTGAATGCTCTCACCCCTCACACCTCTGGCCTACAAGCCGGATCTTGTATGCATAAATAAATAAATCTTTAAAAAAAATTTATTCTGCTATCTTGTGGTGTTTGGATGCGGTAATATTCCAGCTGCCTCAGGATCTAGAATAGAGGAGAAAAAGGTAGTAGAAGGCTTAGAATAGATATCAAGTAAGCCAACTTGGAGTTAAAATATAAAGCCATTAACTCAATATATAATACAGAGTTATGGATCACCATAAAATATACCATAATTTATTAACACAATTTTTGTCATTTAGACATTTTAATTATAAAAATACCTTATAGATAAGTATTTGTGCACTGTACATGCTTATGTTAAATTCATTAGAAAAAATTCTTACAAATAAAGTATAAAATGAATTTGGATATATAGCTTTATATAGTCACAATCTGTAGATATCTTATATAGCTACCCCTATATAATAAATAATATTTCTAATATTAATGTACATCCCTGAAAATATTAATAAATATGTGATTTTCTCTCCTTAAGGAGGATTTACTTGTTTGGTCTGCTCCCATTTTATTCCAAGTTTACAAGTTTTTTTTTTTAAGATTTATTTGTTTATTTATAGAAGAACTGGGGTACATGCCAGAGTTGCGGGGGTGAGAGGGTTCACCAGAGACAGAGCAAGGAACAGAACAGGCAGACTGACGAAATACACTGCTAAGGGGAGCAGCGGGCGAGACAGGAGAGGTCTGCTCACCATGTGGGACCCTCGCCCGCTGGCCGGGATCGAATTCGCGCTGCAGAGCCTGCGGACAGCTTCACAGTGCTGAGCACAATCGCCTGTGTCACCAAGGGAGGCCCAAGTTTACAACTTCTTATATTTTATTTCTGAGCAAACCTACCTACTCCATGCATTTGATATAAGATTAAAGTATTTTAAGCAGAAGCTTATAGCAATGTAAATATATGTAATAACTCTTCACCTTTTTGCACTTTCTTTCAAGTATAAGGAAAAATTAAATGTGTTATCTGGTGCTGTATGCAAAGACACCAACTTGATTGCATTAATGTTCAACAACTAATGCCTGTATCACTACAACTGAAACTCAGGGAAATTCAATTTTTTTAGTTGTATACAAGAGAACATCCAGTTTGCACTAAAATTCCCTATTAGGGAATCTAATTTCCCCCTGCAAATGACCTCATCTTTAGGTAAGAAAAAATTTGAGTATTTTCAGTATCACAGTATTGGCTAAGGAAATTATTTTTACAAATTCTATTTTTTTGGGTTAGAGATTGGTGTCTGATTTCTGGGAGATTACTTTCCTATCTTTTTTTTTTTTTTGGATGATCTGAAATATATATCTATATCTACCTCTATTTCTTTCTTTCTATCTATCTATCTATCTATCTATCTATCTATCTATCTATCTATCTATCTATCTATCTTTCTATCTAATAGAAAATTATAACACATTACTGTGGATATATATTAAAAAGAATTTGGGAAAGGGGTCTCTCTGGTGGCGCAGAGGTTAAAGTTTCAACGCTATCATGCTATCGCCAGCCACTGTGGTATGAGTTCGATTCCTGGCTAGGGAGCTAACCCACGTGGCACAGCAGACCTCTCCTGTGTCTCCCACTGCTCCACTCAGCAGTATATTTCAGTCAGTCTGCCTGTTCTGCTCTCCACTGTCTCTGGTGAATCCTCTCACCCCACTGCATCTCTGGCCTTTATCCCAGTTCTTGTATGCATAAATAAACAAATCCTAAAAAAAAAATTGGGCCTCCGTGGTGGTACATGGGGTACATGCCAGAGTTGGGGTTAAGTTGGTGCTTAACCCCTCCAAGGGGTTAAGCACCACGCTATGAAGCAATCCGCTGCCTCTGCAGCACAAGTTCAATCCCCGGCCAGCCAGGGAGCTACCCACATGGTGCAGCAGACCTCTCCTGCTTCACCCGCTGCTCCCTTCAGCAGTGTATTTGAGTCAATCTGCCTGTTTTGTTCCCCACCCTGTCTATGGTGGATCCTCTCCCCTATCCCACCCCACATCTCTGGCCTGTACCCCAGCTCTTGTATGCATAAATAAATAAATCTTTAAAAATAATTTAAAAATCTATGCTTTTAAAAATTTAAATGCACAATACAGTATTTTAATTGTTAACTTTAGTGCAATGTTCACAGCAGGCCTCCATGACTTCATCTTATTTTACTGAAACTTTATAGCCATTGAATTGCACCTCCACACTTGCCCAAACTGCTGCCCCTGGAAACAAATATATCAGTCTGCTTTTATGAGTTTCACTATTTTCGATGTCTCAGATAAGTGGAATCTTGCAACATTTGTTCTTCTATTGTAGATTATTTTACTTAATATAATGCTCTGCAGATTCATCCAAATTGATGTATATGACAAGATTTCCTTCTTTTTGAAGACTGAATATCATTCCATTATATGTTTATGGGGGTTACAAAACTGAGGTAGTAATGAAATGTACATAAAATGGAAGACATTTTTTAATAATTATTTTAAATTATTTTTTATTTTTTACATCATTGTTCATTTTTAAACAATATTTGCTTCCCGCCACCCCCTCAAGGGTAGTCCCCATAGAGTTTTCCTTCACCAAAGCACCTGTGCTCCATCACCTCAGTCCCCTGTGCTCCTCCCTCCCTCCCTCTGATCCCTCTCCTGCCTCCTCCCCTGCAGGGTGTCTCTTATTTATAATTGTCCGTTTTTGCTTTGTTGTGTTTTGTACCGTTATTATTTTTTTACACCAATGTCTTATTTGGCTCCCCTATATTCCTGCTATAAGTGAAACCATCCGGTATTTTTCTTTTTCCTTCTGGCTTACTTCACTGAGCATGATTCCTTCTAGCTCCTACTTCACTGAGCATGATTCCTTCTAGCTCCATCCACATGGCTACAAATGGCATGAGTTTATCTTTTTGATTGCTGAATAATATTCCACTGTGTATAGATGCCACATCTTCTCTATCCAGTCATCTATTTTTGGGCATTTGTGTTGTTTCCAGGTTTTACCTATTGTAAATAGTGATGCAATAACCATAAGGGTACAGGTGGTCTTTTGAATCAATGTTTTTGGGTAGATCCCTAGGAGTGGAATTGCCGGGTTGTATGGTAGCTCCATTTTTAGTAGACTGAGGAGCCTCCAGACAGCTTTCCATAGTAGTTGGATCAGTTTGCACTCCCGCCAGCAACGTAGGAGAGTTCCTTTTTCACCATACCCTCACCAACATTTGTTGTTCTTGTTTTTTTGATATAAGCCACTCTCACTGGTGTAAAGTGGTATCTCAATGTAGTTTTGATTTGCATTTCCCTGATTATAAGGGATGTTAAACAATTTTTTTCATATACCTGTTAGCCATTTGCATTTCCTCTTTGAAAAAATGTCTTTTAAGTTCTCCTGCCCAGTTCTTGACTGGATTGTTTATTTTGTTTTGATTGAGTCATGTGAGTTCTTTGTGTATCTTTGTGATCAGTCCCTTATCAGTTGAATGGAGTGCAAAAAAATTTTCCCAATCAGTGGGGTGTCTCTCTGTTTTGGTTAATGTCTCTTTTGCTGTACAGAAGCTTTTCAGTTTGACGTAATCCCAGGTGTTTATCTTTTCCTTGACCATCTTCGCTTTGGGTGATGAGTCTTTAAAGATGTTGTTATTATATATGTCTTGTAGTGTTTTACCTATATTTTCTTCTATATATTTTATGGTTTCAGGTCTTATGTCCAGATCTCTTATCCTTTTTGAGTTGATTTTTGTGCATGGTGAGAGGTAGTGGTCTAGTTTCATTTTTTTGCATGTGGTGGTCCAGTTTTCACAGCACCATTTATTGAACTAACTGTCCATGTTCCAGGGCATGTTCTTTGTTCCTTTGTCAAAGATCAGTTGTCCATATAAGTGTGGTTTTATTTCTGGGCTCTCTATTCAGTTTCATTGGTCTGTGTGTCTGTTTTTGTTCCAATACCAAACTGTTTTTAATTATTATGGCTTTGTAGAATAACTTGAAGTTTGGAAGTGTGATACCTCCTTTCTCCTTTATTTTCATCAGTAGGGCTTTGGCTATTCCTGTTTTTTTGTGGTTCCATATGAATTTCATCAGTATTTGTTCTATTTCTTTGCAGAATGTCATTGAGATTTTTATTGGAATAGCATTGAGTCTGTATATTGCTTTTGGTAGGATGGACATTTTAATAATGTTAATTCTTCCAATCCATGAGTAGGGGATGTCTTTCCATTTCTTTCTGTCTTCTATTTCTTTTAACAGTGTTTTATAATTTTCTTTGTATAGGTCCTTCACCTCTTTTTGTTAGGTTTATTCCCAATTATTTAATTTTTTTTGTTTCAATTATAAAAGGGATGGTTTTCTTGATTTCTTCTTCTTCAGATTGTTTGTGTATAGGAAGGCTACTGATTTTTGCATTTGATTTTGTATCCTGCTACTTTATTGAACTGGTTGATTATTTTGAGTAGTTTTTCTGCAGAGTTTTTAGGGTTTTCTACATACATTATCATATTGTCTGCAAATACTGATAGTTTTACTTCTTCTTTCCCTATTTGGACTCCTTGTATGTCTTTCTATTGTCTTATTGCCCTAGCTAGGACCTCCAGTATTATACTGAAGAACAGTGGTGAGAGAGGACATCCTTGTCTTGTTCCTGATCTTAAAGGAAAGGCCTTCAGCTTTTCGCCATTGAAAATAATATTGGCGATGGGTTTGTCGTACATGGCTTTTATCATGTTCAGGTATGTTCCTTCTATAACGAGAATTTCAAGGGCCTTCATCATAAATGGATTTTGGACTTTGTCGAATGCTTTCTCAACATCTATTGATATGATCATATGGTTTTTATTTTTCTTTTTGTTGATGTGTTGGATTACACTGATTGAATTTTATATGTTGAACCATCCTTGTGCCCCTGGGATGAATCCCACTTGATCGTGGTGTATTGTATACCCTTTGATGCATTGTTGGATTCTGTTGGCAAGAATTTTGTTGAGGATTTTTGCATCAGTGTTCATTAGGGAGATTGGCCTGTAATTTTCTTTTTTGTGCTGTCTTTGGTTGGTTTTGGTATTAGTGTAATGTTGGCTTCATAGAATGTATTTGGTAGTATTCCTTCTTTTTCAATTTTTTGAAAGAGTTTGTGTAGGATAGGCACTAATACACTGCTAAATGTTTGGTAGAATTCATTTGTGAAGCCATCTGGACCTGGGCTTTTGTTTTTGGGGAGTGCTTTGATTATTGTGTCAATTGGTCTGAAGCAGACATTTTAATTTTACTTTTATTGCTAGTGCTTTAGATAGTATTCAGGTGTGAATGTATGTATGGCATATCTTCAAATGAATGGATCAGCAATTTAGTACACTTACTAGGCAGAATTAAATGCTCTCCTAGATCATCACGGTCATCAATTTAACAGGAGATGTGTGTGTGTGTGCGTGTGCGTGTGTGTGTGTGTCTAGCCACCTTCACCTGAATGGATGCTGGTAAAAGTATATGGAAAGAGATGGATTTAATCAGGGGTTAAGACTTTTCTAAGAAAGCACAAAAACAGAAGTAAGGGGGCAAGAGAGTTGACCAAATAGTAAATGGAGGGATATTATAATTTCCAAGATATTTGATCTTTGAATGAACACATACAAGAACATAAGGCACAAATCTATAAAAAGTGATTGAATGACAGAGAGAAAGATTGGCCCTGTTCACAGATTGAATGTGAAATTTATTTCCAGAAATCTTTATTCTGCTTTATTTGTATTATATTTATTGACATTTTAATAATAATACATGTTTTTATAAACTTCATTCCCATACCCTCTAGAAATATAAGAAGCCTCCCATGTTTTCTCCAAGAGTCTTATTACCCTATAAAACCAATGTTTTAATATGTTCTAAAACCTATGAATAAGCAAGAATCAAAGAAGATGTGATTAAAATTGTTTTTATTAAACTAATAGAATGTAAATCTATTCTCCTTCCTAACTTCTTCTTTTCAGATATGTCTTTGGCATTATGGCAAAGGTTGAGGTTAAAAGAATAAAAGGGCCAATTGAGACTGGCCATAAAGATGTACAGAGAAGGTGAAATCCCAGTGAAAATCAGACAATGACCATTTTGTCACTGGAGCTACTCCCCAATTATTTGTACTAATAGTGCAGGCTCCCCTTGTCGTCTCATCAAATCTTGTTTCTTAGGAGCTTCTTCTGAAAGAGAAACTCCCTTAATAAGCCAGAAAAATAATAGTTATAATTATTTTTCTGAGTATTTATCCTTAGTTTTATTGTCTTGTCTTTATTTTCATTAGCTGGAATCAAATTATTATCTCATAAAACAGGAAATGATACTATTCATGCTCTTATTTTGTTGGGTTTTCAGATGGCTTTTCTATAATAGCAGACACTGAATTTCAGCATTTGTAAATTCAGGAACAAATATTATTTATTTGTTTATTTATTTATTTTTAAATTACTTTTTTAAAAAAAGATTTATTTATTTATACAAGAGCTGGGGCACAGGCCAGAGGTGCGGGAGGATGAGAGGATTCACCAGAGACAGAGTAGGGAAAAGAACAGGCAGACTGATGAAATACACTGCTGAGGGGAGCAACAGGCGAGACAGGAGAGGTCTGCCATGCCATGTGGGCATCTCCCTGGCTGGCAGGGAATTGAACCAGCACTGCAGAGGCTGTGGACAGCTTCACAGAGCGGCGCTGAACCCACTGTACCACCAGGGAGGCCCCAGAACAAATATTTTTTAAACAGGAGTGGACAAGAAAAATAAATAATAAACATTGTAAGTAACATATCACTTTGCCTTCATAATTTCTAATGAAATATGTAAGAGCTCAAGCTTAGATTAATGTAATTAATTCTGGATGTACAAAAGGTGCAAATACAATTAAATAAGAAATAATTTAAAAATTCACATTATATTATCAAGATAGAGGAATCTCTTGGAAGTCAGGGTTACATGATCTGAAAGTTAAGATAGTGAATATAATTAATCACAAAACTACCTTTTTTGCATTCATTTAATTGTAATTAATAGAAACTTAGTCAATGGGCCTCCCTTGTCGCTCAAGGGATTAAGACACAACCCATAAAGCTAACTGCAGCCACTGTAGCACAAGTTTGATCCCCCAGTCCGCCAGGGAGCAACCCATATGGAGCAGCAGACCTCTCCTGGCTTGCCCGCTGCTCCCCTTAGCAGTGTATTTCAGTCAATCTGCCTGTATTGCTCCCCACTCTGTCTCTGGTGAATCCTCTCACCCCCATACCTCTGGCCTGTACCCCGTTTCTTGTATGCATAAATAAATAAATAAATCTTTAAAAAAAACTTAGTCAAAAACACCTGAATATTATGTGATTGTTTCAGTGCAAATATGGGTTAAAATTTATGATATACATGGAGTTTCCTAAAGCTTCATTTCATATTTCTGGATTTTCAAGATGACTACAGATTCATTAAAATAGATAGGCATGTGAGTTAGCTAGAACTTGTGCATCATATGGTAAATATATTGACAGAAGAATTTAATAAAATATGCATTGCTGTGTTCAAATTATCTTAAGCATAAGCAAATGTTTTTTCAAATATTTCTTTTTAGTGTTTTATGTACATATGCAAATAGTGAAGAAAACTTTTAATATGTGAATTATTTACTATAATAGCAATCATTTGGGTATTTAAAGAGTCTATGTTAGTAGCTCCTATGGATTTGTTGTGATTTACAGAGGGAAGTTGCAGGCAGCATATGAACGATGTTTGTGTTTTTTTGCCTCCACATTTAAATATAACAGCATAAATAGTGTTTGCAATATTATGCAATAATTTTAAAATATTGTTTTCAATATTATGCAATAATTTTATGCTGATTCTTTATTTGGTTAAAGAGAGCCATGTTGTTATCATCAGTTAGTTTGTATGATACACTTAACACACACACAAAAAAAATTTATGCCATGATAACTCAGAAGACAGTGTATGTGCTTACTGCACCTATTTTTCTATAAATGATATTAGAAAACTAACGTGATTGGTGATCCTTAATATTTCTGGAAGATAAAAGGAAGTGATTGATTCAGGCCTCCCTGATGGGGAGGCAAATCAGTTAATTTGCAAGAATAGAAGAAAAGGAACTCAAATCTGCTATAAGAAAATGTCTATGCATATGGCTTCCAGTTTAAATTGATTGAAATTTTGGTAATGTGGGCCTCAGAGTTGGAAAATCCAAATGCTGCTCAAGCCCTAACAGCAGGAGATTGGATTGTCATTCATTGTCTTTTTTCAAGAGCCTTTCTTTAAGTGCCAGACACTGGAAGCCATCTCAGCTGTGAAAAAGATGACTGGCACTGCTCTACCCAATTCTCTCCAAGCCTGCTGTTTCAGCTGGCCTCTCCAGAATTGTCACCAGATGTGATCTGCAGCTGTTGAAATCATGGGAACTACATATACCACAGACCTCTGAGAGGATCTAGAGTCCCAAAGATACATAAGCAATCACTAGTCTTCAAAGGCTGCTTAGCTTATAGATTTCAGTGTTCTTTCTAGATGGGGCCCATGAGGATATGGACTAAAAAGATCTTCTACAGGGGGAACAAAGGTCCATGGAGGATAATGGGAAAAAAATCCCTCAAGAATTGTACTAGGATTGCCAGATAATCATGGAAATTTCTCTATGCAGGGTAGTGAGTTTTCACAATTTCTTCTAACAGAAGTTGATAACTATTAGTATATATTTACTATTAGAAAATATTTATGTTTTCTACTTTTTTTCATTATCCCACTCTTTTGTTTGCAATTATCTTGTTCCTTCACCAATTTATATTGGATGGAGTAAATAATTGTCTTTTAATGTATCAACCACTAGGAAATAGAGGGCTGTATCTTGATTTACTTCAAAGAACAATGGTGACACCAAGAACAAGGAATGAGCTATATTGAGTAACTACTATTTTTTTTGAAAAATTTGATAATGACGTAAATAGAAGCTTAAGTGTAAACAAACACTTTTATTAGATAAAAATTAAACAAATAAATTGTTTGATAATACCATAATCAAACAAAAACATCATAGAGGCAGATTATGAAAATCAAAGAGATATGAAATCTTAAGGATCATATTTATTTTCCTCTGAACTGTCCCAGAGTACCTCATAAATGAGAACCTGAATATGCTTTGCATATTTATATTTTAACATCAACATCTAAAAATGCTATGGGAAAAATTATTCAGATATTCTTGATAAAGTTGGGTCCTATATGACAATATATTTCTAAAATATTAGTACGCATTGCTTTTCTTTGTTGAGTGTGCAAAAATATTTGTTTCCTGTGATTAAAAAAAAATAAAAAAAAAATCTTGCTTTCTGTTGCATCTTGTAAAGAACAATGAGTGTTTAAAAATATCAGTTTCTTTGTCATAACTTTATAATTCATATTCTTTCTTCATATTGTGTTTTTCTTCTAAAAATCACTACTTCCATAACACTTCCTAAGTGGCTACTTCAAAATCCAAATTGATCTGAATGCATGCCAAAGTTAAACTATAAAACCTATCTTTACTTCTTAACCAGAAGGAACTATTTTACTTCCTTTCTCACCTCTTTTTCATATATATTGATTCAAACTTTTTTGCTAAATTTGCTCATTATTTCATCACGTCAGAGCCATCATTTTCTGTCCATACTCATATTTTTCATTATTAAAATCCAACAAATTAGTTAGACAGAAATAGATATTTTTGGAGAGTGGGGAAACAGGAGGAAAAACGATTTTTTTTTTTACTTTCAAGTGGTTTTACTCTATAACATATGTTCAAATAAAGTGTAGCTTAAATTTAAGTCATAATTGCTGAATTTATCTACATGATGACTAGATAAAAATGTTTAAATGTCTCATTTTGTGCGAGTCTCAAACTACAGATAACCAGTGTTGTGGCTGGACTGGCTGGGGTGGTCCTTATGATTAAGATGTCCTCAGCAATAGCAATCAGGAAACTTCGGGGGCAAAATTATAATTCATGGGTCTTTTAAAGCACAGAGTGCATGTGCGATCACATAGTGAAGTCAGGGGGAAGTGGAGGGAGAGGAGTAGGGCAAAGAAGGAGATATGAAAAGGACAGATGGAAAACAGGAGAGAGAGAGAGAGAGAGAGAGAGAGAGAGAGAGAAAATGAGAGCCTGGGGTCTGCTATTACTGCACTCAGAGGGGTACAGAGCCTAGGTGTTCCATGGCTCATTCTTGGTGAATTTAAAGCTTAAAGCAGGAATTTAAAGCACTGGAAGATGTAAAGCAAGAAGCCCAGATGTCATTTACGGCAATCAAACAAGATGTGTAAAACAAAGGAATCTCAGGTGCTGAGAGGTGGCCAGACTTCCTCTAATCCTGACTGGCCATGTGTTGCTTGAGATAGTCATATATGAATTGTCTACCTCCTTAATCAAAACTTAAGTCAGAAACTTGCATTACAAAAATGATTATATGTAGATACCTTATAAAGAAAAACTATAGGGCCTCCCTGGTGGCACAAGAGTTTAAGACGCAACCGATGAGGCTATCAGCAGCCACTGTAGCAGGAGCTTGATCCCTGGCCAGGGAGCTACCCACATGGCTCAGCAGACCTCTCCTGACTCACCCACTGCTTCTCTCAGCAGTGTGTTTCAGTCAATCTGACTGTTCTGTTCCCCACTCTGTCTCTGGTGAATCCTCTCACCCCCACACCTCTGGCCTGCACCCCAGTTCTTGCATGCATAAATAAATAAATCTTATTTTTTTTTTAAAGAAAAAACTATTAACAAAAGGATTGTGGTTTTGTGTTATTGCTGTTTGGTGCATTTTTAACTGCTGGTGAATATCCCTATAGGTATAATGATAACAGATTAATAAAATATCAGAGGATAGCTCTAGACTTCTCGTCTGAAGAAATCACACACTTCCCTGACCTGATCATAAGATAAAAATTCCTACTAAATTGAAATGGATTATGTTAAGTGAAATAAGCCAGAAGCAGAAAAACAAATATTGGGTGGTGTCATTTATATGTGAAATATAGAGGAAACAGACGAAGTGGCAGATAAAGTCAAATTCAAAAATTAATCTTTGAAAGCTGACTATAGAACTGAGGCATACGGGGTGACTATAGATTGCTGAGGCAATCACGAAGTGTGGAGGGAGCATGAGGGGCTGTGGAGGTGGACACCAGGTACGCTGGTGGTAGGAGCACTATGCTAACAACACCTACAGAGGGAGAGCTTATACTTCCAAAATACAAACAGTTCAATAAACCAATGTTAACTCATTAAAAAATTAAAAGATAAATAATAAATAAGCATTTCTTCCTAACTCCCTTCAATCATCCAAGCTAAATTCTCCTTCCCCTTACTGGTCCCCTCAGTGCATGAATCTCTAATAAAGATTTGACTGGTTCAACTACCAAAAAAAAATAAAGAAAAAGAAAAGAAAATTAAACAGAGAGAGAGTTTTAAACGAGGGGTGATAATTAATTCCTGAGCAATGAGTAGCAGAGCAAATCATAAATCACAGCACACCGATATAATTGCCTCTTTTATAAAATTCTAAACTTAGGTGTTGATTTTAATACATTCATTAACTATACTGTCATATTTTCCCTTGCAATCCTTAATTAATTTAATTTGAGTATGCATGATCACCTCCATATGGAATAAGCATTAGTAGAATAATTAAAAAGAACTATATTACTATCAATAAACTACAGTTATGTATGTTAAAATACAATGAAATTATTTAATAATGAGGACAGCAATGAATATTATGTGATGGGTTCAGAATTTTCCCTGGGATCACTTCTCGGCCTTTTGGCTAAGACGAAGTGCAGAATTTTCCCTGGTAATGGAAATCAATTCTGACTAAGGGAGCTTAATGGTATTCGGGCCCCAAATACTAATTTATTTGTAGGTGCCTCTGTTCAAGTTGGAAAATCTAATAAAATAACTGATCTTGGCCTTATGACCTTTGATATTGTTTGGAATATAGGATTTGTTGCTAGAAAAGTAGTCGGAAAACATCATTTTCAGACAAAAGTTATAATTACTAAATATTGTTATAAAAAATATATGATGTTAAATTCCACAAGTAAAACTGATGAATCTGGGAAGGAAATACAAATGCAGGCCAACCTACCTTAGTAAAATATAATTGAATATTTAAAAAAAAACTGATCAATATGAAACTAAAAACATTTTGCTCCTTCCTTCTTAATCAAAGACTGTGGATAGATTTCTACGGACCCTTTAATCTGTGCTCATGTACAAGACAATATTCCTGATTTTTAAAAGTGAGAGAAAGCACAGAAAATATAAAATCATTTATTCCAAAAAAATTTTTGTTGAACTAATTCAAAGCTGTTTTGTTAAGCAGAAATTGCATTACTGAAAATTTTGTATCAAAATATTTTCCATATTTTTGGAAATCACAGAATAAAATTTATATTGCTTTAAAATGAATTGTTATGTTATCTGGAAAATGGTGCCATTAATCAAAGTCTCAGGCATATTATTCTTCATTCAATGCCACCCTGAAGGGTAGTAAATGATACTAATAAAAAGGAAAAAAAATAATACTATAAAATCACATTATTTATTGTCTAATAAATAAGTTAATAAATAATGACATATATCACTCAAAGTTATAACCACATATGAATGCTGGCTCTGATATGAGTTTTCTATAACATCCACAAATCAATTTGAGTTCCAAAAAAGAATATAGAATTATCTATTAAAAATGAAAACCATGTTCATTCTTGCTTTAAAAAATCCAACTGTGAAAATAAAATTGAACAATCAGACTCAATGAAAATCTATTACAAGACATGAGATCTCTTTTCTGGCATATTTTTTGTAGAAACAAGGAATTATTCTATCATAAAGTATTGAGTATGAATTTACATCTATTCTAAAGTCATCCAGTAAAAGTATAAATTATATTTTCATTAATAAGACTACCTTTAAAAATATTAGAGCAAAGCAGCTGTCAGAATAATTTTTTAAAAGAGTGGTAGAGACTGATAATTTTATGTACTATTTCAGAATATTCTTAAACATTTTGCAAGATAAGTTAATTGATTGAATAAGAGTGTAGAATACTTTGATGAAATATATAAAATGTTATAACTTTTTTTGTCTGCCTTTAGAGTAGCATATGTCTATCACCTAGAATTAGCCCATTACTCTTACCCTCAACATTAGAGCCATTCCTGATAGGCAATTTCCACCATAACAAAGACCCACACTGTCTTTGGATAGATCAATAAAAATATTAAGTAATCAGATTGATGTTATGTCTCCAAGCATGATCAAATGCGTTCAATGTTTTATACACCCTCGCTCCCTCCACACACACACATAGAATAAAAAGGTGGCTAGCATAAACTACATTTAAGTTTTAACAGTTCATGGCTAAAATTGGCTATCACTTTATTTTTTTTCTTTAAGATTTATTTGTTTATGTATACAATAACTGGGGATCAGGCTAGAGACTTATGTGGTGAGAGGATTCACCAGAGACAGAGTGGGGAGCAGAAAAGGCAGATCCACTGAAATACACTGCTGAGGGGAACAGCGGATGAGACAGGAGAGGTCTGCTGCACCATGTGTGTCAGCTCCCTGGCCAGGGATTGAACTCATGCTGCAGTGGCTTGACAGGGCTGAGACTTTAACCCCTGTACCACCAGGGAGGCCCTGGCTATCACTTTAAATACTCACTGTACACATAATTGCAACATAGTGTATTTTTTTCTCATTTTCTGAGGAGGGATGCCTAACTTGAAGATAATAATAGTACTCATTACTACTGCCATAACAAATAACCAAATTTTAGTGGCTTAAAGAAACCAAAAATTAGTAACTCACAATCTTTGTAGGTCACAGGTTCTAGTTGGCTCTGCTGATTTCTCTGCTCTGGATTTCACAGTCAACTGCCAGCCAACTGGACTCTCTTCTCAGGAGACTGGGAAGTATTCACTTCCAAGTTCATTCAGATTGTTGGCAGAACCCAGGTTCTTATAACCACAGGACTGAGATTCCATTTCCTGTGCCCTATCAGTTGGCAGATACCCTACTAGCTTAGGGTATCAGAAAAAACAGGTTTTTCTCTGGTCTCTGCTGGAAGAAATCTCTCTCCCAGGGCCAGCAGTGGAGCCTGAAATCCTTCTCATGCTGGAATCCTTCACTCACCTTCTGCCATATCCTATTTGCCAGAGAAATTTTAAGGGCTCATGTACTTAACAGGACCCTACTAGGTCATATAGGATATTCTCCCTGTGCTCGGGCACATGACATTAATTGCATATGGAAGTTCATTTATGCCACACAAAATAACCTTCATGATTTTGAGGGATTAAGGCAAAGACACCTTCGGGGGAGGTCTCATTATTCCGTCTATGATAATGAATCCTCTCTCCCTCCCTCCTTTCCTTCCTCTTCCTCCCTTTCCTTCCATATTTTATTACGGTAAGACCTTTTCAGATGCATGTTACCATATCACACCTACCCCAAGACACTCAGAGTCCTCCACCATAGTCCATTAGACCTCCCCACTTTGTTGGGAGATTACCCCTCTCACAGCCTCAATTCTACATTTAGATCTCTAGGGTGTGTTTTGGTTTTGTCTGCTCCTTTGCTTTTTTCCCCCTATTTTAACATGTGTGTAATCATGTGGTATTTGTCTTTCTCCTTTTAATTTATTTCACTTAGCACTTGATTTATTTCCAGTTCCATCTAGGTTGCCGCATGTCAAAATGATAAGAAATAATAGAATCTGCACTTAAGCACAGACAATTTTAAAGGCACCCACAGCAAATGCCTAATTTCCATATGGGATATTAGGGATTTGCTATGGGTGCATTTATATATCTCTATATATCTCTATCTCCTATATATTCAAATGAATATATGGTGTGTGTAGGTGCAGGAATATGCAGAAGGATGGACAGTGATATAAAGACATATCATCTGAAGTGTGAATGTGCTGGCATATGTGTCTGTGTTGTGCTTTGCATTACATCTTAGAAAAGAGCAAAGGTTTGAGGAGATCAACTTAAGATAGATTTTTTGAAAAATAAAGGCAATCTGATTAGCATGGAGAATCCTCTCTTGTTTTTCCTTACTTTTTTTGATAAACACTGAAATATTTGCACTTGTTCATTATAGCTTTTACTACAATCCACATGTTTTTTTCCCTGCTGGCCAAAATGTAGTATGGCTATAGAATTATTTGAAATACACCATTATAATGTTGACCTCTCCCCTATTACTAGAGAAAATAAATTTGTCATGAGCACAGAGAGATTACACCCAGAGACACCCCAAGTGCAAATCAAAGGCACTACCAATTTATTTCATTTTATAGTAACATATCAGAATTGAGAGATTTTTCATAATTTGTTTTTTGATTAAACTTTATAAACATTATGTTAAGTGAAGTAAGTCACACACAATAAAAGCAAATATGGAAAATTACACTTATACGTGGTACCCAGACTGGGCAAATTCAGAGAGAGAAAGTAGAAGAGAGTGCTAGTGGCAAATGGAGAGTACTTGTTTACTGGGTGCACAGGTCGCTTGAAGACGACTAAAAAATACCTGGAAATACTGGTAATTTTGAATGTACTTAATGCCACTGAATCATTCACTTAAAATGGTTCAATGAAAAAGTTTCTTTAATAAATATTTTCTCAAGAAAAAATGTTTTAGAACTTATACCCATCCCCAGGGCCTCCCTGGTGGCACAAAGGGTTAAGCATCAGTGCTATGAAGCTATCCACACCCACTGCAGCAGGAGTTCCATCCCTGGCCAGGGAGTTGACCCACATGGTGCAGCAGACCTCTCCTGTCTTGCCCACTGCTCCCCTGAGCAGTGGATTTCAGTCAACCTGCCTGTTCTGGTCCCCTGTCTTTCTCTGGTGAACTCTCCCACCACCTGCACCTCTGGCCTGTAGCCCAGTTCTCGTATGCATAAATAAATTTAAAAAATTATACCAATCTTAGGAAATCAAACACACACGTTTCACTATGTTATGTTAGATGCCAATGATTGCAAGAGGACCATGCTGGAAAGTACTGATCTTAACTAATAAACACAGCCCTGTATCTTCTGCATCCAGAAGTCTCTTGAACAAATTTGTCAACTTACAATATTTGTTGTTATTTAGCAAATAAATGGGAGCAGGAAATATTACATACACACACACACACACATATATAACTCTCTGCATAATATTTACATATATATTCCCTCATAAATGGATCATAGTTGCATGTGTTTGTAGCATTAAATTTTATTTTGTTGTTCATGAACTTTTTTAATTACAAAAAAGATGCTGTGTACTTAAATATTTATTCTTCCCATGTGAATTCTGTCCTTCTGTAACACAGTATAAGCATTCAGAATTGCCCAAAATAATACACAAAATTTAAAATAAAATTAAACCTCAAAATCTTAAATTTGGAGGAGACTCAAATAAAAGATATTTTTTGACCACACTACCCAGGTTCTATTTAATGTCAAAAACAACCATCTATAAATACTGAGTAGTCTAATGAGGATTTACTTAATTTGCAGCAATACAAATAATTATTTAAAAATTACTAATGCGGGGCCTCCCCTGGTGGCGCAGCGGTTGAGCGCTGGGCTGCGAAGCTGCCTGCAGCCTCTGCAATGCTGGTTCGATCCCTGGCTGCCAGCAAGGGTCCCACATGGCGCGCAGACCTCTCCTGCCACCCGCTGCTCCCCTCACCAGTGTATTTCGGTCCTTCTGCCTGTTCTGCTTCCAGTTCTGGCTCTGGTGAATTCTCTCACCCTCCCGTGCTTCTGACTGTACCCAGTGCTTGTATAAATAAATACATAAATCTTTAAAAAATTAAAAATTACTAATGCAACAGTTTGAAAGTTTAACAAATTTAGGCGAAGGCCAGCAGAGTTCTCACAACCTCCCTTGAGACACTGTCAGTGCCTGCCAAGATGGATGGAAACCCTGGACCCACACAATGGAAGGTGCCAGAATGCCCAGTGGCTTTGCAACCTCTAGTGAGGTATAACCAGCTCCCAACCACATCATCAAAGGCAGCTTGACCTTCTGGGAGACTCCACCAGCATTAATGATGCCTTTAGGATTTATCCCCAAAAGCAAGAAAACAAAAAAGAACACAAACAACTGGAACTACATCAAACTAAAATGTTTCTGCACAGTGAAAGAAAATATAACTACAATGAAATGATACCCTACTGAATGGGAGAAAATATTTGCACACCATACATCTGACAAAGGACTGTTATCAAAGATAAACAAAGGACTCATAAAACTCTATAAAAACAAAACAAATAATCCAATCATGAATGGGTAGAAGAAACAGACCCTTGCCCAAAAGACATTCATTGGAACTGCAAACAGGCACCTGAAAAAACGTTCACGATCACTTATTATTAAAGAAATGCAAATCAAGACCACAGGAAGATACTACCTCACACCTGTGAGAACGGCCCATATTCAAAAGACCAGAAACAACAACTGCTGGCAAACATGTGAAGAAAAAAACCCTCCTACACTATTGGTGAGAATACAAACTGGTCCAGACCTTACAGAAGGCAACATAGAAGTATCTCAAAACATTAAAAATGAATCTTCCATTTGAGCCAGGAATTCCATTCTTAGGTATCTACCCAGAAATTTCAGTCAATAATTTGAAAGGAAACGTGTGCTCCCATGTTTATTGCAGCACAATGTTTTCTAGCTAACTTATTGAAACAACCCAAGTGTCCCAAACAGATGAGTGGCTCAAGAAGTGTGGTGTATATTCACAATGTACTATTGCCCAGTGATCAAAAAAAGATCAACTCATGTCATTTTCAAAAACATGTGTGGGGGGTCTCCCTGGTGGCACAAGCGGTTAAGCACAGCACCGTGAAGCTATCTGCACCCTCTGCAGCAGAGTTTGATCCCGATCCCTGGCCGACCAGGGAGCTACCCACATGGCACAGCAGACCTCTCCTGTCTCACCCGCTGCTCCCATCAGCAGTGTATTTTAGTAGTCTGCTTGTTCTGCTCCCACCCTGTCTCTGGTAAATCCTCTCACCCCCTGCACCTCTGGTCTGTACCTCAATTCTTGTATGCATAAATAAACAAATCTTTAAAAAAAACATGGGTGGAGCTGGAAGGGATAATGCTAAGTGAAATAAGATAAGTGAAAGATGAATAACAGATGTGTCACTAATATGTGGAATATAAAGTAACTAAACTAAGAGTTAGGTAGAGAAAAGCTTTATAGCTGATTATAGAACTGAAGGGGGATGAAGGTTGAGGGTAAGGTAAGAACAAAGAGAGAAGGAAGCACAATGGTCAGTGGTGGTAGAATATGGGTGATTTGGCGGTGGGTACACTATGATAGTAATACCTGATGGGGGTGTATTCAAATATTATCTCAATTGAAAAAAAAAAACTTATTTATAAAAAGGCAAGTTAAATTTGAATCAGAATTAGTTTCATGTATCCCTATACCAAAGAAGGTAACTCACTACTCTCAAACAGGAAAAACTGAGAGAATAACACTAATCAAAGTAAAATAATATTATTGTAAAATGGTATAATGGATAATTTAGCAAACAGGTATTCCTAAGATTTTATTGCTTTTCATAAAATTCCCTGTTGTAAAGAAAATGAATAAACATTTTAATGAGTGCTAAAGTAATGAACTATTATGCTGCATGTGAAAAATTAAACTGGTCTTTACAGAAGAGAGAGGACAATTTTATATCACACAAGTACAAATTATTTTGAAAACCTGGGTAATGACATTTGCCCTTTTCATTCTGAAATCTGAAATTACATAGTTCTTGCAAATCTTTGTGTGCGAACCATAACCTAGTAAGAGGGATACATAGGAAACAACATTTTGGAAAACATAGAAACTTCAAAATAAAGACAGGTTTTCTCTTTGTACACATCAGGAAAGATCATGCTTCTTCATATATTAAAATATAGGAGGGAAAATCACTATACGGTGAGCTTGTCTTCCTATGTGAAAACCCTACTTTTGCTATAGAGATCTTTGCCAAGAACTCATTGAATTGTAGAGTGAAAAATCTACACCTCACTCTGAACTGACTGGCATTTCACAAATGTGCTTATACCCGAAGAATTGAATCTACTATAGAAATGTTATTATTAACCAGCAGATGTCTCGGCTGAACATTGAACACTGGAAGACACATCTAAAGAGAGAAAAGAAACTCAGAACTGGAAACAGAAGACAGCTCAGATCACAAATTTACCAGAAATATGATAGGATGGGATTGAGCAACTTCTAAATTCTTTTCAAGCATGATTACTGTAACAAAAGGTCAAGAAAAAATATTTTTCGTATGTGGTATTTTTAGCATTCTTACCTGTCCACAAGAAAAGCTGCTCCATTAAAACTTTGAAGTTCACATTAACAAGTAATTGCCAACGTCTAAAGATAATTAGGGATAGGAGAATTACATGAATGAAATAAAAATAAAATGTGTCCACTGGCCTTTATTTGAACACTAAATATTCTACAAAGCTCTTTTGGTTTGGAAATATCTATGGTGCTTTTAGCATTTTAAAACTTCATGGGATGGTATGGATCTACTAATCATTCATTTATTAATTAATACATCAAATATTAATTGACTACTTAAAATGGGCAAAGTAGTTTCTAGTTATTTAGCAAAAAATTAAACTCAGTCTTTGGGAAGGCAGAATCCCTCAGTGCTGGAATGGCAAAGTCACTATATCAGAAAAGATCTGTCTAAGAAAATGCAAGCCCATTATTATTTCATTTGACTGATGGGGTGCTGGGGGCACCACCTCATAATTTAGAAAACCTATGTTCGTTCAGCTGTAATTAGTTACAAAAAGGCTACAACTGTGATAATAGCTACCAAATCTTTTGGAAAATCCTGAGTGTTTTGAAAGTATATCACATAAAGCAAAAATAACTTGAGATTTTTTTTTTCTAGTACTGGATAAATTTGGAAGTTTTATTATTTTTGGGTTTTTTTTGAGCATTTTTATTTTATATATTTTTTACATCATTTTTCATTTTTGCACCATTTATGCATTTTCATCTTGGTTATAGTCCCCATACAATTCCCCCCTCCTTGTTTTGATCCTACTCCCTTCTACCTACCCCCTCCTTGTAGTGTGTCTCTGGTTTATAGTTGCTTGTTGATTTTGATTTTTACTTTATTATAATTAGTCTTTTTCCTGTTCCCTTATTTAGGTTTTCTAAATTCCTGCTATGAGTGAGACCATCTGGTATTTTTCTTTTTCTTTCTGGCTTATTTCACTGAGCATGATCCCTTCCAGCTCCATCCATGTTGCTGCAAATGTCATGAGTTTATCTTTTTTGATTGTTGAGTAATATTCCATGGTGTATATATACCACATCTTCTTGTTCCAGTTATCTACTTTTGGGCATTTGGGTTGTTTCAAAAGCTTAGCTATTGTAAATAGTGCTGCTATAAACATAGGTGTGCAGATGCCCTTTTGAATTAATGTTTCTATGTCCTTTGGGTAAATACCTAGGAGTGGAATTGCTGGATCCTATGGAAGCTCTGTCTTTAGCAGGTTGAGGAATCTCCACACAGCTTTCCGTAGTGGCTAGACCAGTTTGCACTCCCACCGGCAGTGCAGGAGAGTTAGATTTGGAAGTTTTATAATTAGGAGACACAATGTATTGAAAATGAGATCTACTTGTTGTAGCTACACATTTTCTTAAAAAATATTTTTAATTCTACATTTCTTTATTTTAGATAATTTTCAGGAATTAAAACTAGACCCAATGTGATAGTAACCACTATTAAATAATCCTGAAAAAAATCAATTTAAAATGAGAAACTTTGTTTTCTGAGAAAATTTAAATCTTCATATTTACTCCTCAACCAATGAAAGATATAAAATGATTTTGACATGATTCTTGTGAAAGTTGTTTTATAATCTCATCAAAAGATTAATTATGCAGGTACAAAAATAAGTTTTATGCAATAAACTTTACATATATAAAAGTATAGAGGATGATGCAGAAGTATATTTTTGCTAAACATAATTATCTTTGAAGTTTCTGATTGAACGTCAGCATTTCTTGACAAAGAAAATAATTTAGAACAACAGGGAGAAATTTCAGTTCAGTTCTTTGCTTTCTTTTATTAGTTTAGAATTAAAATTTTAAACATTTAGTCATGTGGCAATAGTAAATAATGGTTTCTGTCAAGACAGTTAGTGAGTAAGTGGATCTTGACCTCAGAATTACACTCGATCTGAAAAATTCTTTCTCCAAGTAGCTTGGTATATATAGAAGCACCCCACAGCCCCCGCCAATTCCTCTGTATTCCTTACTTTCATGAAAATATCATTATGCCAGAAGATAAATGACAAAGTAAAACTTTAATTTTCATTATGCATTTATTATAGGTATCTAGAGATGATAATTTATTTCTTTTCCCACTATTATATGAAAATGAATTCCAATATCCTTGTTAACACTAGTAACAGGGACATTAGTGCCTTTGGATCTAATCAGAAGAGCATGAAATTTCAAGATTTTGGAGATTATCATCCCTAATTTTTAGACCCTGAGGAATTATTTCTGGTACTGATAGTTACTTCATTCAAGGTAAAATCCACAAAGAATGACTGTATCTGTGTCTGGAGCTGGGCCTGAAGTAAGATAATCCACCTGGAAAATAGGAGAAGGAGCTGGTGGCACAGTCAGTGAATAAATCAAGAAGGAACCTCCTGGTATTTATTTGTTATCTCTCACTATGGGGTACAGCAAAGCAAGCAATAGTCAACAGTACCTCTGGATTTCTCTCTTGATCAATCTAGGCACAATAACCTCCAGAGACAAGTGAATGCTGCTTCACTTCTGCACTCCAAGTTCTTTTATTTTTTACAGATTATTTATTTACTCAAACAATAACTGGGGTATAGGCAGAGGTACAGGGGGGTAAGAGGATTCACCAAAGACAGAGTAAGGAGAAGAACAGGCAGATATACTGAAATACACTGCTGAGGGGAGCAGCTGGTGAGACAGGAGAGGTCTATCCAGCCATGTGGGTAATTTCCCTGACCTGGGATCGAATTCATGCCTCAGTGACTGGCCTTCTGATGAGCCCAGAGCCCCCAGGCTGAGTCTAGGCATGCCTCAGGTTTGACCTTGCAGGTTCCACGTTGAGTCTGGGTAAGCCTCCAATTCAACCACCCAACCCCCAGGCTGAGGCCGGGCTGGCCTCCTGGTCCAACTTGCAGGTTCCAGGCTGAGTCTTGGCAAGCCTCCTAGTCAACCCACAAGCCCCCAGGGTGAGTCTGGAAAGCCCTCCAGTGAGCTTGCAGCTTTGAGGCTAGTATAAGGAAGCCAGTCCCCAGGGTGGGTCCATGCAGGCCTCCAGGTCCACCTTGCAGGTTCCAGGCTGAGTTCTGGCAAGTCTCCTAGTCCAGCCCCCAGCCGCTAGGCTGGGTCTGGGCAGGCCTCCTGGTAGACCAGCAGGCTCAGGGCTGAGTCCAGGAAAGCCTCCTAGTCAACCCCACAGACCCCAGATTGAGTTTGGTAAACCCTCTGGGTCGACCTTGCAGGTTCCAGGATGAGACCAAGGAAACCTCCTGGTGGAGTCCCCAGCCTCCTGGCTGAGTCCGGACAGGCCTCCTGGTACACCTTGCAGGTTCCAGCCTGAGTCCAGGAAAGCCTCTTGGTCCACCCCCCAGTCTCCAGGCTGAGACAGGTAAATCTGCTCAACCACCCAGCCCACAGGCTGGGTCCAGGCAGCCTCCTGGTCATCCTCACAGACTCAAGGCTGAGTCCAAGCAAACCTCCTAGTCGAGCCCCCAGCTCTCAGCCTAGGTCCAGGCTGACCATATGGTTGAGCTTGCAGGCTCCAGGCTGAGTCCAGGAAGCCCTCCGTGTCCAGATTACAGGCTCCAGGCAAGTCAGAGGAAGCTATCTGGTTGACACCCCATTGATCAGGCTGAGTCGTGGCAGCCCTCCAGGTCAAGCTTGCAGGTGCCAGGCTGAGTCTGGGTTAGCTTCCTAGTCGACTCCCCAGCACTCAGGTTTAGATCCAGCAGGCCTCCTGGTCCTGCTTGCAGACTCCCAGCTGAGTCTGGTAAGCCACCTGGCGGACCTACCAGCCCCCGGGATGGGTCCAGGCCAGCCTCCTGATCGACTTTGCAGGTTCCAGGCTGAGTCCAGGAAAATCTCCTGGTCGACCCCCAGCCCCTAGGCTGAGACCAGCTGGCCTCCTGGCCCACCTTACAGGTTCTTGACTGAGCCCAAGCAAACATCCTGGTTGAGCCACCAGCCTCCAGGCTGGGTCCAGGGAGGCCTCCTGCTCCACCTTGGAGCTTCCAGGCTGAGTCAGGGAAAGTCTCCTGGCAAGTCCCCAGCCCTCAGGCTGGGTCGTGGCAGGCCTCCTGGTCGACCTTGTAGATTCCAGGGTGAGTTCAGGCAAGCCTCACAGTCAAGCCCCAAGGCTGAGTTCAGGAAGCCGTCTGTGTAAGGTAAGCTTGCAGCTTCGAGGAAAGTCAAAGGAAACAATTGGTCAACCCCCCAGACCCCAGGCAGGGTCCAGGCAGCCCTGCTGGTCGACATTGCAGGTTCTAGGCTGAGTCTAGGAAAGCCTCCTAGTCAACACCATAGGCCTCAAACTGAGTGCGGTAAGCCCTCTGGGTTGACTTTGCAAGTTCCAGGATGAGTCCGAACAAAACTGGTTGAGCCCCCAGTCTCCAGTCTGGGCCCTGGCAGGCCTCCTGGTCCACCTTGCAGGTTCCAGCCTGAGTCCGTGAAAGCCTCCTGACAGGCCCAAGGCCCCCAGGCTGGGTCCGGGCGGGTGTCCCCCTCGACCTTGCAGGTTCCAGGCTGAGTTCAGGCAAGACTCTAGTCAACCCCTAAGCCCCCAGGCTTACTCCAGGCAGGGGTAGCATTCTACCTTTCAGTATCAGGCTGAGTCCAGGCAAGCCTCCTAGTCCACACCCAAGCCCCCAGGGAGAGTCTAGGAAACTCTCCAGATGGAGCTTTCAGCTTCCAGGTTAGTCAAGGAAGCCAACTGGTCAACCACACAGGCTGAGTCCATGCAGGCCTCCTCGTCAACCCTGCATTTTCCAAGCTGAGTCCAGAAAAATCTCCTACTCAACAAGCTAGCCCACAGGCTGATCCCAGCAGGCCTCCTGGTCCGCCACGCAGGCTCGAGGCTGAGTTCTGGAAAGCCTCCTGGAGAGCCCGAAACCCCTGGTTGGGTCTGGGCAGCCCTCCTGGTTGTGCTTGCAGGTTCCAGGCTGAGTCCGAGCAAACCTCCTAGTTGAGGTCCCAGCCCTGAGGCTGGGTTCAGGCAGGCCTCCTGGTCGAGCTCGCAGGTTCCAGGCTGAGTGCTGGCAGCCCTCCGTGTCTAGCTTGCAGGTTTCCGGCTAGTCTGACGAAGCTGCAGGTCTACACCCCAGCCCCCAGGTTGAGTCCTGGCAAGCCCTCCGGTCAAGCTTGCAGGTTCCAGCCTGTGTCTGGGCAAGCCTCCTAGTCGACCACAAGGCCCCTGGCTGAGTCCGGGAAGCCCTCCAGGTAGAGCTTGTAGCTTCCAGGCTAGTCTGAGGAAGCCAACTGGTCGACCCCCCAGCCCCAAGGCTGGGTCCATGCAGGCCACCTGGTCAACCTCGCAGGCTCCAGGTTGAGTCCAGGCAACCCTCCTAGTTGACTCCTCAGCCCCCAGGCTGAGTCCAGGCAGCACTCCGGGTCATCCTTGCAGGTTCCAGTCTGAGTGCAGGCAAGCCTCCTGGTTGAACCCACAGACCCAAAGTGGGTTGTACAGGCCTCCTGGTCCACCTAGCAGGTTCTAGGCTGAGTCCAGTAAGCCTCCTGGTCTTACCCCCAGTCAGGCTGAGTCTTGGCAGGCCTCCTAGTCCACCTTGGAGGCTTCAGGCAGAGTCCTAAAGCTTCCTGATCCACCTCGCAGGCCCCAGCCTGAGTCATGGAAGGCCTCTGTTTTGACCTTGCAGCCTCTAGGCTGACCCAGACCTAGGACCTCAACCAGGCAACCCTCTTTTTCATCCTCGAAGACCCCAGGCTGGGTGGGGCACCCTCTGATTCGATACCCCAGCCCCCAGGTTGAGTTTTTGCAGGCCTCCTGGTCCACCTCACAGGCACCAGGCTGAGTCCAGGCAGGTCTCCTTGTGTACACTGCAGGTCTTCTTGTGGACATTGATGAGTCTGGCAAGGCCTCCAGGTTGATTTCACAAGCTCCAGGCTGTTTCTGTGCAGGCTACCTGGTTGCCCTCGCAGCCTCCAGACCCAGTTCAGTCAGGCCTGTTTGACTTCGCAGGCTCTAGGCTGAGTCCAGGCAATCCTCCTGGTCGACCCCCCAGCCCCCAGTCTGAGTCCTGGCAGGCCTCATGGTCTACCTCACCATCCCAGGTTGAGTCTAGGCAGGTCTCCTGATCGAACCCCCATGCCCCAGGCTGAATCTGGGCTGGCCTCCTGGATAACCTCTCAGGCTCCAGGCTATGTCTCCTGGTCTACCTCAAAGCCCCCAGTTTGAGTCTAGGCAGTGCCCTGTGTCGACCTCGCAGTCCCCAGACTGAGTCCAATAGGCCTCCTGTGGACCTCAAAGCACCCACCCTGAGTGTGGGCAGGGCCCTGAGTCGACATCCATATCCTGCAGTGAGTCCTGGCCCACCTACTAATCACCCCAGGCAGCTTCTAGCCTTATACCGGGTAGGCCTCCTTTCGAACTTGTTGACCTCCAGCATGAGTCTGGGTAGGTGGCCAGGTTTACATCGGCAATCTCCAGCCTTATGGTTGACCTTGGCAGCCACTACCTCAGTACAGTTCAATTCCTGGGCGACCTCAGCAGCCTCCAGTCTGAGTCAGTCCTGACTTCTTGTTCAACCGCAGTAGTCTCCAGCTTTAGCCTGGTGCAGCTTGTTGGTCATCCTCCGCTGTCTGAAGGTGTTTCAGTGGCAGACCCCCTGGTTTTCTTCACCCAGCCTCAAGCCTGAGTTTGGACAGACCTCCTGGAGACCTTGGCAGCCTCCAGGCTCAGCGTAGACTGGCTTTCTTTTCAACCTGTCTTGCCTTCCAGTCTACTTTGGCAGCAAACATTTTGAGCTTGGCAGGACCTGGTTGTTGAACTCAGCAGTCTCCAGGCTAAGCCTGGCCTGGCTTTCTGGTCAACTAAGGTAGCTTAGTTTATCCCTCGGGCCAGCCTGTTGGTGACCTTGGCTGCCTTCAGGCTGAGCCTGGGTAAGTCTCCTGATAGACTTAGCCTCGTTTAGGATATCCACATTACCTCCTGGTCAGCCTCAACTGCCTGTAGCCTGTGCTTTTGACCTTCCTGCAGTTGACCTTGGCAGCCCCCAGGTTCTACCCTGGCAGGCCTCCTGGTCCACCTGGGAATCTTCTAGTCTGAGTGTGCATAAGGCATGCCTGTGGACCTTGGCAGCCTTCAGGATGACCCTTGTGCTGCTGTCATTGACTGCTGACTGGGCCTGGGCTCAGCTTAGAAGTTGTCATGGTCGACCAACAGGCAAGTACCAGCCTTTTTATTGTCTAGAACCAACTCTTACATATCATTTTGATAACTTAGAGAATTCTGTCTGATTTTGTTTTATTTTCCAGTGGAAATTTTATGTGATTTTATGAGTTATATTCTAGGACAAACCATGTCAAATCTATAACTGATAATATATTAATCAAGGTTTTCCAGAGCAATAGAACTGAAAAATAAATATTTTAGAAGTATTATATAAGATAATACATTTCTTATGTATGATAGTATATCTGGGTGGTTATGATATATGATGTCAACAATGTTTATTGTGCCTATATGCATGCTGATATATCTCCTTTATTATAGGAACATTGATTGAATGTGATGTTTTGGAACTTCTATATCAATGTATAAAATACTATCTAAATCTTCAAACAGTGTTGTTGAGTAGACTCTTTGGTCAACAAGAAAAACTAACACCCAGAATATTTGTTTATTAGGATGAAAACAAATGCTTTTTTTAAAGTCATCATTTGGAAGGGATTTGTAATTCATCTATAACCAAGTGGTTAAGGTGTCAAGAGATCTTGGGTGTTTGGTGTTTGTCTCAGTTTCTGGCAGGTTTTATGTTTGACATTCTGAGTAGTTTGATATAGTGTTGAGTTGGGGGGGGCAGTACTGGTGGGAAGATCCATAAATTCATTCTTGCACCATTGGTGCAAGAAGGTATTGAGTCTAATAACTGCACATTTCTTGCACATTTCCATATAATTCTCTCCCAAACACGTGTCCCAATAATCTTTTTTGTTTTCTTTGCTGATCCTGACCAAACAGCCAAGGCATCTTCCACTGCCCATACAGCATATTCATTTTAACCACAAGTCACATTTAACCACAAGTCACAAGTCTTTTGACACAAAATGAAGACACAGAGGCACTAATTAAAATCCTGTGATTGGAAGAATATTTCCATGGCTCTGTTTTATGTATGTATTGTTTTAGTGTTTTTTTTTTTTTAAAGTTCTGACAATTCAGGAAATGAGAGTTTAGGAGTGGTGGTCAGGCAAAAGGGATAGTGAGGGTGAGTCTGTCATAGCAGTCACATCTTTATCCCCATGCCTAGTGTCCTCTTCTGAAAAGAGAGAGACTGTCACATTCCAGAATGGGTAGGTGAATCCTCTACCATGTTGTTCAATCTTGGAGAATTTGTCTATCTCATGAGTCCTTGGTTCTGTTTTTAAGACAATCCCTAGGTGGTACTATATACTTTTGTCTCATCATTTCCACCTTTGCACTCACACTCTAAATTGATCCTTCCAGGAATCTGAACTGTCTGTGGCCTTTTCCAGCTCCATCATCTTCTTATAAGAAGGTTTTTTTAGTCACAGGTGTGAGCTGAATAAGAGGCATTGGTCTAACAAGAGTGAGTTTCATAGACTGAAACACTAACCTGGCCAACTTTCTTGTACTCTCTGGCTTCTCTATGGTGTATGGTCCCCAGAACAAAAAATTATAACCACAAGGTATCAAACAAGCAAATTCAGTGGCACAATTATCAGGATGTTTTAAAGATGATGACATCAGGAAAGAAATTACAGATGGGGGGGTAATTAAATGTAGAATATAGAGAAACCAAGCAAAGGGTCAGGATAAATTTTACTTTTTTTTTTAAAAGATAAATTTTAAAACTGATCTTTGAAAGATGATCATAGAACTGAGACATCCAGAGGGGGAGGGGAGATGAGAGAGGCATAGAATTGAGACATCCAGAGAGGGAGGGGAGATGAGAGAGTGCAGTGGACTATGGGTGTGGATGATGGGCACTTGGGTGGCAGGTGTTCTGCTGGGTTACACGGGAAAGGGAATTCTATACCCTAAAGTACTAACATGGATACAGACCAATGGTATTTCAATAAGAGATGTATTGAAATAAAAAAACGTTTAGCTAATCATTCATTAATGAAATTTAGAGAGTCAATGAAATAGGGCAGTGATTAAGTGCCATGAAAATCATATCTGAACTGAAAAATTTAACTTATTTGAAATCTCCCTCAGTCATAGTATTTTCCATTTTTATATAAATTCATTCTATGTTATGTGACTTTGTAGAAAATAGCATTATATATAAATCCAAACACAAGGAATTAAGTAGAAAAACAAGCATTGGTGCATGTGATGTTTCTAAGAACTGCAAACCTTAAAAAAAAAGATGCCTTTTTTATATTTTGTTTTATAGGTTTGTTTTTCAGTTTCCTAACAATTCAGACATAAGAAATATTTTGAAACTAAATAGTACAACGGATGCATTATAAATATAGTAGATGCTATTAAATGATTTCCTCAAATAAATGTTCATATTAACTAAATTTTAGAAACAACATAAATTGGAAATGCTGTATTGAATTTTTAATATTACTGATATGCAAGAGAAAAATAATATGGGTATTATTTCTCTGTAGATTTAATATCAATGAAATATAATGATACTTGATCAATACTTTTAATTAAAACAGAAGATCACCGACAACATTTTTAAGACTAATTTAAAATATAAAGAGAGATGATTTTTTAAAGACAGAAATAAATTTCTAACCCTAGGAAAGTTCATTAAATTTGTAGACAGTAAGGTAAAATTAGATAATTTATTAAATGTGCTCTGAAGTTTCATACATAAACTTTCAATTACGAATTTTGTTCATGATTTGAAAAATTAGCATACTGTGTTATATACAAAAACACAAAACATATCTACTAACATATTCATATATTCCATAATTTGGAATGTTAATATTTCAAATCAGTCTAACCTATTTACATGAAAAAGAAAAGCAATAATAGTTTCAAAGCACTACTCTAAGGAAAAAACTAAGTGATCAAAGTGTCTGCTTATTTTTGGCTCAATTTTTGTAGTAAATAAACAGTATATTATTGACAAACATATTTTCTTAAAAGAGAATTTGAATGATAGAAAATAAATATATAATGCTATATATAAGCACAGTATAATGTATAATATGTATCATATATCATATATATTACCAACTATGTAAATGATAGATAATGCTATATGATCAATATTGACAGGTAACATTTTGAAATTTATGTTAAAGTTAACAAAACAATGCTGCAACTCTATAACTGTAATTTCAGTCTCCTCCCTGGATAGCAGCATTCTGTTAGGAATTATGTTCATTACTAATTGATGTTTTATGCAATTTCAATGACTTAGACACTTTAATAGCAAAATTAGAAAGTTCTTTCAAAAACCTATGAAAAATAATGTAATGCATCATGTAAAATTACAGTATGTTATATAAGATTGTGTCAATGAAGAAAGACATAATGGGTTATTAGAAAAGTCATGATGCATTTTTGCTTGAAAAATATATATGTTGTGACTTTTCAGACAACCTCATGTCATTAATAACCCAGCATAAACTTTGGCTCATTTCTTACATTTTGGAAGACTTCAAGAAGCTTGTTTCTTTTCTGTCATTGTTGCACTGAGAAAAAATGATGATAGCTGATATTTAAGGCTTGCTTTCACTTAATTCTTGGATATAATATGCTTGCAATTCTAGCAAGTTTGGCAAAAATGGTTCACATCACTAGGTATAGAATTTCAAAGAACAAGAAAATACAATAAAGATTTAACTGACAATAATTTTGATCTGTGCTGGCCTATAAATTCAGTGGCTCTGAGTCATGAGACTATTTCTGTAACATAGTCCCCAGGAAAATGGGCGGTAACAGGTTCCCTGCCCCACCCAAGGGAGGGTTGAGCTGAGCAAGTAGGAGAAGAAGCTGCAGAGGAGACAGGAGAAGGAAGGAAGCAGGATGGAGCCAGAAGGAGACTTGGAGGAAGCACGTGGCAGAGAGACATGTGAAGAAATTGCTTGCTTCTTGGTCCTGGACTGGTTGAAACAGATGTGGGTGAGAGACCGGTGTGGAGGTTAATAATGGCAGCTTTGATCTTGAATTTGATTTTGCTCTTTTCCTCCCAGATTTGTTTGGCTGTTTCTGATCCTTTCCTATGGGTCCCCACAGAAAGGTGCTTTAGACTTGTGGCAGGCTTTCAGGTATTGCTTTAGGCCAACCCTGTTTGGCTGGACTTTTACCCACAAGGGAATGGGTGACTTTGGGTGTGGCAGGTAGGTTTGAGGGTTCTGGGGTGCCCCTCTCCCTGCCCTATAACATATCCATTTAATTTAAAATTTAAATAAATTTCAAATTAACTTCTTCATAAACTAGCAACCTTCCAAGTGCTCATAATACACGTGACTAGCAAATATGATATGACAGTGGAAATACAGAATATTATTCTCATTGTGGTATTTTCCATTGGAATAGATCATTAGTAGGATGGGAAATCAATGGTTATTTTTTATATTAAGAATTCATTATCACAGTTCCTAAAGTTTCTGAAATATAAAAATCTGCAATCAGAATTAAAAAGAGGTGAATTAGAAAGGACAAAGATTCAGTGATTAGGTGCTGATTTACAAAATTATATGTACAATACATACGCATTTCAGTAACATTCTCTTTCCATGTAGCATTTTCCTGATTAAAGTTACATTAGCATTTTTATATGTGGAAGTTTTATATAAGAGACCATTCAGTTAAGACCTCGGTCAAATCAAATGTCAAGTTAGTTGTTTCTAACACAGTAGATGACTGGCCTTACTTTCCAGATGGTAAAGAACAGCCCATTTCAGTATTAGAAGATATTTTTGAAAGTCTGAGTGCTAGATATAGCTCTAGGCTAGAAAAATTAAATTTGTTTCTAATTATTAATACTCATCAAGAATCAATTTAAAATGTCATTGTCCTATGAAATTTTGGGACTGAGTTAAAATATATACAAATACATAATATTAAATATGCCTCATGTTTTCAACTATTTCCAAAATATAAAAAAGTTCTTGTGATTAAAATTCAGAGGTTTGTATTATATACAAAATACATACCATTTATTTGAAATTTTACTTATCATTTAGTTCTTTAATTTGATGACATAATAGCCAATATTTCACATCTTATACTATTCAACAGATATTTGAAGTTAAACATAGTACAATGCATGTTTATCTGTTAGTGTAAATACCTCTTAGGAAAAATGTGCAAAGTGCAGGTGGTTTAGAGTATTATAAAGAACCTTATTAACATAGATTGATTCATTCATTATACTCTATCAGGTAGGTCAATGTGGCCTTGGAATTGTTGAATGGGTGTTGCTTAAACATAGTAACTTCCAGCCATTAACTCTTTGAAATAAATCTATACATCTGCTGAAAAAATCTATAATATTAATTAATTTACTGTTAGCCTTCAATCAAGTGAAAGTAGTGTTGCAGGAACCCCTGCTTTTATTCTTATTAGTATACAGTTCTCTTCATATCATGATTTCCATTTTTGTTTAAATCATGCTGAAAATCTCACAGTTTCACCAGGAGAGCAAAGTAAATTGCTATAGAATTCAATTTGGGAGTCTGTGAAGCAATTAAACACTAAAACAGACAAGCAGTAGGGGACTCTTTCAGCTCAGGAGAATAAATTACGAATGATGTTAACACAGTTAACTTAAAAGGGAAATTTTAATGGCTAGGTTCAGATGCAGAGTTTGTAGAGCTCAACGAAACCTCAGAATGAGTGTAAAGCATTGTACTTAAAATCTAATTAGCTCTCAAATAGAATATTATGAACATGTCCTCTATTTAAGCAGTTAGTATTCTTAGTAATTTTTGATTACATAATCTGTTTTGTGGCATAACACAATCTGGATTAGATGAGGGATAAAGGTTGTACATATTTCCTATGTAATTTAAAAGATTAAATTTATAAAGATATTATATCTTAAATATTTAATATATATGTAGATGTATGTTAACATGTATATTATTATATCCTTTTAAAATTCAGCAAATACGTACTGAATGCTTATAGTATAACTTTATTGACTAGGAATTTTTTTAAAAAATGAAAGTCCCTAGTCACTGTTTTTGATGAGTGCTCATTTATGTAAAAAAAAATTGTGGTGCAAATATTATAATCAAGGAATGAAGATAATTTGCCTAAAGCATTAATGAATCTGATAATTGTTTTTTTTTTTACTAAATATTGTTTTTAGACTTTATCCTTAAATTTGAGAATAGTTTCTCCACTATTTAGCCCAAATTTTCTGGCTCAGCTTAGATCACATACATGAAGTTTTAAAACAGTATACCAAGTTCCAGGTTTGCCTCCAACAAAGTCATATCAAATGGTTTTAGAATGCAAAAATATATTTATGAAATGCTTAAATGACTTTCTGTGGGCTTATGTGGATTTTCAGAGTCATGTAGATTCTCTTAAACGTATATCTATCGCCAGTCCCAGAATTATAGAATTGAAATCTCCAAAAAGTCTTTGCTACTTTCTATGTAACAAATGTTGTATATAGTTAGTATGATCTGGTTTTTAGAAGCATTTGTTATTCCAGCCATTTCCCAGGCAGAGTCCACTGCTAACTTAAAAACAAAAACAAAAACAAACAAACAAAAAAAAACCAAAAACCAAAACAAAAAAAACAACCACCAGATTTTTAAAAAATAAAGAATAATTAACCAGATACAACATTTTTGTCTAGGTAACTAGAAGATAAAAAAGAACTCTAATATGTCACTGAAGTATCAATTGTATGAAGCAACTCCTTACTCTAGTGCTAGGGGAATAAAAAGAAGTAGTTATAATAATTTAAATTTCAAAATTTCTAGGCGGGACCTCTGAAGCTGAAATTCAGACCCTTGAAGCATAATGACACCTGGCTGGTACTTGTGCATCTGATTTCTGAAGTCCCCTCCTCCTGGCTAGGGCTGACCCACCTGAGGAGTACCTCTGGCTCTGGAGCAGATGCCTCTGACAATGGGCTTAGTGATCCTGGTTGTGCAAACACTAGTCAAATTGAAGTTTTGTTCAACTTAACTCCTTCCTTTTTTCCTACACATTCCACTTATAAGTGAAACCATCTGTTTTCTGTCTTCATTCTTCTGACAATTTGGCTTAGCATTATTCACTCTGGTTCCATCCTTGTTGTTGCAAATAGCAAAAGTTTAACTCTCTAGCTCAGTGGAATTCCATCGTGTATATATTACAACTTCCTAAACTACCAATTTGTCCTTGGGTACTTAGGCTGTTTCCATAACATAGCTATTGTAAATGTACAGCGGAGAACAATGGAGTGCATGTGTCCTTTTGAATTAGGGTTTTGCCATTCTTCCAGTGGTTATTTAGACTTGGAATGGCTGGATAATAGGGTAAATTTATTTTTAATATTGATAAACCCCCTATATATTTTCATAGAAGCTGGATCATTCTGTGTTCCTACCATGGTGTATGTGGTTTCCTTTTTCTCCACAGTCTCGTCAACATTTGTTATTTCTGATCTTTTTGATATGAACATTCTCACAGGTATGAGCTGGCATTTTATTGAAATTATTTGCACTTCCCTGATGATAAGTGATGATGAACATTTTCTCATGTGCCTGGCAGCATTTGGCATGTCTTTTTTTTATCAAGGTGCTTATTTTGCTCTTTTGCCCATTTTTATTTATTTTTTTCTTTTTTAATCAGTTTTTAGATGTTGAGTTAAATATCTGCATCCATCCAGATTGTATCATTTGTTAGAATTAAAAAAAGTCAGCCACATAGATATATTCTTGTAACAATGTATTGGAACACCTACGGGGGATATATAGATTAAGAAGAAACAAAATCTAAAACAGAATTAGAAAGTACAAAATGCAAATATGTTAATTAGTCAAGGCCTTTGACACCATTGGTTTAAACCATGGTATAGTTAATTGAATGCAACACTGACTACTAACATAGCAAAGATGAAATTGATGCCCAGTGGTTGACACACACTGAAAGTAAGTCTTAGGCAATTAAGATGCCCCAGCATTGAATGCGGAATGTAGATTTCATGTCAAAATCAATGCCATCCTAAAGTACATTATAATTAATGTTCAAATCAAAATATGTTTTAATCACTCAATAAGCTTAATGACATTCAAAAACATCTTTGAGACGATTATTCTTGGGTTAAAAATATATGCTACAATTTATTTTGTCCTGTGTAAATAAAGTGACTGAAATAAACTCTAAGGTTATATATTTTAAATATGTATTTTTTTGCACTTTAATAATGACATATACAAACATATACTGTGCAAACCCACTAAAGTACTCTGAGATGCTACAGGGCACATAACAATTCTACCATAATAAACCCAAAACTCAGTGTTAAAATGAAAGTGACTGCACAAAATGCCGCAGGGCAGAATTTTCTCTTTACCTTTTCTCTGGGAAATAAAAGGGACAGTTTTATTCCAAAAATGTGCTTATGTTTTAAAAATGTAGGCATTGATAAAGGCAATTCTAAATTCTTTGTAATATGATACTATTTATGAAAATTTTTAAAAGTCAACAGTATAGTATATACAAATAATTCAACAATCTTATTTTTCATATGGATTGTACTCTTATTTCCTTTTTAGTTTTATAGTTTTAGTATATTTTACTTCCATATGTTTTTGTGTGGTTATTTATTTTCTATATCCTTTATTTTTTATTGAAATATACATTACACACAAAAACAATATAATCCATAAGTATAGAGTTCAGTGATTTTTCACTAATTGAGCAAAATTATAAAAAAAAAAATCTACATCATGAAATGGAACATTAATCGCAGCACAGAATTTCCTTTGCAATTGTTACTCCTCCCTTCAGGGTTACACTATTTTTGAACTTTGTAAATTACCTTAGCCTGCTTCTGAACTTTACATAAATGCAATCTAACTGTTTTATGTTTTACTTTTCCCCAAAATATGTTGTGCAAGAATTTCTTCCATATTTTTGAGTTGTTTATTCTCACTGCAGTAAACTATGCCACCACATGAATATAGTACAAAATATCCATTCTTCTGTTGAGAGACGTTTGCATCATTTCCATTTTGGGTCTATTGTGAATTGCAATATTATTAACATTCCTTTAGTGAAGATATGAGACATTTTTATTGGAGACATCACTCGAGTTTTAAAACATCCATAATTACAATGAATTCACAGTATGTTTTCCATGTGAGAGATGAAGGCTTGCATTTTTTTCAATAGTGAAAGTAAAAAAACTGAAAATCAAGAGTATTAACTGGTTTGCAAGGGCACATGGAAAAGATACCTCAAAAAGAGCAGTCATTATGTATCCAAACAGTCTCCAGGGTTCTAGATAGTAAAGGTTCTAAGAACTTTGAGGGGATATAGACTGAATGAAAATTAGAAGTGATGGTTTAGCTGAAAAGTGGGCCCCCAAGTTTTCCTACTTCCTGTAAAATTCCCACCTCTCTTGAGTGATATTAGGAACTGTGACTATGATGGATGAGGTTACCAAAATTATGCTATTTTATTGATATATGGCAAAGGAGAAGGACCATTTTAGAGATGTCTCTAAGGACCCTTAATAGCATGATGTTGAATTAGTGAAAATTATGAGTCTTTTAGAACTAATGTAATCTGCTGAGTCCTGTAAAACAGAGAAATGCTTCTGCTGCTGGGACTTGTTATGGAAAAAGCAACTTGTAGGGGTTGAGATGCTCAAATATATGCCCCCAGGGAACTAAATTCAGCCAACAATTTGCATGCATTTAAAAGAGGACCTTAGATGCGAGTAAAATGCGCCCAGCCAATACCTTAATTACTATCCTTTGAGAACCTAACCAGATGATTCAGCTCAATGTAACTTGACTCAGCACAGGGAACTGTGTAAGAAAACAAATTTAAAAAGGGGATTTATTAAGAAGCTCTATTTGTCCTAATTTCTTACATAGGGATAGAAAACTGTTAATGATTTTGGCATAGGAAAAGATGCAGTGCAATTGCAATACCTTTATTGTGGGAGAAGCCTTGACACTGGGCACTGGACTGTGATAGGGAGGGAGAGCAGAGGATGGAGAAAGTGTAAATCAGTATTTGCCAAGGGCTAGCAGAAATCTTGATATGAGGATATTGTAAAGTTCAAAAGGAATTGAGGAATTGCAAGTAGTGGGATCCTTGCTATGTTATAGTAGAAAACTTAGTCAAATTGTGTCCTCTACAGTTATATGGAAAGAGAAAGTTATTAAGCATTGACTTGAATATATTTAAGTATAATTTCCAAGCATAGAGTTCAAAGTGCTAGCTGGTTTTGTCTTTTTGATTGCAATAAAATGTGAGAAGATAAACAAAAATGAAGGGAGAACTAGTTAAATATAAGGTACCAGATTGGGATGATTTTCAAAATTCTTAATCTTTTGAAAAGGAAAACATACTGAAATTTGGAAATGACTACTGAAATCAAGATATGAAAAACAATTTTGCTAAGAATTCACGAAAATCAAAATGTCAGAATGCACTCTGACCTGAGGAATTCTTTGAGATTGAGAGTGTGCCTCGTAGGATGTTTCAAATATACTGGAGGGTCCCTAGGAAAGACATTGTCTCTCAGCCGGAGCCACAGTTAGAGAAAAAGATTATCTGAAAAAGATTTGTGGCTGTGGCTTTTGTCTAATGAATTTAATACCCTTGAAATCCATGAAGGCTCATAGAGTCCTTGAGAAAATTGTTTCAACAGTACTATCAGTTTGGACTGAAAAAGAAGAGTACGTAATGAAACAAGACTGCCAGTCTCAGAATTCTTCTGGCAAGAAAGAATGGCATAAAACTACTCAACTACAAACACCTAATACCTTTCATGAAAAAAGAACAATGACTCAGGTTAGAACCAAGATGCCAGAGTTGTAGCTACGATTCATGAAAGACTACAAAGATTCTGAAACCTAATCAAGGAGCACCCAGTGTTTGCCCTGATGAATTTCAAAACTCACAGGGTCAAGTGACTGACATTTACATTCTACTCTTTTTTAAAAAATTAAAGTAACTTTGCATTATAACACTGTACATTTCAGGCATTCATTGTTGAGAATCAAAATGTGTATAAATTACATTAAGATCACCATTAAAAGCCCAAATCTATTTCATGGTCTTCTATTTTGAACTAAATGACGATGGTTATTATGCCATGTCTGCCCCACTTTTGCATATTAGGAGTGTCAGGGACCTTTAGATCTGCCCATGGATGGAGAATAATTGTATCCTATGATTTAGATTATGAAAATTTGAACTTTGAAGCTCTAATGGGTTGAGACACGTGGGGAGCTTTTGGTAATGAAATATATTCTGTGAGACAGAAGTAAAATATTAGGATCAGAAGATATGTTGTGACTCAGATTGTTTAGATGGCCTCAAGTTTCCTATTTCCCGGTGTGCACTCTGTTGCAGATTGAATGTTGTGCTCACCCCCACCCCAATTCTTTGTTGAACTCAAACCTCCAGGGTGATAGAATAAGAGGTGGGATCACTGGGAGATAATTGGTTTAGATGAGCTAATGAGGGTGGAACCGGTGTGATGGCATTAGTGCCCTTATAGGAGTGGGGGAGACTCTTACCCTCCCTCTCTGTTCTCTTCCCTTGAGGACACACTGAGAAGTTGGCAGTGAGGAAACCAGTAGAGTATCCCCTCCAGAACTGGCCAGGCTGGCACATTAATCTCAGACTGACAACCTCCAGAACTGTGAGAAATAAATTTCTATTTTTTATAAGTCAGCCAGTCTGCAGTACTTTGTTATAGCACCTGAATTACCAAAGATACACTCCTTATTTAAGACCCACCTTGATGCAAAGATACACATCTTATGTAAAACCAAACTAGATTGTGGGCAGGACATTATCTGGAGAAGAGATAAGATCTTTAATAACTTGTCATGAGGTAGCCAAAACTAAATTATTCTGGTTGTACCTGACCTAACTAGATGAGCCATAAAATACAGTTTCAAAGTCAGAGAAGCTCTAGGGATGGATTTGAATGAGCTAGTGGCCTTATACTGAATTTACTGTGGAAATTGAGGACCTCAATTTTACAACCACAAAGACTGACTTTCACTCACAACCTGAATAAGCTTAGAAGTCCCCAGAGTGTACAATAAAAACAGACTAGTCCATACCCTGCTTGTAGATTTCTGATCCCTGGAGCCAGGGCTCAGCTAAGTTATAGTTGGACTCCTAACCCACAGAAACTAAACTATGGTTGTCCTCTTTTTAAAGTTGCGTAGTCTGTTGTGATCTGATATGTTGCTATAAAAATTATCACAGCTGAAAACTGAAAAATAAGTAGAAATATTTCTCCCAAGGAAGCTAAGGAAAAAACCTTTCTAATCAAGGGAAATCACATCCACTTAATCTAAGAAGAATGAAACTGAAGAACATTACAAAACTGAAATGATTTCAGTATGTCTAGAACCAAATTGAAAAGTGAGAAAAAATTACCAACACTTCAAGCATTGTGCCAACCTTTTGTATATATTTACTCATTTACTTTTCACAATAGCATTATCAGTAGGTTTCTTCTTAAATGAAGAAACTGGGGTGGGGAGATTTTCTGTAACTGGCCCCAAATCATACGTTAATAATTGTGAAAAGCAAGATTTAAATGCAGAAAATCTACTTATACAGATCTGTGAAGCCCTCAAATTAAAGATTATTTTCTAGTCAACGGGCAGAAATTTTCACAGGGTTGTTCATTAACAAAAATAGTTTATCTAATTCACTCCTTATATCATGATTTACATAAGATACTAAGATTTAAATAAAGAACAGAGTGAAAACATTTCAGTTACAAACATAATTTTCATACTAGAGTTTTTTCAGGTACTAGTGAAATATGAAAGTTAACGTTTCTGAGCAAAATCAAAGCTTTAGGAAGATAATGCATGGAATGTGTAAAAAACCAGACATGGTAAAAGGGCAAAATTGAACAAAATCAGTAGTACTTCCGCAAATTGCTGAGGATATAGAAATTCTTTCATACATTAGAGTTTAGCCTAGGGTTCCCTGAATCCTCAGTGGCCTGATACCCCTGACAGACACCCCATAGTTACATTTTTTTCCTTCAAACGTCACTAGCAGTTAAGTGTAAGATAGGATCTAACATGTTTGATGTAAAAGTAACATCTGTGGCATAAAAGAATTAAGATTTTGTACAGGTGACCTAGAACTCTATGGGGCTAAAAAATATAAAATCACCATGACTTTCATTAATTATATAGATTTTTATGTCTATCACATGAAGTTTTTGGCTTAAGAATGAACTAATCAACAGAATCAACTAATGCAATTTAAATAACTAAAACACTACATATTATTACATTATATTTACAACAAATCTATAATTTTCACAGAGATTAATACATTATCTGGTAATATTCTTGTTTCTTTTTTTAACTTTGTTAGGAACTATGATAAAATGCATTAATACTGTTTTACTGACAAAAAAGAGAACATAATTATTTAAAGTTACAGTTACATAAAGTGTGAGATACTTGATGAAGTGTAAGGCCAAAGTCCCTTTACATTCTTTTCCTCAATTATAATAGCATCTACCTTGTTTTTGTAATTGTTAAATAAGTAATTATACATAATTTCATTAATGGGTATTTGACGCAATGGTACAGTCCCATTAAATGATAGAATATATTCGTTTCACATTTCAAGTACTCATATTTGAACCTTTCATATTACATAAAGAACTCTATACTCATGTTTCCAGTGTAACTTAATACAATATGGTCCACAAACATTATAATCCATCAGAAACTTATTATTAACTCAGAATCTGGGGTAAGATCCTAAGTCTCCTGATTCATTATTTCATTTTAATAATGTTAGGAGACCCCAATGCATGTTAGTTTGTTAAGTACTGATATATGTACTCCCTTAAATTCTTCTTTATATTACCTATCATAACAAAATCTCGAGCTAAGTCATTTTACTATTGCCTTACATTAATTGACTTTGGCTCCATGTAGATTCTTTTCCATTTGGCTCATTTAACAAATATAATTTCAAACTAAAATCCAATTCAGAGTGAAGTAGGTGATGGCATGAAAATTTAAAATATAAAAGTGAAGAAGAAAGAAGAGGTGGAAAAATAAGCAAACTGCATTTAAAGGCTCATCAACTGCTTGGAAATTTATCAACCAAAAAAAAGCATCATTTTCCTTTACCATTTGATTCGTATTTATAGCCAGCAGTTTGATCAGATGTGAAGGGAAAAGTGTAGTAAATGTGCACAATTTTTGATTGATGTTCTGTGTAACCATAGCTCTAGAGAGGCTATTGCAAAACACTGTCCAGCACTTTGAGGCTTTAAAAAAGCAAAACAAGAAAATATGAATTATTGCAGAGTTTCCTAAAGCAAAATTCACCGGAGTACAACATAAGTAAACCACGGTTCAATGACTTCTATTCTACAGAAAGAGATTTCGTTTGTGATGTATATGAAGTAAAATACCTGAGATATATTCACCTACAAAGTCACCCATAGGGTGCCATGAGAGGAAGTCAAGTGTGGGGTCAATGATGATGGGCTATTCAGAGACTGTTTGATAGATTCCTAGCACTGTAGTATAATAGGACTGTGAAAAGCATTTCCAGTTTTGCTGGGAAATTTTTCATAACACCAATGTCAGTGTAATCTTTGTATTTCTAAAGTAATTCTTTTCTTCCTTTTTTTATTCTGATTTAGATGGAATTTTCTCTTTCCAACATTCTCTGACTCTCTATTACATAGAATAATTCATATATTATATAACCCCCCATCTTTAGTAACACATGCACAAACACATATAGCATGCAGTGACATTTTTACCAAAAAGTTATATATTGAATACACTTTAAATTAGAGTTTTCAATAAAATATTGTCTTGAGTACACTGGTAATTTAAAAAAAGCACTAGAGTACTTAACAGAAGTCTATAATGGCACTATAAATTATATTATCTAAAATCATTGTTATACAGAAATAAAAATAGATTGTGTATTTTCCACATAAAATACTTATAGAAAAAACATTTAAGACATATAGATATGTAGAAAGAGTTTTCAGTGTGTACTTTGACAAAAAGAAATTACATTGGGTGACCAGATTAAGCTTCTTGATGATTGTATTCTCAATATAATAAGGTTCCTCATTACATTCAACCAAACTTATTTTTAGCAAAAAAAAGTGTTTTTTTTACTTATTAACTTATAATTATTAGAATGTCATGAAATCTATTACAGATTACTTTGAATAGATTAGTGATTTATGTTTTAATAAATACATTGTAAGTACCTTATGTCTTTGAAACAAGAATCAAAGCACTTTAGAATTTATATAGCTAACAAATCTTAAAAGAACTAGCATGAATGTTTAACCTTTTCTGTTTCAGTATTCTCATACTAGTTGAACTCATCATAACCCTATCATCTCTCCTGACTTATATTAGTAAATGTCTTACACACTTTCGTGTGTTATCATGTCATTCTTTGCTTTATTTATTCACAATCAGCTAATGTGATTCAAATGATTTAAAACATTCTGTATAATTACACTATGACAAAAGAACCTAAAGTATAAAATGGAGAAAGGAAAGTCACTTCAACAAATGGTACTGGGAAAACTGGATAACTACATGTAAAACATTGAAATTAAACCACTATCTCACACCGTACACAAAATAGCAAATCAAACAAGATTGAAAATTTGGATGTAAGACCTGAAACCATAAAATACATAAAATATAGCATAGGCAAACACATTACAACATTAGTTTCACTGCAATCTATGGGGACTTGACCTCAATAGCAAGGGGGAAAAAAAGGCAAAAACAACAACAACAAAAAAAAAAAAAAAAACAAAAAACAAAAAAACCCAAATAAATGTGGACTACATCAAACTAAAATGGTTCTGTACACCAAAAGAAACTATCAATAAAATGAAAACACACTTTAGTGAAAGACAGAATATATTTATTTATCATACATCCAGCAGGGGACTAATGTTCAAGATCTATAGAGAACTCATACAACTCAACAGCAAGAAAACAACTAACCCAATTTAAAAAAAAAAAAAAAGGCAAAAATGTGAAATAGAAACTTCTCCAAGGAAGACATACAGATGGACAGTAAACAAATAAAAAACGTTTGCACGTATGTTATCTTAAGGTCAATGCAAATCAAAACCATATTAAGGTAACTATCTCAACCCTGAGAGAATGGCCCCTATGAAATAGACCAGCAACAAGTGATGGAGAGGGTGTGGAAGAAAGGAAACCTCATACACTGTGGAGGAATGTAGGCCAGTGCAGCTCCGATGGGAAATGGTTTGGAAATTTCTCAAAGTATTACAAATGGATCTAGCATATGGCCCAGAAATTCCATTCCTAGTTATCTATGCAAAAAATGTAAAAACAATAATTTGGGGCCTCCCCTGGTGGTGCAGCGGTTGAGCGCTAGGCTGCCAGGCTGCCCTCAGCCTCTGCAGCGCAGGTTCAATCCCCCGCTGCCAGCGAGGGTCCCACATGGTGTGCAGACTTCTCCTGCCGCCCGCTGCTCCCCTCAGCAGTGTATTTCGTCGGTCTGCCTGTTCTGTTCCCTGCTCTGGCTCTGGTGAATCCTCTCACCCTCCTGCGCTTCTGACTGTACCTAGTACTTGTATAAATAAATAAATAAATCTTTAAAAAAAAATTTTGAAGTGATCTCGGCACTCTTCTGCTCATTACACAGCTAGTCAGAATAACCAAGTAACAGAAATACCCTGTGTCCAATGACAGAACATGGATTTAGAAGATGTGGTATGTAAACACGTGTGCTATTAAATGCTACAGAGCTATTTAAAAAAATGAAATCTTGCCATTTGCAACAGCATGTATGGAACTCATGGGATGATGCGAAGTGAAATAAGTCAGAAGGAGAAAGACAAAAGTGGATCTTTTCACCCATATGAGGACTATAGATAAGCGAAAGTGATAACAAAACTAAACCAAATGAATCCTAGAAATATGAGCGCAGAATTGAGGCTACTAGAGGGGGAGGGGGAAAGTGGAAACCACAAAGGGGAGGGTGTCCAGTGGACTTTGGTGGAGGCACCAGAGGCGGTTGTGGTGTGGGGACACACATTTGAAAGTTGTGTACCTAAACTCCAAAATTGTGTACTGTGTTGTAAACCAATACTATCTCAAAAAATAATACAATAAAAAGGCTGATTTAACAAGCTTTTCTACAGGAAATTTTATATTCTTAGCTGCTCTGTTTTGCTCATTTTACCAACTAGCTCCTAAAAATTACATAAGCTGAATCAATTGATAAATATGCCACAACGGCATATCTGCAATGCAAATACAATAGTTCAAAACTTAAAAATATAAAATCGCCATATTTTCAGTATAAGTGAACTGCCTAGAAGTTATAACTTGCAAGAATAACACGATTTGGAAACTTGAAAATTTCATATTCTGTGTACAAAAATGTCACTGGCTATGACTATATTCTATTCTATGTACAAAAATGTCACTGGCTATGACTATATTCCACTGCATAAAATCAATCAGTATTGAACCCTATGTCACCAAGTTCTAACTGATTCTATATATTGACTTAAGACTTACTGACTGGTAGTTACGAATGTTGTTTTACATCTGAATAATTATTCATGATAAGGGTGCTACAGAAGTATTACAGGTACAAATTTAAGTCTGTAAGAAGTATTATAGGAAGAAAAGTAAGACTCTCGGGAATGGTTTGGGAAGAGAGAGTGTCAGACCTACATTACCTCAATAAAAAATAACAGAATTGATGGAATTGGAGGGGATTTCTATTAAGTGAAATAAATCAGTAAAAGAAAGGCACATCATGGATATTTTCACTTGCATGTGGAATATAAAAACAATGCAAAGTATCAGACAAAACACAAACCAAATTAACACCGAAATCAAAATGCAAAACTGAGACTACTATCAGGGGGAAGTAGGAGGGAAGTAGGATGAGGTGGGCACAAAAAGAGGCGGAGCTCAGGGACTATGGTGGAAAATTATTTGGTGCTTTGGTGATAGGTGTGGAAAGACAATATGTATCTAAAGAGTTGTGAACCCATAACCCTACACAATATGTATTGTTCTATATCCATCTTTCCTTAATAAACATAATTTTAAAAAGTTAAAGAAAATGAACACAATTTTAAAAGAACCAAGTTAAAATATGGAGGTGTTATTAGCACAGATATTATTCCGTTTAGTTATTATGAAATCCATTGACAGAATATTTGCTATCTATAATTGTATGAGACAAAAACCATGATTAGATGGATTTTCTTTCAATATGATATGCTATGCTTTGTTTTAACTTGTACTATAATTTAATTACTAAAGGAAGACAAATATCCCATACCAATAGTATTTTTATTATATTTTCAGAGAAACTGAAATGGAACTCAAACACTGCTTGATGCCCAAGAGATTTCCCATATAAATGCAAAATTAGATAACAGAATATCACTGTGATTGCTACACTACATTTTATAGTACATTAAAAAATGTTTTTTTTAATGAGGAAGCTCAGTATAATAGAAAGACCAGGAAAACTCAATATGATTCATTTCACCCAACAATACTGTTTAATTTCAGATCTAAGCTTCACAATGGACTAAATATTAGGGAACTCACCAAGAACAAGGTATCCCTAGCCTCCTGGATTACAGTGAAAAGATCTGACACCTTCCATATCACTTATTAACTGTATGAATTTTATGTTATTCTTCATCTGTATTTTCTGATCTGCGAAGTATTAATGTTAACAAAATCTCTATTGTAATTATTGCTTGGAAAGAAATTAAATGTCACAGTTAATTTTAAACTACAAAACACTAAGCAAATGTCAAAAAATATGCAGTAGCAATTTTTTTAGGTGTACCAATATGAAAAATAGATTAGAACCTTTTTAAACCAAATTTTTTAAGTTAAATTCAGTTTTAATCATATGTATAAAGTTACTTAGTTATCTGAATGTCAATTCAAATATTTTTTAATAATTTGACAGTACAGACATTCCAAAATACTCTTTATTGTTTTCTGAATAAAGTGAGAAATATGAGGAAATATAGCAATTACTAGTATATTTTAGAAATTTAAATGGGATGGAGAATTTTTATTTAAAACAACATCTTATTCTAATTCTTTATCCTATCCTTATAACATGTGGATAGGAATTAATTTGCTGGTAAACTCCTCTAATTGACTATCTGGACTGCAGTAGATTACAGATCTCTAATCAAGGCAGATTACTGTTTTTGTGACCTTGAATAGTTTATTTGACTCTCCCTAGCTATTTCTCTTGAACTGGAAAATTAAACCTAAGCAGAACCTCAGTGCCAAACAGATGCTACCTTTGGCTTGAATTGTCTTGGGTAAATTATAAAATAATAATTAATAACTAAGAGCCAGTGCCCAGAAATTATGCAGGCATATCCATTACCTCTGTACATAAACAAATCAATTTTCATTAAATATGTTAATTCCACACAGCATCACTATCAAAGCTTTGCCAATGCCTGAGTGGGCATTATGCCTTATTTTCCAAATCAAGCAAACCATTTTTCATTATTTGTTTTGATTATCTTCAATATGGCCCATCCTAATTGTGTTGAGAACAGGTGCATTTGTGTTGCTAAAGAAACCAAAATAACAGTCTGACTATAAACCTTTTATATGCCATGTGGTGTAATTATTTCATGGGAATACACTGTGGGAAACATTCTACTGATAGGGCCCTTCATATAATTACAGGCCAAATGAGAAGTAAAAAGAGGGCAGGAGAATAATAAATGATGTTTTCCAATAGTACCATTAGTTGAATCAATATATGGTAAAGTTTACTTGTAGATATTTAAGAATTTTTAAAATAAAACCACTGATTATTTAACATCCATTCTTACATTTCTCCCTTCAGATTTTTCTTTATTTGGTTGTTAAAATGAGCAATATATCTATACCCATGTTCCCCTCTCCATTTATCTACATTTTAATTTATGAGTATTTCCTTTCACTTATTCTATTCTTCCATTATTTATTGCATATTCTCAATGTGGAGTGAAATGAAACCAGAAATAGACAAATCCAAGAAGAGTTACTCTTGGAATTCTATATTGTAACTGGAAAAGTAATAGAATATGGTTTGTTTGTGAAAGAACATAATTAGTTTTTAGTAAATGTGTGGATTTTAGAAATTTTTGGAAATTGAGCATATCTTGGAGTTGGGCAGCCACAGTGAGATCGCTGTTTAGGGTGTCAAGCATCCAATCCCTTCCATTTCATTAACAGCCACTCAATTTCTTCTTCCTCTATTTTCTGCTAAAGATATTATTTCCACTCAGCTTCTAGAGGTGATCCTCTGGTGTCTTAAATGAATTCCACATGATGGCATATTACTTAGCAAGGCTGGATTAGGTGTGCTTATGTAGTCCAATTCAAGGTCATCATAAAAATCAGAGAAAATCAGCATGGGTTTCTGAATCTCTACATTGCTTTAGCTAAGATGGCTACTTAACAATGTTGATTTTTATAATCCATGTGCAAGGAATCTATAGTCTCCCCCTTTTCTGTATTGCACACTAATTGTATTAAAGTCCTTTTCCTCTTATGCACTAGAGTATGTTTTGTCTTGATGCAGCAGATGGCAGAACCTATTTAGTGCCAGCAGGTTTGGGGGTTCTGGATGCCCCTCTCTCAGTTCTGTAATATTCTGACCTCATGTTCTTACAATAGCAGCAGCTATATTGACTTAGGACACAGACTAATGACCTCATTTCGCCAATTTAAAGTATATATCTCTGAATATAGTCATATTGTGAGGTACTGTGGTTTAGATGTTCAACATAAAAGCTTTTGGGAGAAACAGTTTAATCAAAAAAAAAAAAAGGGACAAAAAGAAAAGTCATAGATTACAGGAGAAAAAAACACAATGAATACATTTTGAGACCAGGAGGATGGATATTGTTTTCTCAGATTTCTCTCAGTTTAAATCCAAATGAATTAAGGAAGCCGGTCTCCTGTGTTTCAGAGATGAAAGTATTTCAGATATCACAGAAAGCAACTGAAAATACCTGGATAATAAAAACTAAGGTATGCAAGGGTGAGAACTGGGATGAGACGGGAAAGAGGGTGATAGATTTTATTAGGTTGAACAATAATTCAAGTAAAATCTTGATTTTTATTGTATTTTTTGAGATAAAGAGTATAGAAGCCAAAATTTATATATAATTACTTATTTTTTCTAAAAACAGTAACATGGAGTTAAAGCTCAAGTAAATATTTGTTATCTGTATGAAGAACATGATAAAGTAAAACCATGGAAGTGATGACTTTTGTAGGTAAAGTAGAAAAGTAATATCTTCTTATAGAATAAAATAACTCTTTGAAAATCTTACAGATTAGAAAATGTGCCAGAAAGATTAGTAAATCAATACTTTACAATCTATTTTTGTTAAGGTTCACTTTCTTTTCATTAAATATATAATGGAAACATGCTGTGAAGTTACAAAACACATTAGAATTCCATGTTCATTCAATGAAAAAATTAGATATCCAAAGTAAATTATTGAAAAGTATGTTTGCACCATGTTCCCTCTTTATAGAAAATTATTTGACAAAGAATTGTGTCTGTGAAAAATGCCAGAACATATTCACAGGTGTAAAATTACTTGATGGCATTCAACTTCAATCAGGAATCCAAAACAGTTGATTCAGTGGATGCTTGTGAAAGTCAGCTTCCGAAAAGGAGCTTTCAATGAATCAATTTTCTAAGGCAAGAAATTGTTAAAAGGACAGTGAAATGGTTCTAAAATTGTCACCTTTAGGAAATGATATATCCTGAGTATTAAAGACTTAATCTGGACAATATTCAGGTAAATATTTTCCTTCTTTATATTTAACATGTTTTGAACTGTGAGTTGTGGGAGAAGATCTGACCTGTTTTGTTTTTTTTTTTTCCCAAGCATTGTTTTCTCTATATTTTCAGAATGACAGTATAAAGGAACAGTATGTCTAATTTTCCTTCAATAGAAAGAAAATAATCAAAAGTTTCTTCCAACAGAAAATGACAATTGTTCCATTTGCCCACTGTGAGGCACTTAAATTTTAAGCCATGTTTTGCATGGGTCTTGATATACATAGTCTTGATAGTTATAACTGATATTCTTTCAATTAGAGCAATTCTCTTAGAAAATTTTAGTCACTTCATTTACAGAGCTAGAATTGAGCTAATGGTTTTGAATAATTCTGAACGGAAGCATGGGGCTGTGGGGACATTTTGCTGCAGTACATGCTGTGCTCCTATACAGAATCAAAGGCTGAGTAGAGGACAATGAAAAATTCCAAAATTATTACATTGTTCATTCCCTGCTGATTATGTTCCCCAAAGTTAAAACAATTTAAATATACCACTAGTATTTGGAAGAACTTTAATTAAATCTGCTTCTTTGTTTTTTTAACCATATTCTATTTTGTTTAGATAATATTTCTAGCATTATCACTCAATATAATGTAATACATAGATATGTATAAGGTATTTATTTGCTACATATATTTTAAGATTAATTATAAAAATTATTGAAAATTTGAGATTTGTTCATTAGAATCATAGATCTAAAATTTAAAAGGCAATAAAAGGAGATACTTCCATGTTTGTTTTTAACAAGGCATTAAGAATGCCTAAGGAATATATTTGAGTAAATAATAAATCAAAATAAGAAAACATCTCCCTACATAGATTCAAAATAATTTCTCCTGCATGCGGAATGCATCAGATGTACAAGAGAATAATATTATGCACAATAGCCAGGAATATGGTATTAGTACTGGGAACAACATTGAATATTATATTAGCCACATTTCTTGCACAGTAAATCTGATTTAAAACTATTCTATAACCATATGAAGATATTTATTCAATGATGTTCTACTCAAATTTATGTAGCCATAATTAAAAATGCTTTTAATATACAAATAAAGATTTAATATGGTCTTTTATTTAAAAATATGACTTTGGTTGAACATTTATATATATAATTATTTTGTAATATTATATTCTTTTTTTCTTTTTTAGAAGTCTCTAATTAAACAATGGAATGGCCAGTTTTCCACTTGCTCCAATTTAGGGAATTTATAACAGCAATCTTATAAATTTAGATTATGAAGTTTAGAGAAATATTACAAGAAAATGAGTGCACATTTAAATTCTTTCAATTTTAAATAGTTGTATGTGAAACGTCATCATTTGTACATTTTTATTCTTTTCAATGAATTATTCTGTAACGATGATTTTGTTCTCAAAACATTAAAATGGAAAGGAAGTTTCACATGCATCAGCTCACACAGACAGGAAGGACAGCATCCTTTTCTTCAATTCAGAATATGCAAAATCAGGCACAGAGAATTTGAGATTTGCTTAAAGTCATGCTCATGCATAGGTCAGTAAACTGTGGGCTAGTTTATTCTGCAGTAATAATCAGCCCCAAATCTGGGACAGCACAGTGTTAAGTTTCTGTCTTGTTCATCAAAGTCAGTGTCCAGGTTTGATGTTAGATGGACACATCCTTGCTCACATTCATGTCACCGCTACAGTGAGGCTGGGAACTGCAAATCAGGTAGCAGCTCATAAAACTCAGGAGAAAAGTAACACATATCATTGCTACTCAAATTTCACTTTTAATATCAAGTTGCATGGTCATTCTTATATGCATGCAGCAAAAATACACCTATTCTTTCTTAAAACTGTTATGTACTCAGATAATCAGACTCAGAATCTATACCCTCTGGATGATGCTCATGGGCGCTACACAAAAGGAAATGTAGAGCAGTCTCTACATTATGTTGTGTTTTTTTTTTTAAAGATTTATTATTTATTTATACAAGAACTAGGGTATAGGCCAGAGGTGTGGGAGGGTGATGGAATTCACCAGAGACAGAGCGGGGAGCAGCACAGGTAGACGGATGGAAGACATTGCTGAGGGAAGCAGCAGGTGAGACAGGAGAGGTCTGTTGCACCCTGTGGGTTTCTCCATGGCTGGCTGGGAATCGAACCCACACTGCAGAGGCTGCGGACAGCTTCACAGTGCTGTGCTCAACCCGATGCGCCACCGGGGGAGACCCTCTACAGTATGTTTTGATGTAGCTCTTCCTGTACTCTCTACATCCCCTCCAAATACAAAAATAATAAATTATACAGGACCAAGACACATTACACTCATCGAGTTACAGCAAATTTGAAATCTGAGTGGAAAGGTATTGTTTGGGACCTTTATCTAGACTCATTGTTCATTTCAATTCTGTTACCTGGAAGAGAATCCCCCAGATACTCTCCTCCTTAAGGTTGACATGAGCCTCTGAAAAATTCTTTACTTGCTAAACACATTAAACATCTGAAATGGGCACTGAAGAATAGGAGCTGTCTGTGTGTTGAACAAGTTTCTTAAATCTACATTTTGCTCCGAGGTGTTTGCGGTCTAGAGATGTTTTAAGAGTTCACATTCACAGATTATTTTGGTGGATAGGTTGTTTATGTGTTATTGTTTATTTATGGTTTGTTCATAGTCTTAATTTTTTCCTGTCCAAACTCACTACAAATTTTATCAACATTGTATTTGATTCTAATCTACCCCAGAATTAATAACCATACCCACAAATGTTTGTTGAAGCTACTACCTAGGGGTTTTTACATCTTCCTTATTGCACCATATTTTATAATTTTTTACTTAAATTTGGGAACCTTCAGAATTTCAGAGTCTCATGGGAAAGTGATACTTTTAGTCATTTTTCTCTGATCCATGCTTTTCAAATGAAAGGATTGCTATATGCTACCATACATATAGCTATTTTATCATTGGGTGTAAAAGTTAATGTTTTGATTTAATTCTTGACATATGAATCAGGTTGCTCCAAAAATTTTATATTTTATATTTTACTGATTTTTGTAGGGTCATCCTTGCCTGGTCTTTCTCTACAACTACTGGAATATGTGTACACTCTCTAGTCCTTTTCATTCCTTCCTGCAAGTGCCCTAATGATTTTGAGCATTTCATTCCTTCTTATAATAGCATGCCAAGCACTGACATAAACACACACTAATGACTCTCCAGTCTCATTCTGTAGTCTTACCAAATTTATGTTGTGCATTACCTGTTTTCTTATCACTAGCGACAATTTTTCCAAACATAATTCCCTGCATTTTATTTTTTTATGATTTATTTATTTACGCATATAAGAACTGGGGTGTAGGCAAGAGGTGCAGGGCTTGGGGTGATAGGATTCACCCGAGGCAGAGCAGGGAGCAGAACAGGCAGATCTACTGAAATACACTGCTGAGGGGAAACAGCGGACTAGACAGGAGAGGTCTGCTGCACCATGCGAGTCAGCTCCCTGCCCGGGGATCGAACTCATGTTGCAGTGGCTGGCAGTAGCTTGATAGTGCTGAGACTTTAACCCCTGTGCCACCAGGGAGGCCCCCTATTTTTCTTCATTAAGACTTCAATAAGAGATTCTTAGTCAACTGTTTTATATTTGTTGTTATGATTAAAAACAATATCTATGTCTAGATATCAATATCTGCTTTAGTGAAGATGGGCTATGATATGAAAAGTGAGATTAACATTGACTGAAGCAAAGAGTCTTATTGGATACAGATTCTTTATGATTTTGTAGGTCATTTCAGTTATTTCAGTTTGTTTGGATTTAATAAAGTATAATTAGCAATTGATTTTATACTTGGATGAGAATGTAAGTCCAAGATGAGTAGGATATTACTGTATTTCTTTAAAAACATTGAATAATAATTATGTTGTAAGCTTTATTAACTTCTTAGCTCAATTATCCTTTGTTTTCCATAATAGGATGATAGTAATAATCAACCACCAGTTGGGAATATGCTTTGTGCTGTTTTCTTCTAGTAATTAGTAAAGTGATTGAATATCCACTAAACAAAGTTGGGGAATTTGTAAAGACCACTTGGGAGAATGTGTGCATTAAACAACCATAGTCTTTCTATATTCACTACGCTTTAAACCTAATTAAACTCAAGAGAATCCAATTAAATGAAGGGGAAACAATAAAGCAATGAAATGATTTGAGCATGAGTTTGATACTTGTAATCCAAAATTCTTTAAGAGTTAAACCCTATGATTAAAGTTTTAGGAAGGGGTAAATGGACTACTTGTAAAAATGGCAGATTCTACCTAATGCATGAAATCATTAAAGACAACTTTGAAAATGAATACCGATATATATACTGTGATGGTTTCACTGGTTCAAAGAAATTTACTTTATTTTCCTCCCTCTGGTAGTAGCGCATATAACATATATACACATGTACATTATATAGACACACACATGCACACATATATCATGAAACATTTTGAGTTCTGCTATAGCAGTTTAAAATTCAAGCAAGGTAATAATTCTAATTAGATAACTAGAGCATATGTGATAAAATTTAGAATCATTAGATTAATTGAATAACTATTAAAATTTAATGAATAAATCATTTCAAAGAGATCATTAGAAAATTATGACACACTACTTTTTTCCTGAGATTATCTTTTGAAAATCAAAACTCTACACTCTTCATTCTCTGTATATTTACTATTTATTTCTAAATAATTCCGAGAACCCAATCATCCCAAAAGAAGCAATAAAATAAAAATGTATACCCTGTAACATAAAAAAGACATTAAAATTTAAAAATGCATTTAACGTTGACTAAAGGCTTGTGATATATCATTAAATGGAATGAGTATTTTAAAAAGTCTACACCATGAATTGGGTGATCTCTTTGTTATATAAAAAATATAGACATAGAAAATGGGTTTCCACAAATCATGCTATCATGTTAGCTGCTTGCCTATCTCCCTTCCTTCAGCAAATATAGATGAACTATCTATTTTGCAGAGGAAAAAAAGGGAGAGTAAATAACAATGGGATGATGACGTCAAACCTGGGTGTGTGTGTATGTGTGTGTATGTGTGTGTGTGTGTATGAATTAGTTAATATCATTAACATTGGTATTTTTCAGGAACTGGAGTAGTAGTTCACCATAGAAAATGGAGATCAGGAGACTAGTGATAGAAAAGGAATTCAGAGCATAAAAGTTGATCTTTATTATTCACACTTAAATCTCACACAATTAAGTGAGGAAAAGATCCCTTACTAAGTGAAAGATTTCGTTCTCTGGAATGGTATTAATGTACCATGATAAAAACAGAAATGAAGTATACCTTTGTAAAGTGAAGAAACAAGTTTCTTTATCCACTTAATTTTTGTAGGCAGGAAATTGAAGGGTATTTCTATAGATGATATAAATTGCTCAAGCAAAAGACCAATACATAACGATGCTTGGATTTTCTAATTGCAAAAATTATCTGTATAATTTTAACTGTATGCAGTATATTGGTTTCTTCTTCATAGAAATAAAGCCACATTCCTAAGATTTGCTTGTAGATAAAGTTCTGGAATAAAAATTTTACAATTCACTAAATTTTGATAAGTAGGAATGAAATGGGAGTTATCTTTCTGGTGCTAATGCTGTGTAGGCGGTGCTAGTTGTAAAACAGAACTGCTGAGAAAATTCAAGGCACCCTGATCCAGGACACAATGTCTGCTCACCGTCATCACAGAAGTGCTGGTTAGTTGTTATAGCAGCAGTGGATTCCTGTTTTATATGGCATGTATCATATTATGTGCACTTGAGCAAAACAATTCAAAATATCAGTCTAACTTTTCCTCTTCCAGACCTTTAATCAAATTTTGATTACTTAATCCCAACTTATGAATGGGTTTCTATAACCTGCATTAAGACTATATGATAGAATAGCTAAATGCCTTATATTAAAAACCAGCATTGTGCCCTCAACCTTACACACACACACACACACACATACACACACACACACACACACACACACACATACACTCACTCATATATCTGGGCAGAGAATCTAATCAGATTTTTGTGCTTCATAATTTAATATGAATGAAAAATCAGTGAAGCCATTGTATTTCAGCTAAAATGCATCCCGCCTATAATAGCAAGAAACATGTTACATGTAAAATTGAGTTAAGAGAGCAAAAAATATTTTGAAATTTAGAGGTCAATTCCAGTTAAAATATCTAGATAGCTTGAAAGGGGTTGATTCTGGGAGCAGAAAAAATAGGAGGGACATTGAGAGGTTTATACAAACCTTTCAACAAAGTTAGAATATTTATTTTATATACCTCAATTATTAGATAGCAACATTAAAAAAGGAAATATTGAAATAATGCTGACATTTGTGGAACTAAATGTATTTGCAAAGCTTTTCCAGTTTAAATGCATACATAGTGTTGTGTACTCTATGTACTCATCTGTGGTATTCAATGAGCTACTATATGTTTATGTTTTAACATATATATTTATTAAAATATAAAATGATCCAGCAATTCCACTCCTAGGTATTTACCCAAAGGACACAGAAACATCAATTCCAAAGAGCACCTGCACTCCTATGTTTATAGCAGCACTGTTTACAATAGCTAAGCTTTGGAAACAACCCAAATGCCCAAAAATAGATGACTGGATCCAGAAGATGTGGTACATATATACCATGGAATATTACTCAGCATTCAAAAAAGATAAACACATGCCATTTGCAGCAACATGGATGGCACTGGAAGGGATCATGCTCAGCGAAATAAGCCAAAAAGAAAAAGAAAAATACCGGATGGTCTCACTCATAGCAGGAATCTAGAAAACTTAAATAAGGGACCAGGAAAATGAATATAAGAAAGTGAAAATCAAAATCAACAAAAAACTATGAACCAGAGACACTTTTTGGGGGGTGGGGGGCGGGAGGGGAAGGATTGGGGTCAGAATGGGGCGTTTGCAATTGTATGGGGGAATATAAAAATAAAATTTAATATTTAAAAAAAAATAAAATATAAAATGGTAAATTTCTCAGTAAAATTTAAATATGAAGATGTTATTCATGCAATCCCAATTTATAGTGTATATATACATAAATTGTTTCTTTCTAAATCCATTAGTATTGGTTACAATTTTAGGTAATTAGTTCAATAAAAATTATTAGACAAGGTGTTATAAAACTAGGATTAATGCTAAGAAACTCAAAATGGATTTTCCACAAAATAGAAGTCAAATGTATAAAGTGTTGAAGGCAAACAACTTTAAAAAATGCCTTTTTTGTTTTCCACGTTTTGTGTTTGAAGTTCCTTACTGTTTTACGAACTAAAGAAATCAAAATGAAAGGACTTAAAATTGAAAGGAGAGGAGCAGTAGTTTATTGATTTTCATTTTAAATAAAGACCTTGGGCCCCAAAGACACCAGTCAATTCCTTTATTCCATCTCCTGAGTTTCAAAAACAGTAATTGGAAAAAAAGTTTCTGTCTTTTTGGAGAGTAACAAAAAGATACCTGCTTCCTCATTTTTAATAGAACTTCCTCTACTTTTTTTTATTATGATGTGTGACTACAGATACCAGATGAATCATTAATCTACTCATATGGCTCTGATTCCAATTGCTAAAGTCATTACTTAAGATTTCTGTGTCCTAGAGTATAATCATTGATTAGTTCTATCTTAATTTCTTTCTCTAAATTGTTGTTTAATTTCTTGAAACCAGGAGATCTATTATTTTAAAATATGTATGTCTGTGCTGATGAGTCTAGAAGTCACTTATGTACCTACATTAATTTGGGCAAACACTAAATTCATGAAATATATCTTTAGAACCGCTAACATGTCTTCATTTTCTAAGGCATTCAGTAATGTCACAGCTGGAAAATTTTTGCCTTAACAGTAGGAAAGAAAATATATGGTATGTGTTTAGATGTGAGGAAGATAAATAGAATCCTGGCATCTGGATGCTAGTGAGAAGTCATCCTACTGTGACTCTTGACTGAGAATAATGGACTAAATGAGTGAGCCTGGAGACAGTCAACCAATTAAGTTCCTGGGGATGTGTGAACTTTGTAACCTTAAACATTGGCCACTGTTTTTGTAAAGAAAATCCAAATTTCTTAAAAATTAGTTGCAAAATCTACCTGATAAGACTGCAAAAATAATAGTAGGACTTTAGGTTATGGTTGTTCTAACTCTGTTCAGTTGTGTTCTCTCTCTCCCATAATAACAGTAAATTATTTTTTTAAAAAAGATTTATTTATTTATACAAGAACCGGGGTATAGGCCAGATGTGCGGGAGGGTGAGAGGATTCATCAGAGACAGAGTGGGGAACAGAACAGGTAGACTGACTGAAGTACGCTGCTGAGGGGAGCAGCAGGCGAGGCAGGAGAGGTCTGCCACACCATGTGGGTTGCTCTGCGGCCAGCGGGGATCAAACTGGCACTGCAGAGGCTGGGGACAGCTTCACAGCACTATGCTCAACTGCCTGCACAACCAGGGAGGCCCTACAGTAAATTCTTTACAAAACGTATTAAATAAAACATTAGAAACCATGTCCATAAGATTTATACCAGTAAATAGTTCTTAGTAGTAGTAAAATATGTTCAAACACTTATATCCCCCAAATAACTAATTTATCATGTATAATATTTCTGGCATCAAGGTAATAATAATTTTATTAATCTGAAAGACATGACCTTATTTTAAAATTACATTGGCATTTCCATCAAATTCATTTGGATTTTAATTTTCAGAGTTTTAAATTCATAACAAAACTAAGCAGAAAACCCAGAGATTTCCCATATCAACCCTGTCCTCAAATATACACAGCCTCCTCTGCCATTAAAATTCCTCACTAGATTGGTACATTTATTACAATTAATCAATATACACTGATGAATCATTATGACCCAAAGTTTATATTAGGTTCATTCTTAGTAATTATAAGTGTTACGGATTTTGACAAATGTGTAAAGACATATCCACCATTGTAGCATCATGCATACAAAATTTATTGCCCTAAAACTCCTCTGTTCTCTGCCATTTTATCCCTCCCTCTGACCTAACTCTTGATAACTGTTGGTCCTTTTACTATCTATGGATTTTTCTTTTCCAGAATGTCCTCCCTTTGTATTTGACTCATTTGCTAGTCTGGCTCAAAGAAGTCAGAGATACACTTTATTTATTAGATTTACTGGCTTAATACAAAGGATATTAAATAACACAACTGAAAGTCAGATGAAGAAATCTATAGAGTGAGTACTTGGTAGCAGGCACTTCTGTTCCCATGGCTCTTGGAGCCAGGCACAGGGACATGGCAATACATTGTAGTCACCAATGTGGAGGTTATCTGAGCCCCATCTTTTTGGAGTTTCATGGAGCCTTCTCTGTATGGGCATTATTGATTAAATCATTAGTGATTGGTGATGAATTTAACTTCTAGCCCCTTTTCTCCCCATGCAGGTCAGGAGTTAATGATCAACAAATGTTATTACTATTCACAGTGGTGTTCAAACAGAATTATTTTGTTTATGAGCCATGTACCAGGTGATTTTCTTATCTCACTCTTCTTCACAACAAACAACCTTTCAAGTTAAATGTCATCATTTAACAAGCTCCTAGTTTTTGAAAGTAGGAGCTCCTAATTCAGGAGCTTCTTGCTCTGAAGACTTTAGAAAGTTTTTAAAGCTCACACACACTTGAACAAAGAATTATCTAACCTTTCTTATGCTACTTTACACTAAGAATTTCATTAAAACTCAGTTTAAGTGATTTCAAAAAAACATAAAATGACTCATGATTTCAAATTCACTTTATACCGTCAAGTGGAGCATCTGTGTTTCTGGGTGTTTATTCTGGCCATGATTCCATTGTTCAAAATATTATAAACTCATTGCATTTGGGTATGCTTAGTGTTTTTTAAAGATCGGGATATGTCCTGTAACAATAATTGTTTGGAGAGGAATTTAAAAGCACTTAGAAAGTAATGCAGTTATGGAGATCTAATTAAGAATAATGCGAAACTAAAAATGAAAGAGCAATTTAAGGCATTGAATTGTTTGGATGTGTTTACTAATGTTGTAATCAAATGTTTGCTTTCACTTCATTCATTATGAAAGGTGTGTCCTCATCCCCACAATGCTCTGAATTTACTTAAGTACTTTTGCTAATTGTCTAATCTGATAGCTATAAAATTATTCATAAATTTGTATTCACATCTTATTTTTTATTATAAGATTGTACATTCTAAATTACAAAAAAAAATTCCTCTAAACACTCATGCATTTTACCCATTTATGTACTAAACTGCACATGGTAAAATTTAATACAATTGGGTAAGAGAAACTAATTGGTTTAAATTATTAATATAGAGTCAGTAAGACACTAGCTCTCCATGCCCCTGTGTATTCGGTAAATTAGTTCCTACCTGGCTGTGTTTTGGAAGGAACTAAAATGTCATTTGGGATTATATCATTTGCTAGATATATCCCATTACAGGTATTATCACATTTAATTCTTGTAATGATTCTATGGACGAGACATTAATTTCCCTCTTTCACAGATAAGACAAACTTTGTCACTTTTCAAAATAAATACTTCTTTAGCCCAAATTTGAAAAAAGTTCATACTCTGTCAATCAAACAGAGAATTAGAAATAGAAAATGAGTTTGATAGCAGGCACAAAAGCAAGGAGTGCAAAAGCAGAGTTTTCTCTCTAAATCGGTGATTTCCTATCTGTTAGATAAAGAACCAAAGTAAATTAAAGAACAATTAACTGATAGCTGATACCAACAATTGCAAAGATTGTTAAAACAGATGTTACACTGTAGACCATCATATGGAAAAGACTCATGAGGTTTTAGATACTTGGGATGGAGTTGGGTAAAGGTATAATTAAAAAAGTGGTAATACTAAAAATCATATGAAAATACTTATTATATCATAATAATAGTACAGTACAATAGAGTGTGAAGGCCTCTTGTAGTGCAAGTTTATCTCACTAGTTTACATTTCCCCACTTCTTAATAGAGTGCTTAGGTCTTATCAGGCATTCAAAATATTTGTTAGTTTTTGTTGCTTATTTTTCTTAATGCATAGAATTTTTTCTTATTTTTGTTCATACACTTATCTTTAGTAATACCTAAGAAATATAAGGTTAATACCTAAGTAATATAAAATGGTATTATTTATGTTTTTATTCTATACAATACAGGTTGCTGGTTTAAAAAAACTCCTATATGAATTCCGATGTTAGTGTTCTGTGACTCAAAGAAATAAATACACACACACACATGCACATATTTTTTACTTCAATAGTCACATCAAAAGAACAAATATTTTTCCAGAAAATTCAACAAGTTGACACATAAAGCTTTGCATCACAGATAGGATTCTGAAGGAATATGGTAAGCTCATTATACCAATTTCCATTAAAAGGCTGATTAGTAAAAGTAGATTCCCCAAATATGACTGCAAGTGAACATTTATAAGTTATTTTTATATCAGAACTAATATTAAAATTAATTATTTGGTACTCAGCAGAGCATAATTCACAACAACTACATGGTATAACAAGAGACTATTAGCTTGGAAAAAGACTCCAATATATACTTCCAGAGCAATGATACACCCTGGCATTATTGCAATTAGAGACCCCTTGAGGAAACTTTAGTAAAGTTCTTCTAAGCCCATTTCTCAACAAGGCCTTGACCTTAGCCTCATTCCTTGTGGCCTCACATGGTTCAGTTTTAACATGTTCGAAAAGGCATCATTTTGTAAAATCAGACAATATATGCATCATATTCAGTAAGTTTTGTCCTTTCAATATGTAGACTTTAAATACATCATTTTTAAACAAAGAGACTTAATGTATTGAGCAGGGAGAAAATATAGTTCCAGGCTTCATTTAGAGATCTTAAATGGAATTTTTATTGTAATTTGGGGAACTGCATTTCTTGTATTAAAAAAAAATGAACAAGCCATGTAAATATGTATGTACAAAAAGTTCTAATCATAAGATATATTTCTAAAATGCAATTTACTAAAGTATATATAGAATAAGCAACATCTTTCCTGAGATTTGTGCCATACTGATACATTTGTGCAATGGGTGGTATCAGAAAAGTTATTAGTGAAGCAAAAGTGACCATAATTGCTGAAATTATGTGGTGAGTATGTGGTGTTTTTCCAATACATTATTCCCTTCATTTTCACATTTTTTGAAAAAGTTAAAGAATACCTTATTGACATTTGATATGTTCACAGATTTTTTTTTTTCACTTTTTGGTAAACGAGATTAATTTTTTTTTTCACTCAAACACAGATATTTTCCCCACATACTGCAGTTCTATTATCACTTTTTTTCAATCTCTACAGCCACCACAGGTCAACATTCAACACTGCTTTTCTTTGTGACTCCCTACCCACACATGGATACTCTGTGCTAAAATCAATTTAATCAATTCAGTGACTCATAGGATGAGAGAATATTTCTTTTTGATACAGAAGACCTTATGCTTCCTATTCCTCCTCATTCTGCCCATTTCATCACTCCAATGTCCCAGCCCATTGGTCTCAATTTAATCCCATCCCATGTTTAGTATTCACAGCAATGTTTTAATTACCCTCTTCCTGACTTAGTCCATTTGTTCCAAATACAAAATAAAATCATTACTATGTTTTCTTTTTGAATAATAAGTAAAATTCATATCTTCTTCATTTCTCCTTCACAGAAATTTAAATATTTCCATTCTTAGCAATTTTCAAATTTTTAATTATCTATATGAATGTTTGGCTAAACTGTGAATATTTTATTCAATACTATAACACACTGGAACTATCAGTATCTTTTAAATAGTGTGAACACTCAATAAATATATCTTTAATTAAAACATTAATGAAAATCCTTCATTCATTGGCTGCCTCCAGCCAGGAGGATATTAGATCAGAAAAGACAATTACAATTTAACCTTGAAGACATCATAATTGTTTATGTAATTTTATTTATATACTGCCAGGAAGTATTTACATCAATATGTTACATATCTATATTATTGATTCATTAATTTAGAATATAGGCCTTCTGCAGAATTTACAACTATTATTTAAATCATGATCTTGTGTGATAGTTCACTGCATTTTAAGTTCATGGAAACCCATAAATCTGCTAGGTTATATGAAGGCAAACTATACTAGAAAGTTAATGTACAAGCTAAACTAATGGAGTCTTATTTTCTGGGACACAAAAAGTCTTAAGAAGTGAAATAAAGTGAGCAGAAGTATAATTTTATTTTAAGAAGTTCTGTATATTTATTAGTATCAATGGAAGAATCTTTTGACCAAGGTGACATTCGAGAAGATTTATGGACTTAAGTAAGGGCAGAAATGAGGGCATCCAAGTAGGTGTCCGAGGAAGAGTACAGACAAGGGGGTTCCCATTACGAGGGCCCTGAGATAAGAGTCTGATTAAGAGTGTCTTGGAGGTAGGTGTGGTATGGTAATACATTGAGAAGGGTGAGATGCTATACTTCTGTATCATATGCAGTGAGTAAAACCAACATTACCTCAAAAAATAATGACAGCTGGACCTCCCTGGTGGCACAAGAGGTTAAATCCCAGCACTATGAAGCAATCCACAGCCATTGCAGTGCGAGTTCAATCCCCGGCCAGGGAGCTACCCACATGGCGCAGCAGACCTCTCCTGAATCCCCCGCTGCTCCCCTCAGCAGTGTCTTCAGTCTGCCTGCCTGTTCTGCTCCCCACTCTGTCTCTGGTGAATCCTCTCAGCCCCAGCACCTCTGGCCTGTACCCCAGTTCTTGTATGCATAAATAATCTTTAAAAATAATGACAATAAAAAGAAGATCCAGGGGTACAGTGTGGCTAAGGCGGTAACAGGTAATTCTTTTGAAAACTTTCCACTTTCCATAACTTTAGCTTAATAAAGGAAAGAGGGCAAGAGAGCAGGGCGGCAGGAAGGAAAGAAGAGAGAACCGTGGAACTGTAACAGACTATTATCTCCACTGTATATAATTTCCACTAACACATTTGAATTTTTTTCTTGTACTATTACTCATAAAAATAAACTATAAATATGACAGAAGCTCTTTATTCCTCGATTAGTAAGACAACATTAACAATCCTGCTGAATTCGCCTGCTGGGATAATGTGCTACTGTGAATGCTTTTTTAGTTTCTTGGATATGTGGAGGATGTCTAAGTTGACATGGTAACCTTTGTCCTACAAGAATTTTAGTTAATTGTCAGTTTACTTCTGTGACCCTCCTTTTATATACACTTAATTGGGATTGATCTGTCAAAAGTGCTTCAAACTTCCCAGGAATATCTTTTCCTTCTTACAGGTATTTGATAGATTTGGAATCAAAGACACATAAACACATAGGTTTTAATATGAAATTAATAAATGTTTTTATGTTTTATTAGGGACTTGTTTGGGGCTGTATGTTTGAACTTCTTCATAGGAGCAGTGATTTGGTGAGGCATGTACGGTCTTCAGAGGAAAACTCACAGCAGGACCTTTCCCTGCTGGCCTGAGTGCATCCTCTGTTATTTGGGGGGAGGGGAAGTCACATTTTGTGATTACAAAAACAGAAATAAGATAGAGTACAGCTTTCCTAGTCAAACACAACTTTATCTAGTAATATAATAAAATCAGTTTGCTCCCTGGTGGCACTATGGTTTAGGTCTCAGCACTAGCAAGGTATAAGCAGCCACTTTAGTATGAGTTTGATCCCTGGCCAGGGAGCTACCCATATGGTAGAGCAGACCTCTCCTGACTCACCCTGATGCTCCCCTCAGCTGTGTATTTCAGTCTGCCTGTTCTGTTCCCCACTCTGTCTCTGGTGAATCCTCTCACCCCCCACACCTCTGGCCTACACCCCAGCTCTTGTATGCATAAATAAATAAAAAGTAAATCTTAATAATAAAATCAATTGTGGTCTTTCAGCCTCAATATTTTAGCATTTTGCCTGAGGGAGATCAGGAGACTTCATTTCCCGTTTTTGTCACAGACAGACAAGTCAAATATATCCCTCATACCATGTGATGTAATACTGACTATTGGAAGTCCCCAAGGGTATCCAAGAAGTTATAGATTTAATCCTGACAGGTCTGTTCCTAAAATGCTTGTTTTATATAATGCTGATAAACAGAGTATGACATCGGGACTATTATTATTTACACTACACATGAAAAGTAAATATCTGAAAATATTTCATAATTTCCCCAAGGTCACACAATCTAGAAATGAAATTGACCCAAGATTCCTATTTTTGTCACTGAAGCTAAGACTGTGGTCTTAACCACTTTTTAAGCAAGTCTCAAACATGCTAATTTTTCTTAGTTTGATATTGTTGTTTGACTAATATTGAAGATTAGTCTAATAATTTTAATAGTAGTGTAAAATAAAAGCTGCTTTTTTCAAAAAAGATTTATTTATTTATGTATACAAGAACTGGGGTATAGGCCAGAGGTATGGAGGGTGAGAGGATTCACCAGAGACAGAGTGGGGAGTAGAACAGGCAGACTGACTGAAGTACACTGCTGAGAGGAGCACCAGGCCAGTCAGGAGAGGTCTGCTGGCCATGTGGTTAGCTCCCTGACCGGCAATAGAACTCATGCTGCAGTGGCTGCAGACAGCCTCACAGGTTGTGTCTTAACCCCTTGCACTACCAGGGAGACCCCTCTTGGTTTTTTTGATACAATTCATATACAACAGGTAACAAGAGGAGTAGAATTGGAATTTCAATCTAAGAATATAGTAGATTTTTAATAACAACACTATAGACTCAGATAAATCTAAAGGGAAAGCACTATACAAAAAGCAATGTATTTGAAATTTAAATATTCTGTATTCTACTTTCAGCATGGAAATTATGAGTCATATATTCTATTCGTGTGCAAATTGTACTCAGTTGGCATTGTTTTTATTCAATAAACATTTGTTGAAGAGCTATTGTGAATCAGTGATTATACTTTCTCTTGCACTTAAAATACGAATAATAAAAATTGGTTTTTACCCCATGAAATATAAAGCTAGGTAATTTATAACGGGAGACTTTGATTTCATGCTGAGCAAAATAAAAAGTCAATCCAATTATTCAAAGAGAGTGATAGATAATGCAATATCATCTAGCTAGCTAGCCAGCTAGCTATCCATCTACCTATCATCTATCTAAGATCTAGCCATCTTTGTATCTATCCATCATTTTTCATGCACCCATCCAACTAACTCAGGAATTGGTTTTCTAGAATATGTGCACAAAAGGAAGATATAAGTATGTAAATTGTGGAAAAGTTTTTAAGATAGAATAAATAGGATCAATTTTATTTTGCTAACCTTTTTTTTTTAAAAAGGTTTTTTTTTTTTTAAAAAAAAAAAGATAGTACACTAGAAGAAGGAAAAAGAAAGAAAAACAAAAAACAGATTATGAGATAAGGCTTATTTGTCTATAGATTGTTGGTTACAAGTCATAAAAATTTAATTTGAATACAGAATCAAAGACAAAAATATGAAGAAACAGAAAAATCAAGAGATCAAATACTATTGCTCTCTCTCCCTCTTTCTTGATTTTCTTTTGTATTCTTGTGAAAGTTCCAAGGTGTCTGATTTGCGTTAAAAGCCTGTTCTGGACAATTCAATGAATTTGGTGTGTCCAGGAGAAACTAAATACACTTTGATCAGTCTGGCCTTGTGTCCATTTCTGTTTGTGGGTAGGAAATTTTCATATGTAAAAAGCCACATCACAGCATCTTTACTACACATGGGGAATAATCAGCTCTGCATAGAAGACTAGGAAATCATTGCCTAAGAAGTGACATCTGAGTTGAATTTTGAAAGAATGAATAACTCAGTTCAACTCAATATGTATTGAGTGCTTATTAAATTCAAGGTATTCTGCTAAGGTGCTGTGAAGCATAGAGAAGTGAATAAAATACAGTTTCTTCAATACAGGATTTGCAATCTAATGAAGGAGACTGACATATACACATAAGCCACTGTGGAAGTTCTCCTGACATCATTACCTTTAAACCTGAGACATACTTGATGTTACGCATAATAAAAAGGCTTAGCCATTGTAACAAAAAGGGGAAAAGTCGTTAGATAAAAATAATCACACAGGTTATCAATTTAGCTACAAATTGGTATAGTATCCATTCAATAAATAGTTATTAATGCTCTACATGATCAGGAAAAAGTGAGGCCTGATGAATACAGAGATAAAAATTTAGTGCCTCATCATCAAAGAAACTGAAGTCCATTGAAGGAAATCGACTAATTAGAATTTAGTTAAATCTATATTTTGCAAAAGTGTTACTTTTGTCATTAGCTTTATTTTCTATACCTGTAGGACAGTTTCATATGAACTACACTCTTAACCAGGTTTATTTATTGTTGACATCTTATTCTGTTGTTTTCATCATTTGTTTTCTTTCAAACTCTCCTGCTCGTCTTTATATACATATAAATTTACATACACACTACACGATACATAATATATATAGTATTACTGTATTTTGTGTATGTGTGTATAGTCACATTATATATAGAATGTATGAAATGATATAGTCATAAACTAGAGTATGTGTGTATATATATAAAAGTATGTGTATATATATACATACCATGTATCATATTATATAAAATCATGGATCCTGTTTCTCTAAAGAATCCTACTGCATTTTAATGCATTGGATAATCATCCAACACATGCACATGCACACACACACATACATACACACACAAACAAAATCACTGTAGTTCCTTAGTACTTAATTAATTAAGTGTATCTTCATACCTTACTTGTACGGTAAGTATTCTTTTAATTCTTTTTTATAGAATCCTTTTAGAATTGTATCCATTCATGCTACAAATCTGTGATTAGAAACACTGTCTCTATGCTGTAAAAAATGTTTTCTTTCACCAATTACAATTCACATATAACATGCTGATCTGAAATCACAAACCAGGCTTTCTGAACAGTTTTTCAACATTGTTAGAAATATTTTTTCCCTTTCTATTCAAATCCCATTAGAAATTTTCACACTAAGAATCTCTTATGCACATCTCATACTAGCTTCCTTAAATTTTTGTAAGCATGTGTTATATTTCCCTTGCATAGTTTCAGGGGCATAATAAATAAGAGTTTCTTATCTTTTTATTTCTTTTTTTTTTAGATTCATTTATTTATGCATACAAGAACTGAGGTGTAGGCCAGAGGTGCGGGAGGTGAGAGGGTTCACCAGAGACAGAGTGAGGAGCAGAACAGGCAGATCTACCGAAATACACTACTGAGGGGAGCAGCGGGGAGACAGGAGAGGTCTGCTGCACCATGTGGGTTGCTTGCTGGCTGGCTGGGATGGAACTCCTGTTGCAGTGGCTGGGGATAGCTTAGTAGTGCTGTCTTTAACCACTTCACCGGCACCAGGAGGCCCAAGTTTCTTATATTTTTGAAGTCATTATAATACAAGTTATAAGCAAAGTTTGCTCTAAGTAAGATATTCCAGTTAAAAACTTCCTTTTTAAAGAGAAGGTCAGTGGTCATCTTTGGTGATTGTTTTCTGCCATCTTATTACACTGGCTTTTTTTCTTCCTCATTCTAAATTTCTTAGGTTGTCATAACTAACTGACTTTGATACACACATTGACACATTTGTCTGTAGAATACTATCTCTACCCTATCTCTACCCTCTTGAAATTGGCTATCTCTATGCTCTTGAAAATGGGAATTGTGTACTAGATATATTTGGAAGTACTGAGAGTGATGAAAAATTATATTCAGGTTTCTGGCTTTATCCTCTATTTAATGGAAAGTTTTAATCTATACTTTAGTTTGATTTGTAATGCACTGATAAGAATAGTTTGCTCTTGTGCATCCAAAAATTCACATGAAGAGTAAATATACAATTATTTCTAAGAAAATTGTTATAAGATGGATAATGAGCCTTGAGCTAAGCTGTGAAAGAAGAGTAAAAAATATGATTCACAGAAAATGGGTCAGGGGAGGTCACTGAATGCAGACAGAAAAGGTTGTTTTGATTCAAATGCACGAAAGCAAAGGAGGTCCCTACATGCGGAAAACAGCACATTATGTCTTATTATTGACTATAAAGTTGGCCTCATATTTTTGAAGTTTTTTTTTTTTTTAGTCTAGTATTCAAATAAATGCTGGTTTTTGTTTTTCTGCATACTAGCTTCATTATGCCTGACTGTGGACAGTTTTAGCTTCCTGCTTATTTGCCTTCATGATCTTTGTCTTTGTAGAAAGATCCTCCCACTACATTCCTGGAAAATGAAATAAATTACAGTACCATGAAATAAAGATGTCACTACATAGCACGACATTCTGTTATAGAAATAAAAGGACACAAGAGACCTGTGAATATTATTATTCTTATTCACTAACAATTACCTTCTCTATATTCAGTTATATACAGCATTTTTGTTGTACTATAGTCTCCAATGGCTTTCTTTACATAGATATTTTATGAAACATTCACCACAGAAGACCTCAACTACATCCTTCCAACAAACTTTGGCAACTATCATTCCATATTTCTTAATTTTAATTTTTGATTTTTTTTCAAACATTCATCTCTATTTCTTTCTCCATCTCCATTAGCTATGATTTATGTTGATGAAAAATTCCTAATCAATGGAATAAGATAGTTTCCAGCAGTTTATAGCACTCACTAGAAAAGTTTATGTCTTGGGTGACATGTAGGGACCGCGTGTAGGTTCTTCTTGTGAACTTTTAATGCTATATAAATAACTATCCAAAAGTAACTTGGGGGGCCTCCCTGGTGGCACAGTGGTTAAAGTCTCAATGCTATCAAGCTGTCACCAGCCACTGTGACATGAGTCCGATCCCTTTCCAGGGAGCTGACCCACATGGCACAGCAGAGCTTTCCTCTCTCACCTGCTGCTCCCCTCAGCAGCATATTTCAGTAGATCTGCCTGTTCTGCTCCACACTCTGTCTCTGGAATGCTATTACACCCCCACCCCCGTACCTCTGGCCTACCCCACAGTTCTTGTATGCATAAATAAGTAAAAATAAAAATCATGAAAAGTAAGTTGGATGTATTCCTTGAAATTTCATAAAATATTTTTCTCTTTTGAGAAAAATAAACAATGACATACACCAGCCATAAATTGATATTTTTTTAAATGAAAGTACATTTTCATTAACTTGAGAAATGCTTGTCAAAGGACACTGAGCTTCAATCAGCCTAATTCTTTCCAGTTCCCACTGTGGTTTCCTTCATTTCCTGTTGCAAGTTAATAAAATTATAGATTACATTTTTCTCTTATGTAAAGCATTTTTCTAAAGATGGTACCAATTTCCCAATCTTCATCTCCAGGGAGGAGTTAAGAGTTAACTGATTAAATTGTAGAAAGACTGTGATGGAAAAAAATAGGATCAACTTTATGATTGAAAAACTGGTATTAAATAAAATATTGAGCAAAGTTGGAGGATTTTGTCCCTAGAGACAGACAGGTAATTGAATTTTTTTTAACATAGTAGTTTTTTTAAAAGACTACAGAAACATTATATTAATCCATGAGAGAAACAGTACATGATACCTTACAACATAAAATTTATAACGAGGCTTCCTGGGTTCAAGTCTTTGTCCTACTATTTATAATTTCATGATATTTCTCTAGCATAGCTCCTCCAAATATGTTTTTGACATATAATGTGGACAGTACTTGCTTCATAATATTTTCAGAAAATTCAGTAAAATCTGAAAAAAAGAAAACATGGTAGTAGCTGACACATAATAAGCATTTTATAAGATAGTCAAGGTTTCATATCTGGCATATTCTTAAAATAGAAACCTCAGAAACCATTAACATTTTTGTGGTTGTAGGGGGGAAAATACTTTGAGTTAAAGGATACATAGGAGACATATTTTTGAAATCTTTCATATTTGAGAATGTTCTCTGTTGTTTCTTGCCTAGAAAAAGTGCTATATTGGAGCGTACATTTAAGTTACTGTTATTTCTGCAATAATTTTGGATGCGTCTCCATTGCTATTTGGTATTGGATGTTGCTGGGAAAGCAGTCTCTGGTTTCTTGTTGATACAACATGATTTTACTTTTTGAAAAAATTATCCTTACTGTATTTTATTTTTATTGATCTAATATGGGTTTAGCAATTTCACTGAGATGTCCTTATTGTAAAGTCTCTAATCAAAAACCAGGTATATAGGATAAAAACACTGCTCTTTTTAAAATTATAAATGTTTCAAAACTATAGTGAAAATTATGGAGTTCAATAGAGCAAATGACACTATAACTAGAACTCTAAAATTTAACTTTGCAAATAGGTTTCTATATTTACTACTAAGATAGATAAAAAGGAATTAAGATTAGAGATGCACTTCATGATTTATTCTGGTGTGAATTAATCTATAATTATAATTTGATATTCTTTTTATCTAATTAAACTTAATATTGAGCATAATTTCATGCTTGGGTACACTTTTCTGTATGCATTTTTCTGTGGTAGATGTAGATTCATCACATGTGAATGGCCCATTATGCCCACTTTTACACTGGCTTATTAATTCTGAAGAAATTTATGTAACAAGATAATAATAACACAGAATATTTGCATGGTACATATTTTCCACACATCAATTTGACTACTAAATTTAAATACAAAATGGAGACTGAACTTGAAAATTCCCTAAGCAAACAAAAACATTCAAACCACACAGGCAAAACAAGATTCTATTATTTTCAAGAACAAAATTGAAAGTTATTTCTTGTGAATGCTCTGGTATTATAAAACCTCCTTAAACAGTCTCTTAAAAATAATGTCAGATAATCACTTTTAATCAATCTTCTGCTATCTAGACATCCCTGTTGTAATAACCAACCATTGTAAAGGTTAAACAACTTCCTCATTTTTTCACTTAAGTCATCTTGTGGCATCATACCTCTGAATTTCATATCAATTTTGTGTTGGAAAACCCCCAGTTCATGAATTGTTCGTAGTGCACTAAATACTGTTTTATTGATCTTATGTTTTAAATATGGCTGTTTCAGGATTTCTGACCATTTGTTTTTATACTGGAATGCATTCTTAAATTGTAAGTAATCAAGACAATCAGTCTCTTTTTCTTTTGTGGTAAGAAGTTAGAACGGAGCACATCAGCAGGCAGTTTGTACATATTTCAGAGTCTGGGGCCTCAGCTAGGAAGACATGAAGATATTGGCTGGGCACAAAACCTGTGGTGACTTCTTCCTTCCATGTCTGGCATTTATACTAGGTGACCCAGGACCTATCCTCAGCTGGAACGCTTTACACAGGAGCCCAGGATGAGCATCGCCTTTCCTTATGTCTTGAGACTCTCACTGCACTGCAGGTGGGTACTGAGGAATGTCACATGAAAGTGATCTGAGACCACGTGTTATGAGAGCCCCGGAGGAGCACATTACTTTTATTGAGCCAATTGGGAAACAATCTCATAGAAGCAATATGGTCAGTTCAGATTCAACAGAAAGGGATTGTTAGACTTCTTGAGGAGAGGAGGGATGTTTTAGAAGAGAATGTGGATAGAAGATGTTGGGGTCCTTGCTGGAAAATGCAATCTTCACACATGCTCTGTTTTGTTTTTTTTTTTTTTCTTTATTGTATTTTGGACTATCTAAATTAATATACATTCATTGTTTGTATTTTTACTTTCTTTCTCCATACACTTAAAATAGATGTTTGACATCTATTTTGATTGCATTATCAGTGCCTAAACAAGTTTGCGTGTGTGTGCATTTTTTGCCATATTTCTCCTGCTGAATGTGAGCAGTTGTGCCCAAACTTCTCCCACAAATATAATGACTATGACTTCTTGACTCTTCCCAATTGAATCTGAGACGTGTTTATTTTTAGCATCAAAGTCAGTTTATTTCTTTGGTATTTTTCACACACATATTTTTGGCCTGAAATTATTACCACGGAGGCAGGCAGTTCCTTCGAGATTTGCCTCAATTAAACACCTAACTGCTCTATACTTATGAGAATACCTTTGACTTCAGAAAGTCTTTCAATAAGTATAAAGTTCTGGAAATAACAAGCCTGTGTAGATATCTGAGGAATATTGTAAGATTCAATTTTGGCTTCTGCCATTAAATGTGTTTCTTAATTATTACCCTACCTCATTCTAATCATTTCCATTCATTATTCTATTTTTTTTTTTATATATAGAGGCATGTTTTTTATTTATTTGTTTGTTTGTTTGTTTTGTTTATACATGCACTGGGTACAGTCAGAAGCGCGGGAGGTTGAGAGAATTCACCAGAGTCAGAGCGGGGAGCAGAGCAGGCAGAAGGACCGAAGTACACTGCTGAGGGGAGCAGCGGGCGGCAGGAGAGGTCTGCGCGCCATGCGGGACCCTCCTCCGGTGGCCGGGGAGCAGCCAGGGATCGAACCTGCGCCTCAGAGGCTGCGGGCAACTTCGCAACCCAGCGCTCAACCGCTGCGCCACCAGGGGAGGCCCCCATTCATTATTCTGAATTGTAATGGCAATTCCTTCAATGTATAAAAATTTTCTCAGTTCATCTTCATTGATTTTTTTCAAAATCTTTCCTGACACATTCCAAAGTACATTAGGAGCGTGTTTATCATGAATTTATTTATTTTCCCAGTAAGATAACTTTAATGTAAATCAATGTCTTGAAGTTATCTTCCTGAGTTTAGCTACTGTTGGTGACTAATATGCTATAACTTGACTCTTTTCTTGGTGAAGAATGATCATTGATCAAGTAATTTCCTGATGGACTCTTGACTAGACATCAAAATATGTTTTTATGAACATGCATGGGGGACCCCAGAGCTATTATATTTCTGAGATAAAAGATGTTCCATTTTGCTAAGTGATTCATAGTTTATTAAATTTCATTAGTGAGGTCTTGGTTAATTAACCAAACAAATGAAATAATTACAAATGCATTGAATTTTCTTAAATGTAAAGTATTTTTGAGAAGTTATCAATCATCCCATATTTTAATTTACATCCAAGGAACTTTTTTATTTTCTAGGTATGTACACATGAATGTTCAATAAACCTGATAAATAAAATGCTTATATACATACACATAATTTTTAGCATTTTAAATTATTTTATTAATGTCATCTTTTTTAGTTGTAATTATTAAATATTGCCTTCACTTTTCTACTAATTGTAATTAATGAATATGATAATGATTCTAAAGCCTATGTTCAGAATCAGAAGTATCTTTTTAGTATAAAGCAAGTTCATTCTCCATTTTTTATGGATATTACTCTCCGTGTATGAAAAATTTCAAATCATCAAAGTGTTTAATAACTCAGATACAGCAGTCACAATATCAATAAAAAGAGAAAATAAATTATTTTATAGATACTTTTGATGCTACTGTAAATGAGTATCAATTCATTAAAGAAATATATTTTTACATCTTTTGTATGTAACAGATAAAGTAACTATAAACATGCCACTCAATTTTTTTCTGGAAAATGAGATTAATTCCAGTTCATTTCCTATAATGTGACTTTCACTACAAAATAAATAGTGAAAGTCTATTGGAAATTTAACTCATTTTAGAGTCCTGAAGGAATTTAGATACAAAATCAAACAGCTTTTTAAAACAGCAATTAGACATCTTTATTTCAACTCTTTTCATTTAGAAACTCCTTTCAAATATTATCTAAAATTAATGAAGACTATATTACTTGTTTTTTGCCATAGAGATACATAAAAGGGATATAAATAGGGAATACATTTTTTAGATTTTCTGAAAAATATTAAATTTGGAGTAGATTAGATGAAATATATTATCTCTTAAAATTTGACTTAGTCCCTGACCTGGTTATAGTTGATTAACTGTAATTATGCTTTCTCTTTTCAAGGATACTTCTAAGTATTCCAAGTATAAAATTTTAATATAGACAAGAGAGCACATCTGATATTTTTACTGACTCCATGCGTTTGATTTTTCCAAAATGTCAAATAGTTGGAGTAATACTAATGTAAATTTTTTAGATTGTCTTCTTTCACTTAGGATTATGCACTTCAGATGCATATTGTCTGTCTCTTTCCAAGGTTTGAGATCTCATGTCCTTTTATTCTTGTATAATATTCCATTGTATTGTATATACTACATTTTGTTTATCCATTCACCTGTTGAAGGACATTTGCTTTGCACCCAAATTACCTGGTTTATTTTTAGCTCACCTTTCCAGTTATCTAGTGCTTTATTAGCTTTATTAGTTTTCCTAGCGATACCAGAGTTATAGCCATCATTTTAAAGATCTAAGAATAGGTCACTTGGTTTGAAAACTTCTAATATTCTAAATTTCATCATCAATAATTCAAATTTGCATGGGATTCGCCAATCACCTGAAAGTCTATAGCCACAATTATTCTTCACAACTCTTCATAATCAGAGGCTTAAAATATACAATTTCAATTTTCTTCTAGATAAATGGGCCTAGGTTTTTGTAAGGATATAAAACGGAATATATATATTATGCTAACATTTTTCTGAGAATTGTCTAGAAAATATCAAATTACAATCATGGGTATTTTTCCCTACTCCTCATGCCAAAAAATAATCACCACGAGTGACATCTCTTATGATCGCCTTCTCTATCTTGGTAGTTCTACTAATGATAAGTCTTAGGGGTCTTGTGTCATATACTACATTTATGCTATTATTCATCATACATATTTATTTATTTATTTTTTAAAAGCAGGGTTCTTTTTTTTTATTTTTTTTTTTATTTATACAAGCACTGGGTACAGTCAGAAGCGCGGGAGGGTGAGAGAATTCACCAGAGCCAGAGCGGGGAGCAGAGCAGGCAGAAGGACTGAAGTACACTGCTGAGGGGAGCAGCGGGCGGCAGGAGAGGTCTGCGCGCCATGTGGGACCCTCCTCCGGTGGCCGGGGAGCAGCCGGGGATCCAACTGGCGCTGCAGAGGCTGCGGGCAGCTTCACAGCCCAGCGCTCAACCGCTGCGCCACCGGGGAGGCCCTCATCTTACATATTTACAAGTCAAGTTATCACATTTCATATTTTCAAAGACGAGAAATACAACTACATTATATTTCAAATAGAGTAGGAATTTAATAAATGCATAATTATTTGATAAATAGACTTGCATAATTATTTGATAAATATACTTGATAAATATACTTGAATGCCAAAATTATATTTTACCCTAAATTAACATCTGTAAAATGACTCTTCTAAATTGATTCATTTTGATGCAGTGAAGTCCCATCCTCAATGAATTCTCACTGATAATGTTTTTAAATACCCTTTCAATTTTTTAAATTTAATTTTCAAATTATTTCATAAAAACTAATGATGCAATTTGCTGATTTAATAAAATGATAATATCAAAAATAACTGTGCTGAAGAGCACCTAAGAGACAAGAAAGACAGTTGGATAGTTCATATTAATATATCACTAATCTCTCTCCAGAGAGATATTGAGAGAGAGACAGGATAGAGGAGAAAGGAAGAAAGGAAGGAACAGGGAGAGAGAGGGAGGGAGAGAAGGAAGAGGTGTCTTAGTGTTAGAACTGTTAAATTTAGTCAGACTTTTACTTACCCTCAATTTTAAAAGCAGAGGAAGGCTGAGAAAGTGGAAACAAGCTTGCTAGGATGATAGCATTGGAGGAAAATTCTATTTTCTGACAACTATATTTCAGGATGATGGTGCCAAAATAAGTATCAGTTATGCCTGTTGTCTTGTCACACTAATAAGGAAGAATCTGTCATTTTCAGTGTCCCTAGTTTTAATCATGTCTCAAAATAGGCCAGTAGCCTGACATTGGTATTTGATGACAATCTTTTTAAGTTTAATGCTTTAATGGGAGTGAGCAACGCCATCCAGACCCTGAGCTCTGCAGTGTCATGCTAGAAGATTGGTGTGTGTCACTAGGATAGTCCTAAGTGATTCACTCAAAATTTGACTACCTTATTTTTGGGTTTTCATAATCACACTGTGTGAGATCATTTTAAAGTAGCATCAATTAAAACTGTTTCATGTTTTAATATTATGCTAATTTAGTCAGTGTTATTTTTCAAAGACAAGTATTTACATGCTTATTAACAGAAAAATAAAAAAGTTAAAGCTTACCCTGTTTGAAGACATTTCACAGGAGATGCTATTTCTTTTTCAAAGTTTTATGCAATTGAAATTCCTACATTCTAATGGTGTAAATGTGAATATAAAATAAGAGGCTGTAGAATAAAGAGCTTGCTTGGATTTTCTGCATTTCAAAAAGAAGGACTATGTTTTATAATGAGCTCTCTTTACATTCTGAAATATAAAGTGAACCAAGAAGAATTAGCATGTACAGTTAAAAATACAAAATAGGCATCATTATGTGCTATCCATCTTAATATACATGGATATAATATGAATACTACAATATAATCCAATAATATAATAAAACATGTTATAACAGCACATAATAAATTTTAATATAATGTCATTTATACCCTAGGTAGTCTCTGTCATTTCACAAGATACAAAAACACAAGACAGTAACAAGGGTACTGAATTTAGTAGGAACCGTTTTCCTAGATTTTCAAACGCATACTATAGTTTTGTCTGCACTCATAACTATCAAATTATATAGATTTGCTTGTCAGTTTTCTAAAACGATCATTTGTGAGTGTATGGGTCGAAGCTTAAATAACTAATATTCTATATTATTTCATATAATTTTGTGAGTTTGACCGGTGTTGTTAACTTAGATGTGTGAGCAAGAGATTCCCATAAGAAAATATTCATGTAGATTAACTAATATGCAGTCATGCGTCGCCTCATGAGGGGATTAATTTCTGAGAAGTGCAACACTAGGCGATTGTTTTTGTATATGTTATTTTCCAACCAGAACGCCATTTCACTGCTATAATAGCTCAGGAGAGCATTTTGGAAGAGGATCTAAGTCATCCATCATTTCTCTATAGAGTTTAAAACCTAAACATTATATCTGTGCTTATCTAGGTACCTCTCCCAAGTTGCCAAATTAGCATAAACTCAGAGGCAATCAAAGGAGCTTGTTATGAATACCAAAAGGGCTCATAGTACCTAGGAAATATCACCTAGGGATTCCCAAGGGTTTTAGAAATCTTATGTCAGGAAATGGGAAAATCCAAATATTATAACAAAACATGTTCTCATTTTCCCTCTCAGGAGGGCGTTAGGAGCACCCTGGTAGAAACTGGGAATGAAGACTAAATATGTAAACACTGTATTGCCATAACAAAATACCACAGAATGGCTTAGAAAGTGTTACCATAATTTCAGGTTTTCAGGTCTAGTCTCCCAGCCAGGGATTGATCCCAGGCTGCAGGGGCAGTGCTGAGCTCCAGCCACCAGCCCACCATGGTTTGGTGTCTCACCAAATAGCAGCAGAAACTTTGCTGACGCTCAGGCAAGCGAGCGAAAAGAGGCAAATTTGTTCACATAAATGGATATAATGAAAAGTTTATTAAGGAGAAAAGGAACAGAAACAAAACGGGACTCCCAGGCCCTTGGAACCAGGCCAGGGAGGGGCAAGGAAGCCTCCCTGGAGTCCTGCCTCAGGGCTATAGACCTTCTTTCCCTGATCATTCCAATGCCCCATCAGTCTCTCTGTGGTTGATTAGTTCTAGGTGGTCTCACTGACTCTGTCTTAGTGTCTCCTGTACCCAGAATTATTTTTTGCTTCACAGCCCTTATCTTGAGTCCTTTTTATATTGCCCTTGTCCAGGAAGGTCTCGCTGCCCCTAGTCAGGGGGTGTTTGATTAATCCTCTTTGGAATTTGTTGCCCTTATCTCTGGAGTCTTCCTTATTCCTCTGAGGCTTTTTCCTATTCAATTCTGACCCTAGAAGTTATCTGCTTACCCTATGACTCAAAAGCAAATTTATTTTTTTTACTTTTGAGACTAGATGTCCAAGATCAAGTTGCCATGGCTTCTGGTGAAACCTCTCCTCCTGAATGTCTGGGGCTACTTTCTTTGTGTTTAGATATGTTGAGTTTGTTGGGATCTGAGGAATATTATAATTGTCAGTCACTTAACAATTAGCCTTCATCATTTTGTATTATTGAGTCTTGTGATCTCTCTATATAGTCAGCCTTTAAATCTATCTATGGTATAAATATTTAAAGAATCATGTCCCCCTCATTCCTGAGTGGAATTGAGACACGTTTCCTTCCTTTGTTTCCTGACACTATTTCCCTTTAATCTGTCTCATACTTTCCTTGTTATAGAGACAAGTGTGGGACTTTCATTTTGTTTTCTTCCCTAGCTGACCACAGTCTGCTGCCCTCACAAAGTTATTCAAAAAAAAAAAAAAAACCTCTTTACATTAACAGAAATCTTCATCCTCCCTAGGACATTAAGTTTTGTATTCAGAATATAGAACATCTCAGTTTGTTAGATTAATATGAATTAGTAAATACTGGTAAAATTTGACTTTCAATTTAAGATAGTCATGATTTTCTTATCTTAGAAAATTAAGGGACATAAATTCAAGCCAAATACATTAAAGTAGTTTATTAATTGAATTTTCAAGAAGGCAAAGATAGGGAAAAGCAGAAGAATTTGCAATGAAAATACATAAACTTGCTAGTGGATTTCAGATGCTGACAGTATTGTGTTTATTTCACTCTGAATATATAGCTAGTGCCCAGTTATTGCAATCCCAGGCAATATATTATCAGCAGAATCTCATGATGATTTTCAAGAAACCAAAGGAAGAAACAGTATATTAGATTCCTCTATGATCTCTATGTAAGAGTAAAGACTAAAGATCAGAAACAGATTTAGCACAGATTCTATTATTACTGACTTAACTACTTCTGAGATGATATTTTAAAACAATATCTAAAACCCTGATATATACAATTATAAAGATAATTATATAGATAATGTCAAATAATCTTCACTCAAGCTAAAGACCTATATATTTAGCAGGATGTATTTGAGTGGTTATTTTATTTCTAATGTATTTAATTGAAATCTTTAAAATAAAAATTTAACATTAAGAATATATAAGTCATGATGTCTATCTGCATTTTATTGACCTTAAATCCAAACTGGAATTCTGCTGTAGAAATAAAAGGTTTTTCAATTTCCTTTTCAAGCTAGTCTGAAAAATTGAATTGTGTTAAATGATTTGCTACACTTTCTTAGATGTTCATTACATGCATTGTACTAAGATGAAAAAACTCGCTTACAGAAATGTTTTATGTTAGACTCACATTTTGAGCCAAAATTTGAAGTCAGGACCTCCCTGGTGGTGCAGGGGGTTAAGACATAGCCTGTAGGGCTTTCTGTAGCCACTGCAGCACAAGTTCGATTCCGGGGCAGGGAGCTACCCACATGATGCAGCAAACCTCTCCTGACTCACCCACTGCTCCCCTCAGCAGTGTATTTCAGTCAGTCTGCCTGTTCTGTTGCCCACTCTGTCTGTGGTGAATCCTCTCACTCCCTAGCACCTCTGGCCTGTACCTCAGCTCTTGCATAAATAAATAAAAAATCTTTAAAAAATTTAAAAAAAATGTATTTAATGGTCATCGCCAAATTCACAGATTAGGTTACATAGGAATGACTATTTTGAGAAACAAGAAATCTCCAATGCTGATGTAAGTTATCCAATGTATAACCATGAGGTATCAAAAGAAAGGGAAAACACTACAACAAAATAATTGCATATTGTTTTATATTTCTCTCTCCTTGGCCTGTAACTCAGAGTTCATTATATCAGTGTTAAGACTTTTAACATTCATTGAATTCAATTGAACCATGCCATGGTTTAAAAATGCAATCTAGTGGAATACGTCATGTAATAAATTAGAACTTACTGCAGTGAAGCTTCTTGTGCTCACACAACTTAAAAATCACACAATAAAAACAAATCTGAGTCCTAGGACTAATTTTATATCTGGGCTACAGCCATATACTTAAATAACATTTCCATCTGTTCCAGACTGTAAAAGTTGCTTGAGTTTGGCAATGACAATCTAGCTTATTAACACATTCTGAAATCCTCCTTAGATAGACCCCCTTATCACTGTCATACATTAATAGTGCAACTATATGTTGTATTGTTCTCAAGTCAAAGCTCCCTATTTTTGTAAAAGCTATTACATCCATAGGAAGTTTTATTTGAGAATATCACTTGTTAATTTAAATAATTTGAATGTGATATTACCACTCAGAAACATAATAAAAACAATAAGCTTAGGTTCTGCTATAACACTGCCAAATATTATGAAAATAATATAGTTAGTACAGATAAATGTGGATTTTGTCTAATGTCTTAGATGGTTTCCTTTCATTCTGGAGAGTCAGTTTTCATGTTTCTTCTGAAAACCCAGCTCCAATTTGCCTGGAGTAGAGAAAAGGCAGAAGGTAATATCTAATCTTCAAATTGTTGACTTCTCTACTATCAGGCAAACTGTCTACCCTAATAAATAGTAAGAAGGATTAACTAAATCCTAAACTGATGGCAATGTTTGCTTTGTACTGTGCAGTGGGACCTTAAAACTGGCCTCTCCTGGAAAATTGTGACTACATAATGAAAAATATTTGGCAATTATTGTTTTTATATTAATGCTAATTCAAATTTCAGATAGCTTCAATTACTCATTCTGTTTTGGAGGCTTTTTGTTCAGTCAGCTTCACATAGTCAAGTTCATGTATGTAGTGGGACAGACATGTAATGAAGATTACTGTATTTTCTTTTCATGGTTGCTGCCTTGATTGTTGTTTATTCCAAAATGTGTACTTATTTGATCCATTTCAAACCATTTCCAATATAACCTGTATAAATATATTTTAAACCATATATCAATAAAACAATTATTTTGCACTTACTTCCCATCTTAGAATAATTAATCTAATAATAATTGTTATAAGCTGTCAACTCAATACAATGTCAATTCACATCATTTTCAGAATAGGTTCAGAAACTTCATACCAATATAACCCTGCTTCAAAAAATATTCTAATTTACATCATAATTAATTAGGAAATAAAAATACATTTATACATGCACTTATACATTTATGTCTCTCAAAGTACACTTCAGAATGTTTTAATCTTATTGGTATTGACTCGTTTTCTCCTGGCTCCCTTATGACAAATAAACAAGCCTAGAAATGCAGTGGGAGATGTAGCTGGGATGAGCAGTCTGTCCTGAGTATCCCTAAGGAGTAGGTCGTGGATTCCAAAGTCCTTTGTTCTTTATGTAATAATGCTCACATTTAGCCTTTCTTTTGATTACTTGATAATAAGGATCAACTAATTTGAACAAATTAAGGCGCCGTCATACCTAATGAATAGCTCTGATTTTATTTGAAAGAAAAATACACAGAAGCAAGGGCCGTGCAAGCAAGTTAATCATTCATAGCCTACCTTGGAGTGTGAACAGATGTTTTAATTAAAATTGACTGTGAGATAAATTATCCCTGGGTGTAATTTAATAAATAGCCATTGGTACAATAAATTACAACACAAATATTTACTTGACCAGTATTGCTTTACTTGTTTATTGCAATGAAGACTGTGTTTGCTTCAATGCCATTCTTTATAATCTTTTGGCGAGAAAGAGACATTGTTTTTCTTCTTCTTTTAACAATATGCCTTTCTACTCATCAGTTACTTAGAAACTGTAATTGTCTGCTTTATCACCCATTTAGTTTTGTAGTTATCTTTTTGAGGTGAACAGAAAAACAAAAGAAGTCACTAATGCTAATCATTTTTCTGAAAATATAATGAAAGTTCTTCCAATTTCACTTTAGATTTTTATTGGATTGAAAGTGAAAGACATGCTGTCATTTGCATGAATTTAATGCTTTCAGAGCTTGTGTGTATAGGGTTCTTTTTTCAAAGTATTTATTTTGTTTAAAAATACATATCTAATTATGCATTTAATCTGATAGCATTAATAAAAGACTTTATTACTGAGGGTTAATATTTCTATAGCAAAACCAGAAAAATCATATAATCTATTGAATTCTATAATTAAACAGACTTCATAGAAATAATTTACCACAAAGTCTTTGGAACAATGTCCACAATATGTATTTGTCAATAAAATATGGAATGACTTTATATCTGATGGGAGATTTGCCTGTTTTAGAAGAAAGTTTAGAAGCATTGTACATATTCTAATCTACTTTATAATAGACCTCTTTAATTTTATCTAAATCCATATACATTTTATATTATTTTCTTATATATTTATCTCCCACTCCTTGTCTCTTTTGTATGTTATTAATTATTTATATATAATGTGTAAATGTTTTTAAAAATTTTAGAGATGGCTTTAATTACTTTTTGCATGTATTTTTTCCAAATTATGTTTATTGCGGTAAAGTGGGTTTATATCGTTCTAAACCCTCCTCATAACTTTTTCTCCTCAAAGCTATTTCTCCTCACAGCATTTTCCCCATAGAGTGTTCTCTGCATAAGATGTTTCCTCAGAAAAGTCTCTGTTCATAGACTTTTCTTCTCATGGAATTTTTTTCTCACTGAATTCTCTCAGAGACTTATTCTCTTCCACACAGTTTTCTCCACATAACTTTCCTCATAGAATTGCCTCCTCCTGGAATTCTCTCCAAGGAGTCTTTTCTGAGACTTTCTCTTAGAGTTTTGTCCTCCCACTTGTCTCCTTGGTGACTTTTTTCTCTCACAGATTTCTCTCCCTATGGACGTTTCACCTCATTGTTTGTTTTCCTTAAATTTTCTCCTTCAGTTTTCATTCTATACTCTCCTCACAGGTTTTCTCATCACAGATTTGACTCCCAGAGATATTCTCATGAGACATTTCTCTTCACAGACTATTTCACATAGAGACTTTTCTCCTCATAGGTTTTATTCCTCACAGAATTATTTCTTCATAGACTTTTCTTCTCAGATAATACTTCTCAGACTTTTCTTCTCAGACTTGAATCCACACACTTGCAAAAAAAGTAAACCTGAAATACTGCTAACATGCATATTAGGGATTGGAAAAACTCATGAGACATTTTACATGCTATGTAATTGCCTATATGTAGTTATCTTTATTGTATTATAATTTTTCAGATATAAAATAATAGAAATATTAATATTACTATATTTGTAATTTTTCACAAAAAATTGTCAAAATTTTGTGTTTGTTACTCATTATATTTATTCTCAAACAAAATTTTATGAGATATACTCTTAAAATAATAATTAAATATAATATTTTAAAGTTATTAAAATAAACAAAATGTTTATGATAGCAATGATTTTGCTATAGGTTAGAAAAATTACACTACTTATTTTGCTTATGTAGGAAGGTATGCATATAGCAATACGTATTAAATGCATTTTTTCTCTTGTCACTATCACCATCCTATTTCCTAAAACCTAAGTAGGTTGACATTTTAAGACTTGTAGGGGTTTTCAGGCAGAAAAGTTATTTCAGAATCCTCTCATGATCAACATTGCAGCTGGCATAAAGGGAAGAAAATTGGGCATGAGGAAAATTATACTATGATGCAGTTTCCTCCAAGGTTTCTGTCCATTCTATGGTAGGAGTAGAGCTAGGAATGGCAATTAAATATTCTTTCAACTTGGGACAAAGAATCGGGAATTATACATCTGCATCATCAGGTAACTGGATCCCAGCTGCTTTGAGAAACATGACTTGTCAATATTCAGATGAGGGAAAGTTCAAGAGTAGGACACAGTTAAGTACTATCTGTGCCATTAACTGCAGCAACTAGAGGAAGGAGTTCCTCAGTCATTGGGTTGGTATGGACCTAGGTGGTGTTACACTGCACTAGCCTTTATGCATGTCACTCCAGATCACTAAGTAATGACACATTAGAATCCCACAATCTATTTTTAGTGTCCTGTTTTATCAACCTTGGCCTGGGTTGTTGACCTTTAGAGGTCAAGAGAACAGTTTTATGTCTGTGCAGTGTTGCAGCAATTCTGACAAAACATGGAGGAATGCAAATATCAGAGATGCACGTTCACCTTTTTTGAAGAATTAACTCCCATGTCATTATCCCCTATACTGTAACAAAATCTGAAGAAGTGATTAATGAATAGGCCTAGAGCAAATACAAATAAATTAGTTTTATCTTCACAAGGAAGATGAAGATAATGGATATTAGCTAGGTACTTAAATTAATTTCATTCTTCCTAACAATATTTCAGTTGTTTATTTTATGAAGACAATGCCCATTTATACATTATGTACTTTGAGGAAATGACAATAAGTTTACCCTTATAGGAAATCTTGAATACATCCTATATATTTTTAAAAATATATATGTATGTGCTTGTCTATTTATCATTTGTCTATCTTTCAGTCAACCATCTATTTTTCTATCTATATATCTAAGAAAATTATGTAACATACTTACTCATATATCTGTCATCCCACTAAGTTCTTGTTAAAGTTGAAAGTCTTCAATGTCTTTGATACTATCACAGCATGCTAGTTTTGTAAATTGAGCCAGATAATTAAGAGGTTGGGGGATTTCCAAAGTAGCTGGCTCTCTTTTATGAATATAGAGAGAACTCACACAGTTTCTCAAAATGATCAAGCATTTAAAGTTGTTTCTCAGCCAAGATGCAAACAAATGGTGGTAATTCATTACTATTCAATCTCTCATACAACACTTTATAGAACACATTTAGAGGAAGAAATGGAGTATCGCTGTTTAGCCTGAGAACATGTGCTTTCATGATGAATTGTATTTCTTTTCTTTCTTTAGTAGATTTGTAATTCAGGTTATGTCTATAAAATAGATCTTAATTTTGGGAATTACATCTACTAATTCCCTAAGTCTTAATGCTTTAGTAAACACATCCTGATTGATTTTATTTTTCCACAATCATAGCGATCTCCACAGAGTAATTTCATTGGTAAATATTTCAAAATTGAGTGTAAAATATATTGAGAATTTTTAAGTTGTGCTAGCTACTTTGTAGATACCAGGATGAAATAATGTAACTTATCTTTCTTAGTAGTTCCTTAATATTTCTAAAATACCTGACTCTGCCCTGATAAAATGTCTATCAAGCTTAAGGTAGAAAATATGTATTAGAGTAAATATCAGTGATTTTCACAAAATCCAAGTTTCAGAGGTAAAGAATGACTTCTAGGCATTTGACATCTTTACGTATATGCCTTTATTAAAACTTGGATTAAAGTATAAATGGGAATACCTTGAGTAACATAGTGCCAGTATTTCAAATTATAACTAATGTTGAATTTACATCATCAGAAGGAGCATTTTGAAAGCTAAACTTATTTTTCCATTTTTTCACTTCTTTTTTTAACCTAAAAATGCTGGTAATTTTATTTTCACAATACACATAAAAACTGTTTTTTTTATGTATTGAGGTAACATTGGTTTACAATATATGATTTAAAAGTATAGGATCGCAGCCTTCAGATATATGTTACCACACCACACCCACCACCAAGCCTTCCATACTTTGTAGAGGTCAAAATATAAGGCAAAATTACAGGAAATTTTCAGACCCATATGACTCTACTAAATTATAATATGTTAGAATACAACAAAATGTGATTATATGAATCAAAATTTAAGACTTTTATAGATGTTTATATTTATAAACATGAAATGTTGGCAAAAAAAGAGCTACATATTTTGAAATTCACAATTTTCTGAAAAAGGGTGATTTTTGTTTATAGTATTTAACAGAATTGCCTATGTTATTATCACAATCTACTGCAACTGTTAGCCTACTTTATGGTATTATCCACCAGAACCCAGTGATTGTAACTGATGAGCTCCAAAAATATGTGCTGATTAGTTTAAATATCTGCAGTAGTCTAGTTTCAGTAGTCTACAAACAATAATACCGTAGTTTTGCTACTTACTCACATTTAATAAATTTCTTTATCATGGACCTGATGATAAAGAGTCTGAGTGTACATATTTCACCAGTTAGATTAAATGAGTAAATTGGAAGCCAGTCAAGAGATATGATGCATTAGTCACATTTTTTTTCTCAGTTTGTGGATGTCAGAAATTTGTCTTAAATATTAAGATTATTTATGAATTTTTATAAAAAGAGACTATATGGAGTCTGCACTAAGAGGAAATCCTTTCAAATTAGTTAGTATATACACATTGGTCTAGTTTGATCAGAAAATTTGTTTTTCTCATGTTTCTGTAAAATGTTACAAATATACATTGTACAGAATCCTACACCTAGGGATTTTTGACACATTAATATTTGTATGTTATATCTGTATGACTTAAAAATAGGTCCTGGTCACCAGAAAAGTACAATTACTAATGGAATGTCATGAATTAGCTTTCAAGTGTTTGTCATACGACAGTTACCATGCCTGCATTTCAATCCTGCTTGCTTATGTAACCCATCCCACATGGCCAGACTTTTTTATGCTTTTTCCACATAAACACATTTTGCTAAGATTTCTAAATGCCCAAATTATTTTTTAAACGTTTATCACTATGAAAACAGAATAATTCTGTGGTTGAGATATTTTGATCTTGGTCTGTTTGGATGTAAAGACTAGAATGTAATTCAAATTATAATAAATGCTTGGGAAATGACCTCATTTTTTCTACTTTTATAGATAGGTATAGATAGGTGATAGATATTGAAAGGGTTTTCATTGAATATCATGCTTTTTGTTTTGATATCAGAATGCAGTAACAAACTTAATTTTTTAAAAAGTAGGCACCACTTAGTCTTACTTGTTGTTCTTTATTAATTACATAATAAAGTGCCTGACACAGCATAGATAAAATTTCATATTAGGTTGAGTGATAGTAGTTTTGAATTAGATTACTCTCCTCAGTCATATATGCCAGGAGAAAATGAGATAAATGAAGTAATGCACATATAAACAACAATAACAAAGTGATTTTAAAAAGTATTTCACATTATCTAATATTTAACATATGAATTTGTACAGATTACTCTGATTAATCAATGCTTTAGCTATTATAGTCAGAATGATGAAATATTGTCTATCCCTTCACTGAAAAATGTCTTTGTCAAAGGAAAAACACCACATTCTTTAAAGACTGATGTTTCTCAGCGTCTTACTTGTTTCTCATTGGAATAGACTTAAAGACTCTTGACAGGTGGTCACTTTTATATGTATAAAAGTATCATTGTACCTTTTATATTTTACTTTTTGATATTAGCAATTCATATATTTCTACATCTTAGATATAAGGCTGGGAATGCTACAAAGAAAATATATAAAGTTGATGCATAGAGAAATTATCTATAATTTAGTAGCATCAAATTTATGAAATGTAGAAAAATCAAAAACAAAACAGTGCAGAATAAATACATCAATATCATTGCATGCATACCAATGCTACAAATTAATATCATCTGAAATTTAATTTTTAAATATAATGAAAAACAATAGGACATTACTGAGTTATTTAGAATGACAAAATTTTAAGTTGCATTCCATAAAAATTACTTTGGACTAAAATATTAAATCCATGATATAGAAACCACATATAATATATTGAAAATTCCTCTATTAGTGATTATATTCATTTGCAATTGCCAAAGTTACCCAGGAGTATAAGTTCAAATTTTGTACAATTTGTCATGTTCCTTGTTAATTTTGAATCACAACTCTCCTAATGACTTTTTTACATAAAACATACCATACTCCAAGCACATCTTTTCTATATGATTACACTTGATTATGGTATTTTAAAATCAGAATCTGAATAAAGTTTATTAGTAAAGTGTGCATTGAGAAATGTACATTAAAATAGTCAAATGTGCAGATATTTAAGAAACTAGAAAGAAAATAGAAACATTTTATTTTCACTTCCATCACATGTTCTTGCACTGTTGCATGAGCAGTACATAAAAGCAGTCCCTAATTTGCCACTTAATCAGAGATCCTAGAAAACACGTCCCAAAATACAAAACCTAACATCACATAATTCTGAGTTTATATTGTCTTACAAAGATAAAAATTGATTTTACATTTGATATTTATTGTCCAATGGAGTCTTGATCTGTGTTTATTTGCAAGATGCCAATCTGTATTTTCAGTTTAAATACTGAAAAGTGAAGAGACCAGAACACCAAACTTTTCTTTTGACACAATATATGCAGATGTAAGTTTTGGCTGGTCAACTGAAGTTAAGGAAAACCCACGTCATCGATACACTTTATCTGTGATTTGAAACTCAAAGAGTCAGGACTCAAGAGAATTTCAGAAACATTATTTAAATGATTAATTTGGCCAAAGTTTATTTTGTAAACAGACCTGTAGGTTATATATGTGACGCAGTTTGGAAACAGGTAGTACTTCTTTTTATTAACTGAAAATTGTTTCCTATAGTCCACTTGATAAATACAAAAACGTACAAACTCCCTCTACTAAAAAGATGTCATAATTCTAGCTTTTCTTTCTTTTTCTCCAAAATATCAAACCTTGTTTTTTAAGGCAAAAGAACTTCACTCGGGCCTCCCCGGTGGTGCAGCGGTTGAGCGCTGGGTTGCAAAGCTGCCCGCAGCCTCTGCAGCGCAGGTTCGATCCCCGGCTGCTCCCTGCGCATGGCGCGCAGACCCCTCCTGCCGCCCGCTGCTCCCCTCAGCAGTGTCTTCGGTCCTTCTGCCTGCTCTGCTCCCCGCTCTGGCTCTGGTGAATTCTCTCACCCTCCCGCGCTTCTGACTGTACCCAGTGCTTGTATAAAGAAATAAATAAATCTTAAAAAGAACTTCACTCATTTACAATTTAAATCCACATAGTCCAGCACTTAATAAGTTATTATCATAATACTAATCATAAAGAGTTCAAAGTAATGACATAGGTGTTTGTACTATGATAAAATATGAAACTGACTTAAACATCAATTCCTTTAATATGTGTGATGCTCGTCTTTATGTGTCTACTCACCCACATTTCACGTTATTTGTAGGTGGGTCTGTACACATGTTTCTAGATATGATTTGAGTTTGAATCAGTGTACTCAGTAGATTGCCCTCCCCAATAAAGAGATGGTGGTGGTGGGGTTGGGGGGCTTTATCAAATTTACTGAAAACCAGGATAGAACAAAAGGAGGAGAAAGAGCCATTCACAATTTTTCCTGCTTTCCTACTTGAGTTGTTATCTTTTCATCTTCTCCTGCCTTTGAACTGGGTGCTGTATCATCAGAATTCTTAGATTTCAGGGCTGAGTTCTCAAATTGACTTAGACCATAGCTTTCGTGAGTGTCTAGCTTGCACATATTGGATCATGGAACTTATATCTTCACAATATCACTTGAACCCATTGTCTTTCTCTCTCACTCTCATCAATAAATTTTATAAATAACAAATTTCTTTGGTGAACCCTAATACAATATGCCTTAGTTTATGCCTTAAACTAAACTCTGCAAATTGTTTCAAATCTTTCCTTTTTGATAATCAATTATTCTTATGAATAAATATACTTATTTCTTTTTTTTTTTTTTTTTAAATATTAAATTTTATTTTTATATTCCCCCATACAATTGCAAACGCCCCATTCTGACCCCAATCCTTCCCCTCCCGCCCCCCACCCCCAAAAGTGTCTCTGGTTCATAGTTTTTTGTTGATTTTGATTTTCACTTTCTTATATTCATTTTCCTGGTCCCTTATTTAAGTTTTCTAGATTCCTGCTATGAGTGAGACCAAAATATACTTATTTCTTTAACAAAAAAATGCAGCTATAATTATTTTAAACCACTTCATATTCTAGAAAAGAAAGTATATTCTTTAATTAATAAATAAAAGGATAAATTTTCTGCTAGGCAATATTAGAAGCATAATCAGTATCATTCTGCTATAATGAAGGATTAAAAAAGAGAAGCATTCATGAAAAATAATGCATAGACACAGGTAAAATATAAATAGACCTCATATAAGCAACAATTCCAATGCTACCACTGTGCTGAGAGAATTTACATATCAGAAGACAAAATTATATGTTGGAACTCATTCATTCAAATATATATTGTGGTTTTTGTTTTCTTCTTTTGAAGATTGGAAGTTGGGAAGTGAAGAAATATGCTGACTAGCAGCATAGAAATTATTGCTCTTCCTCCAGTTCAAAAAAACAATTTTTCCACTAAATTATATATTTCAGGCAATCGACTTTTAAATATTGGAACTGGAAGTTGTTATTTCTCTGCTAGAAATCATTGCTTGGCAAAGGTATTGGATACCTTTCACAGAGTTCTTCAGATTCAGTTTTGCCTGTCTTCATAATTCTCAGCACCTTGCTCCTTTCCAACTCTTGTTTGTTGCACCCTCATAAAGAAACAAGTCTGCTGGCTATTTCCAGACTCTGTTGAAAAGATATGTGGCAGGACAGGAGATTTGGCTGCCTGTATTCTTCCAAATGGGTCAGGCGATATAGTCTCAGAATATGAATTACATACTTACATACATGGTATAATTACATCATAATCTCACAAGTACCTTAGTGCTTTTGTACAGTGACCATTGGTTCAGTTTTGGAGAATTACATTTGAGTACCTCTTGCTCATCCAGTTTCTGATCTCATCTAAGCTCTGATATTCAACATACTTGTGAAAGTTATCCCTAAATCAAGTATGATAAAGAGTTAATAAAATATATGACATATATTCATCACAGACTCCTGATACAAGATAAAGAGTTGATGAATATTTATTGAATTGACAATATATGCTTACTTTAAACTTCCCTTTGTAGCAATAAGATCCCTAGGACTTTCTTAGTCAGTGTATAATAAAACAGTTCCTGATTTTGTTGAGCCACATAATACATTATCTTGTTAGCAGCTGGTTGTTCAATCACTTATACCATAGGCTCAAACTCAGTTGATCAACTGAGGATACAGACATGTATTTTCTAGCTGTGAGTATATAACTTATATTTTTGCACATTGATAATGTCAAACTGAGTATTAAAAAGCCCTAGCTAACCAGATATATAGAGTTTATTAGCTTTCATTGTGACTTCTGAATGTATCTACTTATATGCTAATAGTTATATGAAATTAAAATAGACTTATTCTGGAATAAGAAGGAACATTGACACAGAATTGTCATTATATTATTTCATCTGGCATTCACAATCATTCTGTTACCAACAGTGTGGTAATTCTAGAAGGCTACTTGGAAAATAACAGATGAAGATGACAGAGTTCTTATCCAGTTAATGGCAAGTAAAGACCATTGAAAGAAGAGGTTATCAGTATGAAATTACTTCTACTAAACAAGAAGCCGAGGTTGTAAGTCATTATGTTTGAACAAAGCACATCTTTCATTCCACATAACTCTTTAAAAAATATTTGTTTCAGGGACAGGCTGTCTTTCAGAAGCAGATTATGTATTAGACACATGAAGGCAAAGAATAATATTTACTGTTGTAAGGCTGTTGGAGATTGGTTGAATTTCAAGAGCCTGTCTATCACTTATTAACTGTATTTTATTAAATAGAGGTGCTTGCAGAAAATTACTGATTTTGAGTTAGGTTTATTGCCACATCTGATTTAATGTTTATCTTAGTTAACTATGAATGGAAAATGTCACCCCATTCCTGAAATGGTGCATAGAAACTTTCTTCTCATCATTCCCTGTTCTTCCTCCTAATATCAGAAATGATTTTCATTATGACTATCAACTCTCCTTTAAGTTGATGTCTCACTTGGGAGTGTCTTATTTTCAGTATACAAGTTGATAAACATTGCTTCCTTATTTTATTATATTATTAAAGTTATTTTTTGATTCTGCCAGAGTGTTTCCTGAAGCTTCTAAGACTGTAGCATACATTCCATTACTATGCCACATATCACAATGATTCTAAGTCTTATAAGAAGAGATGGAAAAGTGCTTGAAGATAATGCTTCAAAATTCCCCAGGCTTGGTAAAAACAGAAGAATTAAATCCTCACTAAGGCTGTTTTAGGCTTCCTTACATTTAAGTTTAGATAAGAACTCATCATTCTACATATGTTGAGCTAGATATCACATAAAGGTTAGCAAGTTATTCAATTGTCCACCATTACATAAGCTAAGAAATTGAAGTAAGTTCATGTCTGAGAAAATTACTTACTCTATCAGATAAAAGGTGAGACTGATTTTTGAAGATCTGATGGGTTTTCCAAACTTTGTATGAGATGATCATGTTTGGGATTCTGTTCCACCAGTTTACATGTACACTTTCAGAGACCATTTGATGCCTTGGAATATTTGGAAGTAGAAACTGTCTACTAAAGAAGTTTGAGATCTGTATATTTTACATAACTTCACTATTAATTTTATAGAAAAAAAAAAACATCATGACCTGGAATGGACATCAATAAAACTGTGTTGTACAAATGGAAAAGGATTTCCAGAACTACAAAAGCTAAATAGAACATTCACTGCATTTATTCTGAGTGTTGTTTGGAAAATAGTAACTGTCACTTTCCTAGTACATTGGCAGCACTGTTTTCCAGGCCCAGGTTTGATCTGATTTATGTATTTGCCACAAAGAACATTATTTTGTTAATTTCACATAATATAGTTGCAAATAATTTTACCTACTTATTTCCCTTAGATTAAAACTTAGATCTATAATCCAGTTTGAGTTCATTTGGAGGAATGTTTAAGCTGAGAATCAAAGTACTTTCTTTTCTTCTGTAAGTATACCAAATTTTTATACCACTATATATTAACGTGACTTTTCTTTTATCATCATACTCTCTTGGTACCTCTATCAAAAGGTACTTTATCATTATGAGTCTATTTCTGAACTCTATTTTCTTCTTTTCATCTCAATGTCAATTCTGTAACTAATAACACTCTTATTTGATTTCTGCAGTTTCATAATTATTGAAATCAGATTATCTGAATCCTCCAAATTTATTCTTGACATTTAATTTCCAACTATTTTGTCAATTCTCTGGGGGAAAAAAGAATACTGCTGGAATTTTGTTTGATTTTTTTTACTCCATATGCAATTTGTTAAGAATTGAGAGATCAACAAAATGGAATCTCTCAATTAAAAACATGATATATTTCTCAATTTATTTCAGGGTTCTTTTCATTTTGCTCATCGCTGTAGTTTCCACTGAAGATATTTTGCATTGTGTCTTATTGCATTTATTTCTAAGTATTTGATAAGCTGGCATTTTTGTAAGTAGAATTAAAAACTATTTCTAGTTTTTGCTACTATATATACACATTAACTTTTTGTCTCAAGAACCTTGCAAATTCCCTGCCTGCCTTCGTCCTGTCCTTCTTTTCTTCCTTCCTTCCTTTCAACCTTCTTTTCAGTGACATTAAAGTAGTGATTTTTAAATGAGTAGCTGGAGAGATTTTCTACACTACTCTATATTTAACAACAGAGTTCAGGATTCTGCTAGAAATAGGATTGACTTCTGTTAACAAATATTCTCAGGTAAGATAGTACTTAAAATATTTTTTCTTCACTTTATCTAGAAGATACCATTATGAAAGGAAACATTTAATAAACATTTTGAACATTATATCTTTTCCAAAAAGGAATGTATACCTCTGAATAATAGAAAGTGAAAGAAAATGATAGAGAAAATAAATTTTGGGTATTTTCATTGTTTCCTCTAAAAGTGTCTTCTTGCATTGTGAAAATGTGGTGCAAGCTTCATTTTCTTTAAAAGTTCCAAAACGCAATCTAAAGTAATTTGCATAAAAGACAGCAGGTAAGAACATTTTGCAGCATATTTTTCCTTCATACAGGAAGAAAAAGAGAGAAGGAAAAGAAAAGAAAATCATCAAAGAGTTTATGAGGTCGTTTCTGAAACAAAGTCAAACATTAAAAAACAGCCCTTGGCTTTTGATGGAAAATCACTTAAAGTTATCCAGGTTCCATGGCATGCATTTAAGGCAATATAGCAGATGGGGTGTGGAGTAACATCTTGAGTTAATTTATTTTTGAATTACACAATGAGCTTTTATGATATAATTGAATTAGAGAGTCAGAGGAAATATCTTCCTCTTGTTAGAGTTACCTTAGAAAAATTATCAGAATATTAGTGGAGCTATTTCTATAAAACATGGCAGATACACTTAAGTCAACATTAGGCATATCATTTTTCTTCCTTTAAAAAATATTTATTTTTATGTTTATACTTATAAAATATCTATAATACATTATCTAAAATGCAAATATATTTTTATTTATTACATCATTATTCATTTTTAAACATTATTTGCTTCCCCCCACCCCCTCAGGTGTAGTCCCCATAGAGTTTCCTTCCCCAGTGCACCCATGCACCATCACCTCAGTCCCCTGGGCTCCTCCCTCCCTCCCTCTGATCCCTCTCCCGCCTCCTCCCCTGCAGGATGTCTCTGATTTTCAAATTGTTTTTTTTTAAATTTTTTAGCTTAATTCTGAGAAAATGCAAAGACATTGTATAAAGCTGATGCCCTGATGTTTCTGAAACAGTCAGTTCATCTGCCCTTGAAAACGTTTTTAGTATTTTGATAGAATTTGAATTTCTCATTGTATTTATATATTAAATAGTAAAACTACTTGAATTGTTTCTGAGAATCTGGAAGCAAACCTTCAATCTATTATCCAATTTCTGCTGTACAGAGACAGAGAACAGTACATTGAGTTAAAAATCAACCACTTCAGCAATTTTAATGTGAGGAATACTTAAAATCTGAATTATGTTTACTTTCATTTTGATTCCTTTTGTTTTTTTTAAACCATGGAGTTGCTTTTTTTTTTTTTTTAAGATTGATTGATTGATTGATCGATTTATTTATTTATTTATTTATTTATTTATTTATTTATACAAGCGCTGGGTACAGTCAGAAGCTCTGGAGGGTGAGAGAATTCACCAGAGCCAGAGCGGGGAACAGAACAGGCAGACCGATGAAATACACTGCTGAGGGGAGCAGTGGGCACAGCAGGAGAGGTCTGTGTGCCATGTGGGACCCTCGCTGGTGGCCGGGGATTGAACTGGTGCTGCAGAGGCTGTGGGCAGCTTCGTAGAACAGCGCTCAACCGCTGCGTTACCAGGGGAGGCCCCCACTTTCATTCTTATTAGAGAAAAATTGGAGAATAATATGAATAAGGTGACATCATCCTGACAATCACTCATGATTAGAAACTATTAGTGATAATAATTTTTCTCATGAGAGTGTACTTCTTTGCATGATTCTGTTAAATCTTTATAGTTTGAGAAAGCCAAATAATGCTGATCAAGTATGTCTTGAAAAATGCTTTTCTTGAAATTCAACTCCTTATTTTTGTTGCATTTAGAAAAACATAAGATAATAAGTTTCTTTTCCCAAATCCATTAAAATTCTAGAATCTTTTTGAGAAATCTTGGAAGACAAGAGAAACTCTGAAGGAAAGAACATACGTTGCTCTTTTTTTTTTTCTTTTTTTTTTGGCCAGGGATGTTTTCATATCTCCTAAGAAGAAACTTTGGAGCAGAAACCTCAATGCACATTGTTCTTTATCTAGAGGACACCTTTCTCTGGCATTCCCAAAGACACAGGTTTCATCCTCCTGTTTAGGAGTTATCGGGAGACATGGAGGATGCAGAGACATCCATCATAACCCATTCGCTAGATCTGAGGATGACAGGTAACTTGTCAGCATACACTTTACTTTCCTTCCTCTGTTGCAGCCTGGCAGCTTCTGAACACTCTTTATTGTGCAGGTGCTTTCTTTTGGCAGACGTGCTCAGATAATAGAGCAATCCAATCAAAACATCAGTGAGACTCCCTGACAGAACATTTGCTGCTTTGGAAACATTTGCACTTACCATATGGCAAGGGCATCTTAGGCTATGAAACAGTGATGATTTGAGTTTCATTCTTTGAAAAGCATGCAGGATTTATTATGGTGAAAATGCACACGTGTTGAGACAATGGATAAAGTTGATAAGAGAAGTTGGTGTTTTGATAAGATTGATAAGAGTAGGTGGAGTTTTAAGTCCTCTGATATTAAAGAAATGTATTATCCATTTCAGTCATTTTTCTTTTCTACTTAAATTATGCCTAAAATTATGATAATCTATTCTAAGATTGCAAAGTTCCATATTATGCAAGCTTATGCCAAGATGTGATGCAGAAGGAAACAATGCTGTAACACCATTAGCTTAAAATAATGAAGGTTCATTTCCTTAGTAATTACATGTCGTCAGTGGGTCAGCTGTTGCTCTGTTTCATGTCAACTTTACACCAGGACACAGGTTGCAGGTGGCCTTAGTGTGAGCAATTCAGCCTTCTGGCAGAGATAAAGATTTAGATTCCCTGAGAATCTAAAGCTGTGTCTCAGAACTTCTGTTGGTAATTGGTACATGCTACTTTGACTACTTTTAAGTTGTCAAAACAAATCACAAGCCGGGTATCAGTCAATATTGCTGGAATGTTGTCAGATATTTGTCAGGTATTTACATAATCATAATTTTTTAATGAAATTTGAAAATGTATTTACAACAGTTCCTACCAATGTCTTTTTCCACCTGGTTTCCCTTCTACCACACTTGCCCTTATTTGATTTACATCAGAGGGTTATGCCACTTCCTTATTTGATTTATATCAGAGGGTTATGTCCTTCCAAAGGGAAGGACATCCCAAAACTCATCCTCAAACATTAGGAAGGGAGAAATATATACAAATTCCAGAAATAATTTTTTTGAAGGTACATCATTATGTAGTAGAACGTAAAAGTCAACAACTATGCCTGATTTTGGACATCAGTTCTGCCATTTATTTGCCATTTACTTGGTCATGGAATATATTTATTAACTTTATCAGACTTTCAACTGATACAGAGTTAAAATCAAACAGTGACTTCCACAATAGTTTATTTTTGCAACAAATCCAGTAAATTATATGAATATAGCAATATATATTTTCTATTTTATTTTTCAAAACCAAGAAGCATTACATTAATTAGAATGACATGAATTACTATCTTTTTCAGTTGAAAAAATCATTTTTTTGTGCTGACTCTTTAACTGACTTGAAAATTAAATGACATTATTTCTAAGGCCTTATTCATCAATATCTATGCTTGCATTTTGAATGCATTTATACCAACAGATATGGCATAACATGTGTAGCATTGTTTATGTATACAAATTGCAAACAAAATTGCATATAAATGTGAAATTATAATTAGAACTTTTGTTATCAGCAGACAAAAAACAACAAACAGTTGCAGCTGAGCTATTGCAACAGTCAGAAAGATCCTTGTTAATCTTGTAGGATAGAAAGTAAATCTGCTAATAATGGACTTGGCAAGTTTGCTTTTTGGAAAATATAGATTTAACTTCTTTTTCTAATCATGAGAATGTTATAAAGATGCATTCCCATTACCTCTTATTGTTGCAATAATTAATAAATCACCCAAATTTACTTCTATAGGCAATAGTCATAGGAAGTAGTCGCTATCACCATCATACTTTTGGAAAATGCTTTCACTCAAGGTTGTTCTTATACTATGTTTGCGTTAAATTTTTCAATTTTACACTAGGGTCATTTGCAAAATCTTATGCTATTATTAAATACATATGAATTTTGTAACATATGTCATCCAGGACTTTTCATCCATTATTATCTGCTTTTAGGAAATTCATTTGTACTATCCACATCCAGGAGCTTCACTTTTTATAAGAAATAGAATAGTGTGCAGGTACAATATATGGTACATTTTGATTGGATAATGAGATCACTTATAAAGGTTTCCTTTTCCATGCAATAAGTTGATATAGTTTAAGAAATAAAATGTAAAGATAGAGATTATGCTTCATTATAAATGCTTTTGTCAATCAACCCTTATCTAGATTTATTTGGAGAAAGCAGAGAGAAGGAAGGAGGGAGAGACAGAGAGAATGTATATGGAAAAAAAGAAAAGTAGTCTAAGTATTTCCCTCTGATTTGTAGCTTAAAGTATTATAATCTCCATCGATATTATGACACACCTAAGGTCATGGACTGATAAAAAGAGGAAAGTTCCGAAGGCTGGAATGGACCTTGTCAGATATTTGTCAGATATTTACATAATCATAATTTTTAAATGAAATTTGAAAATATATTTACAATAGTTTCTACCAACGTCTCTTTCCACCTGGCTTGCCTTCTATCACTCTTGCCCTTATTTGATTTATATCAGAGGGTGATGCCACTTTTAGGGAGTCATTTAAAAGCACTAATTTTTCTGAATTTGATTTGGATTCTTTTGGATATAACTGTGTAGATACAATCATTTCATACACATTTAAATTCTTGTTAGTTCTGACCCCAGAGTGCCAACTCACCCAACTTTCTATTATGCAGATGCCAAAACAGAAAAAAATGATTGTAATATAAAAACGACTGAAAGCAGCTGGGTGGTGGAAAAGTTTTAAGTGGGTTAGAGTAGAAACGAGGCTGTACAAGAATCTTTCAATTACTGGTTACATGGAACTGTAAACCTAGAATTAGGTTCTTATGGGTGCCACTATAAATAATCTCTCCTGTTAGTAATATCTCAATTATGAAATGTTTGCAATTACAAACACCCCATACATTTTCATCTTCTTATTTTTTTCTTGGGTGAGAGTCATAAAAATTAGATGGATCAGAATGCTTGTGTTTGTAGAGCAAAAATCTCATAGCAATCCTCCATGGACCAAGTATATACATGCGTGAGAAGAGTTTAATTATGGTCAGATAGTGATTATATCTTAGCATAATATTATAAGTAACTAGTTAAGAAACTAATAAAATTTTGAAAATATTAAATAGCAAATAATGCTGAAGATGAAACCTTCATTTTCTGAATTGTACAGAATATTGCAAAATATTTTACTTGAATAAATAAGAATTGCATGGTCCCAAATATGGGGAATTATAGTATAGATATGTATTAAATAATGGCTTAATAATAACATCATGCCACAGTTCTGGATTGCGAAATTTTTGATATTTGTTAGGTCGCATAGTTCATAATTAACTGTGCTTTACTATAAATAAGTATTTACTTTAAAAATAAATTGTATGTTGGGCCTCCCCTGGTGGCGCAGCGGTTGAGCGCTGGGCTGCGAAGCTGCTGCAGCCTCTGCAGCACCAGTTTGATCCCCAGCCACCAGCGAGGGTCCCACATGGCACGCAGACCTCTCCTGCCGCCCACACTGCTCCCCTCAGCAGTGTACTTCGTCAGTCTGCCTGTTCTGTTCCCTGCTCTGGCTCTGGTGAATTCTCTCACCCTCCCACGCTTCTGACTGTATCCAGTGCTTGTATAAATAAATAAATCTTTGAAAAAAAAAATAAATTCAAAGTTGTAATCACTCTATTAAAGGGGGCTAAAAAATTACAAGTCCCACAAAAAATCAGAATTCACCCTTGACAAATGTTAAATCCTTGCTTTAATGTAAGGAAATTTCTCTCTACCAGTTTGGACATATCTGCCATATTTTTCTAGTCAGGGTCTTTTGCACTAATAGGAGATCTTTATATTCCAGATGCATTTTTAACTCTTGACCTTGTTTAGTATTGAGTTCCTACCTAATCATTGTTGCTATACTCTTTGGCAACTTTGATGAAAGAATGTATAAATGTATGCATCAAAATATAAATTGTATGTTACATATAACTGTCTAAAGTTAAATATGTAAAAGCCATATTCTGGTTAATGACATTCTGTTTTACAATTTTCATTTGGAATATAAATGTATAGGCAATAGCATTCCTAGACAGAGACTATGTCATTAATGATTTTTGTAGATACACAACTGAGTGCTCCATTAAATTGAGACAAACTTCTCCACACACTTTTTTTTCCCTCCATCATTGAGGCAACAGGAAATGTCAGTAGACAGAAAAATAAAGAAAAGAAAAAAACATATTTGACAAGTATAAATAGTATTTCATTATTACTACTAATAAACTCCTAGCAACTAGAAAGTTCCTTTCCACCAGTTTAAAGTCTTGTTTTCTTTACAATGTCTGCTAGAGGCATGAGGGCATGTCACTCTTAGCTGTCTACTTTCTAGTTTCCAAAATGACTGTCACCTTGCATTTGTCCCTGACTTTTAATTATCATACTTCCTCATTTCAGCACCTTTGTAACATGAGCCAATTAACAAGTTTAACACATTTTATTTAGCATTTTGGATGCTTTCTGAAGAAAGAAGTTCTTGATCTTATCAGTCACTTGAATCCAAATTACACAGAAGGTCTTACTTCCCAAGGGGTGTCTGGTGGACGGCTAATGGAGTGTATGTGTGATCTTGTTAGCTTCAACATATGACCCTTTACTCACCTTGCCTGTTATTTCCAGTAACATTCATCTTGCTGTCTCCAGCTTTCTTTAGGCTCTGGATAGTTCTGTCCATTGACTAAAGTGCCCTTATTAAAAGAGATTGCAAATTAATTCTCTCCATAAGCCTCCACATCTTCCTAAAATAGCTCAAGGAGTTTGATATTTTCCAGCAGGAATGGACCCAACCTAATCATATGTTTGATATCATTTGTTCAGGGTCTAGAAGACACACTACTGATACTGTTTCTGCTAATCATTCATCCTTGTCTCTCATTTCCCAGTTTATAATATTCTTCATGTTGGCTAGTTAATTAAATGTCTCCTACCACAAGATGTTTTTTGTAATTAAGTTTATGCCTAGAGAATTATAATACTTTACAGTGAGAGCTTTTATTATGTAAAGAATTACAAAAAGAATTACATGAAGTTGGTCTCCTGTTCTAAAATAGGATATTGATCCTCAAACATTATAAATGGTTATAAAAATCCCAAAAGTTATAAACATGATATTCTTAAAACTTTAACAAATACTACCTACATTCAGATTACATGTTTACTATGAAATATTTGTACAGAATTATCCTTGAAAAAATAACCTTCTGGGATTTAAACTGTGTTTTGCCCATTGGATCTGCTAATTTTATGATTATAAAAATTTCTCATGAAATTATTACATTTATGCTTAACAAATATTTCTTATTTGTGTGACTGTAAGGGTTATATTATCAAAATATTGGACAGTAAAATATTTGTGATAATGATTGAACTATTTTGACAGGAGAAATGTAAAACAAAAACCAACCTTGCGTATACGGAGAAACACAGAAATAAAAGTGTGTATGCCCAGTACAACTAAATTTATTTTATTTGCAATAAGTTTAAGAATATTGTAAGCTGAATAAATGCCATGTTTTACCACTACAAATATGTAACATGGTAGATAATTATTAGATAAAAAGAAGCTATGTTGTTATTGTTGTTTTACTGAGGTTTAGTAGTAAAGAGGTCTTATTGAAGCTGTCTTGATATTCATTAGATACTAGTAAGGTATCTTTCTCCTAGAGATTTTCAGGACCCCAAGAGTGGAAGAGACTAGTGATAGTTTGGCACTTTTTTCTTAAAGAGCATGAAAATAGTGTTAGAAACTTAGTTTTGTCTAATATAGACATCAGATTTGATTTCGGCAGGTGATTCAGTTATTAGAAGGATATGAAATAGCATATGCAATGTACACAGCAGTCAGCCTTAAATATATTATCTAATTTATAGTTTGTTTTCAAGAAATTCAGTAGTGTTTTTTAACAAAGCATTGGGCTACAAAGTAGGCAATTCTGTCATACTGACACATGTTCTAAAATATTTTCTATGGATCTGATTAAGTTTTCTCAAGAAAAAGTTAAATTATAATACATCTGCAGATTTAAAATGTAAAAATCATCAGCATGAAGACAGAACATTGATCTTTAGTGTTCAGGGGTTGTAGGGTGGAAGATTTAGAGAGAAACTGCTTAAAGGATAAGGTGCTTTCGGAGTGATGGAAATACTTTGGAAATAGGTACAGGTAGGTGTGGCTGCACAGCATTGGGAATAGACTGAAGCCTATGAATTATTTAGTTTGACTATTTTTATGTTATTTGAAATTCACCTCAGTAAATTATTTTTCTATAAGTACCACATTCCCATCAGATTGCCATAGTCTATCCAGAATTCACTGTTCCGTCAGAGAGCTAGTTTATGTCCAGCTTCTTCACAGAGTTCACACTTATGACGTCCAATGGTGGTCAACCCTGTTTCTTTCCTAAGGACAGGGATTCTCCTTTTCCATTTAACAATCCTGAAAACTTAACAGTTTTTATTTCTCTTAAAAGAAAAGTGTGGTTGTTCAATAAAGGATAGATGAATGAATGAATATTGCTTTATAATATTGATTTTTATAATATTGATTGTAAACACCAAGTATTTGTAATTACAAATATGTGTATGAGTTCTAAATTTAAGTTCCTTATAATAATACAAGCAGAAGGATAGAATGAATAACATTTTCGTATTATGTTTAGTGCCTGAGGCTCATTGGATTCAATTTTTTAATTTTTTTAAACACTTGGATTTCTTTTTTTTTTTTAAGATTTACTTATTTTTATACAAGAACTGGGGTACAGGCCAGAGGCACCGGAGGGTGAGAGGATTCACCAGAGACAGAGCAGGGAGCAGAACAGGCAGACTGACGAAATACACTGCTGAGGGAGCAGCAGGTGAGGCAGGAGAGGTCTGCCGTGCCATGTGGGTTTCTCCCTGGCGGGCCGGGAATCAAATCCATGCTACAGATGCTGCGTACAGGCTTCACAGCACTGTGCTCAACATGCTGCACCACCAGGGAGGCCCCAAATTTGATTTTTGATAGTGTCCCTTCCCAGAGAAAAGTCTGTAAAGCCAAAATAATATAATAGGGTACTTCAGTTAGGAATTCCCAGGGCTCTGTCCTTGTTTAAGAACTGAACTTTCAGTTAAGATATCAATAAAATACTGTTGGTAATACCCACTTCTGCTTTGGTATTAAAAAGAAAATTTTACATATAAATATGTGAGTACATATGCACATATATAGAGAGAGATAATATACTATAGGAAATATACTATATAAAATTCTCATTCTTTAGTTTTATATTTGGGATAGATTTTTTTTCTTTTTTAAATATAGTGTACACTTATTAGTTATTTTATCATGGATTTTCATTACAGTGCTGGATAGAAATTACAGGAGCTGAGACAGATTAGCTAATTTTTATATCCAACAATTCCATTCCTTAGCTTATGACACTGACTGAATTCATTCAACTCTCTGTGCCTTAGTTTCTTCACCATTAAAAGAAACTATTTCAACATTTATTTCACAAGGATGTTCTTGATTAATGCACAATAAAATAAAATACTTGAAATGGAGCTCAACAAACATTAACTATTGTTCTTTTCATTGTAAATGTTATGGTACTGTGAAAGTCATATAAATATCTAGCTTGTGTTATTATAAATGTAGCAGAAATCCCCATGAACAGGCAGTATATACCTCCCCTGATTTGACCAGGTGTGTCCATCAAGATATTGAAAGTGTTTCACTGAATGGAATTCACTGAATACAGAAAATAAACCTAAACAATATATCAAGTGCCTAGAGGACCCTTTAACTCATTTCCCTTATGAAAAGAGTAAAATAATTTGTTCACATATAAAATGAAATGAAATCATTATGATAAAGTTTATCTACACATAATTATTCTGCAAGGAACAAGTAGAAAGTACTTCAGCTCTTCCCAGTTACAGAAAATAAGGAACTAGTGAAAATAGCGCTGAATATCTTAAAGATAATGTTTCTCATATTCTGATCTAGATTTCTCTCTTCTGTATGACTCACATTATTTTGTGTGATGCCGATCTGTTCGGTGATTTCTCTTTTATAGGTTCTTTCCTCTGTCTTCATTTCTGGTTAAGAATTTACTCACAAGCCATGTTTAAAACAAAGTTTATCAACTTGATTCAAAAGTCATGTGTTCCTGGTGAAAAATCCCTATTACTCTATTTATTTCATCTTGGAATATTCCCCATTCTTATTTCTGTTTCTCTAAAACCCTCTGGCATTTTCACTCAATCTGCTCATTCTTTGCTTGCTTTTTTTTCTATACAACTCCCATGTTCTCGCCTTTACTGTAATAATAGTTATGTTTCCCTCTCCTTTTCTGTGCTTGTGAAAATACATTAGCAAATAATGTTTTGGTGGGTGAAATAGTCCTCAATTAGGCAGAAATGTGGACATGATGATACCAGTTACATAAGTCATGGAACTACTTCCTTTGTTGGCCAGACATAATCCTCCCATTGTCCTTCACTCTTGATCTATTACAATTTAAAGGATTACATATCTAACCATCCCCTACACAATACTGAGTAGGGTACAGAGTAGTACATTTTATTTTTCTCTTTGAAGGTAATCTGAAGTAAATAACATCCATAAATCTATTCTCAGATATATCCCTTCAGCTTGGTGTTTCAGATGAAAAAGGAGTGTATTCTACCAAATTGTTTTTTATTCTATAAGCACTCCATATACATATAACAAAAAGTGAGGTTCATTTCATCCATAGACTCATTACTCATTTTTTTTTAACGATTACTATTGTGTTAACAATTCTCAACAAAATAAGAAGAACTTACTTCCTTGTCATATATTAGTTTTGCTCATATTTATTATTTATAAAATATTGGTTTTCCTTCCCTAATTATACTATATATGTTATATATTTATTCCATATCAATTTTTTCAGTAATTTCTTCATGAATAAAACCAGCATATATTGTAGAACATGAATTTAAAAAAATTAGTTTGGAGAAGACAATTTACAATAACCAATTAATTAATAACTTACATTGTGAATATCATTCATTGCTAGCATTGAAGAAAAACATCCGGATGTTATGTATCTCTTAATGGTAACACAATGCCAATTTAAAATATGTCATCAAAGTTCCAAAGGCAGAAGAGTTGCTGATAGAATTGCTCAGATGTTCCTTCAAGAAAATAAAAAACGTGACTCCATGGATGACTCAGGCTGGTGGAGCTGCCACTGGTACTGTGGGCCACAAGGGCCAACCTGAGCTGGATCTGCAGGCTCACATCAGGGAGGCATGTCCAGGAGCCAGGAGGAAAGAGCATCAAGCCATCGAGGGCATCTTCATTTCTTGAAACTTAATGGAACTTGCCCTGTTGGATTTTGTGCTTATTTTATAGAAGTAGCCCGTTCATTTCATTTTCTCCCTTTCAGAATGGATATGTCTACCATAGCTGAGAAACAGATCATGTGTTTTCTAGAATTACAGGTAACAACTAGAGAGGACTTTGCTTCTGAATGGAACATACCATGTCTCTCCCATACCTGATATATATGATGAAATGTGGTCGTTTATGAGTTGATAATACTTAGGTGAGTGTTTGGATGTAGAGCTAATATTGGAGTGGAGTAGATTAGTACTTTTGGGGATTTGGTGATTGGTGAATAATTTTTGTATGTAGAGTTGACATAAATGTTTGGGGAATAGATGTCAGACTGTAGCAGATTAGAAAGTGTTCCCCTAAAACCCATTTCCGTATAGAACCTCAGATATGGAAATGGTGTCTTTCCTAATGTAATTAGCTGATAGAACATGCTGGATAAGGGTGTACCCTAATTCCACAGAAGAACAAAGAGAGAATGGCACATGAAGATGGAGGCGGATTTAATGTGTCACAAACTAGGGATACCTAGAGTACCAAAACCTGGAAGAGATAAAGAAGGAATTTCTCATAGATTTTTGCCAGAAACTGGCAATTTGAATTTTTACTTCTGGATTCCAGAATTGAGAGGTAATAAATTCATCTTGTATTTATCACCTATATTGTAGTACTTTATTACAGCATCGCTAGAAAATTAATGTAACATAAAAATATAAAAATCATCATCTTGGTGATTATACAGAAGTCTGTTTATAACTATTGTGAGTGCTTTTGAAAGTGAACTGTAACCATGTTTTCAATTTTGTTAACAGAATATTAAAGTAATAGCTTCAACAAGAATAATGACAGCAATAATTGCAAATATCAACTCTTAATTTTTCTACTAGCCTTATTTGTGAAGCCTTTGTTATCACATATTTATAGAGAAGAAAACTGGTTTCAAAGGTAAATGACTTCTCAAATGTCAAATAAGTTTAATTAGCAAAAGAGAGATTTGAAATATTTTCCATCTAATTGAAAAACTTAAGCTGTTGTTCATCATCAGTGAAGTTATTGCGATTATCAGTCTGGTCTGTAAGAATCTTGCTAGCAGAGCTAAGGACAGTATAATATTATTTCATATTTAGTTGATATTTCTATTTCCAAATTTTGCCATGCAACATAACCATTTAGACTTTTAATTTTGAATTTTTATTGCATTGAATTGTGACCTCAAGAATTCTTAAGTTGAAGTATTAATTCCAGTACCTCTTATTGGGACTTTATTAGAAATTAGGGTTATCATAGATGTAACTAGTTAAAATGAGGGCATTAGAATAGACCCTATGCCCACAGAGCTGGTGCTTTCATATAAAGGGAGTATTTGGACATTGAGATAGACAGAGAGGGTTTCTTCCCTCAGAGTGAAAAACCTCTGCAGCCAACTCCAAGATTTCAGACTTGCAGCCTTCTGCTTTTATTTTTTTTTATTTAAATATTTTATTTTATATAATTCTTACATCTTTGTTCATCTTTGCACAATGTGTGCATTTTCATTTCGGTTATATTCCTCATACAATTGCACCTCCCCCTTATTTTGACTCCAGTCCTTCCTTTCCCCGCCGCCCCTCCCTTCTCCCCCCCACCCCCTGTAGTGTATCTCTGGTTTATAGTTGCTTGTTGATAAAGGACTGATCACAAAAATCTACAAAGAGCTGATGAGACTCAACAAAAACAAAGAAAATAATCCAGTCAAAAAATGGGCTAAAAAGAAACTTCTCTGAAGAGGAAATGCAAATGGCCAACAGGCATATGAAAAAATGTTCAACATCACTTGTAATCAGGGAAATGCAAATCAAAACTACCATGAGATACCATCTTACACCAGTGAGAATGGCACATATTAAAAAAACTAGCAACAACAACTGTTGGCGAGGTTGCGGCCTTCTGATCTGTTGTGTAAGTGATCCATTTTATGGTACTTTGTTATGATAGTCCTAGCAAACTATTACATCATACAGCATGCTTCACATTTTTCTTTTAAACGCAGGGTTATCCATTTACGAAGAGTGAGAAAACACTAAATTCTGTGCTAGTTCTGACCAATGACCCAGGTCAGTAGACTCTGTACTAGACAGTTTGGAGTAAACAGTTGTTCAGGGAAAATCGCTTTTCTTAACTCCTTCCCAATTAGAATTGTTTCATTATGACTTTTTTTCAGTTAAACATGGCAATACTATTCTCCTAACAATGTCATTCTTGAAGTAAGAGTTGCTCCTTTATACTGTCTCTCTTGAGAAACACATTTTATCTCCTTGATCTGCATGTAGATCTTGTTACACAGACTTTTAAATGTTTCTTCCCTCAATCTAGTTCTCTGCACTATTTTTCTCTCAGAAATTTTACAGCCATTATCAGCTATGACACTTAATTGTTTCCAAGTAATCAGTCAAGTGATTGAGATACTCAGTAAATGTTTACGGTTTATGATGACCATCGTAACTTATTTATGGAATATGCCAGACCCTAACTATCAAATAAGCCAGACCCATGGAGCATAATCACCAAGGGATTTTCTTTTCTCTGCTACCCATTCAGCTAAGTTATGTGAATTGAATTCTTTCTACACAACTGGGTGAAATTTTGGGCCTGCCCCATTTTTTCTTATCATTCACAATAAAGGAAGCATCTTCCAGGCACTTCTAGTAAACACTTGTTATAATTACATTCATTCATTCAACAAATACACAGAAGACTGGTATTTATGAGATAGTGTTCTGGATGGAAATGTCAGTGGAGAAATAAACATAAATCCCTCTCCTTGGGAAGCTTATACATTTATGGAATGTATTGTGGGAGTTTTTCCAAAATGAGACTATACTTGGCAACTGGATGACATTACCTGGAAGAATAAGTGACTCATAATTTATGCACACCCAGTAAAATTTTTCTCAACACTGGTAGGCAACAAATTAGAAAAGATGATATAAATACTGTCTCTGAATTTAACTAATACTATTATTGAAACAACTTTGGTTATAGAAGTTTCTATTTCATCCCAAATCAATGACCAGGTTTGTGATGATAATAGAATTGTTTTGATGTAGTAAGAAGTCTGTGCAGTCACTAACATGCCCTCATCTACCTGGATCAACACCTGGACACAAGTGAAAAAGTCAATACAGATACTTACTAGAATATTCCTGGGCACTCCATAAAAGACTTTAACAATTGGCAGAATTTGTATAACTGTTTATATTTAATAAACTCAGAGAGAAAGATGGTTACTGCAGACTGACCTTGTCTTGCTATTTGAAGTCCCTTTGATGGTAGCCTCAATTATATGTGTTATGAGACAAGTTGAATGCATTGTTGTGCTGTTTCTAGCCCACTGGCTAGATTAATCAGAGTAGCTAATTTAGGGGTGGACCCATGAGAAAAATTTTCAGGAACTATGATGGCACAAAAATGAATGGGTGGTTCTGTACCTTTATAGCTGAGAATGTCAATTTCATCATCTTCTGCCTCATTGCCTTTTGGCTGGGTCCAATGGCCTTGTTTTTCCATTGCCATAACATCCTTTTATCCCATCCAGTGGAAAGTGCAAATCAGATCACTCAGAAGACTTCTTTATTCAATTCTGCCTCTAGCCACTCAAACCTATTGGCACACATTCACTATCAGAGCAGTGAGGGAGCCTTATTCCCCTCTTGCACCAACCTCTTGGATGATAAGCATTTGCTATTAGATACAGGGAGTCTTCTCATATCTCGTAATATCATATTTCCCATCTTGATCTTACGTGTACTCATCCTCTGTCTTAGAGAGCCATATTTCTGGTATAATAGAGAGCCATATTTCTGGTATGATTCCAGATTCCTTACCAAAAATCTGTTAAGAATTTGTGGAAAATTTAATTTCTTATCCTACTTGCAAACTAAGGAGATACTTGGCCACAAGTGTCTGCCAGAGATGCTGCCAGAAGATGCAAAACCCCTGGAAATGTTTGAAGGATTTCATTAACACAAAAAGTAGACTAAGGTCCACAGGGAAAACGCAAAAACCCCACGTGGATGTTGTGAAGTTAATGAGTTTGCACCAGACCTGAGGAATCTTGAGCTTAAAGACCCATATACTTTACAATAGGCTTGAGCTTCAACCCATGTGGAAGCCATTTCACCGGGCAATAAGCAAAGTTTCCCTTTCCCCTGGAGGGAGACACACTCCTTTTGTATTTCAAGGCTCTTTCTTATACAATTAGTCTGAAGCAAGGCTGCCAGTGCCTCTCCAGGAAAGAAGTATAGAAACATGACAGATCCACAGAAAATCTTCTGACAAATACTCTAGGAGAGGCTTGATTACTTGCCTCCCTAGAAACTTCACTGTCATCCTTGCGAATGTGATCATCGCATCTGATGGGAAAACAAAATGATGTATTTGCTACATCAATGATTGCATCCAGGTACCTGAACATTTATTAATAGGCACCAGCAGTGCTATCACTGTAGGCAAACAGGTGCAATGTGGTGTGCTACCTGTTAATTCTGCACTAATCTATAGTCATTCTCCACAACTGATTGAATTTTTGTGCAGATCAATTCTTCGAATTAAATGTCAGCATGATAGGAACCATCATGGTATTTAATGTTGGTACCAATCCTTTCTATTTTTCTGCAATATAATATTGTTCTGATTTATTATCTTGGCCAGAATGGGTGGGCAGTTCTAAAGGTTTGCATTTGGCCTTCACGATGATCAAATATCATCAACAGGAAGAGGAACTGATGTCGGTAATTTTTCCACCTGCCAATAGTAACAATTAAAATATACATTCAGGGATGTGGGAAATGACCCCTGGGTTCTTATTTTCACTCAGTGAGCTTGCTGGGACCCAAACTTTAGCCAGGACTCTATTAATCATCTGGTTCATGAAAACTTCTCTAAAAAGAGGGCATGTTGATGTCTTGGTTTTCCAAATATCAATGTCAACTCAGAGCTTATGTAAAATCACTTGATTAAACAGCTTACAGATTTCTCTGATGAAAGACTAGGATAATCATTACAGTGTATATTTATACAGTGTTAGAGGAGCCTTCTCTCTTAAGAACAGGTGCTGAGGGGGTTCTTTAGGCAAAGGATTAAGAAGTTGGTCCAGGCCTGGGAAATAAGTAAGGGAACACAACTCTTTGAAAAAAATCTATCTTCTGCCTCCTCCCATTTATTTTGATCCTTGGGGTTGTGCTGTCAAAAAGCATCCTTGCTGGTTGTCTATTTTATGATAAGGGGCATCATGCTCATTTAGCAATCACCCAGCTAGTGAGGATCAAAGCTCCTCAGCTGCCCTTCAATCTTGTTCTCTATTATGCTAATTAAAACATCCTGGCTTCTTCTGGTTAAGCACTGCCATCTGGTCTTTAATACTTTGGGGGTTCATCATTCCCATGGATATTAATGAGCCCCAATCTGTGGTTGTGTTAATTCTCCCTCCTGCCATCAGTCATGCCCTGTGGCGGGCGGCCACCACCAAACCCCTTCATGATGCAGTTTTCTCTCTTTCCAACACAGTCCTAATGAGGTGCAGTGAGCAGCCCTGTGGAGCATGACCCTCTTGTGTCTCTTCTGGCCTTATTGAATAATCTGTTCAATCCTGACCACCCCCCTTAACTGGTTTATCTCTTTCTCCACCATCTGCTGAGCAAACAGGTATTTTCACTTCACTGGACAATGGCCATCACTTTTTTCAGGCTTCTAGGTTCCATCCTAAGTGTCAGTCTATCCTCTGGGATCCTGTCCAGAGAGCTTAATCTTATGTCTTGAGACAATTCTTCTATTTCTAGTCTTATATCCAGCAGTCTGCTTGATTAAGAATCCTCAAAATCCAATTTCACAGACAAACCTCTGGCTCTTACCAGTATCTACATGGTTACTCCTGTTAGTCCTTCAGTATATGACCTGCTTCCAAACTTATCGGTCCCTACACATCAATGTGACATATGCTGTTACCTAATCTTAATTATTATGCTGACAGACAGAAAAGGGGGTTGGAGCAGCTTCTGAGATGTCCATTCTGGGGGAAAGGTCTCTGCAGCATCTTTCAAAATAGTGGGAGTTTTATCTTAAAAGAGAAGAAGGGGCAGATCATGCAGGGCAGATTATGCATCCATCTTCATGGATGTCAAGAACCAATATCTATAAGGCATCCGTCCAGATAGTTCCATCCCATTTTTCAGGGAATGAGATTTCCCAACCAGAATCCCAAACTCAGTGTGACTTAACAATCTTAACTGAACATTCTGACATTTCAGAACTGCATTTTTCTAAACATCAGTTTTCAGCCTCTTTTTAGCTATGTCTACCTTTCCACTAGGAGATGTGGGTCTCTCTGTACTGTACCAGTGTCCTTATTGCTCTCACACTTAGCCATTAGCAGCTTCTTAACCACATTTATTTTCTCATTATCTCTCTGCAAGATGTCAAAACAACTTTTCAGTAACCAGCCCTCAATCTGTTTCAAATGCGTGGATCATTACACCTGAGACAGTCCGCTCTGTGTGGATATTTTACTAGGTCGTCATAGCAAAAGGCTTAGCAACTAAGTCACCCCTTTGTGCTAGTGATAATCTGTGCCCCAACTACCATTCAGCATAGGGCTATCTTTACCTGCTGGGTGGGGAATGAGCCAGTGCTAAATTTCCTTCTTATTGTCTGTATTCTTGGAACATTCCTACTGCAAATGCCTCTGTCTGGCACATACCAAGATGAAATTGGAGATACAGGGGATTTACTGGAGGAAAAGACTGTGTGAGATAGAGGGGAGAGAGTTCAATGGACCAATGTGGAGGTCTAATCCTTGAGAAGGAAAACAGAGAAGTAGAATTTGAACTTGCAATGCATTTAAAAGAGATTTGGCCAGAAAAATGATGTGTGCTTGAGCCAATGTCATCTCTCAAAAGAGCCTTGTGTCTTGCAGGACTGAGTGTCTCTTAGTATCACTTCTGCTCTGGACTTTTGGCTGAAAGCATCCTAAGGAAGCCATGGCCTGGATAGTAATGTGGAAAATGCAGAGCATAACTGGGTCCATCTCTCAATTATGCTTCCTGTCAGGAGAGATGAATGACACATTTCCATGGCCTGTGTTCTAAGAGCCATATAAAGTACTATATCTCAGGACAGGGCCGTCCACTAGAGAGCAAGAAGAAATAATCTTACAGCTCTTTCTTCTTCTTGTTACTTCCATGGATATTTACCTCCTTACACATTTGGGCTTGACATGTGTGGCTGCCATTGTGTGTCTTAGTGCCTCATGTTTTAACAGCAACAAAGCAACACTTCAATAGTGCAAACCTAAGCCTAGGGCTTCATGCTACTGTGAAATTGGTCACTAAGGAGGAGACTGGTCAGAGTACATGCAAAGCTGGTCTCTCTAAAGCTGTGACAGGTAAAAGAAGCTGAGCATGTTCAAAGTAATTCAATAGATCTGTTAAAGAGTTCTCTAAAAAATGAGACATTGAATTATATAAAGTAGTTAAGGCTATTCACTGGAACTTAATATTTTATCTTCATCCATTCTAGTTAGTAACCCAAATAATAGCTATTATCATACATCTTCATCAAATTAAGTATATTCTTCAGTGCATCTAATATGACATCAATTTTATCACTGAGTTTATATTTAATAAGCAAACTGAAATATTTAAAAGATCTCAAGTTCATCAGACTGTTGTTTTTTTTTTCTTTTTTTTTTAGTTTGGACTTTTAAAATAACCCCCTAAGGTTCACTTTGAGAGATGTCTAATCCTTCCAATTTAGTTGTGAATGAAGAGTGACCTACATCACATTTTTTTTTTCCCTAATAAGAGATAGTAGGAACAGAACAGCATGTTCAGTCTGAAAATAAGCAGCCTGGTTTGTCTGAATATATTTATAGCTAGTATATTATCTTTTGCTCTTTATGTTCAAAAGATTAGGGGTCAATGGATTTGAAGGAGAAAAAGTAGAACTACCCTGGGAAGTAAAACTATTAAGAGCAATGGACTTTCCCACCATGAAGCGGCACAAAAGACACACATATCGAGACCTATCAAATGTGCCGTTAACTTCTGTGTAGGGGGTAGAAATCTAACAGAGAATCAACGCAGGCAGTTCGGAAAGTAGCCTGAGACCAAGGTCACGCTATCAAGTATGCAATGGTAGAGCTTATACTAGTCCCCAACAATTTCACACTGCAGGTGGAATAAGGTCTACGAGATGAAAGCAGTTCAGATGAAAAGATTAGAAAAGGGAAGCTAGGCAGAGCAGGCATTCTTACATCCTGCTAAACACCATTTGCTTTCGATGATTTTAAAATATCCTCATGTACATTTTCACACCCGTGATCACACATTTATATTTACAATGTAGGTGCCTATCTCTTCCTCAATGCCTTGCTTCCTCCTACATAAAAAGCCCCCATTTCTGAATCACGCCTTATCTATGCTGCTTGGTGTTTCTCCACATTGTGGACTTCTGCTGGCGGCTCATGAAGGCCCTCTGTCCTTGGAGATGCTAGCTCTGTTCATTATTATGTGCCACGATGGTTCCAGACTCAGTCTGTTTGGTTTTATGATAAAACATTCAGTCTCCCATATCCAGGTTTTCTAATTCCTGATGTTTTTCTCCTCCAGTGCTCTTTTCTCTGCTGCTTTTGCCATTCATTCCTGTACGAGTCCCCTAAACTGACACCCTCCCCCCAGAATCTGCTTCCAGTACCACAGCCCATTCTAAGCCTTAGCCTTTCTCATTTACTCTCTTACTCTAGCTTTAAAAATCATTAAATCCTATTGCATGCATGGTTGTCCACTAATCTTTCATCTCCTCAGCCTCCTCCTTATTTAGCTGAAATTTTATAGTCACTTTCTAGATAGACTCTTTCTTGCTCCCCTCTCAATTTGATAGATTTTTTAAAAAAACTAAACTGTATCTATAGCCATTATTTATCTAATCCAAGCTTGCATTCCTTGCTATTCCTTCATAGCATTCTTACCAGTAATTTTCAATTTTATTATGACCACTTTAACCATCACTTTCACATGGACCCCTAATGCTGCCTGACAATTTCATTTTCCTTTTTTCTAGAAAAGTATGGCATATATTTTCTTGGCTCCTCATATCTCAGCCAGTCTCAGCCAATGATCACGTTTTCTACGAGACTCAGAAGTCTGCTCATATCCCCTCCTATGTATTTAATAACTTCTATTTGGTGATTGACAGGTTTACTCTCTGGGAGTGAGATACAAATGGTTACTCATTTCACTCCTTCAAGCTCATTTAATATCTGACTCATCCATCTAGTTGGTCTGGTGAGTTCCTAGAGCCACCCTTGTCTTATCATATGCTCATACTTGGACATACTAGACACTGAAAAGTTCTGATGGTTCTACTTTCAAAGTACATCCAGAATCTGTCTACTTCTCACTATCATTCGTTTTCTGGCCAAGTTCCTAACAGACCTTCTTATTTTTACCTGCCCTGATTCCATCCTTTTCCAGATACATGTCTATTGCCAACACTGTATTATAAAATATGTTTATAAAATAAATGAGCTCTTAAAAATCTTCTGTTAGAAAATTTTTTTAAGATTTATTTATTTATTTATTTACACAAGAACTGGGGTACAGGCCAGAGGTAGGGGGGCGAGAGGGTTCACCAGAGAAAGAGCAGAGAACAGAACAGGCAGACTGACTGAGGGAAACAGGGGGCGAAACAGGAGAGGTCTGCCGTGCCATGTAGGACCCTCGCTGGCTGGCCAGGATCGAACTGGTGCTGCAGAGGCTGCGGACAGCTTCACAGTGCAGCACTCACCCACCTGCACCACCAGGGGAGGCCCTGTTAGAAAATTTTTAATGACAACACTTGACATTCAGTTCCCTACATGATTTAAACCCCTATTATATCTGCTTCCTCTTCTGCTCTGTGGCTCACTATTCGCAGCTCAGGTCACACTGTTGTTACTTTTCCTAGTCACTAGGCTTGCTTCTGCTCAAGCAAGTGACTCAATAGAATGTCTCCACTACTTTGGTTATTTTCCTTGGTTTGGATTTACTTAACATGTGCAGCTTTGGGGCACCACCACTACAATCAGGAGAAAAAAAAACAAAACAACTGTACCATCATATCAAGAAGAGGCCGATGTAGTTAAATCCTGCCCTTTATGGTTAAAATCCTGCTCCCCTCCCTCACCCCTAACACTCATATTTACTGATCTGTTCTTTAACCCTATCCTTCCAGTTTTCAAGAATGTCACATAAACGGAGTCCTGCAAAATGAGACCTCTTGAAACTGGCCCCTTTCACTCAGCATAATGTCATTTAGAATCATCCACGGACAGTTGCATATAACAATAGAGTTTATTGCTTTTTATTGTTGCTGAGCATTTCCCTGCTTTTTATTGCAATATTTTTATTGAGGTAACATTGATTTATAACACTTGGTCTAACACTTTACATGTTCATTCTCCTGATAGGTACTTCTTTATTTACTTTATTTACTTTATTTACTTCTCCCTGGCCCTCCTTTTTTTCTCAAAGGGTTGGCTTGTTCATTGTAGGCATTCAAAAATACATTGAATAAAATAAACTATGTGATACTTTTAAACATCCTCAAATGCAAATAGTTAAAAGTAAAGTGCAATAATTTAAATGAAGACCGAAATTTGCCAACATAAGCTTTATTTCTATCATTTATAATTTAAGTAAAAATAAAATACAAGTGAATAAAAATAATGTAAAGAGAAAATCAGAGTAGGAAGCAAATAAACCCAAATAATTCCAGTCCAAACTCAAGTGACCATTTTGTGTACATCTTTGCTTAGAAACAAAGTAACGAAAAATATATGTTATTGAAGGTTAGGGATTTGGTCTATTTACCAATTTATTTTATCGTGGCAACAAACAGATTTTAGTGATATTTATCAAAGACTACAAAATTTGGGCCTTCCCGTTGGCGCATAGGTTGAACGCTGGTTTGCAAAGCTGCCCGCAGCCTCTGCAGCGCTGGTTCCATCCCTGGCCACCGGCGAGGGTCCCACGTGGTGTGCAGACCTCTTCTGCCGCACCCACCGCTCCCATCAGCAGTGTATTTCGTCGGTCTGCCTGTTCTGTTCCCCACTCTGGCTCTGGTGAATTCTCTTACCCTCCCGCACTTTTGACTGTACCCAGTGCTTGTATAAATAAATACAAGCACTTAAAAAAAAAAAAAGACTGCAAAATTTATTCATAGCAAGGCTGTTTCTAGGCAAGAGACTGTGCTCCTCTGGAGTGAGAGGATGAAGGTCTATCTCTGTGTAATCCAAAGACAAAAGGGAAGGTAGGAAAGAGAAAATCCCTCTGTTTAACGTAAATTTCTATTAGTCTCCTTTTAGTTGTTTACGGGGGATTGAAAACTCTTCTTGGGGATTAGTTATTATTACTTCATGATTCCATGTATATGAGTAGCAACCTGGGCGGCATCCCTAACAATTTCTAGAAGTATTATAAGTTTAAGCAGCTCCAAGTCATGCAGTCTAGAACACGTGCACGGTTCAAGTGAGAATTTCCTTTATTGCAATAATCTCTTAATACAGTTTCTCACAGAAGTGTGGTTATTGATCCACAGTATTGGGAAATACACCATCACATACTGGAAATGACCCAGCTCCAAAAACAGTCATTGATAAATTTTAATATGAGATATAATTGGCTTTATTAAACAATTCATGATTTTTTTGAATGAGGAAACCTATGATCTGAAAAAACCCAGTTAGCTATAAAATTCATGAGATGCTAAGAAACTGCCCTCAGTGCTTAGTGTAGAATTAAGAAAAGGGACAAGGGAAATGAATGCTCTTTTCAGTCCCCTTATAAACGACTTGTCTAATCTACCCCACTAGCTCTTCTCATAACCAACTGTTAAATACTAATGTCTACTTAGCGCTGTGGATTCAAGGCTGCAATCATTTCATTGCTGTCATTTCTGAGAACTAAATCATTTTAAAAAAATCATTGTAAATACTTTTTTTCTGTAAACATCCACCTAAATTGAGTATCTGAACTGCCATTTTGTGAATTTCCTTTTAATCACTCTTGCAGCTACCACTGCTACTGCACAGAAAAACTCTGTTTCAAGAGAGTGTTAGCTCTAAACTTATGCTGTCACAGGAGGAGACCCAACACTAAATGGATTGTTATGGAAGAGTTTGAGAGGGTTCAGGAATAGCAGTGATGGTAATGGATGTGAATCAACCAAGAGTGGTGGCTTGAACTTCAAAAAGAAAAGGGCTGCCTTGGGACCTGTTCTTGCTAGGAGTATACATTTTAGGAATATGAGTTCTGTTCTAACACATTTAAAAAAAATACAAATCTTTGTATCTTACATATATTTCTTTTGTGGTGCTATTTTACTTTATGCCTGCCAAAATCTCAGCAAGAAATTCCTAATGTGCTAAATGAGCTAATCTCTGAGGATTCTTCCAGCTTTAAAATTCCACCGCTCTGTGGAAACTAGTACTGAAATGTACTCATAGTTATAGTTTGTTCCCTAAAATAAAAATGGAATAAAACAGATGAAGATCCAGGTGCCACATGAAAAGCAAAATGACTAACTGTATCAACATGAGGTACATTGTGTCCTCGTTGCTCAACTACGAGGCAAATTTTATAGAGTAATTTTCTCTCTGCTTTTCTTTGTGCATAGAAATGCATGTATCCTAGGTGTAGAAAAATTAATTCCTCCCCAGAAAATTAAAAGCATGTTAGTCAAAAATGTTATGGAGTCTGATGACTGAAATTGCTTTGTTCCCTCAAGTATTGGTTAATATCATCTCTATTAATTAAAGATTGTCTAAAAGTTCTAACTACTTGAGATTAGAAGGTAAGACTGGAGCAAACATAACATTTTCTTCTCTATTAATACACTGATAATTTGATGTGCCCTAATGAGAGTTTTTTCATGAAAAACAATATAATTCAGGAACAAACAACAAGCTACAATACTTGGGGGAAACTAAGGAGGCAAAAATTTTAAAATAATCTTCATACACTTTAGCTTCATAAATCTGTGACTTTAGATTTTCCACTTACTGGGAGAACAAATGAATGTAATGAAGATGTAAATTAAGAAGTTGGATGTGTATTACAAATATGACAAGATGTTCAAGTAAATATTTAAAACATAGATGTAGTTACTTCGTGTTCGTTTGTAATTATAAAAAAAGATATATAGAAGCAAACTGTTTACAGTGGCTGCATACACCTAAATGAAGTAGCATTAACCCAAATAAAAATGATTTCTTAGCTGCACAATTATCTAATGTATCCATTGTGGTTTATGTGGCATATTTATGCTAAAGCTTACTTTTCCCATTGGTTCAAATTTCTCTCCCAAGTAACCACTAATTCTGGTCATTTAGATATTATTTAGAAGTGTGAATATACAAATTTAATTACCTTCTGGAAGAGACTGCTGTCAGGAATGATGGGAAGCTGCAAGCAGAGGCAGTACAGAGAATACCCGAACTGACTACAGAAACATACAGAACAATACAAAAATGATTGAAAGCTGAGGACATAGATTGGATATAATTTTATGAAGGTTATGTTACTCCTCAAGGAGCTGTATATATATGGGATATCTGGTATTGTGAGGGGAAAAAGATGAATCCTTTGAAATTGTTTGTATATGTTTATCAACAAAAAAGGATTTGTTGAGACAATTAGAAATGAATAAAGAAGTGGTGATGACCTTGAAAGGCAAATTGGTAGTGGAGGAGATAAACTATTGGACTTTTATAGAATATAGAGCAGAAAGAAAGTATGTGGAAACCTTGAGAGCAAATTAAGGCCCTCAGAAAAGCTATTCAAGCGGTACACACATCAAATTAAAATTCTAGAATGAAGGAAAAGAGAAGATTGCAGGACAAGAATCACCAAAGAATTAACAGTCTAAGATTCTGAGAAATACTCAGGAGCGTCAAAGACATGAACCAATAATTTAAGGAGAACAGTTACAAAAAGAGAAAAATAGGAAACAAAAGAAGCATAAGGAAGACATCGACTTAGGTTTTTCATGTGCAGCACTATATTATATTCATATTTAATTCATATTTATATTTAATTTGTATTAATATCACAACTGTCAAATGAGAGAAACGTAGAGGTGTTTAGACATATAAAATCAGATATTTTTACTCCCTTTGCATTTTTTTTTAAAGATTTATTTATTTATTTATACAAGCACTAGAAACAGTCAGAAGCACGGGAGGGTGAGAGAATTCACCAGAGACAGAGCAGGGAGCAGAGCAGGCACAAGGACCGAAGACACTGCTGAGGGGAGCAGTGGGCGCGGCAGGAGAGGTCTGTCGCGTCATGTGGGACCCTCGCTGGTGGCCAGGGATGGAACTGGTGCTGCAGAGGCTGCAGGCAGCTTCGCAGTCCAGCGCTCAACCGCTGCACCACCAGGGGAGGCCCCTTGTATATTTTTTTTAAATAATAATTGAAGAGATGTTTGAGAAGTGTACTAGTTTGCTAGGACTGGTGTGTACTACCATAAATTAGGTGACTTACACAAAAAAAAAATGTATTTTTTTTTGTATATCAAAATTTTAATCAAGTTGGCAGAATCACACTCTCTCTAAAAGCACTGTGTTCCACCTCTTCTTTCTAGTCCCTTGACTTAGGCCACAAAACTCCAGTTTTTTTTCATGGTGCTTTGGTGTGTACCATTCCTCAAATTTCTCATTTTTATAAGCGCATGAGTCAAACTGGATTTGGGACCTACCCCAATCCAGCACAATCGTATCAAAAGTAAAATGGAAAATGACATGAGAAAGTTAGAATGTTTGGTAGGAACATCTTCAGGGAAAAAAAAAAAAGGATTCTACTCGCAAAACTTATGAATTATGGAATCAAATGACATGCTAATGTCAAATATTCCCTTTAGAACAACATTTTGACATACTAAATAACTAAGTAACCAACAGCTAAAAAGCTTGTGAAAACTGGAAAATACTCAATGAGTTAGCAAATATTATAATTCTCACAGGTGAATGTTTTGTTAAATATTACATAATGTGAAATTTTCTTTAAAATAACGAGTCCAATTCTTTGAAATTTAATATTAACTTATTAGAATAATAGGTTTAAAATAACATTAAATGCATGTCATGGGTTGAATTGTGTGTCCCATAATTCTTAAATTGAAGCCTTAATCCCCATCTCAGAATGTGACATTTGGAAATAGGATCTTTGCAGGTGACAAGATCATGTATATATAAATGTAAAGGAAACTATATAATAACTATTATAATAGTGCATAAACTTAGCAAGATAAAAAAGAAAATAACGACATGACAAAAAAATTGATTTTCTCTAAACAAGAAACAAAAACTTATTCTTCTATAAATCAATGATAGTAAATGAATTCAAATTACAACAGTGCCAAAAAATCATGGACTATCCAAGAAAAAATTCAACTAAAGAGCATCCAGACCTACAAATTTAATACTAAAAAACAGTCATTGAGAAAACATAAAGAAGAAAAATAAATGGAGAAAAATCCATATTTATAGATTGTAGAATTTATTCTGCCAAGATTGCCTTTCTCTTCAAACTGATCTATATATTGGATGTGATCCAAAGCTCAATCTAAATTTGGGAGGCATTTTTACAAAAACTGACAAGTTGATTCTAAAATTTGGTGGAACTTTCTAAAAACGAAAATGCAAAAGACCAAAACAATCACACCCACTTTGAAAAAATAAAAAAGTTGATGAAAATAAACTGTTTAAGACTTACTCTACAGCAGTATCAATCATGCATTTTTGTTACTGCAAAAGAGCCAGACATATAGATTAATAGAATGGACTGATTCTGGTAGAAGTCCCACAAACACAAGCGCACATCAGATGTGGTGAGCTGGATTCCAGATCACCAGACAAATATGCATTGAAGTGTCACTTGATTTCTTTAGGTTTCTTAGTGCATGCAAATGACATGTTATACTGTTCTATAGTCTACTAACTATATAATGGCTTTATACACAAAAATGTATATACTTTTATTAAAAATATTTTATTGCTAAACGTTGCTAGCTATCATCTGAGACCTCAGCAATTTCTAAGATTTTTGCTGGTGGAGAGACTTTCCTTTATGTTGAGAGTTGTTGACTAACTAGAGGTAGTAGTTGAAAGTTGGGTGATAAGTAGTTTCTTCAACTAGACAACAAATAATATTGCTGCATCAATTAACACTTGAGTAGCAAGAGACTTCTCCATAGAATGTGATGCTGTTTAATAGCATTTTACCATGTTAGTAGAAGTTCTTTCAAATTAGCCAATTCTTTCAAACTTGTCCATTGCTTTTTTAGAATATTGCATAACATGTATACGTTTATCTAATATTCTAAATCATTTGTTGTCTTTGCAACACTATCCACAATATCTTCACCAAGACCAGGTTTTATCTCAAGCAACCACTTTCTTGGCTCATGCATAAAAATCAATTTCTCATCTATTCAAATTTTATCATGAGATTGCAGCAATACAGGGACAGCTTCAGAATCCACTTGTAGGGCCTCCCTGGTGGCGTAGGCAGTTAAGCGCAGTGCTGTGAAGCTGTCCGCAGCCTCTGCAGTGCCGGTTCGATCCCCGCCGGCTTCTGAGCAACCCACATGGCAAGCAGACCTCTCCTGTCTCGCCCGCTGCTCCCCTCAGCAGTGTATTTCTGTCGTCTGCGTGTTCTGTTCCCCACTCTGTCACTGGTGAGTCCTCTCCCCCTCCTGCGCATATGGCCTGTACCCCAGCTCTTATATAAATAAAATAAAATCTTAAAAAAAAAAAAAACAGAATCTACTTGTAGTGCTATTGCTCTTGCCACAAAATATGCAGCAATTTTTTACCCTGAATTCTTGACCCTCTCAAAGCCCCCCCATGAGAATGGTGTCACCTTCTGTTAAACTCATGCTAATGGTGATATTTTGTGACCTCTTCCCATGAATCATATGTGTTCCTAATGATATCTAGGATGGTAAATACTTCATAGAGCTTTTCAATTTACTTCACCCAGAACCATCAGAGAAATCACTTTCTATGGCAATTATTATCTTCTGAAATATAGGTCTTAAATAATAAGAGTTTTAACTGATTATTTGATCAAAAGGATACCAGAAAAGATGATGTGTTAGCAGGCATGAAACCCACATTAATTTCTTTGTACATTTTCACCAAATTTCTTGGGGGACCAGGTACATTTTTCAGTAGGTTTAAAATATTCAGTAAACCATGCAGCAAACAGGTGTTTTATAATGCAGGCTTTTTTTTATTTCATTTACAGAGCACAGCAAAGTACATTTGTGAATCCAGTTATGAATGTCCTGAATAGATTTTTTTTTTTTTCGTAGTAAAAGTCTGTTTTGTCTACATTGAAAATCTGTTGTTTACTGTAGGCACCTTTGTTAATGATCTTAGCTGGATCTTCTGAATAATTTGCTATAGCTTCTACACCCATACTTGCTGCTTTGTCTTCTAGTTTTATGTTATGGACAATTTCTTTCCTTCATAAACAAGCCTCTGCTAGATTTGAGCTTGTCTTCTGCATCTTCTTACCTCTCTCATCCTTCGTAGAACTGAGTAGACTTAAGGCCTTCATCTGGATTAGATGTTCACTTAAGATAATGTTGTTACTGATTTGACCATGTAACCAGATCATGCCACCATTCTCCATAATTAGTCTGATTTTTTTTAATCATTCATATGTTCACTGGAGTAATACTTTCAATTTTCAAGAATTTTCTGCATTAGACAGCTTAGCTAAATGTTGGGTGCAAATGTTTAGCCTATCTCAACTTTTGGCAAACCTTCATCATTAACCTTCATCATTTCTAGTGCAAATGGTAGACTAAGAGAAAATATTTGTGTTGAAGATATATTGTTTTAAAAACTCAAGGAATAACAAAACATCTCAATAAATGACAGAAACAAAAAATGCATGGGCAGAAACTTTGAAAGTCACGTCACAAAAAATAATATGCAAATAGACAACAAACACATAAAAATGTTAAGCTTTAATAAAAATACTATAATTAGCTACTTTTATATACCCATTAGATTAAAGTTGAAACAATCAGACCATATCAAGTACTGCCAAAGATTTGGAGAAACTAGAATTCACATTTACTAATGGTAAGAATGTAAAATAACACAACCAGTTTGAAAATCAGTTTGACAACCTTTTAGAAAAATATACTTATCATAAAATCCAGTCAGTTCACTCACATTTCCCCAAGAGATATAAAACATATGTTCACCACAGAAAAAAAAATGTACATGAAAGTTCATATAAGATTATCTGTAATAGCCAAAAACTATTAAGCACCCAAATGTTGATCAACAGATGACTGCATAAACAAATTATGGTGTATTCATAAAATATAATGTTTCTCAGAAATAAAAAGAAATGAACTATTGATATGCACAACGTGGATAAATTACAAATCATTTTCCTGAGTTAAGGAAGTCAGTCAGTAGAATAAATTTTATATGATTCATTTTAGGGACAAATCTGGGTCATGAAGACTAATCACAGTGACAGAATTAAAGTCAGTGGTTCCTGAGAAAAGGCAGTGAGGGACATAGGACTTCTAAGAAGCATAAAGAAACCTTTTAGTGGGTGACAGACATATTCTTTATCTTGTTCATGGTGATAGGCTTGGAGGTATACACTTACATAAAAATGGATCAAATCATATAGTTTGAATATTTGTTGTTTACTTAACTTCATTTATACTCAACAACTTTAAAAAATTAGTCTAGTTATGTCATAAAATGGAAAAAAAAACAGAGAACATTGAACATTAAATTAAACAAAAGGAAATTAGAGAAAAAGTTTTTAGAGTCCAGTTGGAAACATGTAACCTGCAGAAATTTACAACTGAAGCACCTAAAGATATATTTATTTGCTAATAAAAGATTCATTGGTTTTTGTTTGTTTGTTGTGGGCTTAAAGGTACTAAGTACAATGTAGTTCTTTACAGACATTATTTGGGTAACTTCAGGTGCATTCCAAGACTTTTTTCCACAACTAATATACACAATGTGATAGCTAAGGTACAGGTAGGTTACTTATTGCCTCATCTCACTTCCACATTATCATTTTGGGAGCTGTATCTAGAAACTCAGATTTATGTTCTCTCTATTCCTATTAACAATTTATTTTTCTTTTTAACTAGTTAAAATAAGTTGTTTGGGATATTTAGAAAAATGACCTTCAGAATATGTTAACTTATTTTACCCTATAAAGTCTACAATTTTATTAACTTTTGTGAAGAGGAGACTGAATCATGGAGGAACAATGAAATGATGACAATATGGGGGTGTGTATATTCAACACTCAAAATTTTAATGACTTGTTCTCCATCTAAGTTATAAGAGAGAAATTACATACAGAAGCTACTAAAAATGTTTGAGTATATTATCTGCCTCTTTAAAATACTTACTATATTTTATATTATGTCATGAGCCAATGGGAATGTATTTATTGCACTTATTTTCATGATCACAAACACAAACAAATGTAGAAAAGAGATTTTTTTATATACACTGAAACATGAAACCACATGTTATGCTTTCCAAGTGCTGACTAGATATTATGTAAGACTCCTTCAGGCTAAAATAATATATATTTTAATACTCAATTCCACAGAGTAGTAGAATACAATTTCTTAACATGTACAGGTACAAATAGGGGGAAAAAAAACCTCAGTAGCAAATATGTATTCGCAATATTTTTTTCATATTTATGGACAAGAAATTCATATTTGTATTGTCTCAGTGGTAATGGTTTATAGTTATTATTAACAATAAAACAGCTAGAGTTAGCTTTAATAACCTTCGGTATCATAACATATAATCAACTGGTTTTGATTTTCAATGTTTCAAAAAACAATATCAGATATATTTTAACCAACTGGATGCTATGTCCCTAATTTAAGAAGTAATTTTAAACATTTTATGCATTGCATAGGTCTTTATTTTTAGAGTATTTTAATATTATAAAATTATACATTGGAGTAGAATGATCAGAAAGTAATCTCTACCAGTATATGTTTACATGACATACTCATGGGTTATTCCCAACTTTGACCATACTATCCTATTTCTAAGATGCTTTCCACATTAACTTTTATGAAATTTTTGACATTAGGGATATGTAAAATTTTATCTATAGTTGTATTTCTCTGTTTAGTCTTTACAAATTAAAAAAAAGAAGAAACACGAAAGTATACGTACGGTAACTTCTTTACTAGCATGAATGGCCAAAACTGAAGATAAGGTTGTTAAAAATGTGTGTGATCTTTGTCTTTTAACAAAACGCCTATTTGTTCAGAATTCTAATGAGATGAATTAATTAAAATGTATCACCAGTTCCCTGAATTTATATTTTTTGATAAATCTTTATTAGTAAGATATGAAGCTACATGTCTTCAGTCTTCACTTCATTAAAGCAGGGACTCAATGCAACATCTCACATTTATAACTATTTAGCAATCACGATCAATTCACCTACAGAGGTGCCATGACAGCTTAGAAGATAGCTTCTGCTTACTAATGTTTATGATTCAGGAAAAGCAAATGAACCTATTTTGGGTTTTTTTAAACTCATAAAACGCCAACTGCATTTGTATCTGAAATTATGTTGCAGCCTCATAAGTGCATGACAAATTTAAATTTATAACTTAAATAATAAATTGCACAAAATTATATTAATCTGCTCATATTCTTCTAAGCAAAGCAAGTCAGTTGATCAAGCCCAAAACCAGTGTGGCAGGGGTGGCAATGAGCAGTGTGACTACTTCCTAAGCTATGATGCAATCAATAAAAATCAGATCATCAGAGTTGAAGGACCACCTTGAAATTAAAGCCACACAGAACATTAACTGTTCGGCTAAAGATTGCTGAATTAAAACAGAGATCGTTTTACCGTCAAGTACATGTACAAGATTATGCCTCTTCTTCACCTAGGTCCTCTGGTATTACTATCCTAGTATTTTTAAAAACTGAAAGTCCAATTTAGACTATTGTTTTCCATAACGTCAATGTTATTACAATTTTATTTTTCAACAGCTATTTATTTATAGAGCTTATCTTATTTCCCAAACTCTCCAGGAGTGTATCTTCCATATTAAAATAAATATTGTTATACTGGTAAATAATTTTCATTGGCTAATATCAGTTTTATCATAGATAAGTTCTACTTCTTGTAGTATACAATTTAATAAACAAATACTTTATTTTATAGTTTAATATGCAAACACCCAATCTTGATTTAGGTACATAAAAAATACAAATAAAGTTATTGTATACAGTCTTATTAAAGCACAGTGATGTTTTCACAGGAAATGTACTTTCTTCCTTACAGAGCTCTCATTGTGACCACCCCATTAGGAATAAGTCTCTCTGATTATTTTGAATTTATTTGAATTACTTTGAATTTATTTATTTTAATTATTGTCTTGTTATTACATAAAAGTTGGAAAATATATGTGTTCACATAAACAGTTACAATGGCTTAAGCATTGATTTTAAGTATTTGGAAAAATATTCTGCTATTATCTATAGGCTTTGCCAAAAGTCTAAGTAAAGATCTCTCTCCCTCTCTCTCCCTCTCTCCCTCTCTCTCACACACAAACACACACACACACACACACTTCTTAACATTCATAATCTTGGTTCTGGCAATTAATGCCTGCAATGAAGTTACTGTATTTATGGTCACATTTATTAATCTTCATGCAATTGTATATTCTAATGAGAAATGCATAGATAAGCATTTATTACATTTAATATATTGGTTAAAGATAAAGGTGTAAAAAATTCTCAAAAACTATTTTCTTGATTATGTTCTTAAATACATGAATTTAAGTACTAAGCAAAGTTATTCTAAGTTATACTAAGCAAAATTATAAAATGAAACTGAGAGATAGATGTAGTGAAAGAACAGTGAAGAGCTGTTTTCTTTCTCTTTGTAATGGTTTTCTTTTAATGTAAAAATAATAAATGATAGTTCAAGTAGTCAGATAGGGAAGATATATACAAACTCAAGGTACAAATTCATAATCACAGAGAACCTCTATGATGAGAATCAGGGGCCACTCTGGTGGCCGATGTGTTGTTTCAGCACTATCACCACTAAGGTCTGAGTTCAATCCCAGGCCAGGGAGCTAACCCATGTATGGTGTAGTAGACCTCTCCTGTCTTGCCTGCTGCTCCCCTCAGCAGTGTATTTCAGTTGATCCACCTGTTCTGCTCCCCACTCTGTCTCTGGTGAATCCTCTTGCTACACCCCCCCACACATACACCACACCTCTGGCCCATACCCCAGTTCTTCTATGTAAAAAAAAATAGATTAAAAAGCAAAATAAAAGATCAACTATGATGAAAGTCAGGGAAAATTTCTGAGTAACTGGTAGAGAAGGGATCAAGGGCTCATGTAGATATGCATATACTTAGTAACGTGGTTAAAACTACTTTCTATAATTAACTTTGTTTAATTGTCATATTATCGTGGGTTTCAAAGAACTGATTTTTATGTATGAGTGTTTCATTTAAAGCAATCAGAGGAGGCAGAATATAGAGTTACAGAGGCAGGAATCCTGGTTAATACATCTTATATAATGAGTAAGACTTAGGAAAGAGCTCATCTAGTTGTTACAGTTTTATTAATGAAATAAAGAGCAAGATCAAAGCTGACAATGTGGAGAATGGAAGAGGTTTGGTGTATGTGATATCGGTCTAGGAGAATGGGAGAGTTAATGGACACCTATGATATAATGTAATTACTGGCCAGCACAAGGGCCCTCTTGAGATGAATGATACCGGAAACCAGTCAATTGAATAGAAAGGTTATGTGCAGGCCAGGTTTATCTGTGTAAAGTGGTCTCTTAGAAAGTAGAGAATAAAATTTATTCAGGGATGAGATTTCCACAAAAAGCACCATAAAGCAAGATAAGGGCCAAAAGTTGAAAAGGAGAGAATATAATTGTTCAACATGAAAGATAAGTTTAGCATGGAGAAAAGTTAAGATCTCAAGGGGGCAACATGGTATAGATGTCATAGGATCAGTGAATAGTGATTTGTTCTTGTATCAAAGAATTTATAAAAATAAACTAATGGTGAGAATGAGAGTCTGGTCAGTCTTTGCAGATCTGATACTTGATTTTTGATGTTGCTCTTTTTCAATCTGACCAGAGACAAGAGAAATAGGAATCTAAAGAAAAATAAAGTGAATTTTCCAATAAAGAAAATGTTGGGAAACAGTTAGTAGAAGAGGATAGATGATAGATAGGCAGTAGGTAGAAATATAGATAAATGACAGATAGATAGATAGATAGATAGATAGATAGATAGATAGAGATAGAGAGAGAGAGAGAGAGAGAGAGAGAGAGAGAGATGATAGAGTTAAATATATAGGAACTTAATGAAATAAATCCCCAAATCATATCATAACTTTAATGAAGCATAACGTTTTCAGAACAAAAGCAACTATAAAATTTGTTTCAGCTCAGTCTCTCCGTCTTGGGCCTGTGAAAGACAGGATGTCTGCCAACGGATGAGGCAGTAGCCAATTTGATTCTGAAACCCCAAGAATAGAACTGGCTGCTGACAAAAGAATTATATTCTCATTTTCACTGAGTCTCTAAGATGTCCTTTCAAATAAATATTCTAACTGTGATTGCAACAGACACCATAATCCATGAAAGAAGATACCTGGTAGTGGAAAGTAGTAGGATTCAGAAAATGAAAGAGAATCAACTAGAATGGGTTTTAGCACAATATGATTAATGCCTTTTGGCAATGAAAGTTAAAGTGTAACTGTGTGGCCATTGAAAATTATCAGTTTCAGATGTAAGGCAAAAGTGAATAGTGTTGATTTACTGAGGAAATTAATTAATTTTATACTTCACTTGAAACTGAATGAATTGGAAGTTAGATTTTGACATAATATAAAAGGGGAAATGTACTATTTTTTTAAAATCCAGTATGTCAGTTGATTAAGCTTTTTATTCCCATTTAATATCCTCATTTAAAATGATTTGACATATTTGAAATAAATTTGTTATAATAAAATACAAGTGAAAACTTAAAAATAGCTTCCAAGTCAATATTTGAATTCCTATCATTGTAGGGAAATCTAAAATAACAAAATGATTTAATTTTCATTTTATCAAAATAATGAAGATTTTGAACTCTTACACACCACACAAGGACTGTGTTTCCCACTTACAAAGATTACTGTCATTTTGATTCCTTATTGCTGTTGTTAAGAGGATACTTTTACTATGATGGTGATTTTTTTTTCTTGAAATAATGCTTCATGAGAAGATAATATTTAAGACTGTTATCCTCAGTAATAGGGAAAAAAAATCCCACAATCTAATATAAATATGCAGCCAACATATTGTCAACTGGTCTTAAATTCTTCCAAGAAAACCAAATACGTGACACTCTTTTGAAAAACGTTCATTAAGTGTCAAGCACACATCAAGAGTAACAACCTGTGGGAAAAAAAGAAAAAAAAATAAGAGAAATGGGTGAGATTAATACAGTTAAATAGCTATCTGACTCATTTCTTTATGTAAAACGATTTCCAAATAAATTATAAGTTAAGAAAAAAACATTGCCCTTATTATAAACAAACTATATTTTGAGATGAGTCTCATTTCCAGATAATTACAAGCTTAACACATTGTATTCATTATAAATACCCTTATGTTTTAGAGACGAACCTTTGCTTTATTTTGACTAACTGTGAGAATTTCAGTATTTAACATTTCCTTTATACTCTTGTGCATGACATAGTAATACAGTAAACTCTCGGGTGAGCAGACAATGGTTCAAATTGGTTCAAATTAACTTCCTATTACCTATATATGTAAAACCAGTGCTTGCTCCCACACTATTAGTAGGTTCAAGTTAACAATTCCCTTGCTATTGACTTGGGCCATGTGAGGATGAAATGGGAAAGCAATGCATGGCACTGCTAGAAAGAGCCACATGATTTCTTGTAGATTATTTTATGTATTTCTCTTTCCCTGTTGCCAAGATGGGAGGTGGTCTAACAAATAAAATATTCTAGTCCACATCTTGACCTTGGGCATCCCAGACTTCAGAATTGTGAGAAATAAATGTTTGAGGCCGTCCAGTTGGTGATATCATGTCATAGCAGCCCAGTTTGACCAGCAAGGCCTTTTATGGAAATGATTTCTGAGAGCAAAGGCATAAGTATCCTCCTCAAATAGTAATCAAGTAAGTACATGGTAGATACATCTTCAAATACCAAAGTGTTATTTGCTTCATAAAATTTTCTTTAAGATTAACAAACATTTAAAATGCATAAAGTTGCACATACAGAAAACTCCATTTTATTTACTATTAATATTTTTTATCACCTAGGTTTGAATGCTAGTTTAAAAGAGGAGCAAAGAAAACAGTTTGTTTATAAAGATTTTGCCTCTGAACATCAAACCACAGAGACACTTTGGGAAATATAAGAACCGAGCTAAAGATCAATCCATGCACAAGTAAGTTGCCATATTAGTGGACATGTTTTCTCTGTTATACAAAGCTTCTATCATTTCTTCTTGAACAACTACTGATGCTGTGTCGTAAATATAAATACCTACTATTTAATTAATTAAAGAGGCCTTCAGATGGATGTGACTCTAATGCAGCTGTGACCTACATAAATAAGCTAAAATCTAAGACAGTAAAGGCCTCATGTAAATGTAAATTCAAACCTATGGATGACCAATCACAAAGAGCCAGACTTTAATTCATAGTCAATCAATAATGTCCTTACTTTGCTTCAGCCTTTTCTCTAGACAACACTTTCATAGAACTCCATTCAGGGAAGTACTTCTAACCTTCTGGTTTGGCATGCCCATTGGAATTATTTTCCCTCAAATAAACTCACATATTTTAATATGCTTCAGTTCATCTTTTAATGCTGCTTCAGAAATTCTGTTGTCCCCTACTTTGTTCTTTTTCTTTTCTCTGTTGTGTTTTCCACATTTTAACATAATAAAGAATTCATTTTTTATTGTGTTGGTTAAGTGCATACTCCCTTGGCCGTAACCCTGCAACACTAGGCAGTTCTGTCTGTTTCTGATTCTCCCCCAGACCAGTGCCAAAGGGGAACCTGAGTGGACATTCAGTAAGTGCTCAGACAGCTGTTATGTGTCTCGCAGGCAAAGCAACACATGTGAGGGTTGACAAAAATTCTGATTTTAGATTTTGATAGATTATGTCTGCTGGATATTCCAGGAAAGCGATTAGCAAACAGAGGGGGAGATGGACTGTTGCTCAGAGACAGGGCCTGGTGGGGTCCTGGGTCCTGAGTATACAGCTTGCCAAGAGGCATCCCTTCCTGAGGATGAATGGTGATATATTCTCAGGGTAACCACACAGCGCCAGGAATTGTTACCGGAGGTCAAACACTAATCAGATTAAGAAGTTATAGGTTTTCTAGACCACTGGACTAATGAGGAGATCAAAGAGGAAATTAAAAAATTCTTTGAATTGAATGACAAGGAGGACACCAATATCCTAAATGTATGGGACGCAGCAAAAGCAGTAATAAGAGGAAAATATATAGCCATAGAAGCTCACATCAAGAAACAAGAAAGAACTCAAAGAAACAACCTAATCTCGAAGTTCAAAGATCTAGAAAAAGAACAACAAAAAATACCCAAAGCCAGTAGAAGAAAAGAAATAATAAAAACCAAAGCAGAAATAAATGAAATTGAAACTAAAAAAACAATCCAAAAGATTAATGAAACCAAGAGCTGGTTCTTTGAAAAAATCAATAAAATAGACAAACCCCTAGCCAGGCTCACAAAGGAAAAAAGGGAGAAAGCACAAATAAACAGGATCAGAAATGAAAGAGGAGAAATCACAACGGACACAGCAGAAATCAAAAGAATAATCAGTAACTACTATGAAGAGTTGTATGAAAACAAGTTCAACAATCTAGAGGAGATGGACAAATTCCTACAACTCTACAATCACCCAAAGCTAGATAAAGAAGAAATAGAACACCTAAACAGACCAATTACAAGCAGCGAAATTGAAATGGTAATCAAAAACCTCCCCAAAAACAAAAGCCCAGGACCTGATGGATTTACATACGAATTCTACCAAACATTCAGAGATGAATTGGTGCCTATCCTTCACAAACTCTTCCAAAAAATTGAGAAGGAAGAGACAATACCAAACACGTTCTATGAAGCCAACATTACACTAATACCAAAACCGAATAAGGACAACACAAAAAAGGAAAACTACAGGCCAATCTCCCTAATGAACACTGATGCAAAAATCCTCAACAAAATTTTAGCTATCAGAATCCAACAATGTATCCATAAGATAATTCACCACGACCAAGTAGGATTCATTCCAGGGACACAAGGATGGTTTAATATCCGAAAATCAATCAACGTTATCCAACACATCAACAAAAAGAAATATAAAAACCACATGATAATATCAATAGATGCTGAGAAAGCTTTCGACAAAGTGCAACACCCATTCATGATAAAAGCCCTTGAAATTCTTGGGATACAAGGAACATACCTCAACATCATAAAGGCCATCTATGAGAAGCCAACAGCCAGTATCATTCTCAATGGTGAAAAGCTGAAAGCAATTCCATTAAGATCTGGAACAAGACAAGGATGCCCACTCTCACCACTGCTTTTCAATATAATACTGGAAGTCCTAGCCAGAGCAATAAGACAAGAGAAAGACATCCAAGGTATCCAAATAGGAAAAGAAGAAGTCATACTATCACTATTTGCAGATGATATGATAATATACATAGAGAACCCCAAAAACTCCACAGAAAAACTAATTCAACTCATCAATCAGTTCAGTAAAGTGGCAGGATACAAAATCAACACGCAAAAGTCAGTAGCCTTCCTATACACTAACAATAAATCTGAAGAAGAAGAAATCAAAAAAAACATCCCTTTTATTATTGAAACAAAAAAAAGTCAAATATTTGGGAATAAATCTAACAAAAGAGGTAAAGGACCTATACAAAGAAAACTATAAAACACTGTTAAAAGAAATAGAAGAAGACACAAAGAAATGGAAAGACATCCCCTGCTCATGGATTGGAAGAATAAACATTATTAAAATGGCCATCCTCCCAAAAGCAATATACAGATTCAATGCTATTCCAATCAAAATTTCAATGTCATTCTTCAAAGAAATAGAACATTATTGATGAAATTCATATGGAATCACAAAAAACCCCGAATTGCCAAAACTCTACTGAAAAAGAAAGAAGGGAATGGAGGCATCACACTCCCAGATTTCAAACTATACTACAAAGCCATAATCATCAAAACTGCATGGTATTGGAACAAGAACAGACATACAGACCAATGGAATCAAATAGAAAATCCAGAAATAAACCCACAGATTTATGGTCAACTAATCTTTGACAAAGTAGCAAAGACTATGCATTGGAGCAAAGAGAGTTTGTTCAATAAATGGTGCTGGGAAAACTGGGTTGCTACATGCAAAAGAATGAAGCTTGACCACTACCTCACACCATACACAAAAATCAACTGAAAATGGATTAAAGAACTAGACATAATACCTGAAACCATAAAAAAATAGAAGGAAATATAGGCGAAACACTACGTGATTTGCACATCAAAGACATCTTTACAGATACAAAACCCAAAGCAGTGATAGTGAAGGCAAAGATAAACAGCTGGGACTACATCAAATTAAAGAGCTTCTGCACAGCAAAAGAGACAATAACAAAAACAAAGAGAAACCCCACTGACTGGGAGAACATTTTTGCACCCAACACTAATGATAAAGGACTGATCACAAAAATCTGCAAAGAGCTGATGAGACTCAACAACAACAAAGAAAATAATCCAGTCAAAAAATGGGCAGAAGAGCTAAAAAGAAACTTCTCTGAAGAGGAAATGCAAATGGCCAACAGGCATATGAAAAAATGTTCAACATCACTTGTCATCAGGGAAATGCAAATCAAAACTACCATGAGATACCATCTTACACCAGTGAAAATGGCACATATTAAAAAAACTAGCAACAACAAATGCTGGCGAGGTTGTGGAGAAAAAGGAACTCTCCTGCACTGTTGGTGGGAGTACAAACTGGTCCAACCACTATGGAGAGCTGTGTGGAGATTTCTTGACCGACTAAACATAGAGCTTCCATATGATCCAGCAATTCCACTCCTAGTATTTACCCAAAGGACACAGAAACATCCATTCCAAAGAGCACCTGCACCCCTATGTTTATAGCAGCACTGTTTACAATAGCTAAGCTTTGGAAACAGCCCAAATGCCCAAAAATAGATGACTGGATCAAGAAGATGTGGTACATATATACCATGGAATATTACTCAGCATTCAAAAAAGATAAACACATGCAATTTGCAGCAACATGGATGGCACTGGAAGGGATCATGCTCAGCGAAATAAGCCAAAAAGAAAAAGAAATATACCGGATGGTCTCATTCATAGCAGGAATCTAGAAAACTTAAATAAGGGACCAGGAAAATGAATAACTATAAGAAAGTGAAAATCAAAATCAACAAAAAACTATGAACCAGAGACACTTTTTGGGGGGTGGGGGGCGGGAGGGGAGGAATTGGGGTCAGAATGGGGGGATTGCAATTGTATGGGGAATATAAAAATAAAATTTATTATTAAAAAAAAAAGACAAGAAAAAAAAAAGAAGTTATAGGTTTTCTATAGGACAATAATATCCAAATCTCAATTTTCTCATAGGTAAAGTGGAGACTTGGGGATACATAAACTGATATATTTTTATACAACCTTCAGCCTGTTATTTTTTATGTCTTAATTTTTTTAAAAAAAAAGATTTATTTATTTTTACAAGAACTGGGGTACAGGCCAGATGCGCGGGAGGGTGAGAGGATTCACCAGAGACAAGAACAGAACAGGCAGACTGAGTGAAATACACTGCTGAGGGGAGTAGTGGGCGAGACAGGAGAGGTCTGCCATGCCATGTGGGATTCTCACCAGCCAGCGGGGATTGAACTCACACTGCAGAGGCTGGGGGACAGCTTCATAGTGCGGTGCTCAACCGCCTGCACCACCAGGGAGGTCCGGGTTATTTTTTAAATTTATTTTGTTGTGCTCTGTTTTTCTCTATATTTCTAAAGGATTGCTTTAAAAAATGGAGAATATGCACTTGAGACCCATGAGAGCCACAGAACCCACTGCACTTATTGTCTAACACTTTGCAGGAAAGTTTGCTGACCCTGATATAAATGGCTTATCTTAACATCCTCTGATTTAGACAGATATGACAAATTTAGAGATTGGATGACTCGTCTTGAATTTTATTAAACTTTATGAGGTGTCTACATTCATGGGTCATTTAATGATGGTGCTACATCCTGAGAAATGTGTTAGGTGATTTCCAAGTTGTGGGAACGTTGCTGAATATATTTTCTCAAACCTAAATTATTTAGTCAATTACACATCTAGATTATTTGGTATAGCCTTGGGACCACCATTGTATATGTGTTCTGTCCTTGACCTAACTATTATTAAATGATGCATGATTTTATAGCGTCAAAAAATCTATATCTATATCTTCATAGATATACAGACATATTGAGCAAGGTAGTTTTTCTTTTACCTAGAAGTGATAAAATTTAACAATATAAATACTACAGAATGGTCACATAGGGGGAAATATGACCCATAAAATAAGTGTTTCTGTAACAATCACACTGCTGGAAATCTAGACAAAATTTTACATTATAGAAAATCAATGTTTACGAATATTATTTCCTAGATGAGTCAATAAATATCCTTACAGCTGCAAACTATGCTCAGAGCATATCTCTGAAACACACATCTTTCTAGCATGAAGAAAAGCTATTATCCTTATCTTAAATAGGGTGGCAATCATTTACTAACTAGTGGTTACTCATACCTATATTGATTATAACAAATTGGACTATATTCCATGTTCAAAATATTTAATTCCATAGCCAATCACTAAAAAGTAAAATAAGTGGCCATCACATTCTTAAAAAGATGGGTTTACTCAAAAAATGGAATAAATATGTAAAATGTTTTTGCAGCCTAACACAAATACAGTTTCTTTCACACCATGGATCTTTCTTCATGCAGCCATAACATGCCCTGAAGTGGCTACAGACATAGCTTCACAATATAGATGTGCAAAAACCAAATAAAATTTCTACAAACTCTCAATATTTTCTCATAAGTTATCTCCATGATCACTGCAAACAACATCCACACCCCATCCTACACAAAAGGAAATAAAATTCTAAGCACGATTTGGACTTTGAAAGTAAACTAACAATTACAATGTCTGGATAAACAATAAAAGGGATTTTGAAATTCCTCTGAAATACCAAAGGAAATCTCCATGGAAAACAAAGGTCATTTGCAACAGTTAGACCCCAGGCCATTAAAACAATGGCTTAGCTCTGAAACAGAGAGACTGTTTAGAAGAAGAACTTGATCTTAAAGAGAATAATAGCAATGAGATTCATTAAGAAACAGTCCTGGAAGCCATGGGGGGAGCCAGAGATGAGAACAGAGTTGAAGATGTTTCATCTCGTGATGTTTATTTATGTCAACTTGACTAGACTGTGTCACCCAGCTGTTTGTAGTATTTATATTGGGCAAACACTCCTCTGAACATTGCTGTGGAGTTATTTGTTAGATGTGATTAACATTAAAATCATCAGATTGTAAGTAGGTAATCCTCCATAATATGGGTGGGCCTCATCCAATTACTTGCAGATTTAAAAGAAAAATATAAAGTTCCTGGTAGAAGAATAAATTCTACCTTCATCCTTCCTTTGGACTTGAGATTGAGAAGCTGTGAAAGGCCCCCCTAAGGAGCTCTATTAGATTTTATATGATATATAGACTAAGCCAGCACAGGGTCAAGTTTAAACCTAGTTTTCAGAAATAGGTGTTTCCGCATGCAAACTATACATCAAGGCTACGTATTATTTACTGCTTTCAGCACATGCAGACTGCATCTCAAGGCTACACGTTATCTACTAGACCCCCTGTGCTGGAAGGTCATGGCAAAAAACACTCAGAGAAACTCTAACCTCTCTTAAATTTTACCACCTGCCCTACAACCCTGCAGCCCAAGAAATCATTCAACCCAAACTCAGTCCCACAAATCTAACTATCCCCACTCCACTTGCCTTATATAAGCTGCCCCATAACTGCAGCTTACTGCTGCCATGTTTCCAGGTGCATCTCCCCATGTGGTCTGCCTAATGGGCTCTCCTGTGGATCTCTAAATAACATCTATCCTAATGTCATTGTGTTGTGTCTCACCATCAAAAAATCTTTTAGTCTTATAAAGATGCTTGCTTTTGATATAAACCCTAGGATATCGACAAATACTATTTTGAAAGCATTCATGTATGCTTTTAGTAAGATGTATCAAGTGTGTTTAGGATCAAACTGAATTGAGGCTACCAGAGGAAGCAGTTGGGGATGGGTGAGGTGGAAGACAGCAGCAACACTATGCACTACAGGGGAGGATTATGGGTTCATTGGAGGTCAGTGTGGTCCAGTAACATATATCTGAAGAGGTGTGAATCTGTACCCCTAAATCACACAATGTTGTGAACTAATGTAACCTCGAATTTTAAAAATGTAATATATGAAAAGGAGAATCTATATCAAGTAAAAATATCATTTAAGCACGCAGAGCCAGTGAAGATATTTTTGTATGAATGAAAAGTAAATGTGAAGGTAAGCTATCATAAAGATAGACATATAGGTTAAAGGAACAGAACTGAAAGTCTAGAAATAAACCCTTAAATTTATGATAAATTGATTTACAACAAAAATCTCAAACAATCCATGGGGAAAAAGAAGGTTTGGAAGAAAGTCTGTAGGATCAATTGAATGTCTTTATAGGAAGAAAATATCCCTTACAAAATGTCATATATAAAAATTAACTCAAATTGAATTATAGGCCTATGTATAGGTACTAAAAAAATAATTTTTATTTGACTTATTTGACAAATTTTATTTGACTTATTTCTTGTAGGAGTCATAAAAGAGAATATTTAGGATCTTGAGGTAAATAAACATTTCAAATTGTGCATGTGAAAAATATGAATCATAAAAGAACAAACAAAACTAAATTTTATCAACAGCAAACATGTTATTCTTCAAGGGAGACTATGAATTAAATAAAATATAATATAAAAATTAGATGAAATACTTACAATGTGTTTATTTGACAAAGGGCTTTTGTTTTAGAATGTGAAAGGAACTGTCATAACTCAATAAGAGAAAGGCTAACCCACATTTAGATAAAACAATGAAAAGATACTTTACCATTAAACACATATGTGGCAAAGAATCCCATGGAAAGATAATTAACGCAGACATTGGGAATGAGTAAATTAAACAATAAATGAGACAGCACTATATATATGTAGAAATAGATAAATTTATAAGCTTAGAGTACCAAATTTGTCATAGACATCTTACCAAACTGAGTAACTCCAAAACTGCTGATGGAAATATAAATAGTTATCTCATTTTAAGCAACAGTTAGCATATTCTTGATACCTAGTCATTTAACCTCTGGGTTTTTACCAAAGACAACTAAAAGCATATATTCATTAAAAAGGCACGTGCAAAATATCATAGCAGCTTTATGTGTAATAGACCCAGCCTGAAACCACCTTACTATCCATCAATAGGTGAATGGGGAAACATATAAAGGAGATTTAAAAAATACTGGTAGATGATATATGCAACAATATGGATAGACTTCCCTATTATTAGGAACATCAAAGAGAGAGGTGTCAGATGAAAAAAGAATGAGAATTCTGTGATTTCAATTATATAAAAATTTGGAAAAAGTAAATTAAATTCTAATAACAGAAAGCAGATTATTGGATGTCTGACACTGGAGACAAAGACATATATATCTTTTCTGTGTATCTGTGAAGACATACATGGACTGTTTGGGGGGGAGCAAAATGTGTATTATTTGTGTTGTTAGTTTTACAGAGAAGATTTTAATATCATTCATTCAATGACAAGTTTTTTAAATATTTTCTGCTCATTATACATCAATTATTCCTCAATACAGTTAATTTACCAAAAAAAAAAAAAACCTTTGCAGGTATAAAAAATGAAAATCCAAAGTGTCTGTTCACAAGTGTTAAATATAAGTTAAAATATAAAGAGTATAAATAAATAATGTTCTAAACTAAATAATTCTCAAAATGAGCAAAATAAATCTGGGGGAAGAGAAAGGACATTATTGGATAAATATAAATATATATTAATAATTAGAATATGCAAATACTAGCATTGACAAATAAATCCAATAGCTGGTACTTTGAAGGAAATCAATTAAATAAATAAACCACCAGCTGATCTAATCAAACAAGGGGTAATCACATAACCATACTGAGGAAACTAATAATAGAACAATATTTTACTCTGCTCTATTCAAATAAATTTGAAAATTGACTTCACATTCTCAGAAAATATAAATTACCAGGAGAACAGAAATGTAAACAAACCAATTATCATGGTAGAATTTGAGAAAGCTGTCAAACAGCTACTCTCCCAAGTAAAACAAGACTAATTTTTCACAAGTGTTTCTATCAAACCTTCATGATATAAATATTTCTAGTGTTATTCAAATGTTTCCAAACAGAGAAAGGAAGCTTTTCTTCCTTTCTCTGTTCTACCAATCTCCTTTCTAAAGAAATTAACTTAACTTTTCTTTATGCATTTTCTTGCACATCTTCAAATGCTTACAGATTCCAGTCATGGGACCAGGTGGATTATGGGTAAATGCCCTGGGCATTCTCTCTTTCTGAAGACTGATTGTAACTTGTGTGAAAACTGAGGGGTAAGTATACAGGAAATTTTACTCCAAGGGAACATAGACTATCAACAGGCAAATCCAACTTGGATACCACACAACTGTTTAAACAAGAAAATATTTTCTTTGTTAGTAGAACAAGAAAGGATTGTCACTATTGAACTGAGAAAGTGTCCTAATATTATGGTCTACTCTTTTGAGTGTTCAGACCCATGTTAGTTAGCTATAAACATAATTCTTAAAATTTCCTTTCTTCCTATTTAAAGGATCAAATCAATCCATTTTTCTTATAGATTATGTCTAAGTTTAACTCATTCATTATTTGAATTTAAATAAGAAGTGCCCTATCATGCATCAATTGACTTTTATTCTTTGTTAAATAACTCCATGATTTCTCACTATAGTTTAGAGTTTTCACCTGCTTTAAAAAATAATTGCTTTTGGGCTTCAACCTATCCAGTTGAAAGCATTATAACTTCTTCAGTGTTGAAGAAAACTAAAAGAAGTGGATGGAGCTAGAAGGAATTATGTTCAGTGAAATAAGCCAGAAAGAAAAAGAAAAATGTCAGATGGTTTCACTTATAGCAGGGATATAGGGGAATCAAATAAGACATCAATGTAAAAACATAATAACAATGCAAAACACAACAAAGCAAAAACAGATAGGTATAAATCAGAGACATCCTGCAGGGGCAGAGGAGGGAGAGGGACCTGAGGGAGGGAAGGAGGAGCACAGAGGACTGTGGTGATGGTGCATGGGTGCCTTGGAGAGGGAAATTCAATCTGAGGGGGTGGAGGGAAGCAAATATTGTTTAATTTTTTTAAAAAAAAGATAAAAAAAGAAAACTAAAAATAGCTGAATTTTAGTTAACAATATATGCTATACTATTTTTCTAGTTTTTTTTTTTTTTTTTACTCTGGTAAAATATAGAGAACATAATAATTGCCATTTTAACTATTTAATTTATACAATTCTATGTCATTAACTGCATGTTCTTGTACTACAACTATCACCAATTTCCATTTCTAGAGCTGGATCAGGTGTTTTAAAAAAAAAGGAATACATGGATTACTTTAATGACCTGGTTAAGTTTTCTGTGACACAAGAATATAAGAAAATGTTTAAAAATTTTGATAGTAATCACTCAAAGTTTTAGTTGCAGCTTTAAAAAATCATCCATAGCTATTCTACCATTATAATGATAAAGTAGTTAAAAATAGATAACTTATTTTGGAAAGATTGTCCCATCACTGTCAATGTAGTGATTATACAGATATGACCAGAAATAACACAACACCTTACAATTTAAGTTCTATACAAAAATATTAATTATAGCAAAAAGCAATTCAAAAATTTAAAACAAAATGTATAAAATGACTCACTCTTTCTGCAGATGGTCTGTACTTCAAAGTGAATTGCTGCCAAGACACTTACAAACTTTTAAAATAAAAATCAGTATATGTCATTTCAAAGTTTTCTGAATCTTTGGTTGTTATTTATGAAAAAAAGAATTATAAACTGCCAGTTGCCATAGACTTAAATATATACATATATATATATGTATATAGCATATGATAATTTGATAAGTTGTAGTGTCTAATCTGAAATCTCAGGTTTTAAAAATAAGGTACCTTGATCTTTTTTGTTTGACTTCCTTTGATATCATTAAAAACCATTTTCCCAAATGATTTGCTCCTTTACATTACAAATCCCTGCTAATCTTATCTGAAAAACTGAGTTAAAGTTTAGTAAAATGATTGCACCATTTATAATTGAGGTTTACAAGGAATTCTCCAAAATGCAGAACCTCTCAGCGTAAATGTGCATACCTCCTTCTAGTATCTCCTACCTACCTGATTTAATCAGAGAAACAGAATGCACTGTAGATGTTTCAGGCAGGAAGGGCTTGGATGCAGGTAATTATGACTTACATGACTATCAAAAGACCTGAAGGAGTAAGATCTGAGAGGCTTTGAGGAAATACACCAGTACAGGAGGTGCAGGCAAGCTGTCCCGGAGGATTTCAGCTGTCTGACACAGTGAAATGGGTGATTTTGCTGAGGACAGCCGGGAAATTCTGGTAAAGCCCCAAGTTGGCTGCCAACAATATCCATGGCCTGTTCACAGCTTCCACTGGTGAATAATTGCTTAGAATTCTCTTTCAATTTCCAAATCTTACGTAAGTGTCTGTATTTAGGAGAATCAAACTGAAATTCAGATCAAGTTTCTCCACTAATACGGGAATGAATGTAGAAAATGCAGTGTTGATGAAGACCACTCAGCAGACTTCTGAGAGAAGAACTTGGAGAGGAATGTTTCTAGAAGATATAAAAACCTTTCTTTGAGACTTCAAAGTAATGAAAAGCAATCTAAAATTTCCCCCTCACTTATTCGAATTGCTCATTTAATTGACATTTGAGAAATTAAGAATGTTGGAAAGTGAAAACTATGTCTAATGCAATTAGATATTTTATGAATGCAGAAAAAAATCTTCTGTAATTGTTACAAGGTAACATAAGCATTAGGAATAGAGCAGCTTCAGAGGCTCCACGTAGGTGGTAGATATGGGGAAATAGAACACATTACAAAACAGCCTTGTGAATGATACGGCAAATGTGTGCAGCGGTCTTCAGGAGAGCAGGCAAGGAGCTCTATGTAATTTACCACCAAATGAGCGAGATTTCACTCATTATTCCGATAATGAGATGTATTTTGCCAAATAAAACTTAGTTTTATTATATTCAGCTCAATAATTAACTGTCTGATTAGTACCTGAAAGTTTGCAAGCATAAGCACAGACTCAATTTATACTCAGTGGCAGAAATTTTCAGAATTAGAAAATTAAGAAAATGGGTAAAGATTACATTGATTATCCTTTTTTCAGATAAGATCTCAACATCCTTTCACTGGCTCTCACTAGTGAAATAGATTAAATCTTTCATATTTACACACAGTCATTTTGTTCTCAGAGCACTGCACAAGGAGAGACCGTCATTATGAATCAGGATCAATGATATTTATAGAACCACTATGATCCAAAGGGCCAGAGACTTTGCTACCCACATCTGTTTAAGTCATTTGACACAAAGGACAAACAGCATAGTAGCTCTGTGTGTGTGTGTGTGTGTGTGAGAGAGAGAGAGAGAGAGAGAGAGAGAGAGAGATACAGAAACAGAGACAGAGACAGAGACAGAGACAGACAGAGATTGTACTTGTATTACCAATAGTCTGCAAGCTCTCTCTCCAACTCCTTTTTATTTACTTGGAAGTCCAGAAAAAAATTAAATAATTTTATTTATATTCATCAATATATTGCAGCTGTAGCTACTTCCATTTTATATTTCTTTTTTTTTAATATTTATTTATACATACAAGAGCTGGGGTATAGGCCAGAGGTATGGTAGTGAGGGGCTTCACCAGAGACAGAGTGGGAAACAGAACAGGAAGACTGACTGAAATACACTGCTGAGGGGAGCAGCAGGAATGACAGAAAAGTTCTGCTGTGCCATGTTGGGGGATCAAACTTATGCTGCAGAAGCTGCAGATAGCTTCACAGTGCTGTGCTTAACCCCTTGTGCCACCAGGGAGGCCCTCCATTTTACATTTCAAGCGTAAGTTGTAACCTATATTGCACCTTTTAAGTGTGTTTTTTTCCTGAAAACTAAAGGTCTGTTTTAATATGTTCATAAGTATTATGATAATTAAAATTTTATTTCTCCAATTTTCATCAGAAATTTCAGGTATTTTGAAACAGCACTATTCCAAGTTATTTGAATTAATATCTTAATATTTGAGAGTCATTAAAACTCACCTTAGTCATAAACACTAGGGCTCTTACCTCATATTAGCTAGTCTAGAAACAGCCTGTAGGGTAAATGGTTTTCAGACTTTTCTGCCCTCCCACCATTAGGATTGCCCTGCCTGATGGGGTTACCTGCAGTTGTTACATTGTTGCGAACTGTCTCCTTTACTTCTGTAGGCCGTGGAAGGGGTATGGAGATAGTCACCAAGAGAGAGAGGCAGGAGAGAGAAGGGGAGAAAAGAAGGCCAGAGAAGCCCAGAGTGAAGACTTTTCTGGGGCCTGGAGGCCTGCCAGCCTCCTGGCCCCTGGACACCCCTGCATGTGGTGTACCTGGTTGCTGCAATGCATGTAAAGCTCAATAAAAGACTGAGAAAGCCACCGAGGCTCCACAACTCTCCTTTACCCTGTGTGCATGGACTACAGAAACCTGCTCAGTGTCCATCCTGGCACTACTCAGGCCTGTATGGGGACCTGTGCACAGACTGATACTGGGAAGAGCTCTTAGTAGCTTGAAGAAGTGGGGAAGACATGGAATGGAGAGGGCAGGGCTAGGAGTTCACCTGTGAAGCCCACAGAGGGATCTGGAGCTTAGGTCGCCTTTCTAAGATATCCAAATCAAGACAGGTGTCTTGAGAGCTTTAACACAGAAGGCCTGACTACCATGCTTTGAAGGGCCTATTACAAGGTTGCACGTAAGCAATCTAGATTTCAGGACACCACCAGCATCCTTACTGATATCAGTGGTTCAGTGTCCCTAAACTGCAAACAATAATTTATGCTGAACGCTTGCTTTTCTCCTGGGACTCTGGAATATTAGTGTGTGTCTAGCAGCGTGTGTCTACATGACCAGTCCCCAATAAAAACTCGGAGCCCTTAGTTTATAAAGAACTTCCCTGGTAGACAGCGCTTCACACGTCTATTCACAACTTACTGCCAGGAAAATTAAACACATCTTGTGTGACCTCCAGAAGAGCACTCCTACAAGTTCCAGTTTCTAGATTTTGCCCATGTGCCCATTCCCATTGCTGATTTTGCTTTGTATTTTTTTTTTTTTTCATATAAATCATAGCCATGACTGTTTGTTAAGACCTATATGTCTTCTGGGGCCTCCCTAGTGGCACAGGGGTTAAAGATAGCGCTTTCCAGCTATTGCCAGCCACTGCAGCACAAGTTCGATCCTAGCTAACCCACATGGCGCAGCAGACCTCTCCTGTCTCACCCATTGCTCCCCTCAGCAGTGTATTTTGGTCAGTCTGCCTGTTCTGCTCACCACTCTCTCTGGTGAATCCTTTCACCCCCTGCATCTCTGGCCTACACCTCAATTCTTGTATGCATAAATAAATAAATCTTTAAAAAAAAATAAGACCTATACTACTTCTTAGTGAATCATCAAATCCTATGGTTGTCCTGAAAACCAATACGCCACAGAAGAGAAATTAAATTTTCATAGGTAAATTCCCTATGATAGAGAATAACTCCCAGTGAAAAGACAGTTTTGAAATTTGCAGTGAAATCTCCAGGTGTGTAAAACATGAGTTTGTCAGACTCGAAGAGGAAGGAGATCCAGATAGAAAATCATTGTATCCAATAGTGTGAACACTGTGTCATTCCAGTCTGTGTATTTCTCCATCAATTATACCCCAGCTGGGGACAGCACCTCTAAAATTTTCTTTACTCTTCTTTCCTGGAGCTCTAACAGCACAGGTTAGTAGGATGCAAATACAGCCTCTACTGCTATAGCAGAAGCAAAGCTGAGATTTATCAAGCCTTCCTCACTCCTTTTCTCAAGCCCCCTCAAATTCTACTAGTACTTTTCCTTGTATAGGCAGCTTGCCTGGCAGAGATCACACCTAGAGCTTCATCCCTCAGGGTTCCAAATCACTTGGTATGCCTTTCTTTTTTTTTAATTTCTTTTTTTTAAATAAATTTTATTTTTATATTCCCCATACAATTGCAACCCCCTTATTTGACCCCAATCTCTCCCCTCCCCCCCCCACCCCCCAAAAAGTGTCTCTGGTTCATAGTTTTTTGTTGATTTTGATTTTCACTTTCTTATAGTTATTCTTTTTCCTGGGCCCTTATTTAAGTTTTCTAGATTCCTGCTATGAGTGAGACCATCCGGTATATTTCTTTTTCTTTTTGGCTTATTTCGCTGAGCATGATCCCTTCCAGCGCCATCCAGGTTGCTGCAAATTGCATGTGTTTATCTTTTTTGAATGCTGAGTAATATTCCATGGTATATATGGACCACATCTTCTGGATCCAGTCATCTATTTTTGGGCATGTGGGTTGTTTCCAAAGCTTAGCTATTGTAAACAGTGCTGCTATAAACATAGGGGTGCAGGTGCTCTTTGGAATGGATGTTTCTGTGTCCTTTGGGTAAATACCTAGGAGTGGAATTGCTGGATCATATGGAAGCTCTATGTTTAGTAGGTCCAGAAATCTCCACACAGCTCTCCATAGTGGTTGGACCAGTTTGTACTCCCACCAACAGTGCAGGAGAGTTCCTTTTCCTCCACATTTTCGCCAACATTTGGTGTTGCAAGTTTTTTTAATATGTGCCATTCTCACTGGTGTAAGATGGTATCTCATGGTAGTTTTGATTTGCATTTCCCTTATTACAAGTGGTATTGAACATTTTTTCATATGCCTGTTGGCCATTTGCATTTCCTCTTCAGAGAAGTTTCTTTTTAGCTCTTCTGCCCATTTTTTGACTGGATTATTTTCTTTGTTGTTGTTGAGTCTCATCAGCTCTTTGCAGATTTTTGTGATCAGTCCTGTTGTGTGCAAAAATGTTCTCCCAGTTGGTGGGGTTTCTCTTTGTTTTGGTTATTGTCTCTTTTGCTGTGCAGAAGCTCTTTAATTTGATGTAGTCCCAGCTGTTTATCTTTGCCTTCACTATCACTGCTTTGGGTGATGTGTCTGTAAAAATGTCTTTGATGTGCAAATCATGTAGTGTTTCGCCTATATTTCCTTCTATTTTTTTATGGTTTCAGGTCTTATGTCTAGTTCTTTAATCCATTTTGAGTTGATTTTTGTGTATGGTGTGAGAGAGTGGTCAAGCTTCATTCTTTTGCATGTAGCGACCCAGTTTTCCCAGCACCATTTATTGAACAAACTTTCTTTGCTCCAATGCATAGTCTTTGCTCCTTTGTCAAAGATTAGTTGACCATAAATCTGTGGGTTTATTTCTGGATTTTCTATTTGATTCCATTGGTCTGTGTGCCTGTTATTGTTCCAATACCATGCAGTTTTGATGATTATGGTTTTGTAGTATAGTTTGAAGTCTGGGAGTGTGATGCCTCCATTCCCTTCTTTATTTTTCAGGAGAGCTTTGGCTATTCGGGATTTTTGGTCATTCCATATGAATTTCATCAATAATTGTTCTATTTCTTTGAAGAATGACATTGAGATTTTTATTGGAATAGCATTGAATCTGTATATTGCTTTTGGTAGGATGGCCATTTTAATAATGTTTATTCTTCCAATCCATGAGCAGGGGGTGTCTTTTCATTTCTTTGTGTCTTCTTCTATTTGGTATGCCTTTCTTGAATAGTATCTCCATTTTCCTATAAAATGGGGCATGAAGTCACCGAGTTTCATTGGTGGATCACCTGAATCCAAAATCTACACTCTGCTATTCCTATTTCATAATAGCAATAACTACCTTCTCCTTTTTTAGTAGGACAAATTATTCACATCAGTAAAGCAACAATTTATCTTGCTGGGCTCTTAGAATGAGGAGGCTAATATGCAGGTCAGCAGTTAGAACTTAAAACTCTGTGGCTTTCCTGTCCTATATACTGGTTGAAACTTTAGCCCTGGGGACCAACCTCCCATGTCTTAAAAATCCCCAAATTATAGAAAGCAAGAATAATTCAAATGAGTCCCTATGATTTATAGTAGGTGGAGCCTCTGTGTCTTAAATACTTTGATTCTCAGACCTTTATAATACACATTTAACAGATATTGTGTCATACACTATTTGTTGTATATACCACATCCTGGAGGGTAATAGCCTCCTCAATACCAGGATGTCATTTTCTCTCTTATTATCAACTACATCTTTAAGATGCAGTGCCTTTATTCCATCAAGCTGGCAATTTCTAAGTGAACAATATGATGAAACTAGTTGATTCCAAGTTCATGGCTAGCTGTCACTTCTCTTTTAATGTAAAATATATCACTTTTTCCTAGAAACGGTACATGGGCTCTTGGCTGGATGATACTAAGTATTCTTGTTTTTATGTTGGCCATGGGCCTGCAGGCAAGAAAGAAAAATTTATTCCAGGAATATTCCTCTGCCACCATAGCTTCTCCCTTTATATGTCCATTGCTTTAGCTCTGCAATTGTCAATGACAGTAGGACTGAAGTCAATGGCCTGCATCGTTCTGTCAGCTTGGGTGGTTAGATGTGGCTATTCCCTAATAGCATGAACCATGATATAGAGTTCTTCACACTGTATGTCCCCTCCAATAGAGGCACATGCAAGCCCCTGCTTCAGAAATTATGTCAATTGATCTTCCAGTTTTTCTCTTCTATATTTTCGTTTAATATCATGGTTCATCTGACACTGCCTATGAGCTCAGGTAGATTTCTTCCCTAGGTCATATCTCTTTCTGCACACAATGGGTGTCAAGGTGCATCACCTGAAGCTTTTCATTATGGAGACATTCTCTTTCTGTTCTCTTGAAGGCCTTACCTGAGGTTGCTGTACTATGGAGAGAAAAACAATGCCAGATATGTGGGAGATAAATATTAAAAAAAATTAGGGGACTGCCACATCACTGAAGTGTTTCAGATCAAGTTGATGAAGAGAAATATGGGTATTGCCTCCCACAAATAAGAATGAAGTACAATATTTTAGTCAACATTTTCATGTTCAGGAAACACCATATTTAAATAATTGGGATTATGAGATAGCACAGAAGGCTTTAAATTTCCATGTAGTCTAGAGAATGAAAAGGCGCTGCAACTTGCACGAGCTCCTTGAGCCACTTAGAGGAAGGCAATTGCCTGTGAGAACCACAGCTGTGAACCATTAATAGCAGTTCTTCCAAGAAGCTGAGTGATGAATGTTCCAAATTTGAAGAGGGAAGCAGTAAAGAGAGCTGCATGTATATATGTTATACCCATCACAGTAAGTGGGACTGAGGTCAGGTCCTGGAATCAACAAGCCAGAATCTAAAAATGAGAGGAATGATAAATAAGTACATAGATGATAGATAGATAGATAGATAGATAGATAGATAGATAGATAGATAATAAATACATAGATTGTAGATAGATGATAGATTATAGAAAGAAAGAAGGAAAGAAAGAAAGAAAGAAAGAAAGAAAGAAAGAAAGAAAGAAAGAAAGAAAGAAAGAAAGAAAGAAAGAAAGAAAGAAAGAAAGAAAGAAAGAAAGAAAGAAAGATTATTTTATTTACAATCCTAAAACATTAAATGGAGATTTATAAAGAAGGTAAGGGTTATTGACAACTCTTTGTTGGGTCAAAGAGAAGGAGAGGATGTGAGGAGGTAGATTAAGGAATGGTTACTTAGAATTCCCTCTGTGTCAGGCAGTAAGAAAAGCAAGTGAAAACTGAAATATTGATATTGAGAAATCTAAATATAAGTTATATTTATAATAGCAATTATTCATATTTTTTGGAGAGAAATGCAATTTTAAAAAAAGAAAATTTCCATGTGTACCAGGTGTGGTACCAGGTGGGAACAGTAATTATACATCGTTGTGCTTAATGGAAAACTGTGTCCTCCGCCCACTCCGTTGACCTTTTTTTTAAAAGATTCTCCCGTATGTCTTTCTCAAACAGGTTGGTGACTGAACAGGGAAACAAATACAAGGGGAAAAAAACAGGATTTTCAGTAGGAAGCAACGCAATATAATTGTGGCTACTTATCCACATTATAATAGATACTTTGCCACTTAATTTATATGATTTTATTCTCCTTTTTTAAGATTTATTTATGCACGCGAGACCTGGAGTATAGGCCAGAAGTGTGGGAGGGTGAGAGGATTCACCAGAGACAGAGCGGGGAACAGAACAGGCAGATTGATGAAATACACTGCTGAGGGGAGCAGGGGGCAAGACAGCAGAGGTCTGCTGTGCCATGCAGGTCATCTCCCTGGCCGGGGATTGAACTCGTGCTGTGGTGGCTGTGGATTGCCTCATAGTGCTGAGTGTCAGAAGCTTAATCCCTTGTGCCACCAGGGAGGCCCCATGACTTTATTTCTTTAGAGGAAAGTGTATATCTGCCTTCAAAAAATGTTTTGGTATTATCATCTTTTGTTTCTAATTTTATATTATATATCCTATAATCATACTGATATTAAAATAAGTAACTTATCTATTTGTGTTTATTTTGATCCTTATCAGCACTCCAAATAACATCATTGAAAAAAATAGCTCTATAGATGTCATCCATAGTTGTTTTTTATATCTATTACGTTTGAGAGAATACTGACATTTCTCAGACACAACTTTTTGTTGGTTTCTGCTGCTTCCCTATTCTAAATGTTGATTTCTCAGTACATGTCTTCTCATAAAACATATCAAGTTTGACTCAGTTATGAATGTGGATTTGCTTGCAAACATTTGTATAAACCTTTGAATTTAAAATTTGATGAATATTTGCAAATATGACCTAAAAATATCATGAACCTGTTGTATATGCTTAGTATTTCATAACTTACTAACTTTAGATCATTGGTTCTCAACCCACATCAAGTCCTCTGCACACACACTGGCCAAGATATTTGGCAATATCTGGAGCCATTTTAGATAGCCTGAAATCTAGCAGGTCAATGCCAGCAATGCCAGTAAACTTCCTACAGTGCACAAGGCAGTCTCTGACAATTATGAATTATCTAGTCTAAAAGAGCAACAGTGCCGAAGTTAAGAATATGCATGACATATTCTGATAGTATATAAATAATGAACTTTTAATTGAAAATGTCAAGTTTAATAGAATTAATAAATGAACATGAATAATAGCCCTGCTATTAGTAAGGTTAATTTTTGAAGTTTTGTTTTGTTTGTATCTTTTAAACCTATTGCTTTCATAGTATTCTGAGTTAATTCTAATAACGGTGTCAAGAAACAGCATTTCTACATCAAATTCTGATTTGACTTGAGGGAATATAAACGATATTGAAAATATACGCCATTATGTTATGCAACTCAAATTTCTCATTTATTAAAAAAGCACACAAGAATAAATATGGTGTTGTGTAATTTAGTTTTTGTTTGTCTGTTTTTATTCCTTCCATTGTAAAACTTATATTACATTCTAGTGTATTGTTTCCATTCTTGAAGTACTATTGAGATGTATTATTAATGTTCAGCTTGTGTGATAAATGCTGTACTCAGACTAATTTATATATAGTTGAGAGAACTTAGTATTAAAATTATAAAGAAAATAAAACAATAAATCATTCCATTACGGTAATAGGCATGCAGGGTGTGCAGAAGTTTATTGAGTATTACCTAGGGCTCATAAGTATGATGCAAAGTTGAAAAGATTGGAAAATAGAGATTTTTGTCTTACTTTAAATGTGACAAGGAAAATTGCTACTGAGTTGTGAAAATTGCTTTCCTTTTAAGCTCCAGGATGCTTATATTTCAATTTGACTGATTATTCATATATTTAATGAGCTCACTTTAAAGTTTCTCCTGAGCTCATTCCTTCATGTTCTTTCTCTTAAAACAAAGGTCATAATTACAAGTTACATTAATATATCCTCATTTCATCTGACACTCAGAATAAGTTCATCTTAGACAGTATTGTGATAAACATTTTCTTAGCAGGTATTAAGAAAAAAGGTTCCTTTTGACAACATCTTTAAAGGTCCCTCTAAACGGTCTTATACCTGTAAGGAATGAATATCCTCTCAGTTATTTTTATGAAACAGTAGATTCCTAATAATGTCAACTATAAAAAAGCATGTTTCCTGCTAGACACAGCAAAATGCTGATAAATAAGAATATTTTCTGGGCCTCCCCAGTGGTGCAGCGTTTGATCACTGGGCTGCGAAGCTGTCAACAGCCTCTGCAGCACCGGTTCAATCCCCGGCCGCCGGGGGAGGGTCCCATGTGCAGACCTCTCCTGCTGCCCTCTGCTCCCCTCAGCAGTGTATTTCGTCAGTCTGTCTATTCTGCTCCCTGCTCTGGCTCTGGTGAATCCTCCCACACTCCCGCGCTTCTGACTGTACCCAGTGCTTGTATAAATAAATAAATAAATAAACAAACAAACAAACAAACAAATAAATAAATAAATAAATAAATCTTAAAAAGAATAAAATAAAATAAACATTGAAGATAAGTTTCTGGGAACTAAAATAAAACTTTTAAAAAAAGAATATTTTCTGTTCCTATAAATACTTTAAAATATTTTTCTGTTGAATTATTTCTTATTGAGGCATCATTGTTTTTGCAAAACTATATATGATTTAGATTATGTTGTTCTTTCTTCAGATGTATCTTGCCACAACAACAGACATCACCACATCATCCTTAATCCTCCAGATAGTCCATTAGCTGCCTTCCCATGTACTCCCTACCCCCATCACATCCCTCTGGTAACTTCAATTTTATAGTCATATTTCCAGGGTTTACCTTGGTCTAGTTTTGTCCAGTTTTTGTTTGTTTTGTTTTGTTTTGCTTCTTAATATTCCACATATGAATGAAACTATGTAGTATTTGTCTTTTTACCGCTGACATTTTGCTTGGCATAATCCCTTCCAGTTCCATCATGTTGTCACAAATGGAAAGATTTTATCTTTTTTTAGAGCTGAGAAGAATTTCATTGCATATATGGGCCACATCTTCTTAAACCGCTCATCCATCATTGACCGCTTTGTTTCTTTAATTCTTATTGCAACTAGTGCTGCAATGAACATAGGAACAAATGTAGCACTTTGAATTAGTGTTTGTGCTTTCCTCTGATAGAGACAAGGACGTGGAATTGCTGGATAATATGGTTGATCTATTTTTAATATATTTAGGAACCTCCATACTGTTTTCCACAGGGATTGGTTCAGTCTGCATGCCCACCAACAATATATGAGGATTCCTTTTTAAAAATGGTAAAGGTTTAATGTAAAATTATAAATTAGCCATGTAATTGTAACAAATGTTTAAATATATTTTAATAATTACTGTAGTTAGATTATATAATATTCTTTTTTTAATCTATGGATTATTTTATTTATTTATGGTGCAGTCACATTGACTAACAGCACTGTATATGATTTAGAGATACAGAATCACACCTTTTGGGTATGTTTCCACACCACACCCAGCAATGGGCACCATAGTTCATTATGTCCTACCCCTTTTTTGTTCTCCACCCTCTCCTCCTGCTAAGATACCTTCAATTCGAAAGTCAGACTTCTAGGACTTGTTATAGGTTTGTTACTATCTGACATTATATATATATATTTTTTTAAGATTTATTTATTTATATAAGCACTGGGTACAGTCAGAAGCGCGGGAGGGTGAGAGAATTCACGGAGCCAGAGCAGAGAGCAGAGCGGGCAGAAGGACCGAAGTACACTGCTGAGGGGAGCAGCGGGCGGCAGGAGAGGTCTGTGCGCCATGTGGGACCCTCCTCTGGTGGCCGGGGAGCAGCCGGGGATCGAACCGGCGCCGCAGAGGCTTCGGGCAGTTTCGCAACCCAGCGCTCAACCGCAGCGCCACAGAGTTTTGTTACTCTATATGCCACAAATAAGTCACATTGTCAGGTATTTGTCTTTCTTCTTTGCACATATCTTGATTTGCATAATGCCCTCCAGTCCTATTCATGCTGTTCCAAAAGTCAAGACTTTATCCATTTTTTATAGCTAAGTAGTATTCCACTGTGTGAGTGTGTGTATGAGTTTGTCTACCATATCATCCAAATCCACTCACCTCTCTGGGCACTTATGTTGTTCACTTCTCTCTTGCTTCACCTTCTGGGATACCAATTAACTCTTACATTGCCTCTTCATGGAATTAGGTAATGCTCAAAGTATTTATTGATTTTTTTCTCCTTTTTTTTTTCTTCCACTTGAACCCTTTGCACATTACTATCTTTGATGTCACTGGTTCAATCTTGCATTTAGTCTATTCTACTTCCAGACTTTTCTCTAGAATTGTTTTATCTCCTCTATCTTTTTACACTATGCATCTCCATTATTTTCTTATTTAAAGCTTCAATTTCTATCTTCTGTTCATCAATTTTATTTCTTGGGAAATTATTTCTGTTTTCTTATATATCTTTGACCGGCTTTTCTGTGTTTATTTCCATTTCTTTAATTCCTTTTCCCTAGCAGTTTTGAACTCTGCATATGATAGAAATAAAAGATCTTCCATGGTTTTTTTTTTTTTTTTTTTTTGGATCCTAGCAATTTTTTTTTCTTTTTCTGCTCTTTCCCTGAGGACTAAGAGGACAATGTATAGTTCCATCTCTCTATGCAAGTTCAGGCAGCAACTCCTAGAGGTGTCACTTGCTAACTGATAACACAGAAGGAGGTTTGCCGGGCAAAATATAGATCTCATTTCTACTGTTGTTTTGGGGACAACTCATTTTATCTCTACTTCCCATTCTAAGTCCCAGTTAAATTCAGTTATTACCTATGCTGACCTTTTGAATAACTTAGGGCTAAAACACAAATCTTCATTTTAGGGGTCAGATTCATCACATCTTTCTCAAGCAGTCAGTGCTGCCCTCATCATTCATGGTCACAGTTAGCACAGAGAAAAATAATGGACAGTCAGGTAACTCACCTGGATTTTGCATGTATTTCTCATTGTCCTAAAGAAAATTACGAGACCTATCATTTCCCACTGGTCATGTAACAGGGTGGTCCCCAGGAAAAGGGGAGGTTCCCTGCCCCACCCAAGGGAGGGTGGAGCTGAGCAGGAAGAGGAGAAGCTGCAGAAGAGACTGAGGAAGGAAGCAGGATGGAGCCAGGAGACCTGGAGGAGGCGCATGGAGCCTAGAGACACGTGAAGAAACTGCGCTTGTCTTTTGGTCGTGGACGGGGTGACACAGATGTGGGTGAGACCCATGGGGAGGTGACAATGGCAGCTTTTATCTTGATATTGATTTTGCTCTTTTCCTTCTGGGCTTGTCTGGTTGTTTCTGACCCTTTTCTGAGGGTCCCCACTGGAAGATGCCTTAGACTTGTGGCAGGCTTTGGGGTCTTGCTCTGGGCCAATCCCATTTGGATGGACTTTTACCCACGAGGGGACGGGTAACTTTGGGTGCTTGATTTAGAAACTAGACTCTTTGCCTTTCCTGTATTGTTTCCTAGTTTTATTAAAGTTCCTTCCCATTAAAGTCTCATATGTTTTGTGTTGATGCAGCAGATGGCAGAACCCATGTAGAATAGGCAGGTTTGCGGGGTTTGGGCTGTCCCTCTCCCTGTCCTATAACAGTCAGGTTCAATTTTCCATGCAGTGTGATGCTTCCCTTTTGCCTTCTGGTCCCCAAGGGAAAGGGTGCATCCTTCTGAAACCAGGAAATCTATTGCAGCACAGTTAAGAATTCTGGCAATGGGAAATATAAATTAGCTAAATGGGTCACTTGGAAATGATGCCTCTGTCCTATGTATCCTGGAGAGAGATGATTTTCCTATTCGTCATGCAGTAACATAAATATTTATAAGTCAGTTAAGATGAGACCCTACCTCAAAGTATTGCCTCCAAAGTGGCATTTTAGATGCATCTTTAGCAGACCATTTCAACTCTCTGTCCAGCTGTTTCTAAATGGTGCAGTATGTGTCCACGCCTGTATTTCCTTCACGATCATAGTCCCCCGGATCTGATACACATTTATAAGAACTTTCAAGCCTATAGAAGGTGCTCAATAAGCTCCTGAATGATGTTATGGGCTGAGACTCCACATGTCAGAAAAACAAACCTATACCTTAGCTAAATATCTGTTCCTGTAGGAACAAATCAATAGCCATTCCAGAGCATGAAGATCCAGTTGATCTCCTTGATGCATAGTGACATACCACACACTCTGGATTGCTCTCTGTTGTACATTTAGAGGTGACTATAGTTATATCAACCTCGATAAGAAGCATAAATTGCCTATCCTTCATCTCCACTACAGTGCACACATAATTCATACGCTCAATTTGCCAGCACTAAGTGTTGTTGATAAAACATGGTTAACATCAACTGGCTGAGTCATCATATGTTTATATAGTGCTTCTTCGGTATCCACCATTTTGGGCTGCACATTAATATAAAATAAAAATAGTTTCACACTTTGTTCCCATTCCAATTTATCCAAAAATCCAACCCTGCTTGTCTCTGAATATCTAATCTGTTTCTTCTGGTCTTCTGCACAGCTATTCAGCTCATTGACTACTACTTTTAACTTGATACAGTCCTTCAAAGAATGTGGATATTCATCATCCACATACGACCCAAAGCTTTATTCACTGGCAATAATTTTCCTTGCCTCATTCAAGGCTACCTATGAATGAGCCATAACAACACAATTACTCCCCAGTTGCTACTTGCACTACATATTTACTTAACTCATGGACAAACCAAGTGTTTGTATTTTATCCACCTCCCACTGGATTTAAGGGACTTCCCACCTGATTATTGGGGTGATATGAAGGAGAAATGCTTGTGTGATTGCTCTGTGTGACATGCGACTCCTGGTGCCTTTTTTTATGCTGCTTGAAACATCTTCTAATCTTATTTGTGCTCTGTCCTAAAATTATTATTTTTTCACAAATTTAATACTCCTGCCTTACTGGAATATCTGAACAGATTGAGCATCTGATATGTAATTCCAGACACAAGTTCACTTGTGTCCTACTGTGAAGCATTCTGATTCTATCAAGAAATAGGTGTATGCCAACTGTGTAGCTTAAGATGTGATTTTAACAAACAACAGAATGCATCTTTTGCTACTGCTGATCTTTTCAACTTCATAGATACTTGTGGAACTGTTGCTTGTGCCACTACCTAGACCAACTTCACAGTCTTTCATTGTTATAGACCTCAATCAATGCAAGTAAACATCTCTAAAAGTAATGCATGGTCCAGAAAATAACTTTAGAAGTGAAATGTATTGCCTTAAGAACTTTAGGATGCCTGCTAGTGTTATGTATGCTTACTGCTGATAGGAAATGCAAGAGGCAGCTATTTGCTTTATGTTTTGGAGGGTATAGCCTACCATTTCCATAACCATTTGGACCCCTGATGGTTTTTTCTGAAATGTCAGTTTCTTGATATCTCTAGGGTTTATTTCCCACTCTCTGAAATTTATACATTTTTAAATTGTCTCTACCCTGGTAACCACCTGTTGATCATGGTGTCCATCCAGCATGAAACATGTAATGATGCTATACATAAATATAATTTCATGTCTGACACAGCATATGCTTTTGGAGACACTACTTGTGATGCTGTGGTGGTCTGAAAAATCCATATGGCTTCTGCAGGGACCAGACTGAAGAGCCAAATGGAGACATTGCAGAAAACTTCTCTTTTGCATTCTTTAGATCTTTAGTGTTGCACTAATATCACAATCCTGCTATACCATGCAATTTTATTTTTATTTATTGTCTAGGTTATGAAAGTCTTAAACACTCCACTTGCTCTCTCCTACTATGACAGATCTTATTCCACCAACCAAGTTTCCACTGTAAAGAGTAACTACACAGCATACCAATAACAGTTTTAGATTCAAAGACAGATTAAATGACTAGGTAGGTTCTCTAATCTATTGCACCCATTATGTGAAGGACTTTGACAAGGTTTCCATTTTCTTTATCTTGATCAGAAGAAGAAAACTTTATAGGAGGAGGAACATATGTATCTAAGAACCAATGCCAACTCAGACACCATCTTCAATAGTTCTTGAAATTTCAAGTAATTTGCTTTGGATATTATGTCATTTAAGTCACTTGGAAAAGAACAGCTTTATTAGAGCATACTCTTATCACGATGTTGCCAGGTCCTTCATCCTATGGACCTGGAAGTCTCGTTAGTCAACATGTTCCAAGGTTAATAACTGTGGGACCTAGACAGGGAGTGTGGCCATTCCTCAGTTACTATTTTAAGTGCCTGTTCAGACATCGTTGCGTTATTTGATCATATATTATGTTATTGTAGAATTACACAGGACCCTTTATGGTTGTCCATCTCATGCTCCTGGCAAGGCTATGTTCTGTTATCAGTTTCCATGACACCCTGCAGCTTAAACTCCTCTTGGCTGTCACTCTAATTTTGCCAGTCACTTGAAAAATTACATCTCTCTGAGGCTTCTGGTAGTCCTTAAATAACCATCCTCCCCTTTGCTATTAATTAGACAGGCTCCTCTTTTCTATTAATTTGCAATGAATTAGTGACCTTTCATACCCTCAGCTTTAGCCTGCCAAGTGTTGTCACTGAATTTCTTAATGATGCTACTGTCCATTTTATCAGTGTATCCCTGACGTCCCTCGTAAATGGTATGTCCTCTGGGCCTTTCAATAAAACCAAATCATCTGCTGGGTCTTGTGGCCTCATGTAATATATCCTCTCCAGCATCCTCATTTGTTTCTCTCCATCCCCACCATCTGCTATGGCAATTAAAGCTTTTCAGCTTCACTCATCCTGGATCCCCCTTTTTTCCAAGCTTCTAAGAGCCAACCTGGCAGTGAGTCTATACCCACCCCTGGAGCCCTTAACAAGGGATTACATTTTATATCCTGAGAGGGTTTCCTTTTAAGCGAGTTTCCTTTTAACTGAGTTAGGCAAACTACTCGCAAGACCTCTCACTTCAGACACCAGCCATTATTTGATGGGTCCCAGAACTGTCACCATTTCAGAATATCTGGCCACAAATTTTCAGATGGCCAAAGATTCCTACAGGTTCAAGAATTCATCAGCATGATTCACAGGACTCCCTGAGAACTATGATACTCACAGTCATATTTGTAATAGGCAAAGGGTAAACATTAAACCAGTCAGATGAAGAGATAAATAGAGCAGAATCTGTGAAGTTTCCAAACTTGAAGGCTTTATCATGCTCAGACATGTGTCACACTCTCAGCATTAACATTTGGAAATGCTCAGAATATTACCTACTAGGGAATCTCACTGAGGTCTTTAGTGCCCAGAGTTTTAATGAGACTTATGCACATACTATCTCTATGACTGAACATTAGGCTCCAGACTCACTCATCCCTGTGAGTGAGTATTCCACTGGAGTCAGAACCAATATGGCATGGTTGAAAATCCCCATCATAAATCATATTGTTAGGTTGTCCTGTAACCAACCTCCAGGAAACAAATACACTGCTATCAGACTGGACATCCCAGGGCCCTAGAGATTAACAGTAACCATGGACAAAGACTAGATATCTCTTTGATTGCAAGAAATTCTTTACTATACACCCCCAATATGATAAACTCACGCATCAGGCACGTTCCACTGCCCTCAACCCTATGCCCCAATAATCCAGACCCATGAGTATTTCCATGACTCCAACATGCTGGTTCATCATATCCTTTCAGATCCTTTGGGTAGAAGTTCCTTTCTCAAACTCAGTCTGTTTCAGACTAAGGTATCCTGAGACTTAATTCCAGTTATTAGCCAGGAAAACAAGAGAAAAGATAGGTGCGGCTGTTTAAGAGGGGCTTCATTTTTTTCTGATAGTTTTTCATCACGAGGAGTGCTAGCTCTTAAAAAATATAGCTGTGCCACTTCTGCAGTCTATGAATATTTATAATTGTTTTGGGGGAACAAAATGGACCAGGATCACAAGTTTTCTCAGATAGTGTTCAACATTGGAATAATAAGTCTACTTCTACTTATTGAAGTAGAAGTTAATGGCTTGAGGCCATCAGCTAACCCCACTCAGGCAAGTTCAATCATCTTTGAATTTTCTCTTCTTCATATGTAGGAGATTAGAACCTGTTTGTTAGTTATCAAAGAGCTTCCCTGCTGTTCCACTTAGTTTTTTAGACACTCAGGTTTTCATTATCCTTCAAAAAAAAAGTGACAATGTGACTTAATAATCACTCAGTTCCTTTTATTTTCATGCGTGGGTTTTTTTTTTTTTAATTGTTTTGTTTCTTCATTTCTTTACTATGCTTTTCTAACACCTGAATTATCACACTGATTAGGGAATTTCCCTCTACTATAATGTTTTCTCAAGTCAACACCAGTGGAAATATTGGCAAATGGAAAGCCATCTTGATCAGGGAAGTATCTGTGCCCCATAATGGAGAGCTGTGTGTACAGGCCAGTGAATGAATCATTTCCAAAAATACTGCTTACCGCCTACTCATTCAGGCATCAGTCCCATTACCATTGTTTTTATGAGGAAATTGTCTCTGAGATGAGTTTAGAGGTAAAGAAAATACTGTGAATATTAAACACCTGAAAAATGAAAAAATGGAAAAAGCAGGGTTAGAGATGGAAAAAACCAAGAAAACGAAGTAGGGATGATAGTGACTTCCTTAGTCAACAGGGAGCCACAGAAAATATTCCTCTGTCGAGGATATCCACATGGAGAACTTGGCAAAGCACCCCACAGCCTTGTACGTTAGTCATAGTGTGGGACCATCCCATGGAGAGAATGATCTTGGCTCAAAAGATAACTCCTTGGGCCTCCCCTGGTGGCATAGCGGTTGAGCGCTGGGGGTTCGATCCCTGGCCACCGGTGAGGGTCCCATGTGGTGCTCAGACCTCTCCTGCCGTTCCCGCTGCTCCCCTCAGCAGTGTATTTTGTCAGTCTGCCTGTTCTGTTCCCCACTCTGGCTCTGGTGAATTCTCTCACCCTCCCACACCTCTGGCCTGTACCCCCGTTCTGTATAAATAAATAAATCTTAAAAAGAAAAAAAAAAGATAACTCCTTGGCTGAAAGAAGTTAATGGCTTGAGGCCATCAGCTAACCCCACTCATGCAAGTTCTTTCTCAGAAGGGTGTCTGAACCACACATCTCCTTGTTTCTTTAGTTGCAGCTACATCTTATAAGACAATGGTTGTGTATTCTACTGGACATCGTTAGGATGACTCTTTTTATTGTTTTCATGCTTCTTTTTTAGAAAAAACAGTAAAATGGCTTGAGCAGTAAAATGGCTTGCTTGTTAACTTTTATAAGTTGAAAGATAACCATATAGAATAGTAATAGAAGACTCAGAGTACAATGCAAATCATACAAAATACTGATATATTTGCCAAGAAAAAGTACCATAAAAAAATATTAACCATACTTAAGCAATAAGAGCTGAGAGTTTGGAATATTAAAATATTTATTTTAGTTGTTCTCATAAATACTTCAAATATCTAAAGTATTTTATTGATATCTATAGATAAGAAAATATGCATATAGGTATATATAGATACAGATGTAGATATATAGACATAGGTATATGAATCTGTCAACAAGATTTGGCTGCTGAGGCAGCATACCCTCCGAAGCCATACACCATGTTTACAAATTCTCCCAAACTATAATGACCAAAATTCTCCCAAACTATAGTGACCAACTTTGATGAGTTACATAATTACTTAGTTCCTTTTTTCTTTTTCTCCAATTTCTAAATTGGAGGTGATAAAACATAATACCTAACCCAATTTTTTTGTTTGTTTGTTTGTTTTAAAGATTTATTTATTTATTTATTTATTTATACAATCACTGGGTACAATCAGAAGTGCAGGGGGCCAAAAGAATTCACCAGAGCCAGAGTGGGGAACAGAACAGGTAGGCCGACGAAGTACACTGCTGAAGGGAGCAGCTGGCACGGCAGGAGAGGTCTGTGTGCTATGTGGGACTCTTGCCCGGTGGCTGGGGATCGAACCGGCGCTGCAGAGGCTGTGGGCAGCTTCGCAGCCCAGCGCTCCATCATCGCTGCACCACCGGGGAGGCCCTCCAATTTTATTTGATATGAACTAAATGTTTAAGTATCTGGCACATTTAAACAGAATGTTGTTTCTATTTGAGAGTGTTTTCAGAATGAAAACAAAGTGAAATGATAGGTTTTTTAGAGTTGTTAGGTCAAATTTGACCTGTTTCTTAGATTTGTAGCTCAAAGGATATAAGCTAATATCTGTGAACCCTTATTCATTAATTCCAAGTTGTCAATAATTACAGAGATTTTCACGGGTTTTAGAAAATGTTGAATAAGTGAATGCATCTAACTTTCCTAGTGGAATGGTGAAATTAGTTTCTGTATTAATGGTGATGAACATTTTTATTGATAAATGTATCAAGTGAAATAACTCATATCAAGTAAATCTCATGCTCTTTTCGCAGAGAACTGAATCTTCAGTCATCATTATCACAACCATCATCCTTATAATTACTAAGATCTTCAACGTCATAAACATTATATTCACCTACAATTTTAGACTATTATGCAGACTTAATCAATAAACTTGTGCAATAAATTTTCCAACACACATAAATCAATCATTTCCTCTGATGAAAACAAATAACTTCAATTCCCAGTGATCCTATTACTAATTTTTATTTCAAAAAGAACATTCATATTTGGAGAATATAATCCAGACTGATATTAGATTCCTCTACTTGCACTTAATTTTCTTACTTTAATTATTCGATGGGGTCAAAGACAAAAGAGAGACAAAATATAGTCAATTAACTAAATGGTATACATGCATGTATTTAAATGATGCAAGTAATTATTATTTAAGAAGAACTCATTATCATTCTTTGCTTTGGAAATTATGCTTCTTCCAATTTCCCCAAATTAAGTTGATTGCATGAAAGATATCTTTCTCTACAATAAAAAAGCCAACAGCTCATGAGTGTATGATTTCTTTTCTCCTTAGTACATTATCCATTTCTGGATTCATCTCAGATGGAAATTATTTTTTTTAAACTACAATCCTTACAAAAAATATTGTTCAGTCAACAAATAAAATGTCCCTTTGAGACTCCAGAAGAGAAGAGAATATAGGACAAAGGATAAGCCAACATTTACTTAGGTTGGGCAGAAGCTGCCAGACATTATAAAAGTCTGAGGGAACTTGAAACTAAAAATTATGATGAATCGTTGGAGGTTGAATGTGAGTTTGTGTAAGAGGGTGCAGATCCAGGGGGTGCAATCAAGGGTCAGCCAGCCCATTCATAACCTTTTCCTTTACAAACATGACTGGCCTTCCACATGAAGTATGTAGGAAATTCAAAGAAAGCAATCTTGCCATGCTGACTGAAGAGAGGAGAAGCCACTAGGATAATCATCCGGACCTCACTGCCACTGCCACAAGAAACAGACTGAATCTGCAAGGAGCAAGTCTCCGGGACATTGACTTAGAGGACTAGACGCTCCGGGTTATCATTGGGAACATGGAAATGGAGATAGAGATCGTGTGCCATGTATTTTAATGTTTTTTAATCTATATGTTTAACAATTTTATTTTCAATTATATTTGTGTTCTCAATGAATTACAGACAAGAATGTATATATAAATATATATGTGATAAAATTTGAGCTATATGTGTGTATGTGTTTTGGATAACATTTCTGTGCATTTTATGGAACTTATATTTTGTGAATACTGTTCCATGGATTTTAGAAGATGTTTGGGTGTTGCTGTGTTTTGCGGGATATTTAAGTTGTGTGTAGTTTTAGCTAATATATGTGTGTGTGTGTGTGTGTGTGTGTATTTATATGCACACATATATATGTTTTACAGTTTTATCTCTTATAAATAAAACTCAACTAGAAATGGTAATTTAAAGCAATGTGTGCTTATATAAAATATTATTGGATCACTCTTTATCCTTAGGAAAAAATCTCAGAACTGGAATCATTAGATTTAGACTTTTCTCTAGACTTTTCTACTATATTTTCCAAATTGCTTTACAGAAAGTTTATACCAAATTGCATTCACCTTGGAAGTCAAATAGAGCCCCATTTCTCTGCAAACTGGTCAATAAAACACATTTGCTATGTATTTTAATCCCAAATTATATCCCCCCGAAAACTCAAGCTTATGGAAAGTGAAAACAAGCAAATAAGCTTCAAGTTTTATATTTTATTTAGTTTGTGAATTAGTGGTCATTAAAGAGTTTAATATTATTGAATACACATATATGTATATAATTTAAAATAACATTTTGTATCTGTTAGGATGTATACTATCCTATGTATACTATGCATACTTAGTGACAGTATATTTGTACACTTTGAACAATACCTTCTCTGGACTTCTTTTCTGTTTCTTATATATTTTAATGTTATAAGATGTGAGCCATAAATATGAGAATAATAATACATATTAAAAATATTTATTACTCTGAACTTTTCCAGAAATGATTGTTTTCTTTTTTTTAAGATTTATTTATTTATGCATATAAGAGCTGGGGTGTAGGACAGAGGTGTGGGGGGTGGGTGAGAGGATTCACCAGAGACAGTGGGGAGCAGAACAGGCAGATTGACTGAAATACACTGCTGAGGGGAGCAGCCGGCAAGTTAGGAGAGGTCTGCTGTGCCATGTGGATAGCGTCATAGGTTGCATCTTAACCCTTGGCGCCAGCAGGGAGGCCCATGATTGTTTTCTTTATCTGGAAATGGCTCTAGACTCACCACTGTACAGAACACATTTTGTGAGCACAACTTAGTTGCCTAGTGGAAATCAGGTGTTCCCCATTGTAAGGCAAATGCATGAATCAGGGTATTTTTTGCCTTGCACACAACAGAAAGCCCTTATCTTTAATTGCTGTTTTCCACCACACATCTAGCAAACAACAGAGGGGCGTTGCTTTTGCAACCATGTACCAGTTGTGCTGTTGTGAGCACTTAGCACTGTAAAGGGGCTGCCCAGGGCAGTTGCTGTTCTGCCTTTCAGCGTTGGGGTCTCTCTTGGCCTGACTGTGTAGGGTAAGGCAAAAAGTTTCAGACTTTTCTGCCCTCCCCCATCAGGATAGATGACGGAACACTGCGGTCCTGAGTGCATGCCTGATGGCGGGCACCTGGAGTAGGGTGTGGGCCTATGTAGATGGGATTCACCTGGGCTGAGACTGTGCTTTTAAGGGTGGCGTCACGGGGACGCCAGCAGAAGCCAAGAACTAACCGAAGCTAAGAGAAGAGAAGCAGAGAAGGCCAGAGAGCCCAGATAGAGTGAGGATTTGCTGGGGGCCGGGAGGCCTGCCGGCCTTCCGGCCCCCCAGCACCCCTGCCTGCCATATGCCTGGTGAACCCCAATAAAAGACCTGCAAAAGCCACTAAAGACTCTGACTCCTCCTTTACCCGCTCTGCTGGATCAGAAAACCTGCCCTGTGTCCTGTCCTGCCTCCACAGTCTGCCTGCATGGTCTTGGCTCAGTGTTAAAGGGCTGCTCTTTCAGCCTCTGAGAAGTGACAAGTGAACCTTCCCGGCCCGGGGTGGCTGCACAAGGAGTGGCGTAAAAGTCAGGACAGGTCTGCCGAAGACAGGGACCTCGCGGAGAGATGGAGGGGTGCCCAGCCTCCTCGCCCGGTGAGCGCCTCCCCGGGAATGGCCAGGGGTCGATGGATCCCCGTGGCAGTTTGAACGGACCCTGTGCAAAAGAGAAGGGCTGTGGACCAATTCAGTGCCCCCCGGGCAGCCGGCGCTGCGGGGTGGGTGCGGCTCGCAGCTCTAGACATTCAGCGCGGGGCGAGGACGCCAAGGCCCTGATGTGCTCGGAGGAGACACAGGCCCTGCAGCCCGTCTGGAGCGACTGGAGGAGACGGAGGGGTACCGACCTGCTGCTCCCGAAGCACCAGGCTCCCCATCTGGAGAGGGGGACAAAGCTGGCCCCAAGCGCCAGGCGCGTCTGGTGGAGACGAGGAAGGTGAAGCACCCGCAGCCCGTCGCCCCGGGGCCATCAGGCTGCTGGGCCGCCAGCGTCCACCCCCTCTCGCCCACATGCCCCAGCAGAGCCGGTGGACGTGGGTCATCTGGAGCTTGGAATTTGGGTGGAACTTGGGACCGTTGCGTCAGAAACCTGGAGCGCCCCGGGCAACCTGGCTGCTGCGTTTGTGGCGCTGGGAGTGGACGGAATCGCTTGAGATGCGAAAACTGCACCCATCACTGAGGCAGAGGCTGCAGACCCGCCGGCGGCAAGGCCAGGGGGACCGCACTCTGCTGTGCGAACGGTGTGGGCCTCGCGGGACCTGTGCCAGAAACCGTGAGTCACTGGCGCAGTGCGCTGGGCTCGGGCGGGTCTGGTGGGAGCTGGGGACGCGCAGGCCACATTTAATGCAAACACTCATGGCTTTGACAGTGAGCTTTTTACGCCTGGGGTGAGGGATTTGGTATTGCAAAATGCCCCTTCATCCTCACTTGGATCCCTGACGGCGATTCTGGCACCCTGTGTGGGATGCAGGATAAATGGCGACACCAGGAGGCCGGCCTGGGGGAAGCTGGGAGCCGGGAACACAGGTAGGTGTTGAGCAACTGAAAAGGACACCAAGAAAGGCAAGTAAGTGAGCCTCTTAAACCCACCTGTGGCCACATGCGGGTGGATCTTAGGAGAGCAGTGCAGATGGCACCAGAACAGATGCACGGCCCAGTGCACGTGTGTCAGTTAATGGAGACAGCTGGGAAGGCCCTGCACGTCACTCCCATAAGAAGCGGGGCTGCTGTGAAGGGAAAAGCTGCAGACTCCCAGCTCCAGGCATGTGCCCTGTGCCTGGAGGACCTTTTGCTGACGACCCTGGCACAGGGGGAGGCCCTGATTGTTTCTGAATAGGATGAGGACCAGCAGGCTGTACGTGGAGCTTGCTGGCCACTGGTCCTCAGCTAATGTGCAAAGAGTTTTGGCCTTAGTAGATATGTGGGCACAGCACACTCTGCTGTATGAGAATTCAGAGAAGTTCCAGGGATCTGCTTGTTGACGGCTGTGGAGGCCAGAGCATCAAAGTGATGAGAGTGCTTGGGTGGTGAGAGTACCCCTGGGGATTGGGTGGTTACCCCTAAAGGAGTATAATGTGTGTGTGTCACCAATCCCAGAGTACATCCTGGGGGTGGATGTGCTGCATGGTTTGTGGCTGGACACCACAGCTGCAGTTTCCTCTTATGGGGCGTGTGGTGAAGGCAGTGTTTTGAGGACATGCTGAGCGTCCCACCGTACCCCTGCCAGTCCCTAGGCGAGTGACCAATACTAAACAGTATCGGTTGCCAGGTGGCGATGGAGAGCTTACAGAGTAATAGTAGACATGGAGAAAGGGGGCAAGGTGTGTGCTGCCCAGAGCCTTTGTAATTCAGGCATGTGGCTGGTGAGGAAAACCTTTGGCTCTTGGCTTATGATTATGGGTTACCATGAGTTGAATGAAGTGGTTCCCCCTTGCTTTCAGCTGTGCTTTCACAGCTGGGCACCTGTCACTTTGTAGCTGATCTAGCTGGGAACTTGCAGAAGAACTGGTACATTGTACCATAAAAACAAACAAACAAACAAACAAACAAAAACCCTGATGAGGTGGAGTGGAAGGAAAAATGGGTGAATCCGGGTCTTTTTCACCTTCCACACAGCAGAAAGCCCATCCCTTGAAATGCTAGATTTTCCACCAAACATCTAGCAAACAACACATGGGCCTTCAGTTTGCAACCAAGTCTCAGTTGTGCTGCTGTGGGCACTTACAGGGTCTGCTCAGGGGAGCTGCTGCTCTGCCTCTCAGTGTTGGCATCACTGTTGCTCTGTCTGCCTGCTGGTGTGTATGGACCTGTCTCAGGGGTAAAATGACTGCCAAGTTACCAAGTGTGCCTCTTTTTGCCTTTGAAAACTCCCAGTGAACCTACCCTGGCCTGGCATGGTAACCTGACACCTATCTTAAGCCTTTTCTCAGAGGGCAAACTTTATTAAGAAGGTTCTACCAACATGGCGGCGAGGAGACGCTGCGAGTAAGATCTCCCATTAAAAAAAGTGAATAGGGAGGAAAAGCGGCAGGTCCCAGTGAGAAGTGGGACACGGAAGATAAACGGGTGACGCCAGCGAACTGCCCGAAGAAGAAAGTGGCCATAAAAGAGGACTAGAAGGGAGGGAAGCGCAGAACCCTGCTCCCCTCCCCTGCCCACAGAGGCGGCACTCTCCGACCGGCAGAGAGGAGGAAACAACAAACCAAAAGGACCCACAAGAACAAACGATGCAGCAAGCGGGACTGTGAGTGGAAAGGAACTATTGCAGCCACCACACCCCGTGAACGGGAGCTGAGGCGAACCCTGCAGGATCCGCCGCGTCGGTGAGCGAACGGCTCCAGGCGCCATTAGAGAAGAACAAAGACCCCGGGAGACGCGCACACAGCCCTGGCTGCCGGTAAGCTGGCGCGGAAACGCGGCGAGCTCGGGGAGCTTGAAAAGCAAGTGCAGACCTGGATCGCGGCTGCCCAGGTCCCCGCGCCTGCGACCTAGGCTTGCGGGGAGACGCACGGAGGTCCTCACTGAGGTGAAGGTCCCTCCCTGAGTGAGCAGGAACCAGGCGCCCAGGCACGGGAGCTGTGCAAAAGGCGCCATTCCCGCGCCACTGAACTGGGCTACAGCCCGCGTCCTGGAACTGAGGGCTTTGAACTGAGACCCGGGGCACGAAAATTCGGGGCGTGGGTTCTCCACGACGGTGGGGCACAAGGCAGACACAGCACCCCAAAGCTGTTGAGGTGTACCCTACCATTCCCGCTCTGTTCTCTGTCCCACGGGGTGGGGGGAGGCGAAAAACAGCCCCCCAAGGACAATAGGAGAGATCTCTGGCGCCACCTAGCGACCAGGAAAAAAAAAGTCACTAACACCCTATAAAACAGGACATTTCTTAAGACTGCTTGAAAAGGGCAGAAGGTTTCTGGAGGACCCAGTGGCCAGCCGGGAAGTTATTCCACGCCAGGCCCCTTCCGACCAGCAGTCTGAGCCCACAGAGGGAGCAGGCACCCACGTCCGGGGCAGACCGGGTGCGCAGAAGAGTGTGCCTGAAACCGGAGGCGCAGGGACTGCATCCCGCTTCGCCATTTGAGAACAGGGACATTTCTTCAGTAAAAACTGCCTAAAACCAGCAGAAAGCTCCCCCAGAAGACAGAGATGGCTCCTGGAAGAGCCAGAGGGGAGCGGAGAAGTTCACCCAAGATGTCAGTCAGTCCGAGCAACACAGTGTCCCAACGCATACGACAAATTAGAAAACAGACAGTAGGGAGTAGAAGAACCACACGCAACCTAAAAACTCCTCAGGAAAGAAGCACACCACAAAAAGAAAACCACTCCCCAGATTGCAACGACAGCAACTTGGAAGAACTTCTGAGCCTTCCAGAAAGAGAATTTAAAATTGCCATGATTAAAAAAGTGATAGATCAGAAGAAGGAAATTGAGTCCCTAAAGAGGGAAGTAAGAGAAATGCAGGAGATCAAAGAATTAATGGAGGAACTAAAGAACTCTGGGAAAAGCAATGAAAGCAGAATAGATGAAATGGAAGAACGAATAAGTAATCTTGAAGACACAGAAATAAAAAGAACCAAAACAGAAAAGGAAAGAGAAGTACGAAGGAAAAAGAATGAAGAAAGACTTCGGGAACTATCTGACTCCATGAGGAAAGGAAATATAAGAGTTATAGGAATTCCAGAAGGAGAGGAGAGAGATGTAGGAACAGAGAAAATATTCATGGATATAATTGAAGAGAACTTCCCAAATGAGAAGAAGGAGCTGAAAATTGATATACAAGAAGCAAGAAGAACACCAAACTTCCACGACGAAAGGAAAAACACAGCAAGACACATAATAGTAAAGCTCCCAAGAATCCAGGACAAGGAAAAAATAATGAAGCTGACAAGAGGGAAGAAACAGATAACATTCAAAGGAAAACCAATCATGCTGACATCAGACTTCTCTGAAGAAACACTACGGGCAAGGAGAGAGTGGAGGGACATAGTCAACAGACTCCAAGAAAACAGATGCCAACCAAGAATACTCTATCCCGCAAAGCTCTCTTTCCTCCATGAAGAAAGAATATGGACCTTCCCAGACAAAGAGAAACTCCGGAATTTCATTGCGACTAAACCCCCACTCCAAAAAATACTACAAGGAATCCTAAAGCCAGAACCTCAGAGGGACGAATAACAACGAAAGAAGACCAAAAAAAAAAAAAAGTTATTAAAAGAATAAATAAATAAAATCAAAGGAAAGACAAACATAATGGCAAATACAGATGCTAACATATCAATATTAACTCTAAATGTAAATGGACTAAACTCTTCAATAAAAAGACACAGAGTTGCAGCCTGGATTAAGAAACAAAACCCAACCTTTTGCTGTCTCCAGGAAACACATTTAGCTACAAAAGATAAAAATAGGCTCAAAGTCAAAGGATGGAAAACAATCCTACAAGCAAATGGGCCAAAAAAGAAAGCAGGAACAGCTATACTTATATCAGATAAAACAGACTTCAAACTCAAAAAAATAAAAAGAGACCCCAATGGTCACTACATTATGATTAAGGGGACAATACTTCAAGAAGAAATAACACTCATTAACATATACTCACCAAACGAAAGAGCACCAAAATATATCAGACAACTGTTGTCCTCTCTGAAAACAGACATCAGAGAAAACACATATGTAGTGGGAGACTTCAACACACCACTATCAACAATGGATAGATCAACAAGACAAAAAATAAGTAAAGAAACTAAAGCTCTAAATAAGGACCTAGAGCATTTGGGCTTAACAGACATCTATAGAACACTAAACCCAAAAAAAACGGAGTACACATTTTTCTCAAGCGCACACGGATCATTCTCCAGGATCGATCACATACTGGGGCACAAGACAAACATCAACAGATACACCAAGATTGAAATCATACCAACCATCTTTTCTGACCATGAAGGCATCAAACTAGAAATAAATCACAAAAAGAAGGCAAGGAACTATCCTACCTCATGGAGATTAAAAGCCACACTACTGGAAGACCACTGGACTAACGAGGAGATCAAAGAAGAAATTAAAAAATTCTTTGAATTGAATGACAAGGAGGACACCAATATCCTAAATGTATGGGATGCAGCAAAAGCAGTAATAAGAGGAAAATATATAGCAATAGAAGCTCACATCAAAAAACAAGAAAGAACTCAAAGAAACAACCTAATCTCGAAGCTCAAAGATCTAGAAAAAGAACAACAAAAAAACCCCAGAACCAGTAGAAGAAAAGAAATAATAAAAACCAAAGCAGAAATAAATGAAATTGAAACTAAAAAAACAATCCAAAAGATCAATGAAACCAAGAGCTGGTTCTTTGAAAAAATAAATAAAATAGACAAACCCTAGCCAGGCTCACAAAGGAAAAAAGGGAGAAAGCACAAATACACAGAATCATAAATGAAAGAGGAGAAATCACAACGGACACAGCAGAAATCAAAAGAATAATCAGTAACTACTATGAACAGTTATATGGAAACAAGTTCAACAATCTAGAGGAGATGGACAAATTCCTACAACTCTACAATCACCCAAAGCTAGATAAAGAAGAAATAGAACACCTAAACAGACCAATTACAAGCAGCGAAATTGAAATGGTAATTAAAAACCTCCCCAAAAACAAAAGCCCAGGACCTGATGGATTTACAAATGAATTCTACCAAACATTCAGAGACGAATTAGTGCCTATCCTTCACAAACTCTTCCAAAACATTGAGAAGGAAGGGACAATACCAAACACGTTCTATGAAGCCAATATTACACTAATACCAAAACCGAATAAGGACAACACAAAAAAGGAAAACTATAGGCCAATCTCCCTAATGAACACTGATGCAAAAATCCTCAATAAAATTTTAGCTATCAGAATCCAACAATGTATCCATAAGATAATTCACCACGACCAAGTTGGATTCATTCCAGGGGCACAAGGATGGTTTAACATCCGAAAATCAATCAACGTTATCCAACACATCAACAAAAAGAAATATAAAAACCATATGATAATATCAATAGATGCTGAGAAAGCTTTCGACAAAGTGCAACACCCATTCATGATAAAAGCCCTTGAAATTCTTGGGATACAAGGAACATACCTCAACATCATAAAGGCCATCTATGACAAGCCAACAGCCAGTATCATTCTCAATGGTGAAAAGCTGAAAGCAATTCCATTAAGATCTGGAACAAGACAAGGATGTCCACTCTCACCACTGCTTTTCAATATAATACTGGAAGTCCTAGCCAGAGCAATAAGACAAGAGAAAGACATCCAAGGAATCCAAATAGGAAAAGAAGAAGTCAAACTATCACTATTTGCAGATGATATGATAATATACATAGAGAACCCCAAAATCTCCACAGAAAAACTAATTCAACTCATCAATCAATTCAGTAAAGTGGCAGGATACAAAATCAACACGCAAAAGTCAGTAGCCTTCCTATACACAAACAATAAATCTGAAGAAGAAGAAATCAAAAAAACCACCCCTTTTATTATCGAAACAAAAAAAATGAAATATTTGGGAATAAATCTAACAAAAGAGGTAAAGGACCTATACAAAGAAAACTATAAAACACTGTTAAAAGAAATAGAAGAAGACACAAAGAAATGGAAAGACATCCCCTGCTCATGGATTGGAAGAATAAACATTATTAAAATGGCCATCCTACCAAAAGCAATATACAGATTCAATGCTATTCCAATCAAAATCTCAATGGCATTCTTCAAAGAAATAGAACAATTATTGATGAAATTCATATGGAATCACCAAAAACCCCAAATAGCCAAAGCTTTACTGAAAAAAAAAGAAGGAAATGGAGGCATCACACTCCCAGACTTCAAACTATACTACAAAGCCATAATCATCAAAACTGCATGGTATTGGAACAAGAACAGACATACAGACCAATGTAATTGAATAGAAAATCCAGAAATAAACCCACAGATTTATGGTCAACTAATCTTTGACAAAGGAGCAAAGACTATGCATTGGAGCAAAGAAAGTTTGTTCAATAAATGGTGCTGGGAAAACTGGGTCGCTACATGCAAAAGAATGAAGCTTGACCACTACCTCACACCATACACAAAAATCAACTCAAAATGGATTAAAGAACTAGACATAAGACCTGAAACCATAAAATACATAGAAGGAAATATAGGCGAAACACTACGGGATTTGCACATCAAAGACATCTTTACAGACACATCACCCAAAGCAGTGATAGTGAAGAGAAAGATAAACAGCTGGGACTACATCAAATTAAAGAGCTTCTGCACAGCAAAAGAGACAATAACAAAAACAAAGAGAAACCCCACCAACTGGGAGAACATTTTTGCACCCAATACTAATGATAAAGGACTGATCACAAAAATCTGCAAAGAGCTGATGAGACTCAGCAACAACAAAGAAAATAATCCAGTCAAAAAATGGGCAGAAGAGCTAAAAAGAAACTTCTCTGAAGAGGAAATGCAAATGGCCAACAGACATATGAAAAAATGTTCAACATCACTTGTCATCAGGGAAATGCAAATCAAAACTACCATGAGATACCATCTCACACCAGTGAGAATGGCACATATTAAAAAAACTAGCAACAACAAATGTTGGCGAGGATGTGGAGAAAAAGGAACTCTTGTGCACTGTTGGTGGGAGTGCAAACTGGTCCAACCACTATGGAGAGCTGTGTGGAGATTTCTGGACCTACTAAACATAGAGCTTCCATATGATCCAGCAATTCCACTCCTAGGTATTTACCCAAAGGACACAGAAACATCAATTCCAAAGAGCACCTGCACTCCTATGTTTATAGCAGCACTGTTTACAATAGCTAAGCTTTGGAAACAACCCAAATGCCCAAAAATAGATGACTGGATCAAGAAGATGTGGTACATATATACCATGGAATATTACTCAGCATTCAAAAAAGATAAACACATGCAATTTGCAGCAACATGGATGGCACTGGAAGGGATCATGCTCAGCGAAATAAGCCAAAAAGAAAAAGAAAAATACCGGATGGTCTCACTCATAGCAGGAATCTAGCAAACTTAAATAAGGGACCAGGAAAATGAATATAAGAAAGTGAAAATCAAAATCAACAAAAAACTATGAACCAGAGACACTTTTTGGGGGGTGGGGGGCGGGAGGGGAAGGATTGGGGTCAGAATGGGGCGTTTGCAATTGTATGGGGGAATATAAAAATAAAATTTAATATTTAAAAAAAAAAAATAACTGCATATAATAAAAAAAAAAAAGAAGGTTCTACCATTTCAGAGCAATTTCTTATCCATTTTAAACTCTTCAGAAAGTCATAGCAAATCAGTGTTCTATATATCCCAACATATCACTGCTTTCACTTTCCCCCTCTTAAACCTACTGTTTGGAACCAAAAATATGTGTGCTACATGTCCCAGCAAAGTATCTTCTGAACTGTAATCTTTCAAATTGTGTAGCACCTACTGACATTGGGGTTGTAGGGATCAGTGCTTCCAATAGGTGTTGCCTTGTGGAAGTAAATGATCGTCACCCTGACCAATCCTGGACCCTCTATGGAAACAGACTAGGACTGGAAAGTTTATGGGAAGTTAAATTTATAAAATATTTTCCGACTTGGACCAGTTGTTAAAGAAGTGTTGACATTTTTATTCAACACGTGTCTTTTACCTAATGCATAAATATGTATAATATATGTGTGGGATAAAGTGATTTGTAGAATGGTAAAGTGATTTATAGAATGATGGGCTACCAATGCTAAAATGATTTTAAAGATAATGGAACATAACCCTTTGCGGTGAGATTGTGAGGTTTGGAGGCTCTGTGGTATGCACATTTTTCAAGACAATTCATTGTTTCCATCTTTGAAAAGTGATCATTCACTTTTGATATTCATTTTCTTAAAATTTTCTTATTTTTCCATACGTTTGTGAGTTCTTTTTTCATTAGTTGCTATGTGGTCATGCCTCACCTGTTATAGATAGTGTCCTTTACGTTTGATGCCCTTTTTGCCCTAGGGCTATATGAGGTATTATATAAGGATGAAAAATGTTTCATAATTTCTGAACAACCAAGATAAATTGTTAATATTCCTTGCTCTGCTTTTCTGCCATTTACTTATTATCCAAAAAGGATGAAAATGACAAGGAAAATAGAAATTTAAGAAAAGCACTTTAATTACCTACATAAAATCTATGTAGGCGATGACACTCTAATCCTCCTCACAAGGGAGTGATCATAAAAGGGAATAATCTCCCTTATCCCCAGGCAATCAAGAGGAATTCTTCAGCATTTTGATTTTCTTGAATAAGTAACTCAATGCTCTATCAGAGGCGCTTACAGATATTCAGTCAAAGTGATTCATTCAAACTTGGGCAAATTTATTGAATACATCCAAAATTGTAATTGTGTTTGTGTGCACATGTGTGTTTGTGAGCATAAACTTGCATATTCATTTACAGAATACCTAAGTAGGGAGAGAGAACACAAATTTGTGTTTTAATTGATGAGATGGAAGTTAGTGTACTTTACGAAAAATAAGTACCTTTGTCACTTCTGTAAAATCGGTTGCATGTTCTTAGTGCAATTTAAAATCCTCTCACTGCTTGAGAAGTTGAATGTTAGTATGTAGTCTTTGACTAATATGGCTAAAAGATAGAGGGTATTTTCTTTTTCAGTTCCTTCCAATGCAATCGATTTCTCAGAGATAATAAAATGCAATCTGCTGCTCAAGCAAAATTTTAATATTTTTTTCACTAACAAGTTTTTGAGGCTCAGATATATTTTAGCAATAATGAACACAGTTCCCATAATGTAATTCATCCAAACAATATTCAGATTTCAATGTTTTATTAGATAAAATATTTTTCAGAATTATAAAGGAAACCGTTATGACAAAAGGCAAAAATCTCAATAGAGGAAACTTTGTCGCATGCAAAGTGAAATATTTAAAAACCACTTGTATATTTTTACACATACTCTATTTATGAGTGATAGTACATAGTCTACTATTCTCCAGAGAGCTGCTGAATAAATTTTCCCATTGTTTCCATAGAAATAGAATCAAGTTTTTCAAACATTGTGGAGAATAGAGAAACTTTGAACACATTTTCAGCTTGCAGTTTTCAGATTGCCTATTTTTTCTTCATTTCAAAATATTCCAGTATTGAGAAACTAATTGAGTGGAGGTATTTCTCGTCAGCCCAGTCAGTGTAAAATGATCCCATTGCTTAACATTGGTATAAAGCCTATTAAAGTTAATGGAAGAAAAAATTACACCGCTGAACTAGAAGTGATGGTGATGACTCAGAGAGGAAAGTGCGAGGAACGGTCAAGAAAGGTTAGATCTACCAGAATTTCTTTTGGTGTGGCTTTTATTTGGGGGTGGTGCATGGAAGCACTCTTAGAACTGTATTTTCAACTGTGACTGTTATAAGCTCTTTTAGTTTCTGAGTAGTCTGCGTATGGAGTGTAGTGATTGGTGGAGCTGTTGGCAATTTTCCATCCTTAGTATCAGCTCCACTTCTGTTTCTGACTTACACCCCTTGTGTAAGGCATGTTCAGTCATGAACAGTGGTGTGAAAATGGTCTTGTCCTCGCCTGGAGGTTCAGTCTAATGTTGACAAGAGACAGGAAGTGCCAAAGGCAGAGATAATATTTCTGTCTCAACCATCACAGTGGTTACTTTCTTTTTAGTCACACCCAGGATGCAGTATTTCAGGCTGTACACCCAGGGGTGCTTCCTCCACTCCTTAGTCACCCTCCTTAGGTTATTTTGCCGTGTAAGTTTTCTAATCTTTGAAATTAATGCATACATTTTTACTGCCTCTTTCTTACACAGCTGACTCACTTTATATCTTCTATTTCTAACCCCCCCTTCACTTCAACAAAATATATAACAAAATCACTTCTGTAGGTAGTTGTTTGTGAAATTTGAATGTAACCTTTTCCTACTCAGGGAACATTCCCTCTCAGTCCCTGAAACTGGATCTACAATTTTTATCTGACCCACAGCCACTGTTCAGCTTTAGTGGACAGATTTAGTGACAGATGTAAATTCATCAACAATGCCTTAAAAGTATTAAAAAGTAGCCATGCTATAGGACAGGGAGGGACATCCCAGAACCCCCAAATATGCCTGCTTTAAGTAGGTTCTGCCATCCATCACATCAAGACAAAACATATAAGACCTTTAATGGAAAGAAACTTTAATACAATTAGTGAACAATACAGAAAAGACAAGGAACATAGTTTCTAAATCAAGCCCCCGAAGTTACCTGTCCCCTCGTGGGTAAATGTCCTGCCAAACAGGATTGGCCCAAAGCAAGGCCCAAAAGCCTGCCACGAGTCTAAAGCACCTCCCAATGGGGACCTATAAAAAAAGGTCAAAACAGCCAGACAAGTCTGGGAGAAAAAAACAAGATCAAAATCAAAATAAAAACTGCCATCATTAACCTCCCCACTGTTCCAACCAGTCCAAGACCAAGAAGCAGGCAGTTTCTTTTCATGTCCCCTCCTTACTCTCAATCCTGCTTCCTTCCTTCCTCAGTCTCCTCTGCAGCTTCTTCTCCGCCCTGCTCAGCTCCACCCTCCCTTGGGTGCAACAGGGAACCTGGAACCTCCTCTCTTCCTGGGGACCACCCTGTTACAGTCACATTTCATTGTTTCCTAAGATATGAGATGTATTTATGTTTTCTTTTCCTGTGTTTTATTTCCTTAATGAATTAGACATAAATATTCAACTAGTTGAATCACATAGGAAGCTTTAAGTTTATTTGTTTAATAACAATATGTGATCCAATTAGTTGTTGATTTATTTATATCTAAAATAAAAATTATGCTTTATATACATCGATCTCTATTTGCATAAAAGTCTAGACTTCATGCCTATGAGAATGGTGGACATTATGATGCATCACGGAGAAGCTCTTTCAGGTTGAAGCTCTGTAGTGGCTGATGGGAGTATTGCTAACAGATAATGCTCAGCTGCTTCCAGTCCCCCAAATCATGTTGTTTATCAAAAGATACTCTCTACCGGAAGCTGCATCCAGCGACTGTTATGAAAGAAAATACAGGTTTCATTTTGCTGGTTCCACTGGGTGCATCTGAGAAGGACTGTTAAAACTTCAGAGCTCCCTGCAGACTTAGGTAGTTCTCCACTGAGATTGAGTTTCCTCCAAACATTCCCTGGGACCAGTGCTCCTTCCTTTCTTTCCTTCTTATAGGTTTTAAACCTAAAAGATACTAATAAATACTCTGCATTCCATTCTAAACCTCAGAGTCAGCTTCCTGGGAACCCAATTTCCAATAACCATGGATAGATAAAGATAGATACGTAGGTAGTAAATACACCTTGAATTAAAGGTTGAATTAAATCAGAACTGTATACAAAGTTGTAAGTTTTCTTCAAATTATAATGGGTATATAACCATCTCCCCCTATGGAAAAGTTAGTTTCTAGCCTATTTCTAAAATATTTTCTGAATGGTGATAAGTTTCAATATAATTCAAATTAATACCCAATGAGATAAATCATGTTAATCACTAAATATACTTTGAGGAGCACATCAGTTACTATTTTATTTCTAAAATGATGTATTTTTTAATATAAAATTAGTTCATGGTAGTTATGGAGATAAAGTCACAAGTTGTGATATTTGCTAATAGTCTTTTTCAGAGAAAAAATAGGAATATTTAGAGCTCAAGTTAAAAAAAAAATCCTTGACTTCGGTTATAGTTTAATTATGCTCTGAAGAAAACTTGATCTATACTAAGCTTCCTAAAGTAGGATAAAAAAACTACTTATCACTTCAGATTGGGCAGTATATATAGATGTCAGGCTTAAGGAAAATATTTCCTGGAATAGCTTTTCTTCACTATGCCCTGTGCATATTTGAGGGGAAGAAATTAAATGGAAGTGGAAGAAATTAAATGGGATCATAGAAGACGTTAAGTCAGTAGAGTCTTTATGTTGTTTCAAGAGATAAAAGAGAGGGATTGGGGGCTGGTGTCAGAGTATGTAGCAAAATTTCAGTTCAAAGGTGTCAATATGTGCTTCTTTTTGATCAGAAAAAAATATCCTTTGATTCTTGGTTGATAGAAAATTTTGCATATCACTGGAAGAGGATATTGTGCCATTTTACACTATAAAATACATCTGGGTAACCTAAGGCTAGCTATTATAAATCATAAAGAAAGTCAGGTTTATTGAATATCAGATTTCCATTAAATCACATTCATACACAAAAAGACAGTTCAAATTGTAATTGAAGTTGTCAGCTTTCATTCATCTTAGGGAGGATTATTTTGGCTGCACATTACTCATTCTTTTGTACTTTGAGTCAATTTATCTGAGTCTGCTTGCTGTAAGAAGATGAAAAAGAACAGGCTGAGTTTTTCCTGTTAATTCTAACAAAATAGTAGTGATTTTCTAATCACAAAAACAATTATTTTTTTTCTATTTCAAAAAATAAGGAAAATATAATTCCACTTTATGTTTCACCTGTAATCCATATAAAAAGACAGTCAATAAGAGTGATGGACCATAATGAATTAAAATGCAGAAAATGTCAGTTCCCCTGGAACGGTCTGAAAAATCAATTATTTTTAAGTTGAAAAATTTCCCATAAGACACAATGAGAATTACTAAAGCGATTGAGTGTTCCCTAATGATGAATACCAGTCAACTTTTATTCTGATAAATGCAGACTCCTGTGAAGTAAATAAAACAATTTTGAAATTACTTAGAAAAAAAAAAGTAGTGTTAAAAAATAGCTCTTAAAAACAGTTGAATAAATTTTCTTTTTTAGCAATTTCTATATTGTATCATTATAATTCTCATACAGCTGCATTCAATATTGTCATTTAAGAACATGTTATTTTGTAACATCCAAATTATTTGTAACTTGGACATATAGTATGAGCTTTTTATTTTTTTCCCTACTAGTCCCACACATAACAGTGTGCAAAGGGATAATTCAATCACTAATTCACTATGGAAGTTAAAGACACTCAGCTCTAGTGAGCTTCAGAAGTAAAAATATCCAAGTATGACTATTTTTCCTTTTCACTGTATATCCCTTGTATAATTTGCCTAATTTAATAATAAAAAGTATTTCACATGAAAGCTACCTTAAAAGTTTTAAAGTTCCAGCCACAGAGACCATTCAAGCCATCTATGTTCCTGACCAGACTTTTGAAATTACAATTCTACAATGTGAATATTCACAGGCCCAGTTTCTGTGACTCTGTTTTCCTGATCCTCTTGATGGATTGTAGTCCTGTTCTTCCATCTACTACTTTGTCATTAATTCATTTATTGATTCTTTCATATCCACTCTCCAAATATTTATTAAATGACCACCATACAAGGGATGCTGTGTTTGTTTACTAATAGTTCCCCTTTTGTGTTTTACCTCCCAGGATGGAGACAAACAGTCTAATAATCACACAAATAGAAATACATGTTCTCTAGTGCATATAAAGAAATACCTGTTATGAAAGGAACTCCTAAGTTAAGAAGCCATACAATAATTTAACCTGGTCTAACCGGAGAGAATTGAGGAAGGCTTCCTGAAAGTGTCAGTTGAGCACACAGTAACTAGATGACACAGGAGAGAATGGATTGTGGAAAAAATAAAATTCAAGCAGAAATACAGCTGTGAAGGCTTGGGGGATTAGTTCTCTGATTTTAGAAGTCTAAGCAAAATGAGGAGATTGGCATGAAGTGAAGCGAAAGAGACAGGAGAATCTTCGTTATTTCAAAATGCTATTTTTTATACTTCCCTCACATATATTGCTTGCCCCACTTGTTACTATGTAGGTTAACAATTTTGTTTATTTAATTCATGATTTTTAAGTCAAATGTGGTGTTTGAAATAAATTATTTGTGATTTTCTTATCCATTAACTGGGTAACATTTTTTATAGATTACCATTATATTTTAGTTGATTCCCTCAGTTTTTTAAGTATGCAGACACCAAATTAGCAAAAATTAATATTCATGGATCCTTGTCTTAAAAATACAATCAGAAAGCTAGAAATAGAGCCGTGTTCATTCTTCTGTTTAATTATATTTGTGGTAATTTCAAAGCAATATTAATAGTGGTGATAAAAATTGAGGGTGTTCTTTTATTGTCCTTAATTGAGGATCTTTTAAGTGCAAATTTTGGTTAATTTCGTTTAGCAAGCATTTATTGAGTCTATCATGAGCTGGACAATACAGCAAAACAGCAAAAAACTCTGTCTTAAGGGGCTTATATTTTAATAATAGAATATAATACATGTGTATTTGCTTGTGTTTGTCATCAGTGTTCCTAGGTAAGATTTTTAATAGAAACTTAGTTAACAGATACAAGCAGAAAAGTTGAGAAATAGTACAATTTTTTGGTAAATGTAAATCAGTGCTTGACTTACTGGCTTCTACAAAGGAAAATAAGTATTTCATTGATCAAAAAGAACAGGTACCGAAGCTTTGATTATCTAGGATTATAAGTGCAGTAAGGATTACTAGGCGTTCCCCTTACTTCAAAGCAAGCTAAGAGGGAAGGACTTCTGAGAACTTAAGGAATTGCTCACTCATCACTTATTCCCAACAGTTTTAAAGGGCCATTGAAGTTGTGCAGGCCCATTGGAGTGGAGGAGATAGTTTACTCTGAGGGAGTAAAGTTCTTTTCAGGAATGTTGCTTCATAAATTTTGTGCACGTCTTCTTTCTCCAACCTTCTGCATCTAGGCACATCTCTACATTCTTTCTCTAGACATCATTTTGCCCATCTAGATGGACTTTTTCAACAGAAACTGACATAACCCGAGGTCATTTTATTTCCTCATTATGGTCCATGCTTAATCCTTAGGAAGCTCTCACCCAGTTTCTTACACAAAAATTCTGAGTTCTGGTCCAGCAACCTCACAATCCAGCACCCTCACTGATGGTGTGATAGTATCACAACTAGACTACCTTTGGGTTCCCCAATTGTGAATCAGTCACTCTCCACTCTGTGCTTCAGACTGCTGGAGAAACACATTTTGTTTACTTGTCTGATTGTAGACCTTTCCCCTTAACACTCCTGCTCACAATATACCATAATTCTCAATCTCTTGGTGTCTCCAGACCCCATAATGGGCTGAAGTTGGATTGTCAGCTAAAGATAAAAAATCTGTTTTGGTCACATACTTTGCTGGCTGGTATAAAGGTTATGTATCTCACTTTAGGTAATGGCATCAAAACTACAGAAAGCTTCTATACTAGAATAGAACCAACTTTATATTATGGTTTGTACTGTATTAAACACATTAATCTTTCTTTATAATCATTTTAACAACTGCATAGCGAATAATAGGTCAGCTGATGGATATATGACAGATCTCTTGTGACCTCCTTATTTTAAAAACTTATAAAGTCATAGAGAGACTTAAAACTTCCCAGACCTTTTCCCTTTGATGGTCTCAGTTCTGAGAGACCATCTTCCTCATGTCTGCATATAAAATATATATTTTGTTCATACCTAATTCTTTAACAGTGCATCAAAGTACTTTAATCAACATCTGATTATTTTATTCATTGCTTGTTTATTAATGCTACAGACTATGAACAGGAACCCTCTTATTCAAGACTGTATTTGTGATACTTAGCAGAGCTTGACATATACAGTAAGCATCTGATAGAATTAGCTGATGATGAATGACCAAGCAGCATAATTTATCATATAAATATTATACTTTACTTAACTACTACCCTAATATTAATGTCTCTATAATTTTACCATTATTAACAAATCCTAGTGGATCTTCCTGTCATTTTTTTGTTTAACTTTAAATCATATCAGATATTCCACATAGATTGAACATTGATATTTTCACACATTTTTAATGTGTTTCTCTGAGATCTCAATAGCAAATGTCATCTTTCAATTTCTTGACAGTTTAGGAGGTAAATAAATATCTCCACACAATATGTTAATTGTAGCTATTTGGTTACTAGTAGAGTAAATGTGGTGTTTGTTTTGTTTATATATTGTCACTTCCAGATTCATCTTTAGTAAATTGGGTTTTCACAGCCTATCTTGATTTTTTAAATTATAACCATCTTTTTAATGACCTATAAAATAGTTCTGTGTATTAATCATATATATATATGGCAAATGATTTCAAATTGAGGTAAAATTCTAATTTTATGTTGACATTAAGATACAAAAATTGGAACATTTTAAGTCAAATCTAAATACTTTGACTTTTAGCATGCTAAACACTTACAATATGCTATTATGTGCATATTTTTTCTAACCCCCTTAATATGTTGCCTAATTTCAACTGCCTATTGAATGGCATGTATGAATTTTTAGGTTAATATATAAGTTGAAACAAATAAAACATATATAGCAAAGTGAATTCTGGGTATACTTTTACAGTTTTATTTACCTTAATTAAGTTTATCTGTTTTTAATCATTCTATTAGGATTTCAGTAGGATGTTTTGGGAAACAATATTCTTTTTTTGTACAGATAACCCCATGTAATTTTGCCCATATTTTAGGATATTTAAGATGGCACATCATTATCTTCACCTATAACTTTTTTGAGTGTGTGTAATTTACGACACATTGTTCTGTTCATCCTAAATTCATGTGCATTCTAACTGAAAATTGGATCTGATCACCTGACCCTTCTTGCCTACTTTCTTTCTGCCCAGTTCTTCCGTACTTTGTTTTTACTACTTTTACAACACTGAACACTACGCAAGGCAATCATTTGTCAATTTGCCCACCCCATGGCAGGCTGTGCGGTTGGGCTTCAATTTACTGTTTCTCAAGCTCTGGAGAAGATATTGAACTTGTTCCATGGCTGTACTCAGACATGGATTGGTGATTTGAGAAGCTCCTTCTCATACTATGGCCATTCTTATTTTTTAGATATTAAAGTAGTTCTAACTGTGCATCTTCCATTGTGAAAAGGGAATTGGCCCAGGTGGAATTAGTAAAATGGGAACATAGTAACATCTCAGGGGAGAGTGGGTGTTAATTATGCAAGAACATTAGCATGTGTTATTCTGGAAGGAAAAATTTCTCAATTCAGGTCTGCTCAAATATTCAAATGAAAATTCTGTGTGTGCTAAACCGGTGACCTGATGGCTCCGGGGCCCAGGTTCACTGCTCATCCGTAGCAGTGCTGGAGAGGAAGTAGAGCTTACCAAATGCTTCCTCCAAAACCTGTATCTTCTTCCCCAGTTCTACCAATTTAAAGACTTCTTCCACCTCCTAAATTGCTTTTGCTCTGGCCTTGGGTATCATTTTATGTCTTTGTAATATGGTTTAAATTTGTGTTGCTTTCTTAAATTCCACCTGTGTTTCTATATTTTCTTTGGCACTTTTTCTATAGTTGTAGAAATGTTTCTGCAGCATTTTTTTTTTTTTTTGGTAGAAGATGTGGTACCCTTCTGAAGCTGACAGAGTTGAAACATGAAAGTAAAGAATCAATCCATATGTTTTTATTTCTGAAATTTATTTCTGTGCAATATCTTACATGAAGTAATTCATGCACAGTGCTTCCATGACTGAATGGGAGAATGACATTATAGTAATAAGAAGTCTAGAGGACGAAATCACATAAATCAAGGCTTTAAGTTATCATCCAGCCACAGCAATTGGTAAATGCCAGCAATGTTGTTTTGTGTCTATGAAATACAGTTGTCAAAACACATGCAAAATTTGTCCTTGTGAAGTTCACATTCTAGCAGAATTTGGGCTATCAGAGTACATTGCATTCTTGTGCAGCTATCACTAAACAGAAGTTCATTGATAAGGTTATTGAGGTGTGAGTGAATTTCCCTTATGAAGTTCAAAATGTAGGATGGAAAAGATACTAAGCACTTTTTATTCACTATAAAATCATAGTTATAAAAGAAATGCCAGTTACAGAAAACATCAGTGCTTAAGTTGGCCAAAGAAAATGACCTAGGAAATCTTCCCCAGAAGAGGTCCATTTTGCAGAGATCTCTTTTGCACTGAGATCCATTTTGCAGAACATAAACTTTTTATTTCTTGAATGAGAATTAAAGAAGGCAGTTCTCCATCTTAGGAAAGGCATATTGTCATGGGACAAAATGGCCCAATTAAAACAAGAGAGATCAGTATGGCAGATCAGTATGGCAGAGACAGTGCACCTGTCTCTCCAAGTAGCTCTCTGTTAATCTCCTTTCATTAGTCCCAGCTGAACTTTCACTTCCCAAAATTTGCAACATGTGTTTATTTTGTATTTGCAAAAGATTACAAAATTAAAATTTAATTTTCATCTATTAGAAAAAAATCATCATTTAAAAATTATTTTTAGCAAACAATAGCCCAGGAGAATTTGGAAAATTCAAATAAGAGGAATTGTCTTCAACGGTTGCATACAGAAGTTCATCATAATCAGAACTCCTAATAAACATTATTTAAAAAAAAAACAAGTTTCACATAAAAATTCTCAGAATTCCCATATTCTAGGATGATTATTGATTAATAAAGTAGAATTAAAACTTACCCTTAAACATAATCCAGTGAAAATGTAATTGTGCACTTTGTCAACACTAATTTATTAATTAGACACTGGATGCTAATAAAATTGAGAATAAGTTCTTAAACAAATTGGACTTGGATCTGGTTGGATTTTTATGTATCCATACAAAAAATAACATGACTTTTATAGCTTTAATAATATCCTGAATATATTTCTAGATTTTTAATAATGTGAAAGTAGTGAAATTTTATATTTATCATGCAATATCTAAATTACATTAGAGTAAAAGCTATTACACAAGTGATGGGAAGAAAAATTACTAACTAGTCCTACATGAGAAATTCAAGAAAAACATCTGCACTTATTTCTTAAGCTGATCATTCATTTTGACTTAAATTGCAGACTTTCAAATTTTCTAGATTGATGGAATTGAAAAACATTGGAAGACAAATAGGATTAATTATAGAATAGAAGCAATGTTAAAAAGAAATATAAGTGAAAGAAGTAAAATTACACACTTACAGTAGTTTGTTTTTAATATATCGTTGAGGAAATTAGAATATTTATATTTGAAAGTTATAAGTGGCAAGAAAATAAAGCAAATTAAAACATTATTAGTCTAAAATAGTATGAATGGAGAATTATATGATTTTATTTGTTGCTCAAATAAAACTAAAAAAATTTAAAAGAGCCCAGGCTCTCAAGAGAGCAAGCAGTTCCTCAGTGTTCTTCAAGGAAGTGCAATTAGGAATAATGTGAAGAAATTTAGGGGAGTGCAATTAAGGCCAACACTTTGTTGGTGAGAACTACCGGATAAGAGCCTGGATTCTTCACAGAAAGAGAAGAAACTTCCTCCCATAAGGCAAATAATGGCAGAGTAGACATTACACTAAAGGGCTTTTTAAGAAATAGATTCTCTCCACTTGCAGAGAAAAGGACTCAATGGTCTGATTCCCACACTTATTCCCTTACATTCAATGAACCTAAACCCATAAGGTCTGATTTACCATTTGCCTAAAGATTCAAAGAACCGAAAGAATTCTCAGAACTCCCATACTCAAGGATGATTACTTTTCCTGCTATGTCTACAATTTGATAGATCGCAAAATTACTTGAACACTTACATGCTTATTCTTTCTGAGTATTAAGAGAATACTTCAATTCATGGTATGAAAAAAAGTAAGCTAAAAATCTGTGCAATCTAAGTTTATAAATTTACTAGTTTGCTAGTTAGGTTGTATTATTTGTTCAATAGTGAATCTTAAATTCACTAGAATAATATTGATAAAATTTTAAAAGAGACCGCGATAAAGGACACTTTATTTTTATTATATCTAGCTGTAGTGGTTCATGGACGCCATCTTGTAAATCATAAGGGGAACACCTGAAATAAATTTAACATGCAGTGTTAAAATGCAAAAAGATCAAAAGAAACAAGATTTCTTTTTTAAAGTGAGGCGTAATTATTCTTACTGAATCATCTTCTTGGGAATTTTCTGTTAATTATAATCTAAGATAACTAACTGATACGTTGTTCAACTATTTCCATTAACAACCACATAAAACTTGAAAACAGGAAGTTTTGTTAAAAATAATTTTAAACTATACACCAAATATTTACCTCCAGATTTTAAATTACACAGTAGTATTATTGCTCAAAGGTAAATCCATTTCATTAAATTGGTTCATAATCTTTTTTTTAAGATTTATTTATACAAGAACTGGGGTACAGAACAGAGTGCTGCAGGGTGAGAGAATTCACCAGAGACAGAGTGGGGAGCAGAACAGGCAGACAGACAAAGGACACTGCTGAGAGGAGCAGGGGGCAAGGCTGGAGAGGTCTGCTGCACCATGTAGGAATCTCCCTGGCCGGCCAGGAATTGAACCAGTGCCGCGGAGGCTGCGGGCAGCTTCACAGCGCAGCTCTCAACCTGCTGCGCCTCTGGGGAGGCCCTAAATTGGTTCATAATCTTCAAAGTGTAAGAAATTTGAGAAATTAATATGGAATGATACTTAGCTGATGATTTTTTTTTCCTGATCCAAGATTAGTAACTTCATAGAAACAGTTTGATAGTTTTCTGTAAGAATTTTATATAAAATATGCATTAATTTCTTTAATAACAACATATCCTTGAACATCTTGTTAAATGCAATACAATATTGCTAGCATGTAACTTCAGTAATTTTATTTTTTTATCTTGTTTTAAGATAAGATTGAGGGTTTAAAGGCTTGGATGTAAGACCCAAAACCATATATGATAGATAGAAAAAAAAACAGACAAAACATTCCACAACATTGGCTTCGGTAATGTCTTTGGGGATTCCACTCCAAAAGCCAGAAAAACAAAAGCAAAAATAAACAAATGGGGCCATCTCAAACAAACAAGTGTCTGTACAGCAAAATAAACTATAATTAAAATGAAAAGACTTCCTACAATGGGAGAAATATTTGCATATCACGTATCCTTCAATGGGCTAATGATCAAGATCTACAAAGAGCACATTCAACCCAACAATCAGAAAACAAAGAACCCAATCAGACAATGGTCAGAAGATCTATATGGATACTTCTTCAAAGAACACATGCAGATGGGCAGGAGTCACATGAAAAAAATGTTCAACATCACATATCTTCAGGGAAATGCAAATCAAAACTAGAAAGAGAGGCAACCTCAATCTCTTGAGAAGTGCCCATATCAAAAACAACAACAAATATTGCAAGTGTGTGGACCACTAGGAACCCTCTTTTACTGTTGGTGGGTATGTAGACTTGTCTAACCTCAATAAATGCTATGGAAGTTGCTCAAAGTATTAAAAATAGATATACCATATGATCCAGCAATTCCACTCACTTATCTAAGGAATGTGAATATATTAATTTGAAGGGATCTAGGCGTTCCTATGTTCCTTGCAGTTCTATTTGCAATAGCCAAGTTATGGAATTAACCTAAGTTCCCAATGACAGAGAAGTGGATAAAAAGATGTGGTATATAAACAATGGAATGCTACTTAGCTATATAAAAATGGTCTTGCCATTTGTGGCAACATGGGCAGGACTGGAGGAGATTATGCTAATTGAAATAAGTGAGAAAGATCATTTCACTTATATGTGGAATATAAAGAAATGAAACAAAGGAACAGACAAACGTAAAACAAAACAAACTAGAATTGAGACGACTAGAGAGGGAGATTGTGAATGTGAGCGAGGGGCAAGTGGACCCAATGGCTTATGGTAGTGGATTATGAGTGTTTTGATGGCAGGTGTGGTGTGGTGACATAAATCTAAGGAGGCGTGAATCTATCTCCATAAATCATATACAATGTTGTAGAACCCATGTTGCTTCAATTAAAAAAATAATTAAAAAGATTGAGGTCAAGTAGTTATATTTTAGTGGTTATCAAGTTAATTAAGACATAGATTGAGGTGAAAACATATTTAAAATTCTAAGTTTAAATTACTCTTTGGCAGAAAAAGAAAAAAAAATTAAAAAAATAAATTATTCTTTGGCAGAAATTAAAAAAAAGAACTGCCTAAAAGGAGAAAATGGCTGTCATAATTATTACACTTAAGGATTTTAAGACTAAGGTCTAATTGCAAATATTTTTATTTTAGCATTGCTCAGAAGTGTAAAATAAAATAGTAGTCCCAAAAAACTTTTGAATCCTTTTGATAAATACTACAGGATAATAGTAGTATTTGTATTTTAGCAAATGAGTCTTAGCTATTATAGGCTTGAGCCCTGAAACAAAATTTCCAAAATTCCAAACAAAAAAACTACTAAATTGGAGAGTTGCCTATGTACTCAACTGCCTGATAAATTAGACTATGGTGTCTTTCATTCTGTGATGCTGTCCCCCTATTTATTGTTGAATATTTGCATTAACTTGATGTGAGTACTGTTCCCTAGAGTACCTTCTGTCTTAGAGGACAGAATCATGCTCCTTGGCTAGCTGGAATCATGTGATCTTTCCATGATACTGGAGTGGTACCAATTATGATAGGTAAACTATACATGGACAAATAGGAGGAGAATGTTTTCAAAGAAATGAGTAATACTGACATTTGCTTAGCAAGAAAAACAAATTTGAAAGGCATCAAGATTTATCAACTTGGAGTTATAAGTAACCTGAAGCAAGTAGATCCAGTATAGTGGCATGTGGAGATTTCAGTACTAGCCTTTATAAACGAGGGTGTAGAATTAGGTTTATAATCAAGTATACATGCATTTTTCAAAACTGTGATGGCAAATTGAAAGAAAAAACAAATTGAGTCTTTTTCCTTACATTGTTACACAGATCTTTCATTTCATCAACATTTCTGGTCTTTACCCAACTTTTCCTTCAGTCTTTCTCACAGTTTCAGTTTTTCCTATAAGCAAGTCAACTCTAAATGTGCTATGTTGGAATTACTCTCTTGGGAGCACCCTGACTACATTGTTTTATAAACTATTGCTCCCTTCACAGGACACTTTATCTCTGATCAATGCAGTTATCTGCTTGTCCTTCCCATTTGGAGCCGTGGACATCAGTGAAGGAACCATAACACTGTGAGATGTATTAGGACACAGGAATTAGAAACTTTAGAGGAACTAACTGCCTCTTTCAGGAATAGATTTTGTCTCTTATCAAGTCTTCAAAAGTCCTCTTTTCAAACACTCTATCCCAGCTCTGGACTTTTCTGTCGATATGTGACTGAGCTTCCTATTTCACAGATGAAATTGGGTCTGCCACACAGAAACACTGTTAATACCTCCCCTCTCATCTTGCTGGAGCCACTGATGACCCACTCTTCTCCAGGATCTATGCATAGAAACTTAAAGAAGTTAGCTTAAAATAATGTATATACAAAATGAAGAGAGAGGAAAAGTCAGTTATAATAAAGCAGTATATCAGATGTATGCAAAAATGCTTAAATTCTTTGGTAGCCTTGATTCTGAAGAACCCACTTGTATTTTGCAGACAAACTGGAATCATATTGATTAATAGCAAGTGAAAGGTAATTCCAGACAGAAGGTACAGCCTGACTAGGTTTCAGAGATAGCAAGTATGACAGAGTCTTGAGGATGATCAACATTTGTTTTTTTATAGATATATTATAAATGAAGGTGACATTGGTCTAGAAAATTGTATAAGGTTCAGAAATATAGGATCTCACCTCTTCAGGTGTATAGTAACACACCATTGTTACCATCAAGGCATCCATAGTCCTCCACCATAGTCCATTGTCCTTGTCCCTCCATAGTCCATAGTCCATTGTCCTTGCCAGCCTCCCTTCCCCCCCCCTCTGTAGTTTCAGTTTTACAATCATATTTCTAGGGTTTGTTTTTGGTTTGGTGTTCTATGGCCCTTGTTTTGTTTCTCTATATTCCATGTATGAGTGAAACCATCCAGTTTTTGTCTTTTTCCCTTTGGCTTACTTTGCTCTGCATAATCCCCTCCAGGATACAAATTTGCTTTTCAACACAAGCAAGGGCTATAAGAATTGGATAGGAAGGTATCTACAAAACATGAGGATAAATAGTAACTAATATCTTCAAGGAAATAAGATTTTTTTGGGGGGCAAACAAAAGAAAAGGAGAAGAGTCAAATAAACAATAAATGTCTCTGAATTCATCTATCAGGTGTCACTGATTGCATTGACAATAAGGTGCCTATGTGGAAATGATGAGGGATGGGTCACAAACAACATTACCAGAAATGAAGGTAGAATTGGCGATAAGGACTTAGTTACAACAGAAATTGAGATTTTCAAGACTATTGGACGATAAAATAAGAATCAGATTGGGAATGGTAGCTCAGTGAGAAATAGAATGGGATGTATTTGTCAACTTCTTTCAATTCAGTTAGGGATTTACATTTTTCTCCATGACATGTGGTTCAGTTGCCGTGGTCACATGAGTGAGCACAGAGCCCAGTGAAATCCGTAAGAGTGCTTTTGAGAAAGTCTTCAAGGTGCTGGACTTGATTAACTATTATCCCATGAAATTAGGTGCGATGAGAAATATTTACCTCTGAATCTTCCAAAATTCAACTTTCTTATCAGATGGGGAGAGACACAAATACATAATGTATAGAAACATATGTAATATAAGTTATTTTACAGAAACTCACTGTCACTAATAGAGTTGGGGGACGTAATGTCTAAAAGAGTAAGAACAAGTACAATCTGCAGCTATTAATTCGTGAAGCCAAACAGTGAGATGCAATTAGCTGTGGTTCAATTAGCTGTAGTTGCATTTCTATTACATGGCACTGAACGATTCTTGCTAAACTAAGTATTTGCATTTCAAGACAATTAAATATTGTTAAATAGTTGAAAAAAAAAACACCTCCCGTTTTGTTCAAAACCAAATATCCTTTTACGAACAGTCTTTTTTCATTCTACCTTTCCAGTGAGTCTGATCCATCACTCTTTTTCCGTTTTCTTCCTTTCCTTTTCCTTTTGTATGGTTCTTTTAAACTCTAACACATGTGCAAGGAACAAAACATAAAACTACAACTCAATAACACACCACACTTGAAGACCTGTGCAATCCTTTTTTCTACATCAAAGTAACTGTCATGCTGATTTCCTAATTATATATTTCATTCTGCTTTCCTTTGAACTTTTAATAAATAGAATTATGTAGTATGTATTCTTTGTGTCTATGTATTGGTTTTTAGTGTCCCAGTGTTTTTGGAATACCCACTGCCCAGATTGCATGAAGTTGGAATAACTCTGGCTAGTCAGTTATAATGAGAGTGTTGCCAAATGGGTGGGTTCTTGTGTCCAGGCAATTGGTCTGAAGATTAGCAAGCTCAGGTTTATTGGAGGGAGACTTCTGACAGCAGGGGGGACCCAAGGGAGGATCCCAGAATTAAGGAGCTGGGCTCCTTTTTATAGGGCTTCTGGGAACTCTCCACCTCCCTCAAAAGCTCCCAGCCTTCCCGGTCCATCAAGAGTGTCACTTCTGAGTTGAGCCTTTAAACTGACAATGTAAGAAATTACAGGATCCTCTTTCATCATGGTCCTCTGAAGTGCATGTAGCAAGCAAAAGAAATCAACTTTTGGGGCCTCCCTGGTGGTGCAGGGGGTTAAGACACAACTTATGAAGCTATTTGCAGCCATTGCAGCAGGAGTTTGATGCCCGGCCAGGGAGATACCCACATGGCGCAGCAGACCTCTCCTGACTCACCTGCTGCTCCCCTCAGTAGTATATTTCAATCAATCTGCCTGTTCTGTTCCCCACTCTGTCTCTGGTGAATCCGCTCATCTCTTGTACCTCTGGCCTCCCATATCCCAGTTCTTGTATGCATAAATAAATCAATATTTTAAATAAGAAAGAAATCAACTTTTGGCAAACCACTGATGTCTGCAATTGTGTGTTTCTATTGTTTTCCAACAAAGACATCAAAATATTTAAATCTGGCTATACCAATTGCCAGTTATCATGGTATATCTCTTCCCATACTTTTATGTTCAAACTTACTATATTCTGATATAAATTTCACTCATAACAAACATACTAATAGAGTCATGTTTTAAATCCAATAATGCAAACATTTACTTTTGTTTGGAACAGTCTAGTTCACTTTCAGAAAATTAAAGATATAATTGGATTTGAAAAGAACTTATTGTATGTTTACCAATCATTTTCATTTACTATGGGTTTGTATAGTCTCAGGTTTTTTGCCTTTATTTTAGATTATACTTTATTATTTTATTTTGTGCTTTCATTATAACATTTAGCTCTAGAAATAGATGTCAGTACCGAAGATATATGTAATATAGTCTTTGTGTAAAATATTTATATGAAGTGTGACACCATAAAAATTATATTGTAAATGTATAACTTTATAATTTATATAGGTCTATCTAAACTATAACAAAACTATTTTCATTAATAATTATTCTATAAATTTGTTTTCCTAAATGTTTAATCACTGTGTCCAAAAATGTTTTTAAAAAGTTGTCTCATTGGAAAAATGGAAAATCAACTCTTTTCATATGAGATTATCACTTATTACTTATTCCAGAACATATATTAAATATATTTCTGTATTAAGTACAATGTTAACTTAAAACATCTCAGATTGCTAACAATCTATGAAAAGTTTACTTGGATTTGATCAGCCTAATGCTTGTTTTTATATAGAATGATAATTTTTACAATAACCAACTTTTTTTTTTTTTTTCCTTGAAGTGCTTAAAACTAGAAAAATGAAAGAATGCAGAGCTTGGCTAAGAGATTAGGAACTTCTAAATAGATGTTTCTTCGAGAATCATCAATTCCATATCAATATAACTGCCCTAGGAAGGAACTAACATTTGTTAATAATCTCATTTCTATACAGTGGGCAATAATATATGGGTCTTTCAATAGATGTCCCATTTCTGATGACGGAATCACCTTCTATTTTTATTAATCTTACTTAAGACATCCTTTATGGAGTGGAGTCTACGAAAACTGCATTTTTAAGACAATGTCAAAAAGTAATAGAAATGATGCGTTTCTACAAGGAAAGCATTTTCACAGTGAATATTGTCATGATATTTGTTCCATTTTGGGTTTCATTATGGAATTCATGACTTCTCTCTTCAGGAGGTCAAATGCCTCCACATCAAAATTAATCAGATGTACATGTTTGATTAGTTCCACTGCCATAGCTGCAGGCCATCCACCTCACTCAGCCTCACCGTGAAAATGCAGGGATCATACAGTTTGTCCTTTAATTCTTTCTCTACTGTGACCTCACTTTTGCCTTTTGGGGAGTCTAAAATAGTAACACTCCTGTCTGAGTCCTTTAAAATAGCATCCCATTTCTTCCACTGTGGGTGAGGTATTATTCCATTACAAATCATTTTTAATATGACTCATTTTTTTCAATGTGTAATTGCTCTGCTGCCTTTAAAAGACATTTAAATGTGCTAAATTAAATTTATAAACAAGAAATTGCAGAAAAAAGTATTAAAATATCCTTTTGCTCTTTTGAAAGTGCTGATTTGGTATGACAAATTATGACATAAATATCTTTCATTTTTATATTTTGGGAATATTTCTATTTTGATCACATCTTATTTGCAGTTCACACGTATTTTGCATAACATTTATATTTTCTGAGAAGTGTAATTTTGCTGTTCACTTATTACAGGATTTTTGTGTTCCTTGTTCTTTTATATACTGATAATGCTTGGTTCCCCCCTCATGTTACTACTGCCATTTTTAACTTAAAAGATGGTTTCACTTAGTGTTCAAGGTGATGAACAATCTCCGTGAAACCATTACAGTGCATTCTTCTTTATATTATAGGCCATTTATTTTCCACTCTTTTAACAATCACATTCTATTTTTATTAATCATTTTACATATTTGTACCCAATAATATGTGTAAAAGTTATACAGATATCTAACAATGACATGTGAATGAACTATTACAGTTTGATGCCAATCATATAGTCCATGACTCATTGTGTTACAAGGCAGGGAGAGGGGCACCCCAGAACCCCAAAACCTGCCCATTCTAAATGTTGGCTCTGTCATTTGCCGCATCAAGACAAACCATATAAGAACTTTAATGGAAGGGAACTTTAATACAATTAGTGAACAATATAGAAAAGACAGAAAATACAGTTTTTACCTCAAGCACCCAATATTACCCATCCCCTCGTGGGTTAATGTCTAGTTGAACAGAACTGGCCAAAGCAAGTTCTGAAAGCCTGCCATAGGTCTAAAGCACCTTCCAGCAGGGATCCATAGAAAAGGGTCAGAAACAGTCAACCAAGTCTGGGAGAAAAAGAGCAAAATCAAAACCAAGATAAAAGCTGCTATTGTTAACCTCCCCACGGGTCTCTCACCCACATCTGTTTCACCAGTCCAGGACTAAGAAGCAAGCGCAGTTTCTTCAAGTGTCTCTCTGCTCCACATGCCTCCTCCAGGCTCCTTCTGGCTCTCCATCCTGCTTCCTTCCTTCTCTTGTCTCCTCCCCAGCTTCTCCTCCTTGCTCAGTTCCACCCTCCTTTTGGGTGGGGCAGAGAACCTGGAAGCTCCCCTTTTTCTGGGGACCACCCTGCTACAATTTGTTTTTTGTGTTTAGATGGTTGACCATTTGGCTAATATGTAGTATTTATATAGCAACTTGGGAAGTTTTCTTTAGAAAATATTTATATGCAACATGTCAATTGTAATTGTCTAGAAATAAATACATATAATTTAAATAGTGATATAATAGTTATATTTATGCTTGTCATTTAGCTGTAGATAATATTATAACTATGACAGCTTATACATACATGTATCACTTTATGTGATGCTCCACCACAACAGTTCAAATTCCACCACAACAGTATATTTTACATGTAAAACTGAAAATTACAAATCAATTTATAGAAAATGAGTATCGTAACCTATGCAATGTCTTTATAGATTTGGGTGTGTTGTATTGTCTATCATGATGGGTGAAAATTAGCAGCAAATGATTAAAGTTAAAAACTTGCTCAACAGAGGATAAAAATAACAAATCATGAGCAATAGAGTATAATCTAAAGTTAAAGAATAGAAATATGTTTTCCCCAAATCCTGCTGAAACTTTATGAACAGTGAACATAACCATCCTGTAAGGCAGTAGCCAAAAATCATGAATTTCCACTACTTGACTCATCAGCATCATAAACACAAAAATAGTTAGGAAAAAATCTCAAGTTCTGATTATAACATGGACTTAAATTTTTGTTGCTTATAGTCCAGTTTTAATTCTGAAAGAAATGAATGTGTTAAGTCTAGTTGATTCAGGATTTGTACATCAAACATACTGCAGACTTCTTAGAGGGAGTTAGCAAAGACCTGTGCAAGACTGATGGTGCTGGAAAAAAAAAAGGGAAATAAATCACTATTTTCTGATTGTTGGTAGGAATGACAAATCATACTGGTAGCTGAAGGGAACTTTAATATGCATTGAAAAAATATTTTGGTTTCATTCTTTATGAGCAAGATTGCTTTTGTTAAAGGCAAAATCAAAAAAAAATTAACTCTTCATTACTCAAGTCCATCGAATTATCACTCATTGCCTGAAAATTTAAAGAATGCTGAAAATTTAAAGAATGTAAAACAGAATCTCAATTTAAGGAGATAGTTCCCAAAATCAAACTTCAATATTCCTACCACATGTGAATAGAGAAAAATGGCATCTTTCTGTATATTAAAAGGTGTTTAGATTCTGACATAATAAGGAAAAAAATAATTCCAAACTCTTACACTTTGAGGAAACACCATTAACAATAGCAGCAGTTAAATAAGATAGTTAAATGAGAAGCCATTCTTTCAAAAAAATCAACTAATGCTATCTTCTTTTACTCAAAGGACAAAGACATTTAAAGGACAAATGCTGCTTAATGTGGAAGCACATTATTTTATATTCATGAATTCCATAAAACTTTTAATGCTTATTAGCACTCTAGTTTAGAGATTATTTCAGAGTGGATTCTGTTTGTGAGTATGAAAAATGTAGTATGTCAAAAATTTGCTAAATGGAGTTTTAAATTTCTATCGTAATACTGCCTTCCAGGCAGTCACAACATTTTGGCATAATTGGATATTTTTATTGTAGTAGCAAAATTATCACTTTAAATATAACCTACAAAAATGCTATATGTAGTCTCTAATATCAACTAATATCGTCAAATATAATAGTGCTAGTCAATAAAGAATATCATAGAAAAAGTTTAGAAAAGGAATCTAAATAATCTTTTCTCTTTTATGAGCAGATTGGAGGATTATTGTAACACAGCAAAGAGCATTATCTTACTGCATTACTTTTGTTTAAGAGAAACACTCAGGGAAGGATTTCAATTTTTATGATTGAAGAGAAAACATTTTATTCAAATCAAATTGTAATTCTATGCATAATGTTTTTAAACTTAGCTCAGATGGCATATGTTAAGGATTGATAATCAAAATCAATTTCAATTATTTGTATTTTATATGTGTTTTTACATAAGATATGGAAGGTGTCCTGTATATCAGGGTGTCCTATGAGAAAGCCAATAAGCTTAATTCACTTTTATAAAACATAGCTAAGTAGTGATACAGGATTACTGAACTTCTGGTAGAGGAGATGAGATTAGGTCACCTTGTAAACTGAATATAAAATGTGTAAAAGGTGGTGGGTATGAGACATGAGGATCGTCATCAATATCGTGTGACACATGTCTTGGTGTTCTCAGGTGCCTGGACAGTGATTCCATTCTTAATCAGACTTGTCAAGGAAAAATTTCCCAAGAACCATATGAAAGCACATTTATTAAATGTGTGCATAATTGTATGTATATAACTAAAATCTGCTTAGGATAACAAATTTTAAGCAGAATAGCTATATAAACTGGATTGGTTAAAGTTGTATTTATAAATAATAATTACAAGACACTGTAGCTGTCATTACAACATATTCTGTATAACACATCTGATGAAATATTTCTTTAGCTAATAAGACTTGTATCTAAACAGTGAATGCTGACACATAGGTGCATAGGACTCTACCCTGCTTAAGAACACTTATCTACAGGATTGGTTGAGATTATTGCACCAACATAATTATATTTTTCAATATAAAAATGATACCACAGTTTTTACTGTCTACCCTTTTCAGAACTGAAATGTAAAAATCAAACGAATATCCAACAAAATGGCTTTCCAACAATATTAAGGCATGCTCTCGCTACATCAATCTATTGAAATATAGAAACCTGAATTATATTTGAAATTAGTTTTGAAGTGTGAATATTTTGGAGTAAGCGGCCCAGTGAGCAGTTTCTTTCACATTGAACACTAAGTGTGTGCTGAGTGAGGGACTATAATAAGGAGATATTAGTGTGTGGAATCAATGATGGTTGAAATGATATTTAGCTTTGCCATTTCCATGCAGGGAAAAAAAAAAAAAGCATAGATAATGGAAGGCAATATTTTCTAAGTATAGCAAAATGAATAGAGGCATAAGTGTGGTGATAAATGGATCTGGGTTTGAAACACAGTAAAAACCGTTATTGACTCTTCATCTTCAAAACCCTGATCAACCTCCATCTTGTCATCTGCAAAATGGGACTTATAAAACCAACACTATCCACTTCCTGGGAGAATTAAATGATATAATAAATGTAAGTGAGCGATGAAATTAGGCTGTCCTATTATATATCATGATAAATAGCCTCTATCACTATTACATGAGAAAATAGCAACTTTAAAAATATTATATTCATAATCTTATATATATGCACAGTATGTGCATCAGAATGCTAATAGTTAATTTTAACATTTATAATATATTTTGTTATTAATACAATTAACCTATTAAGGCCTGATTGCACAGGCCTTTTTAAGAATTGAAAAGATATATATATGCTTTTAAAAATGCTCCGTTGGGAAGTGAATGCAGCTCAATTGTCAGGGGTATAACCTGACTGCTTTTACAAAAGCAAACAGTGTTAAACTCATTCTGATGTCAATTATATGACTGGTGCTCTAGAAAAGACAAGCTCTTCCTGTCACATAGATAAAGTCTGAACATTATTTAGAGGAAAAAAAAAAAAACAATTTAAGTAGGGCATTGGGTTAGTCGAAAGACATTAGCTCCTCACAGGCTTTAGTCAAATCTCAAATTGGCAAGAGGCGCTTTGTCAGCGCCATTGGGAATGGTTGAGTTCAGGTCTCCTCTGCCTGGTTAAATCGACCTATAATGTTACAAAGAGGAACAGCAGGAACAAATCAGGGAGAAGAGAATCCGAATTTTAATTGCGCCTTTAATTCTTTAAGGTGACAGCTAACTTACTGTAAAATCCCTGTGTGCTCTACCTTAATTATTTTTTATGAGCTGCTTTCAAAAAGCTGGTTGATTAAATCAGGTTGTTTAGTTTGAGGGGTTAAATGTTCTGCACTTAATAACACCACCATCTTATGGTAAGAACCCAGAATTACACCCCTTGCTGCCTCTCTTCTTGGTTATACAGCGATCTCAGGCAGGAAAGAGGGATCGATCCACAATTATTAATCAGGATAGCCAAAACACTGGGACAAAAGCATTTGCAGTTAATACTGTCTCATACACATGAAGAAGGTGTTTGCTTTTGAAGTATGTTTAGGTAGATACAATTCCTTCGCTACTTGAGGGTACAATTGTGAAATGTATTACTGAGGATGGGTAATTTAAGTATGAACTCTTGGGGAAGGTAGGGGGGGAATTGTCCAAAAACTAAGCCCTATCACAAAACCACCTTTTATCCAGATACACCATATGGAGATCAATTATTCTTCATTATTTTGAACTGCTTATTATTAGCAGTATTTTAATAAAGGTAATATTGGTAATATTGGTTTACCCTGTATATGATTATAATAGTTCACACTCTTTGAGTTGTATTATCAGACCATACCCACCACCCATTTTCCTTCACCATAGATTATAGTTCCCTCCCCCTCTAGTTACCTCCTTCCCTCCCATATTTCCCCTCCAGTAAATTCATTTGCACGGTCATATTTCTAGGGTTTGTTTCCATTAGTTTTCTCAGTCCCTTTGTTTTGTTCTCTATATTGCACATAGACATGAAATCATATAATATTTGTCTTTCTCCTTGTCACTTATTTTGCTTAGGATAATACCCTCCAGTTCTTTTTTTTAAGATTTTATTTTATTTATTTATAGAAGCACTGAGTACAGTCAGAAACACGGGAGGAATACCCTCCAGTTCTATTTATGTTGCTGCAAATGACAATATTTAATCTCTTTTTATAGCAAAGTAGTATTCCATTGTAAAAATATACCACAACTTCTTTATCCGCTCACTTGTTGTTTGATTACATAGGTGGTTCCTGTAACTGTAAATAGTGCTGCAATGGACACAGAGATGCATCTATCCCTTTCAATTAGTATTTTTGCATTCTTTGTTTAAATATCAAGGAATGGAATTGCTAGATCCTGGGCTTTATCTGTTTTTAGCATTTTATAGAACCTCAGTATTGTTTTCCATAGGGGCTGGAATGCTACATCCCCACCAACAGTATACGAGGGTTACTTTTTCTGCCATTTCCATGAAGGGGAAAAAAAAAAAGCTTAGCTAATGGAAGGCTATATTTTCTAAGTATAGCAAAATGAATAGAGGCATAAGTGTGGTGATAAATGGATCTGGGTTTGAAACACAGTAAAAACCTTTACTGTCTGTTCCATCTTCAAAACCCTGATCAACCTCCATTTTCTCATCTGCAAAATGGGACTTATAAAACCAACACTATCCACTTCCTGGGAGAATTAAGTGATAAAATCAATGTTTTTTTGTTGTTGTTGTATTGTTTTCTGTTTTGAAATGGTACATTCTCACGGGAATGAGAATGTATCATATTGAAGTTTTGAGCTGCATTTTCTTGATAAGTGATTTGAACATTTTTTCATGTGCCTCTTGACCATCTGTATGTCAACTTTGGAGAAATGTCTATTTAATTCTTCTGCCAATTTTTTGATTGTGTTCTTTGTCTTCATTTTGTTGTGAACTACTTATTTTTAAAGCTGATTTTAGCTAATTATGTATAATCGAATTACAACTCTACTGACAGCAATGGCCGTTTTGTTTTTTCTAAACTATATGTCTTGCATACTCTTAGAATTCAAATATACCAAATGGTACATGTCTATATATTCTTTAACAACATCCACACTCTTGGATGCTTTTAAAGAAAAAAAGCATTGGGGAAACATGACCTCAAAAACTGGTGCCAGGGTAAATATTTTGTTATTTCTCAGTAGCTCAGCATCACTTTATGTCAGTCATTTTCTGCGCGCGCGTGTGTGTGTGTGTGTGTGTGTGCATGTGCGTGCCTGCCTGTGTGCTCATGCACACACAAGATTTTCCTCAGTCCCTATTAGCTATTACAAACCCTCTTCAGTCATCAAATTTGTAACCTCATCATAGGGGTCTTAAATCACTAACAGTTATTATCTCTAGACTTCTGCCTCTTAATGGGCTTCTTGGTCATAAACACACTCAATTCTCTTGAAAGTTTAAACTGTCTGTAATCGCTTATCCTTTACCAAGTAAAACTACTACAACTCTTTAGGCTTTGTTGAGATTGTATATATATATCCTATGAATGCTACTTTTTTCCCTCTGTTTATTAAGGTAATGTTGGTTTACATTGTTACTTGTATTTTGAGAGCATAGGCTTCCACTTTAGGTGTTATCATAGTGCACCCACCACAAAAGCAGCCCTCTTCCACCACGCATCATCCATTCTGCCCCTCACGCCCCTGCCATGATGGCTGTTTCTTACCACCAGTTTATTGCTCAATCCACAACACTTTCCCTTTGCCCTTCTCGGATTATCAAGGTTACTCTAAAATTTTAAATATTCATTAGGTAGGAAAGTCCAGTGGAGGTCAAGAACTTGTTTACCATGTTTCTTTTAATTTTCTGAAGCCACCAGGGTTTGGTAGTGTCTTTCTTCTCCCTTTGATTTCATAATCTATTCATTTATTAATCTTTATTCTATATCAGCAATACATACATATAGTAAAAAAGGAAGTTTTATTACAGCCCCAATTAAAATTTTCATAAGGCAGTTTAAAATCGCCTAGTATCATTAAGCAACCACGATTTCACAGAACATGATTAAGTTATATCTATTGGTTTAGAAAGGATATAATTAAAGCATAACCATTTCTACCATCAGATGATGGATCCCACTCCAGAAACTTGAAAGTTTTACTTATATTTTGAAACAGGTCCATATGATTTAGCAATTAGCATCTCTGTCATGTCTAGTCAGCATGCATTTCAGTGGAAGTTTAGATATTTCTCAGTGAAGCCAGTTGCTTGTCATCCACGGTGAGCATGCTGACAGCATCAAAGAAACATTTCAAATTTTTTGAACACTTGAAAGGACATAGATATCTCTTGATATGGTGGCACATTTCTCTGCCAAGAGAAAATAAAAAGACTGAGTTAAAAATAATAAAGAACATCTTGGTATTCTCCGCACAGAGGGAGCACCCTTGATGCTAGTTTTGCTCTTTTGGTGAAGAAAGAAGATCCATACATAATCCATTCATTCCATATCTAAGAAATCATCAATAATCCCCAAAGATGTCTCCTCTTGGTTAAGAAAAAGCACCATCTCTAAAGAAAAATAACATTTTAAAATGTTTTTAAAATACTGCATTAGAATTCCAATTCTATAAAACAGGGATGCAATTTTAAAGATAATAAGTGTTTCAGTGCTTGATATAACTTGATTAAAATTAAAGTTTTTGAGTTAAGTTTCTTTGAGCAAGAGAAAATTAAAACTAATTCAGTATAGACAAAAAATAAACTTATTTCTTGGTTGACTGAAGGAAGGGTGATACATGTATTTTGTCATGTGAAAAATGGTATTTTTTAATTGACCTAAAGATCCTGGGCTCACTAATATGGAATATTGTCTGAAAATGAGATTTTACTGCTAACTACCAAAAATCAAAGAAAAGAACAAATATGAATGAATATATGAATTTTCCAGTGTCTTACAATAACATATACATGATTTACAAAAGTAATTTACCATTCATACTCTTAGTCTCATTTCAAGGCTTTAAAGTAATAGGTATGCTATGCCCCTGATGCCAAAATAAGAATGAACTTCTCAATGGCAAACCCTTCTTGACTTTTTCAAGAGGAGGTTGACTGCAGAGGACACCCTCCTATAGAAGTTCTGAAAGGAAAGGAGCAAGGTTTTGTTAAAGATAAAGCTATGGAAAATGGAGAGTCAAAGCAAAACTCAACTATGAATAGGAGCTGATACGATAATTTGACTTCAAGAGGGTCATTGGAGCTCAAAGATTAATTGGAGCTCAAAGACTAATGCCCACACGTTCACAAAAAGTCAAGATGGCGGCAGACATAGATGGCAGAGGCATGCATAACTTCCTTTCAAGCTTCTTCTTCATTGCTGCTAGTCCAGACACTTTTGGCCACCTACTGCCCATAGTTTATTTTTTTGCCACCATCCGATCCCTCTACAGAGAGTCTACTTTTGACTCCAACAAGTAATTGCCGACTTCCTTGATTTAGAACTTTAGCTTATGTATTTATGTGAATTCTAAATTTGGTGAACATTTTCTATTCCATTAAGAATACTTTTTAGTTTGTCATGGTAAAAAAAAAAAAAAAAAACCACGTACAGTTTTTGATGATTTATATAATTCCCTTGTAAAGAAACATACACATGCACGTGCAATAATGTTTTTCTCTTAAATGATAGTAAGTGCTGGAATCTTCTCTGTGGGTTGGTATGGGTTGGTTTTTTTTTTTTTTTTTTTTAGAGGATAAAAACAAGTGGATAAATTTCACTATAAAATTCAGATACATAGTAATTCAGATTGCTATGATGTCTGTTATTTTTTGTTGTTACTATCTTATTTTCCTTGGATTCAGAAAAACAAAGCATTAAATCTCATGTTATCTTGTAGTGGACAGGGAAATCAACACAGGGATTATTATTACCATATGTCTAGCTAGGCAAATAGAGCCCAAAATCCAAGAAATAAGGCAATAGAGATTAAAAAAAAAAAAATCTAAGGAGTTTCAAAACTAGGTAATAGGGAAGTTGCAATAATTTAGACTATACCACATCTTGCTTTTTTGTATTATCAATATTTAACATCTAAGGCACAATTGTCATAATTAATGACATACATTAATTAAAGGCCATACATTATCGATATTTCCTTAGTTTTTACTAATGCCAGAGGAGCCCATTCAAAATATATTATTCATAGTCACCATATCTCTTTCCAAAGTCTATCTTTGTAAGTTTTAAATATAGAATATAACAGAACTCATTGCACACTGGGAACCACCAAAATACTGAAACAGAAACAACCCTGTTAGACAGGTGGAAAATGGATTATCAAAATGTTAATACAACAGGACACATGCATAATGCATAACCCATATCTGCAAGATTACATTGGAAATTCCATATATTGAACAGTATCAAGACTAAAACTGAAAAATAATATAATTTCAAAAATCCAAAGTAATATATTTCTAAATGTAGAAAAAGCAGCTGCTACACACAGAATAATATTTTTTCAATATTATCAGAGAAAATATTATACAATAATAAATAAAATGATCGTTGAACTGTGAGAGAGAATAAAGAATGTTCCTATTTAAAAGATGTATATTTCCAACTGAATTTCTAAAACATTGTGGTACTGTTTACTTATAGACCATTGAATATACCAGTTGTCCTCAAAATTATTCATCAGTAGAAATATAACAAAAAATAAAAAATGCACATCTTATACTTAACTATATTATAAAATTTGTTTTGAACCCTTAAATCTCTTGTGTCAGTTACTAGTTCAGAATCTAATTAGGAAGATTTCAAAATCTTTTATTTTCAAGGAAGATTTCAATATCTAATGATGGTCACATTTATCAGGCATTTAATAAATGACAAACCGATCTATATGTTCTGTAAGATTTAACTCATTTTATCTTCACAACAACTTCTGAGATAAGCACTAATATTATCCCCTTTTGACAGATGGAAACACTGATAAACAGAGAAGATGATAAATTGCATCCAGTGTTCTGGTTCCACGGACCTTGATTTTAATCACTACATTGTATAGCTTCACATATAGGAAAAATTATAGTACCTTATTTGTAACAGTTGTAACAACCCTCCTAATAATTGATTAAGAAACAATACATACTCGTTCTAGGCAGTCTAAAATGAATCACATATGTGTGCACATGTGTATGTGTGCTCCATTGATGGCTACACGGATCCTGATAATACAATTCATTTTGTGATAGATTACCATAGCAGTAATTTCCTGTTTGAGTAATATCGCTCTGTTGAAAGTAAACTTTCCCATTTCAGTGGAGCCATTCATAACTGAGACATACAAGACATGTTACCATCTCAAGATCCCCTGTACAAAACTCCTATAAGCTGTATCTTATCACTCCTTAGATTTCACTTGAGCTAATCATATATTTGAGCAAAGGTTACGACATAACTTCACACATTCCATATAATAACACCAGAATAAAAGAAACATTGAGATTTTTTACAAGTTCTTTTAAATTCATTTGGTATTAAATTTAAAATGTCTAGTGTTTCAGATTTGATGTTTTCCTCCAGTCCATCACTTACTGTGAGGGTCGCAGGATGGAGGATGACGGCGGCTAAGTGGAAAATTTAGGATGGAGGTGTTACAAGACTGGAGTGGGGATGAAGAGTAGGGGAGGGATGAGCATAGTTGTTTAACTAAATAGAAATGAAAGGTCCTTAGGGACCATCTGCAATAGCAAATATCAGACTGCTATAGAATGTATCTAGAGGCACAGACCAGAGGTGTGGTTACGGAGATTAAGGGCCATGATAGCGAGTCAGAGGTCTTACAGATCAACCTAGACACACCCTGGAGGTCACTTAACAATAGGAACTACTCCACAAAGAAATGAAACCCTCTCCAAAAGAACACTATGTACATGCAATTTTTTTTAAAACCTTTTTTTTTTTTATACAAGAACCCAGGTATAGGCCAGATGCATGGGAGGGTGAGAGGATTCACTAAAGACAGAGTGGGGAACAGAACAGGCAAACTGATGAAATACACTGCTGAGGGAAGCAGCGGGCAAGACAGGAGAGGTCTGCCCCGCCATGTGGGACCCTCGCTGGCTGGCTGGGATCCAACTGGTACTGCAGAGGCTGCGGACAGCTTCACAGTGCTGCGCTCAACCGCCTGCGCCACCAGGGGAGGCCTCCCTTTTTTAATGTAGTAAACTTTTCGTTTGAAAATGTAACTCTTGGGGCTGCTCTGGTGGCTCAGGCGGTTGAGCACAGCGCTGTGAAGCTGTTTGCAGCCTCTGCAGTGTGGGTTTGATCCCAGCAGGCCGGCAAGATACCCACATGGCACTGCAGACCTCTCCTATCTTGCCCACTGCTCCCCTCAGCAGTGTATTTCAGTCAGTCTACCAGTTCTGTTCCCCTCTCTGTCTCTGGTGAATCCTCTAACCCTCCCACACATCTGGCCTGTACCCCAGTTCTTGCATAAATAAATAAATCTTTAAAAAATAAAAGAAAATGTAACCCTTGCCTGCCTGTATCTGTATGAATAAACTTCTTCATCTTCTGGGTAAACTCACCAAGTACTACTTAAAGGGAAACTGGCAAACCTTTTCTCAGAGGTAACCCAAGGACCCCACCCACTGAACCCAACACCTCTCAGAGACGGTGTCAGCTCTACTTTCAAAAGATGTTGTGTCTAATCAATAGGACATCCAGTTCTTTGCCAGTCACTCTTAATTGCTTGTGATACAAAGGTGAAGCTCACATTCAGGGAATTTACAGTCCTGAGAGAGATTGATACCTTGGTGTCATTAGTATTCATGAGTAATAAGACAATTGCAACAGCTCATCTCAGTCCCACTGAATCAGATTCTAATCTTGACATTCTACTTAGGCATTTGCTCTGCAAATAAATAAATAAATAAAGTCAAGGCAAATATTTTTTAAAATGTTAGTTGTCACAAAACAGGAAGAGAAATGATGTTAACTTATTTGAACCAGTAGATCCCCCAAACATTTATTCAGCATGTACTCATTATTTATTTTTTTTGATTTTTTTTTTTTAAGATTTATTATTTATTTATTTATACAAGCACTGGGTACAATCAGAAGCACAGGAGAGTGAGAGAATTCACCAGAGCCAGAGTGGGGAGCAGAACAGGCAGACTGGAGAAATACATTGCTGAGGGGAGCAGCGGGTGGCAGGAGAGGTCTGTGCATCATGTGGGACCCTCCTCTGGTGGCCGGGGAACAGCCGGGGATCGAACTGGCGCTGCAGAGGTTGCAGGCAGCTTCGCAACCCGGCGCTCAGCTGCTGCGCCACCGGGGAGGCCCTTGTAATCATTTTTTAAAAAAAAGACTGGCATATTTTTTGTTATTTTCATTCTTAGCTTTCAAATTCTGTTGTCTCAGACTGAAAGTGCATTTCTCTTCTGACGATTCACGTTTTACATGCTCAACAGCCTCATGAGACTTGGGGCTCTGTTAAGGCCAGCCCGGCCTACATGCTTGATACACAGAGTGATTCTTAAACCAACAGTCTCAGCATAAGCTGGGAGATTGTGAGAAATACAGAATCTCCATCCTGCCCCCAAACCTACTGAATTTTGAAAAGGTCCATAGCTGATTCGGATGTACATAAGGGAGAGAAGTACCTTTCCAAAAGAGGATAGATCAAGAGGTCCTTGGAATTCTCATCAGGAAAAGCTGGCAAAAAGCTGCCCTAGGCAGCTAGGCATACAAAGCCTCACTCTTGTTTGTTTTTTTTTTTCTTCTCAGAGTTAATTTGTAATTCAGGGAGATCAATATAAAATAATCACACCCAAGGAAATAAGTGTAGAGTTAAAAAGGTCTTCTCAAAGAAATTTACAAGTTCTCCCAAATAAATATCTCTGAAAATTGTGTGAGGTTTTCTTGACACCTGGCCATAATGCTATCCGATGTGCCTGCATATTTATTTTGAATTATCTGCATATTTTCAATAATGTTAAACTAATTTATTTATAAATATAATCTTATGTTTGGACAAGCATGCTTGTAAAAGAGATTATACAGGAGATGAATAACACTATGCTGGTTTAACCATTATCCACATATTAGATTCAGCAAAGAATCCTGACTTCCATGACACAGATCTGAGAACAGCTGCAAGTTGAGTAATCAATTAGAGATGCATCTACCCCAGGCACCTAAAAAAATATGGGAGTTCATTCCATAGTGTTAAGGGTTTTTATTCCCTCAGCTACTAGGCCATGTCAAATCACATCTTTGAAATGGTAACCAAATTCCCAGTGTTATGGCAGGCTGCATGCATGATTAGGCAAAGTATTTTTTTTTTAATTTAATTTTTTTTTTAATAGAGGCATGTTTTATTTATTTATTTGTTTGTTTGTTTGTTTGTTTATACAAGCACTGAGTACAGTCAGAAGCGCGGGAGGGTGAGATAATTCACCAGAGCCAGAGCAGGGAGCAGAGCAGGCAGAAGGACCGAAGTACACTGCTGAGGGGAGCAGCGGGCGGCAGGAGAGGTCTGCGCGCCATGTGGGACCCTCCTCCAGTGGCCGGGGAGAAGCCAGGAACGAACCGGCGCCACAGAGGCAGCTGGCAGCTTCGCAACCTAGCGCTCAACCGCTGCGCCACCGGGGAGGCCCGGCAAAGTTTTTTTTAATGATTTATTTTACAAGAACTGGGGTGTAGACCAGAGATGTGGGAGGTGAGAGGAGTCACCAGAGACAGTATGGGGAAAAGAACAGGTGGATCTACTGAAATACATTGCTGAGGGGAGCAGAGGGCAAGGCAGGGAATATCTGCTCCACCATGTGGGTCAGCTCCCTGGCTGAGGATTGAACTCATGCCACAGTGGTTGGTGATAGCTTGATAGCTCTGAGACTTTATCCCCTGAGCCACCAGGGAGGCCCAGGCAGTCAAACTTTTATCTGGTGTTTCTCTTGTGATTACTAATTTACTTAAAATGAGTCCAAATATCATTCAATGAAGAAAACAAATATAAGTTCAGGAATGAAAAGAGTGGATCAGTATCTTTTTTTTTTTTTTTTTGCATATAAGAGCTGGGATGTAAGCCAGAGGTACAGGGGGTGAGAGGATTCACCAGAGGCAGATTGGGGAGCAGAACAGGTGGCTCTACTGAAATACACTGCTATGGGGACCAGCGGGCAAGACAGGAGAGGTCTGCTGCACCATCACTGGGTTGCTCCCGGGCCTGCGATCAAAGGCCATAGTGGTGATAGCTCTGAGACTTAACCCTAGGCCACCAGAGAGCCTCTGTTCTTATAATATTTCTTAAATACTACCTGAGAATATGGGCTTTTGAATCAGACAGGTGTAGGTTAAATTTCTAACTCCCATTACTCATAATCTGAATAATCTTGAAGAGATAAAATGGCATCTTGTCATTTGTACTCACCTTAAAATGATCCTGACTCATCCAGAAATGGGTATAATTGAAATGAAGTCTTTTAGCAATTTGAAATTAAAATGAACACTTGTTTAGGAGGACACTGACAAACACAGACAGGAGGTGAGCATGGTCCAACAGGTCCCTCTGAGAGCAAATACAGCACTTGTTAATATACGCTTTCTGATACCTGCATTGAGGGGAGAGCCCTAATAAAATCATATACATCATTACTCAATTATTGGCATAAATTCATGTATTGCTTTTGTTTTGTTGGTAGTAAAACAGCTTGTAACCAATCCTACCACCAATACCACTACCAAGATGTTTTTCTTTTGGAAAATTTTAAGGGAATCTACCTCTGACTTAAGTTTCAGGGCACAAAATGCCTTTAATTAAAGTGCCAATAAACCTAAATATTCTGTTGGCAAATCTTCCAGCATCTCAGTTCCCCACCCCACATCTGTAACAAGGAATATAAATGAAATTTAGCTAAAATTCCCTGTGATTTTTAGAAGTTCTCTGCTGATACTTAGACATCTAAGTGGAACATTTAAGAAATAGCTAAATGTAGTAAAATACTCAAGTGGGAAAAATGCAGTGTGAAAATGAGACAAAGTGCTCTAAATGATTTACGTGCTAGATACTTCGTCCCTCACAAATAGAGTATCCATTTTATTTTGCCTTCATTAGTCAAATGTGCATACTTTAAAAATTGGGATCACTTTGTCACACACCGGTGTACTTAACCAGGATACTTAATCTTCTTTAAAATGACATTGTTGAACAGTATCATATTTCAGGTAGAAATTGAAATCAGACAACTGAAAAATAACACATATCATGAAAATGTTATGACAAAGTATTTCCAAACTCTAAATTTAAAATAAATGCAACTAATGCAGAAATTAAAACTTTTATTACAGTCTGGTCCTTTTGATGTACCTCTGTATTTTAACTACTACAAAATAGCTTACATTTTTAAAGGTTAATTTTAATTGTTTTTTAAGTTGAAGTATGAAAAATGGTTTTATAGAAGAAAAAGTCAAATATTTTAGTAAGTTTTTTTTTTAATTTTGCAATGCTTTCCAAAATTGATAGCAGCAACAAAGTAATCTGAATTACATGAAATATTTTGCCTTAATTATTTTAAATACTTTAAGAAAATGGTAGATATCTTGAGAAGACAGCACAATTTACAAAACATCCAAACTATTTGAAACAAATACTTCATAAAACTTGACTCTGTTAGTAACACCTAAGGTAAAAGAGTCAGCAAAGAAACCATTGAAAGAACCTACTAAAAAACCATAAAGAAGACAAATTTTTGGTAGGGGTGGGGGTGGCTGGTGGGAGGAAAGGACAGAGAGTGCCAGGGAGACCAACCAGTGAGGCAGAAACGATCAAATTGTGACAAACTCAATATTATCTAAATTAAGTATTAAGTTGTCTCCTGTTTTCAATAACAATTCTCTTTATCGAAGTCCTGGAGGAGAGTCAATTTTTTCTAACACTTAAATATAGTATAAACCTGATCTCCCTCCAAAATATATTTTGGATATATTTTGCTCCTTAATTCTACATTTTTGTCACCTACTTGGAGTTAAATACAGTTTTTAGATATTTAACTTTTATTTATCTAATAAGGGAAACAAATTTTATCACTATCCTTGCTTCTCTTGTCAACAAACCAACATAATAGTTCTTTCTCCTATTAAAAAAATCCTTAAAATTAAAAAATCTAGATATTTATTCAATCATAATATTTTGTATTATCTTGATTGTAAAATTGAATAAGTGCCAATACTACTTAGAATGCTGACAGTATACAGTTTTTTGATCCATAAGGTATTGAAATTTTCAGCAGCAACTTTGGTTCATGTAGTGGGAAGAAGCAATTTATAATCCCTGTGTTTGATTCACTGACTAGATTTTTCCAGTGAAACTGTAAGCTGCATTATCGTGTTTTATTATTAAAATAATAATGGTGATAGAGGCACTGTTTGACAGCCGTGTGCAAATTAGTAAAGAATTAATTTTATTTTTTAACATGTGACCAAGAATAAGTAAAAAATTTAATTCCACAGAACACTAGAAAATGTGCTATTGTGGAAATGTCACTGGAGAATTTAGTTAGAAAACACTTTTGAAATTAATTTAAATTTTCTACTTGTATGATATTATAAAATTCATAAACTCAGTAGTAATAAAATGTGATTTCTTAAAATTTTCACTAATTTGATTTTTAAGTGACTTCCGATAATAGACAAATAACCCTTCTATGAGTTATTTCAATATCACAGAATATTTTGAATCTTAAATTTCAACAATAAAATAAATATAATTATTTCTTTTGATAAAAATTAATTTAGAAGAAATAAGAAGTGACTCTTTATGCTTGAAATGCAGTAAGAAGACAGTTTCTTAAGAAATTACTTCAAAGGAAAAAAGCATGGAAGAATATTTGTTTAGAAGTCTTGAAATTTATAGAGGTACTATAAGGAACAATAGCAGCATATTTAAGAAGGAAACCCAACAAAGATTCAAGTATAGGTGAATACTTTCAAAATGTGTCATACATAATGTAAGCCAGAAAATATCAGCATTACAAAATATGGGAAAGTCATTGTTTCTTTTCAGTCATTTAAATTTAACTCAGGTCCAGGTAGAACTTTCCATGTAAGGACCAGGCAAAACATATCATGTACATGGAAATTCAGGATAGTTCAGGAAAATACAAGCTATCATGTTTAGTTATGTAAGAATTCATAATTGTCTTTAAATCACTTTGATAATTATCTTTCTTTGTACATTACAAAACTCCTACCTTACACAGATGTGAATAATCTTGAACTTTAATTGTGACATTCAGCCTGAACTCTGAAATTTTATGTTACAATGATTGCTAAATCTAATACATTATGGCTGCTCCTCGTATTTTCCTACAGGAGCTGGTATTTGCTCTAAAATCTTTCAATGACAAATTATATAAAGTAATCCAACTTATAATTCTATTACAAGACAATTTATCATTGTTGACACTTATTCAGAAGTGTGGCACCAAGAGGGAAAAAGTTGCATTCTTTTCTCTAGGTATATCATAATGTGGTTTCCCATTTTGACTGGCTCTTCAACAAGCACATTTTGTGTGCCAGTCCAGTTCTCATTAACACCAAGAACTCAACTGTAGAAAATCTGGGTGGAAAAAATAAGAACTGGATTCCTGAATAACTATATCTACTAAAATTATTATTTCTGCTGCAACACATTTATCTGGATCCCCTTGAAATTACTCTTTAAAACCATTCTTTGTAAATGGAGTTGTGACTGCTCTTCTTTATTTGGTGTCTGATGACATGGAATTTCCATGGAACAAGTACTGAGTCTACTATTTCTGCATGCTGAAGGGAATTTATTTTAATTGAGGGGGAAAAATCCCACCTATCAAAAATATGAGTGGCTATATGACTATAGACTTAATTACTGGATTGATCAAACACATATTTTTAGTAATTACATGTGGTCACCACCATGGTTTAAGCAAGCTGAGGCCATGTAGATCATGAGGTGTAAGAGACACAAATCAGTTAACTACAGAGTAAGATAATTCTAATGACTTTTGTCTGCTTTGGACAAACAGGTATGTCCAGAAAAGGGAATTGAAGAACATTGTAACATCCATCTTGCTAATATAATCATTCTTTGCTCTTGGTTTTAATGAATGAGGATGCCACATTACAAGGAAAATACGGTGGCCTTTGGACCCCCATTAATTAGGAACTGAATTCTTCAGTCCAACACCCAAAAATAAATCAAGTTAGGGTCTCCCTGGTGGCGCAAAGGGTTCAGCACTGCACTGTGAAGCAATCTGCAGCCTCTGCAGCACAAGTTCGATTCCTGGCCAGCCAGGGAGCAACCCATATGGCACAGCAGACCTCATCTGTCTCGCCTGCTGCTCCCATCACCTGTGTATTTCAGTCAGTTTGCCTGTTCTATTCCCACCTCTGTCTCTGGTGACTCCTCTCACCCCCCACATCTCTGGCCTGTACCTCAGCTCTTGTATTCATAAATAAATAAATCTTTAAAAAAAAAAGAAATCAGATCAATCAGCTCTGTGAACTTGAAAACTGATCTTTTACCAGTTGAGTCTTAAGATGAATGCAACCCAATGACATATTCATCACCATCTTTGGAGATACTGGAATGAGAGGACTTAGCTAGAGTAATTCAGATTTGATATTACTGTGTGTATTTTTAAGTGGCTAAAATGTAGGTAATTTGTGTTGACCTCAAACAAAAGTGATCATTCAGTTGCAAATGAATTTATTCTATAACAAACAACAGAATAAAGGGCAGAGTGAAGAAAACGCTCATGGCAAAAACCATGTATTCGTCCCTGAATCAACAGGATATATAACTTCTGGAGAACCTGCCTGGTTCCTTGAAAGGGAAAACAGACTCGCCTCCTATGGGAGATGCAAGTCATGTTGGGTCCTGAAGTGTGATTTGCATATGCATGGACACTCTTTTCTAGCCTCCCAACCTCATTTTAAAAGAGTCTCTGTCTATTAATGTTCACATTTGTTTTGCATATAGATAACGAATACAGGTTTGATTTATTAATATTGATTGAGATCGTTTATTTTTGACTTATAGAACCACATAGGATTTAGAGGTGTAGACTCACACCTCTTCATATGCATGGTACCACACCATGCCCATGAGCAGAGTACCAGTAATCCTCCACCATAGACTACTGAGCCCCCCCATTTTGTTATCCCTCCTCCCCCTCCAGTATAAAGCCAATATACAAAAGTCTCTTGCTTTCCTGTATACAAAAAAAAAAAAAAAAAACACAAAAATAAAAAACAACCAAACAAAAAACTTGACAGAGATTTGAATGAGAGGTAGAGTTTATGGGGAGTAAATGTGCAGTGAAGAATAAAACCCCATGGACAGCAAAGTGAGGGGAGCCCCAGAATTCTTGTGGAGAATTAAAAGTAGTTTATGCTGCAGGAGCAGGTTCTCAAGAAAGTTTCAGGTTGAAAATAGGGAAGCAGTCAGAGCCCAGAGGTTATATATCACTTCAGGGAACTTGGGCTTTTAATCATTCTTGTCATTTAAGAGTATAGGTGGAACAGGAAAGAGGTTTAGGTATGATTTAGATAGATCACACTTATAAAGAGGAAGAATTTAGGACAAGCAAGATTAATAATATATTAGTAATAGCTAATATTTATTGGGCTCGTACATGACAGAAACTCCTCTACTTCATTTAATAGCTACAAGCCTCCTCTTTAAATTTTATGTTATTTCTAATATGAGGAAGTTGAGCTAGAGAGAAATTAAGTCAGATTATCAAGGGTGCAAAGCTAATAAATTTCAGAGGCAGGATTTGAACTCAATTAAATGTGCCCTGGAGGCCCTCCACGTAATGGCTATTCTATATTTGTCCCTTTGTGCGATTCCAGAAGCCGTTGCAATAATAGAATTGATCTTACTTACAAAAAAGATGATGAGGAAAACATCCTTTCATCTTTGTGCCCCAGGCTTCATATTTAGCTACTTGCTCCCTTCCTTGTGATAATGTGAGTGTTGTTATTTCTTATTCTCTCTCTTCTCTTCCTCCATATTCTGTCCAGGAAACACTGTTAATTAACTGAGATATACCATTTTTTCTTTTGTGTGCACAGCAAACATGTGCCCTGTGTTGAGCGACCTTTTATAATGACTAATGAGTCAAATCCAGTCACTAATCTAAGAAAAGGTGCAGGGCCGGGGAGTAGAGGGGTGATTAAAGCACAGAAGGGGACAAGAATTACTGCTGATGAAAGTGTTCTTTGGTTAAAAATATTTTTTAAAATGAAAAAAATAATAAAACCAAATGTCTATTTGAGAGAGGCAACAATGATGCCCTCTGTCAGTTCAGATTTAATTCTAACATTTCATGTCTTGACAGTTTTGTTAGCCTTACTTTTAAATTCATGAAGCATTATGCAGTGAAGAACAGAACATCTTGCACACAAGTAGGATAATGTGAGCCACCATGTGCTAGTAAGGCAATTTTTACTTCAACATAGAATTCTGTTTTATAATTTGGAGCATGTGTTAAGCATGGAGTCCTCTATTCTATCAGAACATGTGTGCAGTGAACCATGAAGTCTTTTCAACCTAAAGTAAATGCATGCATGAAATAAAAGTCCTAATGTTTAGAGATAAAGAGCAAAGAATGTGTAAAAGAACTTCTAAATAGGGTGGACTGCAATAGCTTTCTACTTAGCACAGGGGATTGAAATAAATCATTTTGTGAGACTTTCCAAGGCAAAGGCATTAACACAATGATATGAATATACTAAATATTTTCCTGATTTGTTGATAATACCCTGGATAATATATTGACAATTGAAGCCATCCATTAACTTTCCTGAAAATCTGTGCATACTTTGAGTACAGCAAGGACAAGTAACAGATTGACAACATTAGTGGGGCACAGGCATACTCTCAGCCAGCGAATTAAAAACTATTCTCTCTCTCTCTCTCTCTCTCTCTCTCTCTCTCTCTCTCTCTCTCTCTCTCTCTCTCACTAGGTGCAAACACAACATATGTACTATTTAAACCATATCATACCAGTATCTGTCACAGAGTCTACCAATGTTTGATCAAATAACTGTCAAAAAAGAATAAAATCACCCAATTTTTTAAGTTTTATGAGTTACAGTTTTATTCCAATTATTTTGTTGGTGAGAATGATCCTTCCTTCTCTCTTTTTACTCTGAGTTTTTGAACCCTAAAATTAATATACATTGTTACTTCCAGTCAGAAAGTAAAGCAATTAATAAGAGCTTAGTCTCATTCCCTCCTATATATATATATATTTGCTTTGATAACCTCTGAGTGAAAACAAGTCAAGAGTTTGCTATCCTTACTCAGCCATTTTTCTGATGTTGATATCTACACTAGTAAGGGCACCATCTGATACACCTTGTCAGCACAAACTCTGTGATACTTATTAAATATCCTTTACTTAACCTTTTTTTTTTTAAGATTTTATTTATTTATACAAGCACTGGGTACAGTCAGAAGTGCGGGAGGGTGAGAGAATTCACCAGAGCAGGGAGCAGAACAGGCAGACTGATGAAGTACACTGTTGAGGGGAGCAGCGGGCGGCAGGAGAGGTCTGCGCGCCATGTGGGATGCTTGCCGGCGACCAGGGAATGAACCTGCGCTGCAGAGGCTGCAGGCAGCTTCGCAGCCCAATGCTCAACTGCTGCGCCATCAGGGGAGACCCTACTTAACCTTTTGTAACCTACTTCCTTTCACTGGGACAAGCTCAGGGAGTTTATAGAAAATAATATGAAGATGAAGATACTGTAAGAGTTCTTGGGAATAATCTAAAGAGAAATAGCATTCCTATGGTAGCAGATGAAAAGAGAGACAGGCAAAGAAAATGAAATAGTAACATTCTTAAACTGGGAAACAAACTGGACATCCTGACCCAAGAGGTCAACAGCTCCCCCCCAAAAAAAAATACCAGACCTCCACACTCATTAAACTGTTGAAAGTCAATGACAAGTACAGAACAGTAAAAACATCAAGAGACAAAAGAGTAACTTATAAGGCAATACTTGATAAACTGGCAATGCATTTTCAGTGGAAACATCATAGACATGAAAGGAATGGCAGGAGATTAAGGTACTTAAAAAAAAAAAAAAAAAGGAAGAAAGAAAAGAAAAATATCCAGCATAGAATACTTTATCCTGGGGCCTCCCCTGGTGGTGCAGTGTTTGCGAGGCTGCCTGTAACCTCTGCAGCGCCGGTTCGATCCCCAGCCTCTGGCGAGGGTCCCACATGGCGCGCAGACCTCTCCTACTGCCGCTGCTCCCCTCAGCAGTGTATTTCGCCAGTCTGCCTGTTTCTCTTCCCTACTCTGACTCTGGTGAATTCTCTCACCCTTCCACACTTCTGACTGTACCCAGTGCTTGTGTAAATGAATAAATAAATCTTAAAAAAAAAAAAAGAATGCTTTATCCTGCAAAACTGTCATTCAAGGCATAAGGAAGGATAAGCAGCCTCATAGAAAAGCAAAAAATTAAAAGAGTATATCAAGACATGAAAGGAATACTAAAGGGGCTAGTAAAAGCAACAACAATAAATACAGAAATAACAGACACTGAAATTATATAATATGGAAGAGGAGAGTATGGAGCCCATCAGAATCCTTCGATAGTCTAGTTTAAAACTGAAATAATTTCCTCAGTGAAAGTATCATTTCTTGATATAAAGAAGTCGTCCTATATTTTATTCTCTTTCATCTCTGCTATATAATTTCCTTGATAGACATTATGTTACATGCATAAACAGCCATCATGTCACATGCATATGCTTTTATGTTTTTATAGAAAATATGTTTTGGGATGTGTGGCTATACAAAAATAAACTTACATAAAAGATATCCATCCTTTATTCCTTCTTATATGTTTTGCTCAACTATATGTTGAATTATGCTGTTATATTTTTTATTTAATTTCTTGTGCTAAAATTGCTTAGTACATAGTTAATACCCACAAGAGAGAAAGAAAAGGACAATAGCACTTCGTTTTAAAGTTACATTTCTTTTTGTTTTATTTTCCTTTTGTTGTTTCACTTAAAGGTATTAAATAGTGGAAAAAATTTAAGCAAATTATAAGGGGCATGATTTTGTGTCTTTACTAAATAGCTGTATGACTTCAGTTGAAACTTACTTCTTAGAATAATAATTTTTGCAGTTACTCATTTCATGTCTATCTGAAAAATGTGTGACAAATACTCAGGATAAATTGTTGCAGCATCCCCAAGGATTAGCATAATGTCTGACATACTGAAGAGCATCACACATATAATTGGTGGAGTTTTACTAGAGCACCTTTGGTTCTGCTTCTGCTTCCTTCACTCTTCAACCTAAATCCTACTAATAATGTTCATAATTTCCCTATTGCCAGCACCACATATTAGTGTCAATTAAGAATTAGTAAAAATTTCACACTTTCCTATAATCATGATGCTAATATGTATATAGGTTTCTCTCCACTATCGGAAAGTAGGGCATTCCGATGAAGCATTTTCTAAGACAAATGGCATACAGTGAAGAAGCAATTACTTTTAACTTATATGAGACACTTTTGAGTGTTGCAAGACTCAGAAAATAACCTACCAAATCATACCAAATAACACATAAATCCTAAAATAACATTAATCTTGGCAAAGTCACTCACATTGCTTGGTTGCACACTCTCTCTAAAATGACTGCTGCAAAACAAATACTACTGCTATTTTTACCTCTACCTTTTGTTGTAAAAGCAAAATGCTTCATACTTACTTCAGTAATGCAGACTTTTGGGCTCAGGAGGGTTACCTATACAATAATACTTAGCTGAAAGCATAGGCAAGGTTTATTAATCAATTTAAAAATAATTAATTTGACAAAGACAAAAACTAAAAGGGAAAAATTATCCCATCCCGAGTTTATTAGCAGATAGTAGTTAAAATATTCAAAAAGTTTTAATAGATTATAATATTATTTCTAATCTCAGTCACCTTTCATTAAATGGTCAAGTTTAGAAATTTGCAATATTGGGTTTTGCAACAATTAAACTTTTTCTTTTTTTACTGTTCTTTTTAACAATCAGATACCATATGTGAAAGAGCATATTCAATTTTGAAAAACCTGTTTGCTTACAATTCAAGCCAAATGCAATTCTCACTAATTGCTTTAAACTACTCTACAATAAGGATGTTTAAAATGCTGCTCCCAATATGTGTTTAATCTGAAAAGTTAAAATGAAAATTTAATATAAGACATTTCTGTACATTGATCCAGGAATAATCATCCCTTGTTATTTGCAAGAACCAAACATAATTAACCCTAAAACACCATGTCAGATTTGAAGAAAAGAATAATAAAAAAGGTAGCATCACAAACAGTAAATCAAAGCTAATGAAGCAACATTAGCACTTTTATGTTATAGGTTCTAATTAGAAAGTCTGTTAATGAAATTGGGGCATTTACTTAATTGCTGTGAACAATTATTTTCAAATTAAGCTTGGCAATTAAATAGCATGATTAAGTTCAGAGTAGTGGATTTAGGTAGGGGTATGCTAACTATTTTGCATGCTGTATTATGTATGGCAGTCTAACTGAGTATCCATCAGATTGATTAACAAATGTAAATGGCATGCAGTACTTTTTGGTCTTGCCGATTTATGTCTAGACCTATGACTTCAAGTTATTGCCTTGCACAGTAATGTAGAACTCCTGTGAACCCCAACCTCCAATCTGCCCCACTTAACTTAAATAGATTTTTTTCCTTCCTATAAATGTCAAGCTTCCTGGAATATGCCTCTACAGTTATAGTCTCCATTTGCTCTCTTTTTATTTAGTATTCTAATTCTTGCTCTCAGTCTTCAGTACCATCACACTCAACACAAATGGCCACACAATAGAGATCTAATACTGATTTGAGATTAGTAAATTGTTTCATCTTTAAGAGCATCTTTTGAGATAGCTGTAATTAGTATTTCCAATTTCCAAGGAAAACTGAAATTTAAAGAAATTTTTTAAAGTCTTTGAAAGACATACCATTGATAAGTGGCAGGGTGGGAATTTGAACATAAGTTCACTTAACACATACTTCTGACTTTCCTTAAAATAGAGCTTCCTGTCATTATGTCCACTAACAAAGTACTTCCTAAGTGAGAAGTGAATTTTATAATTTTCCTTCAACTGAACTGAGTATCCTACACTGCTGACCACTCTCTCCTTTCCAATCTTCCTAAATTCACCATTTTTTCTGCTCTTTCTTCGCTGTCTCAGTTCCTTGTATTTGCCAAGTTTGCTTCCTGTTCTGACTTTCACGGATTGATCATGCTTCCTTCTCAAAGTTTATATTTTCTTTAAATGAGTCTAACTTAACTTTAGATTTTATGAGAAGAAATTAATTAAGCAGGTAAATTTAATCTGTTTTTTCTCTCATCACCACTCACAGTCAATTAACTATATAAAAATTGCTCCTAATTTATTAATATTACTCTTTCTTCTTCCATCACTTTAGTTAGGGAACTTATCTCTTGCCAGGTCTACTGCATTTTCCTCTAACCCGTTGTTCTCTGACAACACCTCTAATCAGGTGTCGTACCACTCTTTCACAACTCTGCCGCTGACACACCATATATTTACCTGCTGCTTTTGAAGAGGATAAGCTTATGTGTTTTACCCATTTTATAACTTGCTCATTCTCATCCCAGAAATGAGAGCATATCACATTCTTTCAGCCTATCAAACTTCTAAATGTCCTCCATGACTCATTATCATTTTGTGAGATCCTCAATAATAGCTTGGTTACACAGCTGTTAAAATACCTTGAATACCAGAGGTGGAGGGAGAGAACCATGTAGGAGGGGGCACCATGGGCTGCGGTGGGGGGCTGAGGTGTCTTGGAGGCAATGAAGTGTGGTAACAAACACCTTCTGACTTTCCATAAAGTAGAGCTTCCTGTCATTATGTCCACTAACAAACACCTCTAAATCATATACAATGTTGTAAATCAATATTACCTTAATAAAAAAATGAGCAATTTCAGGGAATTTTGTTAAATGTTTCTTTAAATGAAGTAGGTAGTCTTTTCAATGATTAAAAAAATCTGTAAAATAGGCAAATACATGAAATTTATATATTACTCTAATGTTTCTAATTTTTTTCTTTTCTATTTGAATATTGTAGCCAAATTTCCTATGTTGAAGCAAAGGTGAATGCATATGTGGTTAACAACTATCTTCTAGTTTCTCAATAATTGTGTTTATTTGAGTCTAAAGTTAAGAGAAGTTGAACATCAAGACATCAATTAAAAATCTGAAATAGGCAAATAGGATTTCTTCTTACAAGGATATTTACTGTAGGCTGAATATTATTTCTAATGCATCAAATATAGATATATTTTATGACCATTTTATAGGTTCGTGAACTTAAATGTGATTTTATAATATTGTTGCACTCTAATAGTAATATAGCCACAATTTTTAGAATTAAAAATCTTTAAGATACAAAAATTGGCATTGAAAACCAATATAAGCACTGTGTTTATAGGTTAAAACAGAAAAATAAAAGGTAACAGAGATTGGTCATTCTGATTGTGTTTCCTCTGCTTATAGTTCTTTATTGTGTCAATTATTATCCAATTGTAATGGTTCAGATCAGGGTTCAGAAATGATGCCCTGTGGATCAAATCTGATATGCCTTTTTTTTTAATAAACAATAATTTTGAAACATAGCCTTCCTCATTTGCATATATATGGCCCAGGTCTACTTCTGTACTATAATGATGAAATTGAATAGTTGCAATAGAGATTGTAAGGCATATAAAACCTAAAATATTTATTAACTTTCCTTTTCACTAAAAATGTTGACCCATGTAATCTGACATAAAAGTTCAAATATTACAATTTTTATCCATGGTGGGATGGGTTTATCTTTCATATGTCAAATTGGCAAAAACCATGGATTCACAAAAATATGGATCAATGTTTCAAAATTCATGTTCACTTTCAGGAAATAATTGGAGAACGCTCATCTTTGATGACTTCCAAAACTCCATTTTTCTCTCATTACCTTTTTTCATGCTCTATGCTTCCTTTTATGATTCACTTAAAATGAATATCTCACTGTTTTTTTTAATCAAATTATTATCTTTCAGCTCCAAATTTATCCAATATTTCTTCCTTTCAAAATAGAGCTGGGCCCTTTATTCATATTTATTGGTTGACATGATATAAACTTGGTCAGTACAAGCTATTAGAGAAGCTGTGAAGTAAGGAAGGTAATTTAACTCCCAGTTTACCTCTTGGGCAGGTCTTCACAGGTCTTCAGTTCCTGCTGTAAATGAGCTTTCAGCACCTGGTTGCAATAGCCAGAAAAAGATTAGGGAACTTTGCTAAGAGTTATAATGTATGGCACCTCTTTTGATATGCCCAAGGACCAAAACCCAAGGCCATTTTCCTGCAGGTTCTGCCAGCACAATGCCACAGAGATCTCTGGTATTCAGTGAGCCAAGGCCATGCCCTATCTATTGAGATTTGGATTCAGGTATGAGGGTTGTGTGTCAGGCCCTCTTCTAGTCTAATTCAGTGACATAATGATTGTGCATCTCATATCTTCTTTTGCTGTAGTCTTCAGCGTTCTCTCTCTGCTTATTAGCATCACCTTATGAACTTCAGTCCTTTAGTAGACATGGTACATATTTATATTAAATGCTCCCTGTTCAAAATATGGTGTGTTTTCTCTCTTCTAGTAAGACCCTCTATCTCTCTCTTTCTTTCTCTGCCCCTCCCCCCTTCTTTCTCTCCTCTCTCCTGGTCCTCCCTCGCCTGTCTGTGACTTTATCCCACACTCAGGGACTTCAGTTAATTGAAAACATCATTGTATTTACATTTCCAAGAATGATGATTACATCTCTTTTATTTCAATGATTAAATAAATAGGATAAAATTTCCCCTTCAAACACAATGAAATAGAGGCCTCCCTGGTGGCACAGCGTGTTGAGCAGCGTCTTGCCCGCTGCTCCCTTCAGCAGTGTACTTGGATCCATCTGCTTGTTCTCTTCCCCGCTCTGTCTCTGGTGAATTCTTTCACCCTCCCATGCCTCTGGCCTATACCCCAGTTCTTTTATAAATAAATCTTTAAAAACATAAACAATGAAATATAATCGAGGTGAATAATAAGTAAAGTTATATAAGAGTTTGTTGACTTCAGTTGAACTTGTTAGTGACTTAGCCAACGATTCATTTGAACTGTTTTATTATCTTTGTCACTTTTCAACATATTAGTTTATTTCTTGGGAATGAATTATATTCACCCATGAGGTGTTAATGTTCTATTTGTGTTTTTAAATAGCAATCTAACACCCTCTCTGCTATCTCATTATTTAGAAGCAAAATATAAACATTATTAAGATGAAACACTCATTTATTTTAGATAAAAAAATATGCAAGAACCCCAAAGAATAGCTTATGAAAGCATTTTATCTATATTAGATGCCATAAAATATAATTATATCTCAATCCATATTTTATTATACACCCAGTCCTACACCTTCATCCAAAAAATAATTCACATACTTGTTCATTATCAGTATATTTTACTTAATTATTTAATGTAAACAATATGTTTCTTTTGTTGCTAAATGGTTCAAAGTTGCCTAATACATTGTGTTCATACTGCTGAAAAAGATTATATTAAAACACATTCACAATCCAAACTTTAATTAAAAAAACGTTTCCCTATAATTTATAATGCACCCCATAAAATGGCAAGAATTATAAAATTCTTAAGAGGATTTGTATGATTATATTGTAGTATTAAATAAGTCCTCTAGCCAGAAATAAAAATTACTGAACTACTCCAAAGACCCATGTTCTTTCATGCCTTAGGGCTTCCAATGATTGTGTTTCCTCTACCTTGAAAACTGCTCAATTCTGCTCTCAGGCTTCACCCACATGGTTTCTACTTATTTGTTCTAAGTACAACTCTCATTCCCTTCAAGATTTCCTTGGTTCACCAGTCTTGGATAAATCAGTGTGCATTTAGCCTTACGGTATCTTGGAATTCTGTTTTTAAAATGGACATGAAATTATTTGTTATTTATCTATTTTCTGTGAGGTGTCACAACAGTCCCAAAGACTTATCTGCTTTTTCCTACTGTGTATTCCCGTTATTGATCAGATTTGTTTTGGCATAAATGTATACATGTATTTATCTGCCTTCTAATTTGTCTAACTAAAATTCTATCTCTAGAGACCACTGATGTCATCTACCAAATATATTTAGTTAATGATCCATCTCACCTTAAGCGGAATGGACCATTCTGTCTGTTTAAAAGCCATTGGTAGTAGGATTACAGGAGCAGATTCTTAGTTCACATTTTCAAGACTTTCTGAGTGGAAACAAAATGGCTTTCTGACTAATCTTTGGAGAACATTGTCTATAAAATAAAATCCGGTTTCCTTTGAATGATATTTTGTGCCAACTGTTATCTCACTCATCACTCTCTACCCAACTGTAGTTCTCCATAAATACCAGGCACTTTCATGATTCACTACTCATGTTTATTCCCTCATTTAAAAAAAAAAATCAAAAACTAGATTTCAAAAATCAGGACAAAAGTTAGAAAAACAGTGCCCACATTTTCAAATTTGTTTTTACATTTAAAAAATTCCCATCTGTAGAAATACCAGGATGAAATTCCTAGCAGTGGACTGTATTTTCACAAAAACATTGTAGATACCTCAAGACCAGACCATTCCACCCACTTGTTCAACTGGCATAGCTATACTAATAGCTTGAGTTTTAGAACAGATTTCACTCTTCAGGTTGAACTCTGTGACATTACAACCTATTTATTTTGTCATGTCTCTATATTTACCATCTTGTGTAGACAGACATCATTTGCTTACTTGAGTTCATCCCAAGTGAAGTAAGAGGTCTAGTTCAGGAACTGTGTTTTATTCATCTGTGTCCCTAAAATCACACAGTATTCAATCTACCACAGGACTCCAGTAACATAGTTGAACCACACTGTGTATACCATTTATTATTTTCTCTTTAGTAGGTGTTGAAATAAGGTATATATATATATATATATATGGCATATAAGGAGTTCAAGGAATTCCTTCATTAGAAATGAGACAATCAAGGGTCAGAGAACTTTAAATTACTTTAGATTATGCAAAGAATTAGTGTCAGAATCTGTATTCAGTCTCAGACCTATCAGGCTCTGAAGTCTAAATAGTACATCATGGGGCCTCCCTGATGGTGCAGGAGGTTAAGACACAACCTATGAAGCTGTCTGCAGCCACTGCAGCATAAATTTGATCCCCAGGCTGTCCAGGGAGCAACCCACATAGCGCAGCAGACCTCTCCTGCCTCGCCCGTTGCTCCCCTCAGCAGTGTATTTCAGTCGCTCTGCCTGTTCTGTTCCCCACTCTCTCTGGTGACTCCTCTCACCTCCCCCATACCTCTGGCCTGTACCCCAGCTCTTGTATAGATAAATAAATAAATCTTTAAAAAATAAATAGTACATCATGTAGGAGATCACTGAACCTTTACCAGATGGAGCACTTAGTTAATCACTATTTCCTATGTTGTCTAAGTACTTACAAGGGTTAGTGCTTCTCTCGACCTAATTTTATTGGTGGGCTTTCCGCTTTGAATTTTAGAATTATATTTCATTGGTACAATTTACTCTATTGTCACCCTCTATCCTGGATTAGGAAGCCTAAGGATTTCTTTTTTCTTCTATTATTTTTAGCTCATCCACTTATTCTAATATGTGATCAACTATCACTGACTTTCTATATATTTTCTTTTTTTACTCTCTAAGTTAAAATTGCTTCCAATGTTTCTATTTATTAAAGTAAACTTGTCAATCATGTGGGGTACTAGAGGTATTAATAATAAAATAAAAGATGGTATAGTCACTATCACCTTAAATACCAAAGGCGTCACACATAATACAGATAGTGTATTAACATAATGGAGTTAATATATATGGCTAGGGTATAAATTACTTTTCCCAGGTTGTAATTAATATTCAAAACAAAGTACCTATGGCCAAGTATAGGCCCAGAGTAATTAGTTGTATTTATTACGATGCCAAAAGTTATATGCAAATATGCTTCTCATTTTAGATATTGATAAACTGTATTAAATCATATTATTCTACATGCATAAATATTAGGAAATTACACCATTATATTTATGTGTCCATTGATTTGTCTTTTGACCTACACAATATTTTTCATCTAATTATACTAATTCTAGCAATAGGTTGAAATGTCCAGTGGATACCTATTTTTCAGGAATGCATTATGGTGTTTTATATGAATAACATTTTTGAGTCATAAATTTGTGAGTTTATAGTTCTCAAAATTCATTATTTCACAGAGTTTTGTATCCCTGCTTATATTCTGAGTCTCTGTCTCTTTATTTGTAAAGTGAACATAAGAGACTCTAAGAGTACCTATAGTCTCATTGTGTGATGAGTCAGTGGGTCACCATCATGCCTTGGGGGATTATCTTGTTTCCAACCCTGTGTTGAGGACTTTACATGTTGCAGAGTTGACCATAGGTCCGTGAGACCTTCCTGTAGCCTTCGTTTTAGGAGGCCAAGAGCATGGATCCTCAAGTCTCCTAGAGATGTGATGAAGATCAAATGAACTTAATTAAGCAAACATATGTAAATCACTGTCTGCCTAAACGTTAGCAAATTTTATGATTAAAACATATAGTATATTCAAACTTAGATTCTCTAAAGAAAAGCTAGTACACTTCTATTTTAAAGAAGGGATTAATTTTAAAGAGATAAATAAATATTCGTGATAATTTTCTGGGTCTCACCTTTCTGCATGTCTTATGAACAAAGGAACTGCCTGTCTTCATTGTGCACTGCCTTTCAAGGGTTTTCTGTAGTTACTAGCCTTGAAGATAGGCAATATCTTTCTAGAGAAAAAAGTGGTTTTTATTTATTATTACAAGAAAAGGTAGCACTTCCCTTCAGAACAGAGCTCAGGTAAATTCTTAAGCATTATAAAAAATTTCAGATTTCTTTTTACTTGGGGCTACTCCCTTGTAATGCAAAACACTACTTTAGAGGTTAGTGAAATTGCATCAGTGCTACTATTCTGTTACCACTATCAGTATGAACAACAAACTCTATTTAGTCTCTGTCTCAGGAGTCACACTTTCTGCCAACATCCATGAAAGAAAAAACAGTTAACATGTTAATTTTCAGGTAGATAAAAGATAAGATTTTTCACAGTTATTGGCAGTTTTAATAAAATAATAAATAGAAATATGGGATTCTAGAAGAAGAAGGATGAGTATCTTGGAGTAAATTATCAGGATTTAGGGAAATCTATCAAAATATATAGTAAATATGTCAACCAAATTGCCTTCTCAACTCCTTTGCAATAAATTGTTCTTCACTTTTGTCTAGGAATGCAGTGTAACTGGCAGTAAATAATTAAATAATTAAATAATTAAACAATGTATGGACAGTGATTCTGTCCCCAGTCTCAGTCAAGCCAATGTAATTCTGGAAAAAATGCAGTAGAAACAAAGATAATTTAGAAAGAAGAGGTAGACACAGTTGGGCAGCAATTTTCTTTGGATTTCACATGTGTGCATAAACCATACAAACAAGACTGTTCATATTCAGCACTATCTTTTCTAAGATGGGTGAGAGAAAATTGCCTTGGAAAATTGAGATAGGATGTCCCTCTGAAGAAAAGGACAGATTTCATCAATGTCCAGTATAATTAAGTTAATACCCTCTTTGGGAAATTAGGCAAGCTCATACCCCATGTAAGGTATCTGGTTCCCTGGAGTTCCTTCCCCTGACACAACTCAGTGCATGCGCGGATTTCATGTGCCCCACTTTGTGTTCCCCTATAGGACATGAATTCTCAGAAAACCAGTGCAAAAGAAGATAGTCTTGCTGCTGTTATTTCTGTCACAGATAGTGCTTTGTCTCTGACACAGGAGTCTTCTGTCTTCTTCCAGCTCCCATGAAACTATGGAAGAGTAACTAGTCAGCTTATAATTAAGAAAAAAATACCTCACACCTTTCACCATTCTTCATGTTAAATATAGTGTCTGAAAACTGTGAGCTGGAACTTGTATTTCATAACACAGTATAGCAGGTATGGTATGGTGATTCTCACTAGATCATTTAAATATAGATTATCTGAGTTCTAATTACTAATTTTGGGATGAGGATTTAAGTTATGTTCCCTATTTTTGCCGTAGGTTTTGTGTTAGACAGGTATCTAAGATGGCTGCCAAGATTTCTGACCCTGATGTACACTTCTGTTCTCCTGTACTGGCGAGCAGAAGAGACTGTGGCTGTAAGGGGATTTTATTTACATAATTAACTATCTATTCAGTTGATTTAAGTTAAAGGATAAATAATGTTGGGTGAACCTGATCTAATCAGGTGAGCCATTTTAAAGATGATCTCCTTGTCAGAAGAAGCTATCAGATTGATTCTGAGCAGTAGCAGACATTTTCCTTTTGACTTGGTGGAGAAGCCAACAGCCATGTTGCAAACTGTCTATAGTGAGGGGAGCCTCTGGGAGGTCAGTGCCTCAACCCAACAACCACAAGGAATATAATTTTGTCAATACTGGAATTAGTTAAGGAGAGAGCCCTGAGCTCCAGGTGAGATTCCCCGGCATGGTGACCTTGTTTTTAGATGTGTGTGGAATTTCTGCCTGCCATCAGACTTCTGGTCCTCAAGCTGAGAGATAGTGAATTTGCCGCCTTTTAAGCTGTTAAATTTGTGATGCTTAGTTTAGTGTAGAAAAATATTCAATTTTCTTATACCATGACTATGGCATTAAAAAATACTATTTGCCTCGTAGCTTTTCTGGGAGAATTAGTGGAGTAATAGCTTGAAATGATTTCAAAAGTGCCTGTATATAGTAAGCACTAAGTAAGGATTGGGTCTTCTTATTATACATGATTGCTGTAAACTTGCTAGAATTTGCTATAATTAGAATCCTAATAATTCTTTTTTTTGGTAGATTTATTTATTTGTGCATGCAAGAGCTAGGATGTAGGCCAGAGGTTAGAGGAGTCACCAGAGTGGGGAGCAAAACAGGCAGATGGACTGAAATACACTGCTGAGGGGAGCAGCGGGGAGACAGGAGAGGTCTGCTGCACCATGTGGGTTAGTTCCCTGGCCAGGGATTGAACTTGTGCTGCAGTGGTTGGTGATAGCTTCATAGCGCTGCATCTTAACCCCTTGTGCCATCAGGGAGGCCCCTAATAATTCTTACTGGGGTCATCAGCTTATAGCAGCTTTCATACTTATATAAGAAAATAATCAGAACTTCTCTAAACCATTTATAATACATTGTATAGAAGTTTGGCTACAAGTAAAATGTTAAGTGGCAAAACTATTTTTGCTTCTTACAAGCTTCCTGGAACTCTCCAAAGCAAGCACATGCTTAACGAACCCTATGCAAACTGTGAAGTAGGCAAAGCTGCTCCTTTAGTTCCCAGACTTCCACATTCCCCTCACCACCTTTGAAAGATTTTTTAATATACATATATGTATAAATATATATTCCCACGCAATTGCATAATTTTAAATGCATGCATAAATGTGACAAAAATATACTTTCTCGGTCGTCTAATTTAGCTCTCTTAGTCTTCAGTTTGGTCTTTCTCTACACATCGTTTTGCTACCTACCCTCAGTGACTTAACCCTCCTCAACATTATACATTCATCAGAAACCATGAAATACGTAATATGCTTCATGACACCCGCATACACGCACAGAGACACGGACACACACACATACACACACACACGTATACACAGGTTGCCTTGTCATGGTTTTACATATGCCTTAAACTATGCATCTGAAACAGTCTATTAAAATAAAAATAATATATATGTATATATGAATATGTGTCTATTCAGATAGATACACACATGTGTAGATGCGTTGTATGTGTTTTGCTTTTCTCTATAAGAAATTCCTCATGAAAATACTTTCATGCCATCTTCATCTATACCTTTATACTCTATTTTTATTTTTTTTGTTGTTATTATTTTTAAAGATTTATTTATTTATGCATACAAGAGCTGGGTGTAGCCAGAGGGTGTGTGTGTGTGTGTGTGTGTTTGTGCGCGTGTGTGCGCGTGCGTGGGGAATGAGAAGATTCACCAGAGACAGAGTGGGGACCAGAAAAGGCAGACTGACTGAAATACACTGCTGAGGGGAGCAGCAGGTGAGACAGGAGAGGTCTGCCGTGCCATGTGGGTAGCTTCCTGGCTGGGGATCGCACTGGTGCTGCAGTGGCTGCTGATAGCTTCGTAGTGTTGAGACTTAACCCCTTGTGGCACCAGGGACACCCCTAGGTGGTAGTACTTTGTTACAATAACCCTAGCAAATTAACATAGCAAGTTATGACCTATAGACCAAAGCAGAAGCACTGCCTACATTTGTGAATGAAATTTTATTGAAACACAGTCTTAGAAATTTTTTATATATTGTCTGTAAGTACTTCACATCAGAGTGTTAAGAGGCTGTCAACTCTCACAACGCTGTGGCCCTTTTATTATTTATTATCAGTCCTTTCAGAAAAAAAAAATGTGCTATGACAGAAAGGTCTCTTTCCACCATCCTTCATGACCCTGACTTCTCAACCTCTCAGGTCATTGACTTTCAGACAAAAATCTTATCCCTGCGTCAGCTTAAATACACTAGTCTCTCCCCATTTCCTTTTCAATACATATAAAAAAACACTTCATGGATCCTGTTACTGACTATAAAACCATTACTTTATCTCTCGCGTGTATGGCCAGTTGTACAGACACTGTCAAATATTAGAGCATACATAGGGTCTGCCATGCAGTATTCTAAATACTTCATGTGTGTTAGGGAGCTTACTCTTCAGAAAACCTTTGTGAGTTAGATACTGTAATACTGACTCATTTCACATGAAAAAGTTGAGGTCATAATTAATGCCACATTGTGTGGTGAAGCCCACCTCCAAAACCAGGCAGCACACCCTTGATGCTCTACTCCCATGATGCTCTACTCCCATGATGCTCTACTCTGAATTGCTTTGCCATATTTACTTATATTTTTCCTTCTATGCTACACGTAATTCAGGGTTTGCAAGTAAAGTAGTTGCACTGCTTGTTTCTTATCCACCAGGGAATTATTTATCTTTATTTATCCCCTTCCCTCCTATGATTTGTATATAATTGGACTACACCTCTGCCATCCTTTGATATTCTTCCATAATCTGACCTCCTTATCTCTTCCTTGATTATATCCTTACTCATTTGTCATTGCATTTCTTTATTATTCTTCCCTAGTCAAGATCTCAGCCTGATTAAGCCCAACTCATAAGACACCCTGTGCCTTCTTTATCAGCTCTATAATACCAACATCCTCACCCTTGCTCCCAGAAAGAGAGATTGTTATTTTCCTCTTTACTAAGGAAATAATATATTTGAAGGAAACCTCATCAGATTTCCAACATCAAATTTACTGGCTTACTTGCCTCTATACCAGTTTTCTCTGCCTGTGTGTGAACTTACACCTGGGATCACTAAATCCCAACCTTCTAATTTGTATGGAACCCGACACTTACTTTACTCAGACTTTGAACCTGCAATTATCTTTCCTTTGAGTTATCATTTTCTCTTATGTATCATTTCCATAACCATTCAAAGATGTGATAACAGCTATATACCCAGCTTAAAACAAAAACAACTTCCTTAAACTTGCATCCTTTAGCTATCAATCAAAATTTTATGATCTCCTTTAGAATGAAACCCCTCCATTTTTCTTTCAGCTTGCTTGAAGGTCTAGAAAATGAACTGAATATGAAACATATATGGGTACATATTTTCAAGTGTCAAAGCAAATTTTATAGTGGACAAAGTTAAACAGATAAGGAAAACTTGATTATTCAATGCTGTTGCCATTGAAGAGGGATGCCAGAACACAGTCATGGCTGAAATCTACTGCAAAAGACCACAGAGCTATTTAGGAACGGAGGGTGAGAGAGAGATCTCAAGATATCTGCATTTGCTAATTGACTGTGTACAAGGAAAAACCAAGTAGTCTCTGTCTTTATTGTAGAAGGTACCCTTAGAAAGTTAGGTGCCTTGTCCTACCCCATAGAAGTCAGGCGTCTGCATTTTTACAGAGACCGAGGCATAGGAGCATTGTCCTTCTGGATGCTTACATTTCAAAGTGATGGACCCTAGGTCCTTGAAAAAGAAATTTCTGGCCAAACTGCAGTCAAGATGAGCGGAATGTTGAAGCCTCATTGGTCACAGGGTTTCAACAACACCAAGTTCAGGAAGGAAATACAGACTATGAAGCCCATGATTAGCTGGTATTTGGAGAAGTCCAGTCAGTGTTTTCTTATCATCTAGTTGAAGAGGTGCAGATTTCAGGTACTGACTAGTGATGAAGTCGTAGTTTGCAGATCATGGTAATCAAAAAAGATGGAACTGCACAGGAGTTTGATGGGGAGAAGCGAGGTATTCCAGTAGTCTGTGTGACATTTACTTCAGCTACTTGGCTGAGGGCTAGGCTCAGCATGTACAAGATAAGACTGTAAAAACCAGCAGAAGTCACCTGCTATGACATTTAGAGCTGAACAATAAAAACAGAGATGGCACAGAGCTGAAGCTGTTAGATTTCCAAAGTAAGAGATTTAAACCAGAACCATAGGGCCCCAGGTGAAGTACAGGAAGGTCATACTATGGGACAAAGAAACATACCATGTAATGACATTCACAACCAAAAAAGGTCTTCCTTAACAAAGAATAAAATCAGTCCTGCCAGGACCAATGCATAAACTGTGCTAGCAGTTAAAAGTAAAATTTTGCAAGGAGGTGATTTTGATTTATAAGAAATATAAATTTGATCATTCAGGTGGCCAAAATATATTTTTCATACATATTTGGCCTTCATAGTTTTTACTTACAGTGCCCAAAAACCCTTGGGCTTTCCTTAGTGTTTATTGTGATATGTGTTTTTTTTTTTTTTTAAATGGGAATGTAGTAGATTTTGGAATTGGGACTGATTGCTAGAAAACCAACAAGGTATTTAGAAAGTTGGAACTCCCATTTCTATCCCCAAAAATCCCAGGGCGGGGATAAGGTCTAAAAGTTGAGTTCAGTTGTCAATAACTAATGAGTTAATTAATTATGTCTCTATAAAACAAAAAAAAAATGAGGAACTTTGAAGAGCTTTTGGGCATGTGAACATACAGAGATTTGGAAAGAATGCTACATTTAGAGAAAGCATGGATAGTCCACTGCCTCCCCCATCCCTTGCCTTGTTTCTCTTTATTTGACTATTGATGCATCTATTTTAGCACTCTTTGCAATAAACTGGTGGTCTATCAAGATAATAAATGGGTTTCCTGGATTCTTTAAACCATTCAATCAACTTAATTGAACCTGTGAAGGGTGGTTGTTGGAATCTGATTTTATAGCCAGTAAATTAGAAACCTAGATAAGAACCTGGGTTTGCAAATGGTGTCTGGAGTGAATAGAGGTTCTTGAGAGATTGAGAACTTCACCTGTAGAATCTGATGTTATCTCTGGGCATATTTTATCAGAATTGGGTTGAATTATTGGGCACCCTGCTGGTGTCTGAGAATTGCTTGTTGGGGTGGGGAAACCTTCACAAACACTCACATTGGAATTGGGCCCAAGAATCCTACTCAGTAACCAACACTTCTGTCTTTTCCTTTGCTTCATCTCTCCTCTGCTTCATATCTATGGATTGATGGGGGAGCTCTCTGTACTTGTTAAATAAAGAGAAAAGCAATCTCTGTCTCATACAAATGCATCTGCTTGGTAAACAAATATGTGGGAATGTGCTACTGCTGTTTTCCATCCTAACTTAGGTTGACTCAGAAAATGAGAGTAGAATAAAAATACTCCCCATTGAGCACAACTTCAAATACTGTAAAAGATTGTCTACTTAGTGAGGAGAGATGGCCTTGTGTGTGACTCCATACTGCTCTGTTAGCAATCATAAAGGATGGTGAATTCCTTGGAAATTTGAAATAATATCACTGGAAGTTTGGTGACCAAAGGCTCTAGAAAATAGATCAGATATATCCTGGAGATGTTAGTGAACATGTTTCCTCAACAGACTTGGTGCTGAGTCAAGTGTCCTTGGACCCATAGAACACGGTCGTCAGTGATGAAGACTCTATATGGGCCCAAATTGTTCTGTTCTGTCTTGGAATTGATCTGACTATAGCCTAGTTCTGGACCATCAAATACCGAAAGCAGAAATCAAACTTAGTAGCTATGGACCCAGTAGATACATGCCAGGGTAGGAGTCTGTAACCTTTTTCTATAATAGCCAGACTGTAACAGTCTTAGACCTTGTGGGACATAATCTCCCTTGCAGCTATTGAACTCCAGCTGCCACTGTAGACCCAAGGCAGTGCTCATCAGTAAGTAAACAAATGGATGTAGTTTTAATCCAATAAAACTTTAGTTACAAAAAAGAGAGACAAAACTTGACAGAAGAGCTGTAGTTTGTCCCTTTTAAGGGAATCTTTCAGCAACTTGGTGAGGGGATGGGTAGACTGTACCTTGCCACCATGGACCGGGCAGTAATTTTTTTCTTAAAAAAGCAGACAACTGACTCCGATGAGAATTTTCCTCTTTTTCATGCAGCACTTAGCTCACCCCACCGTTTGTGTGTTAATGCCACCATTATGGCACCACCCTGGCTTTTCACTCAAAGTCACTTCTGACAAGCATTTTGAGGGAAGGCTGTGAGATATTGGCCACATGGTCACAGGATTCACTGCTAATACCATGTTCCCCATCAGCCAGAAGTGGCTGCCTTGATGGAATTGGGAAAGCAATTGCAGCTTTAAATGACCACAAATCCCCAGGCCTAAAAATACATCATTTCTGCACCAGCCTCTGACTGGCCAGCTGTGGATCTGCAGATCATTGCTGGGCTTGCTTGGGCTTAACTGGGTTCCAAGATGGGATTTTTCCACTCACGAGGGCAGAGGCTGAAGGAACCAGAGTGACTCACTGCATGCTCTTCTCATTCTCATGACAGAAATGTAAGAAATTGAGAGAGAACGTGAAAGATCTTTCAAAACCTCTGTTCTACTTAGAATTGACACAGTCCCTTCTGCCCTACTCTATCCATTAAAGATGAAAGCCAGACAGGTGGGAAAGAATAGTGAACCTGGGCAAGGAGGTAGAGATTGAAAAAAACATTGAATATTTGATGCATGAATTTTGACCTTCCAAGGAGGACTGAAAACGCAGTTACAGTGGCACTTGAGGCCTATCACCATGCGTGTGGGTCCTGGAACATGTGTACTAGGACTAATACACAGTTCTGTCTCTGCAGTGCAAGAATAAATGAATCAGAAAACAAATCTCTAAAGTAAGGAGTAAGGACCCGCCTCCCATCAACCAAAAAAAAAAGCTTGACAATTTTACTTATATTCTTTTTTTTTTTTTTTTTTAAAGATTGGTTTATTCAGGCATACAAGACCAGGGGTGCAGTTCAGAGGCACAGGACGGTGAGAGGATCCACCAGAGACAGAGTAGGGAGCAGTGGGGGAGACAGGAGAGGTCTGCCACACCATGTGGGATTCTCACCAGCCGGCCGGGATCGAACCGGCACTGCAGAGGCTGCGGACAGCTTCACAGCACTGTGCTCAACCGCCTGCGCCACCAGAGGAGGCCCTTACTTGTATTCTTTAAGCAATAGGATCAATTTAGTGAAGAGAGAGAGACAGAGAGAGAGAGAGAGACCTGAAAGACACAGGGAAAATTAGTAATTTCATAAACAAATATTTGAAATATGTTATAATAGTTGAAATAGTTCAGCTAAACAGATTTACATGTATATACAAGTAGGATAACATGAAAACTTTTTTGTATTATACATTTTTGTGTTTATAAATGTTATGTGTCTCTAAATTTCCAGCTCTTGGGAAAGCATTTATACTTAGCTTTTCCTAGAAAATGATTCATTTCAACGTGATTTCCATGTCATAGCACTAGAATTTTTAAAAAAGCTTCTGATTTTAGTAGCCTTATACCTATTTTTTCTCTCCTACACTCCTATGTGACAATGTTTAGAGGGCCTGCATTACTGCTTCCTCAACAAAATCAAATTTAAATGTTAACCTCCTCATCCCTCACATCTTCAGTCTTCTGGGGAATCACTTTGCAACCTCATGTCTCACTTATCTGAGTCGTACCACAATTCTAATAGCTGGCTAAAGTAATAAAGTCACATTTGACACTGGATTTCTTTCAATCTCAATAGATAATATATCTCCAATACCTTATTTCAGCTTCAACTATCCTATAGTAATACTTTCTCAACTAGCTATAGCCATAGCTATAATGAAATTCAGAAATAAGGCTTTTCCCCCCTATTCATACAAATCGTCCTGTTGGCTTATGTAACTGCAATAGCTATGTATTACGTCATTTGGAAGGTATCTTACTGCCTTTCAAGACCTATCATATCTATGCAATGTATGTCACTTAGCTTCTTCATTTATTTTAAACCCATATTTAGCCCCTAAAAAGAGCTATCAACAGGCCTCCCCGGTGGCGCAGCGGTTGAGCGTAGCTCTGCGAAGCTGTCTGCAGCCTCTGCAGCACCAGTTCGATTCCCCATCAGCCAGGGAGAACCCCACACGGCACAGCAGACCTCTCCTGCCTTGCCCACTGCTCCCCCCCAGCAGTGTCTTTTGTCCGTCTGCCTGTTCTGCTCCCTGCTCTGGCGAATCCTCTCACCCTCCTGCGCTTCTGACCTGTACCCTGGTTCTTGTATAAAATAAATAAAATCTTTAAAAGAAAAGCTATCAACAGACTTTTCAAATATTATATCTGTACAATTAGGTTTGTTTCTAATATTTCTCATATAAAACTTCTATCTTCTCATTTTCTCTCAGCCACAAATGTTCTGTTCATTGTTGTTTTTTTTTCACCCTTTCCTTTACACCTGCTCTTCCATCCTAGTCACCTTTCAATGACACTATACTATCTTTATTAAAACTTGTCAGATTGTTCAAATTCACATTAACCTTCTTGAAAACTATTCCAGTCATTTGGATAGGGAGGATTCCCTTTAAAGAAGTATTAATCATCACTAAGAGAAATGAAGTGGCAAAAGAAAGAACCAAGTATTATTCTAGATAGAATGACTCAGGAAGCAGCTGGGGTTCTTCTATTTGTGAGAGGAAGAGGAGATGTTGGCATTATTAGGAGGGCAGACTAGCTGGGCTTGAGATCCCTCATGAGATACCACAATCACCCCATCAGCCTTCTCTAGTAATTTGGAATATTGGGTGATGAGAGTGGGGCTAGGGGTTTGGCGTTCGGGGAAAGGAAACTGAAATTAACTACCACTGACAACAGTTGCCTTTGTCAGTGTAAAGAACAAAGTAATTGGGTAATGCTGGAAGAAATAGGCAAAGAAGCTTTTAGTTTATTGTTTCACCTCCTTCTGGAAAAATCTTTGGTTGAGTTAGTTGATAAAGAAGAAATGTGATATGAAGAGTCCCCAGCCTAGTATCACAAAAATGGTATAGGAATGTAGATTTGGCACCTCAGAGAAATCTGCAGTATAAAATAACCTGCATACCTCATCAATCTTTTGAACATCACAAAAAAAATCATGCTGAATTATATAGTAACATATTACCTTATAAGTTTGAAATTTTATTCCTGCTTAGAAATTCAGCAGATGGTGCCATATATAGTATTTTGATTAAATCTCTATATAAAAATTTAAATTTAAATATAATTTTATTTTATATGTTCCATGTTAAACTGTTGATTGGCAAACAACACATAATACATATTTCATGCTATTTTGAAAGTATTCATTAAACTTGATGACCCCCCTCGTGGCACAGGGGTTAAAGTCTCAGCACTATCAAGCTATCGCTAGCCACTGTGACATGAGTTTGGTCCCCAGCTAGGGAGCTGACCCACGTGGTGTAGCCGACTTTTCCTTCCTCACCCGCTGCTCTCCTTAGCAGTGTATTTCAGCAGATAACCCTGTTCTCCCCACAATGTCCCTGGTGAATCCTCTCACACCCACTCCTACACCTCTGGCCTATACACCAGTTCTTGTATACCTAAATAAAATAACTAAATAAGAAAACTTGGTGATCCTCTGAACTAACATTACATGTTGTGTAGATTTATGTGTACCTTGATTATATTGGTTCCATCAGTTTGAGTGGTCTATGGAGTTGTTCTGTATTTAGAACTGAAATCGGGTATTTTAAATTGCTCCAAAATGATGTGTATTATCAATTACCCAATACTTCAGAATTCCAGACGTCAATCTAAACCACTCTCAGCAAATTTTAGCATTTTACATTACAGTCTATTCAGCATTTTTCAGCCTATCAGTAGTATATGCCCATAGGGAATATATATTTGAGATGCAATATTAAATCATTTCAGGCAATAAAATTATATTAATGTTTTAATGAGAGCACTAAATGGCTTCATTTAGAATTCCTGCTGTCACAAGGTCATTTAATCACTTTCCAACAAACTGACATAATATCATTTTATTCTGTCTCTTATGTGCAGTCCAAAATAAACACTTCTAAGTTTTGGATTTATCATCAAATCTAAGGGAGCAAATAAAAATAAGAATTGCATAAGTTTGTGTAATATTCAGTGAACTCTAGAGAAACAGAAAAGCAGAAGCAAAGATTTATAAAAAGAGATTTATTATAGGGAGTTCACGCCTGTTATTATAGACACTGATAAGTTTCAAAATCTGTAATAAGAAGGCTGAGACACAAGAAGAGCTGATGTTTCAGTTCAACTCAAAGGCCAGAAAAGATCAATGTCTCAGCTCATGAAGTCAGAGAGAAGAAAACACCCTTTGAATTAAGGTGAAGTCAGTCTTTTGGTTCTGTCCAGACCTTCAAGTGATTACTAAAGTATCACCCATATTAGGAAGGGCAATCTTTAGACAGTCTATAATTCATTAATGTGATGCAAAAACACTCTCACAGACTCACCCAGAAATAAAATTAGCCATATATCTGGGTACATTGAGGCTGGTCAAGTTGACACATTTTATGGGTTGAATGTTTGTGTCTTCTAAAAATGCTGAAGCTCTAACTCCAATGTGATCATACTTAGATATGGCACCTTTGGGAGGTAATTAGGGCTATGTGAGATCAGGAAGTCAGTGTCTCCACGATGGGATTAACACGTTTATAAGAAGAGACAACAAACTTGACTCTCTTTTTTATCCATGAGAGGATACAGTAAGAAGGCAGCTGTCTGTAAGTCAGGAAGACAGAGCTCACTAGGGACAGAATCAGCCACACTTTATTCTTGAACTTCCCAACTTCAAGAACTGCAGGAAATAAATTTCTGTTGTCAAGTCATCCAGTCTATAGTATTTGTTATAACAGCCAAAAAGAATAACATATACATTAACTATCAGAAATGTAATTATATGTAAATAAAGACAGGAAGAAAATGCAGAAAATAGAAATGCTAGTGGGTTCAACATAAAAAGGGTTTGTTGACAACCTAAGCTCTGAAAATAGAGGATTCCTCACAGATTTGTAAAGGGAGAATTCAGAAGCCAGATTTTCTTTCCTGACTCAACAGCTAAATCCCACGCGGAAGATTAAACATTATAGATTCCATTGGTTATATGCAATAAAATGCTAAAAGCTGGGGTGTCATGGTCAGCATGAAGACAGGATCAACACATACAAAGTGGAAGCCCCACTGTTTCCCCAGCTTGTTCCCAGGATTTCTGCAAGTAGATGTATGCCCTAACTGTATTAACTGGTTAATTTATTTCCTGAAAATATTTTTGCCAATAGAAAATCGGGGTCCCTCCATTAAAAAAGCAAATCCTACTGGGCTCTCAGTGTTAAGAGACAATTAACATTTTATTATCTCCTTGTTAATCATGTAGACAACTATGCAATGTTTAATGTTTGTTCATATGCTGTTTCTATTCTCCTTGGCACATGGCAGGGGTGTATTTTCCTGATGCTTGACTTGAAGCATTGTCCTGGGATTGCTTTGGTCAATAGAATTTTTTCATTTCTGAACAGAAACACCAAGAGTTTCTGTCTGCTATTGTCACTGGATAAGATCTATTACTGCTGCTCATTCAGCCTGGGTCACAGAGTGAACTTCATGCTGACACAGAGCAGATCGCCAGGAAAATGCCCATGAACTATAACAAGGCACAGAAATCAAACTTGACATTATTGCTAATTGTAGAGACTCTTTCTTTTTTTTTCAATTTGAGTATTAAGTATTTACCATTACTGACATAGCAGTGAAAATTCCCAAGACATTAGAGGAAATACTCTAGTGACAAACATACAAAACAAGTCAAAAGGAAAGAAATAATTTAGAAGAAAAACCCATATAGTTTGGGTTTGTTCTTAAGTCAGAGAAACCACTGCATCTAAAATAAAATTGACAAGTAATAAAATTTTTAAAAATTCAGACAATACAGATGAGCTTTTTTTAAAAGTGAGACTAAAAGAAGAGGAATGTGGAAAGTGTTAATTACCTTGTTATCAGGTTCCTGAGTTTTTTCAGGAAGCACCTGGAGAAGTTGGAGCAACTAGTTGAGAATATCAGCTAAGTAGAAGGAAGGTCGGGAGTCCTGTCACAAGAAACGAGTGATCCAGCTTAAGAAACGAATGTTCCAAGTGGTGGCAATGAAAATTCTCAGCAGGAAAGGTGAGAAGAGTGACATAGGAGGGAATCAAAGGTATATCTCTAAGGGGAAATTAAAAGGGAAGGAAGAAATGAAAGAAGGGTAGAAACTAAAAGAGGAAAAGAAAAACGTTGAAAGACTTGCCTTTGAAAATAATGTGGGGAGATTTCTCATAACTGTTAGTGTTTAGACATTAATTCATGCTAAGTACATAAAATTAGCAAGTTAAGGAAATGAGGTAATTACAATCTTTATTGAAGGTCTTAAAAATCAATAAATGCAATGTTATCATAGCATACTCTGTGTCTTAGGCTTGAATATTGACTCAGGCGACATAATAAGAAATTGGATATTAGTGTTATCAAAAATGGGGTTTAATTTTATGAGGGAAATTAGAAAAATGGAAATAAATGCATGCATATAGGCAATAGAGGATTTAAGGTGTTGGAAACCTCATTTCATATGAGCATCAATATAAAATGTTTAAACACATAAGGAAAAGCAAGATGGTACTAAATTTAGACATATGGACACAAATAGCAAAGAAAGTTAATGATTATAAGTGATTGTGAGGCAAATGAATTTAGAATGAGAAGAAATTAGATTTACTGATGCTTAATATTTTAAGCCAAGAAGTAATTTTTTGAATCTTCATATTCTAAATAATCATGCATCTGATAAAAAGCACTATATAATAACTAAAATAACTAAATGCTTAGCATAATGGTAGTATTTGTCTGAATACATTAATATAAAATATTTATTACTGTGAAAAAATATGAATAAGGTAGTATAATTGTGTTATAGCATCAAGAAACAGGATATTTTACTTTGAAAACTTTCTTTGAATGTTATTATAGTTAGTCTAACAATGGATGTAAACTTGAAAAAGAATTGAAGAAAAATACATGTAGAATTGTTGAGCAAAAGTGACAAAAATGTATTTATATATTACCCATAATTTATTAATTCATAGACAAATGATATGAAACTGTGGGATCCAACTGTTGATCCTATTTACCAGCATTTGAGGGATGAAGTTCACACTTTATTTTCTGTGGTTCTTAATGTCAATGAGTTATATTTACAAGGATGTTTATGACAAATCATTAAAAGCATTTGAAGAATCAAAAAGATAACCATAAACAAAAAGTTTAAGCCTTGGGAAATTGTGGAAAATGTCTCACCCACACAAAAACTTCAAAGCCTTCACCCTTCCTTTGATTTTCTGGTACTCTGTGACAACTTGAGGTTGGATGTAACCCTGAAGAGAACAAGTTTAACTATGAATGAAATAGAATTATATTTCTATAGCTTCTAAAAGAAATTAAATTGGAATAGAATAATAAAATAAATTAGTTTCACTCAGTTTTTTCCTTGTAGAATCATATTTGATAGACATTATTCAATTTCAATGATAACTACTAATGCAAGTTTATAAATAATAGATGCACTCAGATTTTGTATAAATGAGACCAAAATTGGGTGCAAAGAAATATTCTAGAAATAAACCCTGATAAGGTATGTGCTGTCCAAATTTGCCTCCATGGTCACACTTATAATAGCAAATTTGGTTTAGCAATTGAGTATTAGTGATTAAATTGTAAAATGTATATCAATATTTTCTATAAAGAATTGTCTCTAAAGACTTATTACTTGCTAGCCTGGTTTCATAATTATGTATACTAAATGTGACAACACTATAATTAGCATACTTCGTAGCTTAGGTAATATTTCCCTTAGTCAGCCTGAATGTTGACATATACTGTAAATGTTATTGTTATAGTCGTAGTGTATCTTTATAATTGCAATTTATGCAAAGTATATATATTTTTTAAAGGAAAGGATACAGTTACCCAATATGCAATAAAAATTGAATAATATAAAAATAAAATTTATTATAAAAATTGAATAACATAAATCAGAACCTAACAAGGATATATATTTATTTCAGCCTAATACATTCTTGTTACAGTTTCTTGTAGACCTTTGCATTCTTTCATGATATGCAAGTATGAGATCTAATATCTCTAATATCTGTAATTACATAGATTTCCACTTATTTATTTCAATGGTAGTAAGAAATACATAAACTTTAGATTTGTTTCTGATATGCTTTAATAAAAATTTGGTATAATACTACCTTGAAATAATTAAGCAAACCAATGTAGGAAGTATTTTTGAGATGACTGCTCAAATTTGTGTGCTACAGTGTGTGTGTATATATACACACACACACTTTATAGTGTGTGTGTGTGTGTGTGTGTGTATATATATATATATATCCTATATAGTCTCCTGCCTTTAACTGTGAATGGGGCCTGCATATGATGAGATAGACACTCATAATTAGATTCCGTTGTATGACAAGATGGTAGCATTCCTATGTTGACATCATTATGTATGAGACTACATGATACTACATGATAGAGGTCTCCCTGTTGGTGCAGGGGTTAAAATTTCATTGCTGTAAAGCTATCACCAGCCACTGCAGCATGAGTTTGATCACCAGCCAGGGACCTAACCCACAAGGTGCTGCAGACCTTTCCTGCCTTGCCCACTGTGCCCATTTGCAGTGTATTTCAGTAGATCTGCCTGTTCTGTTCCCCACTCTGCCTCTGGTGAATCCTCTCACCCCCTGCACCTCTGGCCTACACCGTAGTTCTTATATGCATACAGAAAAAAAAATCTTTAAAAATACTACATAATAATCATTACTATCAATAATTTGAAGATTGTCAATGAAAAGAGGCAAGCTGTCATATGTTGTGAGTGGTTTGATGAAGGTACACACATGGCAAATAACTGATTATAGTGCTTAGGAAGGGAGAACAACACTCAGCCAAATGCTAGGGGAAAAAAAATGGTGACTACCATCATGCAAATCTGGAAACTGGGTTTTACCACCACATGAGTTTGTTAGAATGACCCTAGCCTCAGATAAAAGCTCAACACAGCTAATTTGTATTTGGATTCCCAAACCATGGACAGTGAGATAATAAATTGTGTTTTTATAAACAACTCAGTCTGTAAGAATGTTTATGTGAAATTGGTTAACTATGAAATGTATCATATAAACGATGAAAAAAAATATAAGTTTCCTGAGAAGAGAGGAAAATAAGTCCATTGCTCAAGTAGAAATATTTGTTTTGAGTACAGAATGTACTTAAAATTATTAAATAAGTAAAGAAAGACAGAGTGGCTTGACTGTCTGAGATTTGGAATGGAGAACGTCAACATAAAGTCAGAGAAAACTTCTTTGAATCATTTCAAAGACATACTTGTAGTGACCACAAGAGACTGAACCATCTCTCTAAAAGGCACATAGGAGCAGTGGCAAGAATCCTAGAAAACATTCTGTATATTTTAAGCAGAGATTTTTGGCAACCTGATGACTTTACAGCATGAGAAGAGAAACATCCCTATGTGCCAATATAATGGACACTATATTGCTCCATCCGGATTCTCTTTCAGCATGGAAAGATTATTCTCCCAGCTGCTGAGAGTAAATTTAGATGACCTGTAGAGGTTTTCAGCTATCTTTGTCAGTTTCCTTTTCCTCAAGAAAATATTTTTTCCAGTGGCCCATCCATTTCTGCATCCACTGACAGTCATATTGGAAGTATAAAGATGAGCCCTCTTCTACCAGCAAAATACATTCCTAAGGACCATCTAGTGTAAAATATCCTTATATGGTCAGCTGAAATGTACTGAATTTGTATCCTAGTCCATTATTTCCCTCAACCCAATCATGACCTCCTTCCTTCTGCATAGATGTTGATCTGATCAACACAGAATTGCACTGTCATTTTTATCACAGAGTATGCTTCCTAGGGAAATTGAGAGGTTTAATCGGTAGTCTCTAAAACAAACACTAAGGTGGGATGTTGTAATTGGAACATTATTTGTAGTCAATAATAGGAGCCTTATAACTGGAAGATCTGCCAAGGGTGGTGCTTATCCCTGGCATGTGATAACAGTGTGCTAAAATTTTCACCAGTGGTGATACATAATGATATGTCATTGGAGGAAAATGCATTACAATTTTACCATTGCATTTTGAGAAATACTAAAACATAAACTGTGTGAAGTGCTGACTCTACTAAGACTATTTATACTAAGGACATATAAATAGATAAGTATATAGTTATGAAATGTTCTACTAGACAAGGACAAAAGAACACAGTAAAATTATACACTGAAATGTCCTCAAACACTTGGGCAAGGAAATGGCCCATACCAAGGGAAGTAGAAATATGAGATATTTCACTGAAAAATTTGGAGCGATGGGTCAAATGCTTCAGACAATAGAGCATTCCAGAATGACTAAACTCTGGAAGAATAGAACACCCATTAGATGAATTTGTCCTAAAGGGTTCCAGGATATATTCTAGTGACCAAGATACTAAGGAATGAACTGATAATAGTGTCCTCAGTATCACTAAAAATTTTAGTGATAAATATCCAATTGGGTTCTCTGCTTGAGTAGTATAGTCTATAAATTTGATTATCTAAATATCTCTATACAAAAACTAAATATTTGTCTTTTGTGATAAATTTTTATAACTATTTTAATATTAATTTGATAGTCATTTTCACACACACATATACACCAATTATATATTTTTGGGGGTACATTTTCACATCTCATATGTGCACATGCTTCACTCACTGTCGAAAAAATACTTCTCTTTCTTCCCCAGCCCTCTCCTGTCTCCCCTGTATTCCCTCTGGTAACCAGTGCATTTTTCACAGAGGGTAAGAATTATTTTTGCTGTGCTTTGCCTGTATGAAATCTTTAGTTATTTATATTCCATAAATAAGTGGTATCTGTCTTTCATTTTCTGACTTCATTTAACATAAATAATTACCTGAAGATCTGTCCCTTTTGTTCCCAGAGTCACTGAGTCACTGTTTCATCTCTTTTGATAGCTGAGAAGTATTCCATTGAGTATATAATCCCCAATATCTTTATCCAGTCACCTGTCAGTGGGTTCTTAGGTTAGTTCCATGACTCGGCTACTATGGATATTGCTCTTATGACATAGGATTACATAAATCTTTTCATATTAGAGTTTTCTGTAAAGAGCCATACCAGTAAAAGTAAAAATCTTTTGCCTTTTTTCCCCAAAATCTCAACTGTATGTGGACCCATGATCCTTTATCTAGAGGAAAATGCAGTTCCCTAGAAAGAAAGGCTCTGCAGTTTCATGATAAGGGTCTATAGGAACGATTTCCACAGTCCCTCACCAGTGGCATATAGGGTCATTGCCTTCGACAGAAGGACATTAGGAAAGGAAAATACCCAAATATTAAGGGACTGTCATACTGGATTAATTCTATTGATAATATGGAAACGAAGCATTCTCAAAGGGAGCTACATGGAAGTTGGATGATAGAGTCTTTGTCTAGTTCACTCACCCCTGGTTTACTGGGTCTAGGCATCACCTGTTTTGCTTTTTGCTCCCCCCTGCCCCAAGTCTGAAGGACATACTTTGGATAACATAACCTCCATGTTGACTTCTCAGGCTGCAGGGTAACACCTAGTCTCTATATTAGGGAAGGTCAAAGTGGGAGTCTCTGAAATGTCCTGCCTCATTTCCAGTTAAGACAGTAAATCCAAATACTATTTTACTCCCAAGGAAGCAGAAGATAATAGTGCCACCATGAAAGATCTGAAAAGGATGCAGAGCATATAGCCCTTAACATAGCCTGATTGAATTTATCAGGCATGCTTCTTCAGAAATCAGTTAGATTAAAGAGAATGACAACAGACTACCAGGGTCAAATAAGCAATATGCTTTTATCAGTTGCTCTGCTAGATATATGATATCTTCCCTAAAGAATATTATCCCAAACATGGTTGCCTGGAGTGTGACCAGTTAACTATGTCATGCAATCTTTTCCATCCTTATCAGGAAGGATAGTCAGAAACAGTTCAAATTTATGTAAGATGGAAAACTTTACAGATACTGCATTCTAGTTATATGACCTCTCCCACACTCTGTCTTCTTTACTTTTTAAACAATTTTTTTCTGCATAAAAGAACTGGGGTATAGGCCAGAGGTGCAAGGAGCAAGGATTCACTAGAGACAGAGGGGGGGTCAGAACAGGCAGATTTACTGAAATACATTGCTAAGAGGAGCAGCAGGTGAGACAGGAGAAGTCTGCTGGCCCATATGTGGGTTAGCTCCCTGGCAGAGCATTGAACTCAGACCATAATGGTGATAGCGCTGATACTTAACCCTAGACCAGCAGGGAGGCTGAGCTCCAATGTTCTATCTTAAAGATACCTGCTATGTCTGGACATTTCAGTGGATATTAAAATGATCCCTTATGTTGATGTTATCCCTTATTTGTCATGCAAATAAGATGGGATGAGACAGAAATGGCAAGTGCATTGGAGACCTTTATAGAACCAATTTGCTACAAAATCCTTTGAAGTTTCAGGATTGCTAAATCAGTAAAATGTTTAGAAATCCAGTGATGGAGGCCAATGTAAAGTCAAACATTATTTCTCAAATGTTCTTCATATAAAAGGCAGCACAATGCCCTGTGGAACCCACTGGGAATAAAAGACAATATGCTCTACATTTTAAATTATCATTCCAATCCATATATAAGGTGTAATAAGAGTGCCAGGTCGACAAATGTATAGATTTCTTAGAAAATTGTTAGTAATGGTAGGATGTCTTGGAGGGTAAGCCTACATTCTCGCTACTATTTTATTTCTGTCTCTGTCAGTCTCCCTCTTTTTTGTCTCTTGTTCTGTCCTGCATTGTTCTTTTCTCTCCTTTCTCTGGCTCTTAAAAGAGAGAGGGAAGAGTTGCATAACCCCAACTCTGCAAACTCCGCAGGTAGCAGTTCATTTAACATTGACCTTGTTTAAAGTTGGTGGAAATAGAAGGCATGGACTAGCAATTCACCCTGTTTCTTATCATGGTTGTTGTTTTAACTTCACAAGTAATTTTTTTAGATGAATTATGCTCAAAATGTGGGCATATCACCTGGAAAGTTGTTGGATATGCAAGTTCCCTGGTGCTACACCACACACAGCAACTCTGAGGATGGGACCCCACAATTTTGTAGCAAGCCCTGCAGATGATTCTGATGCAATGCTAAGATCTGAGACTACAGATATGGATAACAGATACTCTCATTACTTATTATGGTTATTATTATAATGTTATGTTTACACTGGTTTTCCTCATCAAAACAGAAAGAACTGTTAATGATTAAATGATTAAATTCTCACTTATCAATAAAATTTTACAAATATAAGGAGATTTTTAATCTAGAGGTTTACTATTAATGTCCAACATGAAATTTTATTTTCCTGAACACAATTCATATAGGGATTATTGTATTTTAATATAATTGGTAATGTTACTTGCATTTCCTCAACTATATCCCAAATAAGTGTGTAGTACTTGTTTTTCTAGTGTTTTATAATTAGCTAATTCCAGCAACGAGTTTTTTTTTTTAATGGTTCATAAAAATAAATGTAATTATAGTCAGGTAAAGCAGCACTTTCAATTACTATTAATATTCCTTTGACTTACAATGAAAACAGTAATAGTATTTAGGAGAAAGCAATTTAGGTTTTTAGTTTAGGAGTTTAAGTATCTTTGAAACAGAAATAGCTTGTAGAGAAATCGAAGTTGGAAGTAATGAAAATATCTTTTAGTTCCACAACTCTGGTCCTCGGTTACTACTGTATATAACCAGCAACAAAAATGGATAAAAAAGAGAGACTTTATTAAATCCACTGGGGAAAAATGCATACTGTGTCACATCAAGATAAGTTACTATTACTACCTAGTAATTGGCAGCCAATAGCATTATCCCACTGTTATTTTAAAGACATTTTCCTCAGCCCTAAAATTAATTTTTTGAAAAAAACTTTAACATTATATACAATGCTCTCATTGAGTTATTATACAATTTTAGGTTCTTTTTATTTCTTTAGGTGTCTTAGAACAAATCATACTTCTTTTTTTTCCCTTTTCACAATATGCGAGGAACTCAATTTCTTTGTTTTATTCCAACCATATTTTTACTCTTATCTATTATTGATTTCTATTTTAGAATATCTTTATAGATTCATTTTTCTTTTCACCCAATTGAGGGGTAAATTTCTTTTCTGTGAACCTATCTTTGATTTTATTGTTCATCCTTTTGCTATTGGTAAAGAAACATTGTTTTCAGAAAAAGAGGTATATTCTGAAAGGAAAGTTTGCCTGCATTCTCTCCAAAAATATTGAAGGAATGAAATATAAGCATTCTCATCTGTGAGAAGGTGGCAGGATTCAAAGTTCCTAACAAGTCCTTCCAGAAGTCAACTGATTTAAGCAGGCAGCATGGAAAGGGAACTCCTCCCTAGAAAGAGAGCCGTCATTAAGTGGTAATTTCAAGTGCACAGGAACGTAAGATGTGTGACATGCCGAGATTCACTTCTGATGAATCTATAGAAAACTTCAGCTTGTCTTTGTTATCCTAAATTAGCCTTCTTGGATTTGTGCATATATTTAAAATGAAGGATGAAAAAATAAAAATGGGCCTCCTGGTGGTGCAGCGGTTGAACACTGGGCTGCGAAGCTGCCCGCAGCCTCTGCAGTGCCGGTTTGATCCCCGGCCTCCAGGTGAGGGTCCCACGTGGTGCGCAGACCTCTCCTGCCGCCCGCTGCTCCCCTAGGCAGTGTATTTCATCAGTCAGCCTGTTCTGCTCCCTGCTCTGTCTCTGGTGAATTCTCTCACCCTCCCGTGCTTCTGACTGTACCTAGTGCTTGTATAAATAAATAAAATAAAAATGTTGACATAATGATAACTTCACAAGTGTTGTTAAAAGGCAGGCAGTTTACCTGGATCATATTCCTCTTCATTTAGCCTCAAAAACAAAATATTATTCCTTACACTGTTTTTCTTTCATAATAATAAGAAAACACTATTGACCCTCTGTTATGATCATCTGAAATATTACACATATAGGAAATATTTCACACATATAAAATATTAGGCATATCAGAGAGAAGGTAGACATCTTTGTAAGAAAATAAAATATTCTAAGAGTCAAGAATGGAGACAATCTGTGTAGCAATTTTACCCACATATGAGAAGTTTTTTGAAACCAGAAGATAATCTGGTAGACCTGAATTTTATACTGGTTTGAGGCTTGATCCATTTGAAAGCAGCTTGTGGCAGTATAGTGACTGCCAGATGGTAAAACCAAGACTCAGGTTTTTAAAATTGACTAATAAATTGACATTGCTTAGATAATTAAAAAAAAATCAGCCCTTTTTATGAGAAATGGCAGAAATAACTCTTGGAATATGCTGCTGATGTTATAGCTGCTTTTTTCCTGCTGTGTTGAAATATAATTTACATATAACATGTGTAAGATTAAGGTGTACAGGTGTACGATGTATTGATTTGATATACTTACATATAACTATGTGATCAAATGCTATTGTCCCAATGATAATGATAATCATGGTATCCTTTCTAAAGAGTTTATAAAGACAATCTGATTGAATAGTGTTCACATCATATTTATGATTTGGATAAATACATAGACATTTATCCAAAAAGTTAGAATGGGGAAGGGCTTTGCAGGTTGCAACTTTGGCAAACAGGTCAGCAGTTGCAGACTGCAGGCAACTTTTCTGATTTCTGTGACCCACTCAGTTCTCTCATCTGGTTAATGAAGACTCCTGCTTCTCAATTGCACCTATGGAGAATAGAGGAGAGCATGCTTTTCTGAGGTTACAGTTGGTCTACTGGGTTCATTTCTTCTAAGCATCTGTTCGTGATCTAACTATTCACTGTTATGATGTATGAGTTGGTATATGAAGGTTATCTTGTTGTGAATGGTCTTCTGACTGCATCAACTCTCCTGAAACTATGTGGGGGCTATTACCTTCAGTTTTTTAAAGAATTCTGGGGTGGCATCAGCACTTTTTCTCTGACTTGTGTCTGCATCGGGGATTCCAGGTACTAGTCATCTTGAATTAGTCTCCTACATGATTTCACTGCTAGAGCAAATTTATCATCTTATTCTAAATCTGTATCATTTTAAGTGATGTAAGTGTACTTACTTGAATATTCAGAAAATTACTTATTTTCTGTCACTTGGGTTTGTGGTAACACAGGGTACTCAGAAGCCATTAAAAAGCTAGGAATTCTAAAATGGCAAAATACCATTAGTGACTGTAGTTGTGAAAAATAAACATATTCCAAGTACATTTCGGGGAATTGACATTGATATTCAATGAAATACTGAAACTCATCTATAATACAGAACAAAACCTCATAAACTGTTGCCTGGAAATTGCTGTGAAGTGGTTCAAATGCATATATATAAATACATATGGCAATATTATGTGTGTCTATATGTGTGTGTGTGAGTGTATGTAGCAAAAGTAATCATATTTTGTGATCCAAATAAAAACATATAGTGTAGTTTATTAATCCAGTATTCTTACTTTGACTCTGATCTGGTTCATCCTATTTCATCTAAATTAAAAGAAATGCATTGTTGCCTAATAGTTACTGAAATCAGATCAGATATTTATTAATTGAGTATAGTTTTATCATTATAATACTAAATGTGTAATATTAATCATTTCTGAAAACATGTATTCTCTACTTGTACCTATTCTTTTCAATGTTTATTTCATGATTATATACAAGTCCTCTTTTATATAAAAAATCCAAATATGTAATATGAAGCAGACACATAATTCCATTATCTTTCTTATATAATTAAGAGGTTTTCAAATGCAAACCATTGTTTGATTTTTAAGTATAGTTGAAGTTTAAAAATTCACTATTATCAGAGCTGAAAATGAAAGAGTATTTGAAAATTCGTTTAAGGAAAAAAGTAAATTGGCATTTCATTAATATATAAAATTCAGGTGTTAGCCAAATTCAGAGTTTTAAACATAGCAAACTTGTTATCCAAGTTGATATTTATTCAACAGATAAATGAAAAAAAAAATGGTAAATACATACATGTGTATACTTGTAAGTTTAAGTTTATTGCCCACAAATAATAAAATGGAAACATCATTTCCATGAAGTGGATTAGTCTATTTGTAGGATAAATAACCCATAGTTATTTATTATGCCTAGAGCAGTAGATAGAATTTCAATAAAATAAAGGCATCTTAACAATGATGAACTGTGTTTGCAGCACAAATGAATTTTTTTGTTTATTCAAGAGCAGGCACCATTGTAACACAAGGACTAATAATGCATCAAAGATTATCCTTCCAGAAGGACTTTTATGTCAAGCACTGGCCAATGCCAGTAGCACTACTGATGGCAACATTCTTGAAAAGAATAGCCTTAAGATGAGAATTTCTGGAACAGATAAATCATAACTACTTTCCTATAATACTTTGTGATTTTATTGTGCAATGTGTTCTTGATAAATGTTGGAAAAGAGAATATTTAACAATGATTGTTTTTGTGTTCCATTAATATTGTGAGCAAATTATCCAACATAAATTAATGTTAAAAATGCAACCATTTTAATACTACATTGTTGCTTTAGCTGTAGTATCTATTTTAGTAAATTTCTTGCTTTGTAATTCTATATGGTATGTAGGAACTGAAGCAACTCATTTAAAAATTTATACATATTTTGTATTTTTTTTACTTAGAAAAAGAAATGAAATAAATTTTAAACAAATTTAACACAAATAATTTTTTATAGTTGCAGAGAAAATTTCTTGGGCTGTCATGGTTTTGAATACAGTCCTACCTAATAGCAGCTCTTCTATACCCTATAGGAAGTTTTGTTATACTGTAATAACAGGGCCAAAAGTACTGACTGTATTATGTCTTCTTTGTGACTGATGATATTAAAACTGGATTAAAGACAAATTAGGTTGCCAAATAACATGCTATTTGTAATCTTATTGAAAGAGGAGCACAAAACTCCTGAATCACAAGTGAGTGCCATTTGTTCTAGCAATTGTAAATTGAAAAGACTGAAGATAACTATGGACAGAATGATAGAGTCATTATATGTTGGCCAAGATTTACATTAGCATGATAACGTTGAAAGCCTTCTCAGAAATCTCCTACCTAAGCATAACACATTTATAACAAAGTGTTCATAGACCCAGGAATAGAAAGCCCTGGAGAAGCTCAGTGTCAAGTTCCAGCTAGAACTAATGTATTATAGAATGAGATCTTAGTCCAGCATTTAAAAGTCTCCAGTGTAGAAAATACCTTATTAATCACTTTTATTCCTTAACAGTTTTATCACTGTCAATACCAAGTTCATACTAAAATTAAATGGAAAGCCAGAATCATCAACAAAATACAGAATGCATCCAATTCACAAATGAAGAGGAGTTGATTTCAATATTGACTGATGGACTAAACCTTGAGAAACCTTGAAAAAGAGATAGGAAAATTACCTGCCAAATGGTGGTTCTAATACTTAATGATATCAAATATCAACCAGGGTATCCTTGAAATGCATAGCTTCAGGATTTAACTCCAGAGATTCTGTTTAGTAATCATATCTGCTAATTCTAATGCAGGTATCCAATTGTTCATATTCTGAGCAGTGTTTAGTGATAGGTCATAAAACTCTGGGTAGATCAAATCTTGTCTCTACAGGGATCCATACAGAGTACCTACCTGTCCATTTATCACTTTTCTGGTAACCATTGCTTCTTAGATTGCTAAAAGCCAGTTTTTCTTCTGTATAAAACTTCCCAATAATCGACATGGACAGTAAAATTTATTTTTAAAAAGTATGATATTTACAAGGGGGGGATTTGGGCATGGTAGAACATAGAAAAAGATGAAGAAGAAAAAAATAGAGCCCCAATCCATAATAGGAAGAAAAATAGTTTCAGAAAAAGTTTTTTTTTTAAAGATTTATTTATTTATACAAGCACTGGGAGCAGGCAGCAGAACGGGCAGAAGGACCAAAGTACACTGAGGAAGGGAGCAGTGGGCGGCAGGAGAGGTCTGCACGCCCTGTGGGACCCTCCTCTGGTGGCCAGGGAGCAACCTGGGGATCGAACCAGCGCTGCAGAGGCTCCAGGCAGCTTCGCAACCCAGCGCTCAACCGCTGCGCCACTGGGGAGGCCCAGTTTCAGGAAATGTTAAAAGCACTAATAAGGAAGGACTCCCTCATAGCAGGACTGATAGAAACAAAACAAAAACAGCTTACCATTGCAATGGGTAGCAGCATTATTCAGAAGTAAGAGGGAGAGGAAGGAGATAGAGCAGAAATGCTTTCTTCCTTTTCCATAGGTACCCATTAACCTACATATATTTATATTTTTATCAATTTAAAAAACTGGGTATGAAAGTACATAAAAATACTACAAAATCCTCTTACGCCCAGAACAAAGAATGTTTTAAACCTCCTATGCATTATTTGTTGTCCATTGATTTTAAAATTATCAATAATACTTAATTACAAATGAGTTGAAATGGGGGTCTCCCTGGTGGTACAGGGGTTAAAGTCTCCATGGTATGAAGCTATCGCCAGCCACTGCGGCGTGAGCTCCATCTCTAGCTAAGGAGCCGACCCACATGGCCAGCAGACCTCTCCTGTCTTACCTGCTGCTCCCCTCAGCCGTGTATTTCAGTCAGTCTCTGTGTTCTGTTCCCTACTCCGTCTGGTGAATCCTCTCACCCCCTGCACCTCTGGCCTGCACCCTAGTCCTTGTATGCATAATTAAATACATCTTAAAAAAAATGAATTGAAATGATTAAATATTATATATCACTTTGTATTTTACAAATTATTTTATATGCTATAAACACATTGTTTAAAAAAGTCCAACACAAATATGTTGTTCATAGTGGTGCACACACAGAAAACATAGACAAGAGTAAATGAAAGCCCATGCTTTAAGACGTGCCTTATTAACCAAACTAATTATTGAATAAGACAGTTTAGGTGTCACAGTGTCATGAAACAGAAAATTTAAAATACTTAACAAGCAGAGAACACTGCCCAGTCAGAATAAATGCCCATCATCACTTAAATTCAAATATTAATTGGCTACATGTTACAACAACTATTTAATAAATTTTTTTTCTAGGAAAAAAAACCAAATAATTAAGTTTGCATATGTGATGTGGAGAATATTAAGAAGGTTTTAAAAGTAAAGAATCGTATCAAACTTCGGGTATAGGAGATACATGAACAAAATCATAAAATTATTGAGGGGCAACATAAAGTTTGGAAACAGATTTTTTTGTAATTTTCTGTCATAGACAATGTGAGGCAATAAATGTTAAAACGACAAAATAAAATATCTCATTGGATTCTCACATTAACACAGGACCAAAAATGGCTTATGAATTAAGTTTTATATTTTATGGAAAGGAAGTAAAGGAGAGAGAGAAACAAAGTGGGAGTTACATGTCCTGCTTCTCCATACTCCACCACTGACCTGATCAAAAGAAAAAAAGGTGATTTAGTGGATATCAGCGATTGTTTGAAAGAAGGACTTTGTTCTATAGACACGCAGTTTGCAACTTCTTTCTTTTATGCCTGCCAAGTTGCTCACATCTGTTGCCTACTTTTCTTCCAGGACATAAACTTGATGGATAAAGCTTTGCCTTAGGGAAACCTGCAAATTGTGATGCAGTTGACTTTAATTTAAGAGAATTTGCTAGCATGTTCAGTAGTTTCTAAAGCCGTTTTGTCTCATCAACTTTATCCATTATTATGAAATGTATTTTCATCAATGTTTGTTCCTCACATTTCTTTATTGAATTCAACCTAGAAAAGAGGTTACTTCTTGATCTCTGAAAATACCAACAAATGTTATCTCTATTAATGAACTAAAAAATTACCCAAGGTCATATCTCCTATAATTCATAGAACTAGACTAGAACCTAAGCCTTCTACTTCTGCAGAAGAGCAGGCATTGTGAAGACTGAAGCTGACATTAGCTGAATCTGAAGCCGAAGAAAACTAAGGATTAGTGTTTCCACCAGAAACTAGGAGACCGACAAGGAATTGGTTCTCTCTCATAGTTTTTGGGATGTACCACTCCTGTCAATGTTTGATTTTGGAATTCTTGACTCCATAAATGTGAGAGAAAAATTTCAGGTGTTTTAAGCCATCCAATTTGTGATAATTTGTCACAGCAGTCTCAGGAAACTAATATTCATACCATGGCTCTATGTAACATTTACTTTTCAAGATGTTATTTATCTTATAATATTGCTATAAAAATAAAAGCTTCTGATTGCTCTTATATAGTAAATATCTAAATATTAAATTTGAGTACTTTAAAAATAATAGATATGAAAGGGATTTTGTTAAGTGAAATAAATCAGAAGGAGGATAATTATCCAGGGTGTCACTTACATGTGGAATATGGAGAAACCAAACAAAGGCTCAAAGACAAACTTAAATAGTAACTCATGAAAGCTGACTACAGAACTGTAGCACCAAGGGGGAGGGACAAAGAGAGGGTGTGAACAGGAGGGAAGGGAACACAATGGACTATGAGATCGTGGTGGACTATGCTGATTTGATGCGGGGTGCACTAAGGTATCCCTACCTTAAGTAGGATTCCTTTCCTACATTTCCAAAATGCCAACAATTACATAAGACCGGATTAGCACAACAACAAAAAAAATAGAGTTTCCAAATTGATCGTTTAAAAATGTCTATTCCTGCTAGTATAATTATGGTAGAAGTGGTATATCTTCAGGTAGTTTGTAAAGATGAGGAATATGAAAGTGTCCTTTTGGAAATGAAAGTTAATATTTGATAGTTTAACATTCATTATTTTATCATGATCCTGCTGTTAATTATTTTCTCATGCCTGCATCTCAGAATGCCAGTTGAGATTCAATGCAAACTTGCCTCTCAGCAGGTATGAGTCCCACTGCTTCTCTTCATTAGTAGATAATTAGAAATCAACTATAAAATGTATATGTTTTTGATTAAGATCATAAGTATGTAGATAATGGAATTTAAATGTCTTTCATAACTTTCCTGTAAAACTGACCTATGAGATTTTAATAGAATAAAGATTATATGACTAGATACAAGATAATTATATTTACATAAAATCCTTTTGAATAATTTGAAACAAGATAAATATTTAAAATTCAAATATGTATTCAAAATATAATTTAGTGAATAATAAAATGTAATTTGTGAAAATCTTATTTCTAAGCAAATACTATATTTGCTATTTCTATATCATTTCTTGCCACAAAAATAATGACTGTAGGTAAGTAAAATATAAAATTTGTTAATTTTCTGATTTAGGAGCTGATCAACATAGTTGTGTTCCCCCAATAGGAAGTAGCACATAGGTATTTGGTTATTTTTTGCTTTTTTATTTTATTGTAATGATATGGAATGAGTTCAAATAAAACCTTCAGTCTGTGAAATTCTTTGAAGAATATACTATACAGTAAATAAGTTGTTTCTATTAGGAAAGCCAACAAGGAATTGGTTCACTCTCATAGTTTTTGGGATGTACCACTCTTGTCAATGTTTGATTTTGGAATTCTTGACTCCATAAATGTGAGAGAAACATTTCAGGTGTTTTAAGCCATCCAATTTGTGATAATTTGTCACAGCAGTCTCAGGAAACTAATATTCATACTATGGCTCTATGTAATATTTACTTTTCAAGATGTTATTTATTTATCTTATAAATAAATTTATTTAAATTTATTTATTTAAAAAAATTTATTTATCTTATTTATCTTATAAAATTCTTTGAAGAATATACTTTACAGTAAATAAGTTGTTTCTATTAGGAAAACCAATTTTTAACCATAGTATCTAAGCTTACAAATTCCTAACAGATTGAAATTTTGTCTGCAATGATATATAATAACAATGACATATGATAACAATCTCAGAATCTTCCTAGTTCTTTCATTCTTGTAAAGGAAAGTAGAAAAATTCAACATTGCCTGTTACACAATTAAATCATTTAGGATGGGATGTTATTTATGAAACCCTAGTCCTCATTCATTGTGTTTTAAGCTATGTCAAAATATTAGGACAAGTTAGTAAACATAGACATGCAAATAATAATAAAAAAGATTATCAGTGCTGTTTCTGATATTTCCTAAGTACAAATTTCTAAGAACTTTATTTCCATTGGAGTAGTTTTCTTCTTATAAGGAAAATATTTTAGCGGTAATGGGAAGGTAGTCACTCAAACCAAAATAATATGAAAATACTAATCTCAGAATTATAACTGCAATATGCATGTTGCTAATGATTTAGATTTGTATTGTTATAATAGTCCAATAAATATGATCATCAGGTAGGGCATTATTTAGAAAAAGATCAGTGTCCTATATGGTATACATCATATACATTCATCACTTTTATAATTCAATAAGTACTTGTATTAATTTGTATTGTTAGCTAAATATATAACTGATAATTCTGTTTTTCAAAAGTACCTGAAATTTCCTCAGTTAAAAAAGAAAATAAATTTGCCTAATTTGGAGTGATAATCATTTGATCTTACAAAAAAAAAGGGAATAGATGAAAGTATTCATATCATCAAATAAGTATGTTTACACAAATGTTACACTTAAGAGAAAGTTTTATTTATAGCATGCAGTATACATATCAATCACTCACAGTTTAAATTATCTTTTTTTACCCTGTGATAGCCACTATTTGAAGCACTGTTCCTGTATATATCATTTAATTCGTGTTCAAGCTCCATCAAGTTGATAGATCTTTTATAATCATTTTATAAATGAAGAACCTGATGTAGTGGAAGCTTTATTCATTTTCTCTAGGTAATAGAGCTAGAAAAATTTAGAGCTAAGGTTTGAATTCAAGAAGTATGACTAAAGAGCTTATTACTCCATTATACTTGTGCATACTTCTAGAGAGAATTACTAAATTAAGCAGATGTTTTCTAAAGTATTATAAGTCAATGTGAGAATGTAGCTGTGCAGGTAATTATCCAGTTACTGAAGAAAGTTTATATAATATGGCAAGTCTATATTAAATAATAGCATTACTATTTCAAATTACATACATACATATATATATTTCTCTCTAAGAGAGCTTTTAGCTGATCATCCAAGCATGAACAAATGGAACATTTGCATAAAATATACAAAATATTTCTCTGAACTTCTTAGGGAGCTTGCAAGAGAGTGAGGACTTCAGTGAGCAAAAGACGAAAAGTGAATAAAGGAAACTTGAACCTCCCTTTTCCTGTGAGGACTTTCCTGATTCACAGGATGCCCTTGGTAGCTGAGAAGATGAACACAATTTCCAGGGACACATAAGATGGAAAACGAAGCTTAAAGTTCATGATTCATCAAAAACAATGTGCCAGGATAAATAACTGCAACTAAAGATATACAAGCTAGGAAAATTAGAAATAGATAAGTTCACATAGATTGAAACTAAATCCAAATTATATCACTTGCTTACTAGATGAAAATGGTCTAATTTTAGCCAACTTTCTGATTTTTATCTTCAGCTTCTTGGCAGAATCAAGGATAAATATGCTTATTTCGTAGAGGAGATAGCATTATTAGAGTCTCAATATTACTTTCTTTCTCCATACTTAATTCTGAATTAATTAAAAAAATCAATAGGCTTTTATTGTTGAGGCTGCTCCCACTTTCTCAAGTGATAGACACTTTCAGTGATCTTGTGCATTCTAAGCCATGTGATTCACAACCCAGTTTGCTTGAATCTTAAATTTGCCACAAAGAGGGCGTTAGTAATTGTATTGGTATGGAATCGCAGCCTCACTCACTGCCAGCAATGTGGCCCTTTCTGCTACTTGGGTGATCAGATACTCAATTTCAAAATCCTCCACGACATTCTACTTTCTAGGACCACTTCCTGGACAAAAACAATTGAAAGTAGTTTATTTAAACAGGGGTTCCAAGAAACACTAAATATGTAAAGAATAGAGCAAGTACCAAGTTACTTAGTTGATGGAGTGACAACTGGACCTTAGTCTTATTGGGGAGGTTTAAGACATGGGGCCAAGCGTGATCTTCTGAACTATCTCCTCTGAGCAGCATGAAAGCTGGAATATGCATACAACAACCTCTGTTGCTATTCACGTGTGCTGCTGCCAGGGAATGCTCATGACCCCACTTCTGATTTGACTCACACAGGGCCTGGTGAGCCAGAGCTAGGGAAAACCTCAAATGAGTGGCTGGTGATGGAGCATCTATGTTAAAGTAGTGCCAGCAAGGGGGCACGGGTCCAGCACTGTTCAAGTCTGCCCACAGTCCCCAATGTCCATTGTCCCAGATTGTTTCTTTCACGTTAGACATGACACCTGGGTGTCCTCAAGTCCACGTGTCACTCACTGGTCACACACAGTCTCTTTCTCACACCAATGTTTTTTCAAGCAGAATCCGTTAATTTGTTTGGGAAAAGCACCACCACCTTAGATTCTTTCCCACGAAATAATTTGCTCAACAGATAGAATTTACTGGAAACCATCAATTCATCCAGAAATTATGTCAATGGATATGATGGACATAGGATTTTTGGCTTAAGTCAACTCAAGGTTTTATTACAAGACTCAAAGCCATCCTCTGCTCAATTCTTTTTCTTTCCAATTAGGTAAGGATAAAAATTAGTCTCCTTTTTTAATCCTGCATTTGTATTTCCTACCATGTCTGTTTCCATACTATAGTCTTTTTTTTTTTTTTTTTTTTCTCTTAGAGTCACCTTTTCTTGTAGCTTGTATAATTTCTCAAGTTGCTGGTAGTGCCAAAGTTTGCTTTCACTCTTTCTACTCAGATTTCTTATTTTAAAATATTTTAGTTGTCTTTTAATTTGAAGTAGACAAAAATATAACCAAGATCTTACCATGATCTTTATTATTACCAGTCTCTACCTTGTATAGTCTCATCCTTGCAGCCTGACATTGATCAATACAGCTGATAAAACATTTTTTTTTCTGACACTGCATATGTGAAGGTTAAGCAGATGCAACAGGTAATTAGACTTTGATAGTATACATATGGAATCTTTCGAGATAAAGAAGAGAGGAAATTATGTCATTGTCATAGGGCAGGTTTCCATTCAGATTTGTTGTTTAATTGCATTGTAAGAAAAGTGAAGTATTAATAGTGACTTTGAGGTTTACATTGGAGGATGGTAGTACCAATTACCCCAATAAGGGAGATTAGGAGAACAGTAGGAATTAAAGGTATGAAAAAATGTAGACAGCATTCTGGGGTCCTCAATTTTGGCATCTGAGTGGATATTTCAACTAGGCAGAGATTCAAGTTCATAGTTTAAAAGACAATTCAGGAGTAGTCATATCATTTTGGGAGTTGTAACCAATAGAGAACTCTTTAAAGGCAGTAAGTCAAGTCTAAATACTAGTCCTTCAAAATTGTGAATTCTAACCAAGAAAGGGAAAATAGAGGAAAAAGACTTATAATAAAGGGTCATTGGAATGGTAGGAGTATAAGGTATTGAGATATAGTCTTTGCTTTATTTTCTTAGAATAGCTGCACTAAACTGTATGAAGAAGAGAAAATCAATTTCACATTCAGCCAAATGGTGTTTTGTATTAGATTTAACATTTTCTATTAGACTTAACATTTTGATGTTTGTCATAAGATTCTTTTAAGTAAAAGTTCTGCCCTTCTATAAGAATAATTACTATCCATTCCCTTTGAACTGGGGCATTACTTAAAAATGAATTATGGAATAAATATGTAAAGTGAATTTGACCAAAGCTGAAAAGTTTTACTAAATTAAAAATATATATACTAAAACAACAGAGTTAATAGTAATTTTATGAGAAAATTTGTTTATAAAATTGCTGCTGGTAAAATGGCATTATTTATTTTTCACATTACACTCTAGTATACAACTTTCAGCACTTTATAAACTGCCCCTAATTTTACTACTCAGAAACTGTAAAGTTTTAGGTCAGTGTTAAATCATGAATGTTTATAAAATGTCAAGAAAATAACTCCAACTGTATAATAGAATATACAGTTTGCTAGAAGGATTATATATAAATATACACACATCTGTGGATGGCTTACATAACATACTGAGATTCATTTCTCTTTACATGCCCTATCTTCCTAGTACCATAAAATTCAGATTAACTGTCTGCCTTATATTTCTCTGACTTTCCAGCCTCTTCCAGTTGCTGATGATGTGCATTTTCCTGCTTTCCTAGTCCCTTCAGAATCCAGCTATCTATTGTACAGATATGGATAGTACTGATTCTCTGTTAATTCATTAGCTAGCTAATGTGTTACCTCTCCAAGGAAATGTAATGTCTAACTCTCTATATACATCTCCTATAAAAAGCCCACAGGGAAAAACACTAATGCTGGAAATTTGAAAAGATCCAACTGGGAGTTAATTTATTCAAGGGAGACTTTCTTAGAGTCCTTTAAATCACATTAATAGAGCAGCTGCCTGCTCTAATAATGCATAAATCAATCCTACATGCTACGTGTTGCGCAAGGAGTGGGAATATTTTCAGTTCAATTTCTTCTAAGAATGATAGCAAACAAAATACTTTTTGTCATTATTGGTGGTGGTGTTTTCTACTATCAAGGTTTTAATAAATAGAATTTGATTTGAAATTTAAATATGGTAGATTTCTAACTAGAGTTCCTCATTTTTATAATCATGACTAATAATCTATGCATAATGATCTATGTGGTAAATATAAAATGGGAAATAAAATCATCCCTAATTGATTTTTGATTAATAGGTAATCTATAACCATCTTCATGGTCATAATACATGACTGCATTAATTATTGTTTGTGAAGAATAGATAATTACAAGGAGGATGGATACATTAATATACATGTTTTATGGAATATATTCCCTAATTTCAGACTTGTCTCCACTCTCAAAATTTCAGTAATCATCTCTATACACATGATCTGTCATCTGAATTCACTTTTGTTTTTTTCTTATCAACTTGTGACTAGACAATTCACTTGTATTGCTTACCAGAAACATATACATAGCATGCATAAAACTAAAAAAATCATGCTTATGAATATTTTAAAGCAATATTCTTCGTTTTGCTTTTCTTAGCTTTGTTTATCTCAACTGTATTGTTTTTCTCTTTTTTTGTTTATATATAACATTTATTTTTAATTTTTAATTATTTTTATTGAAGTACTGAAAACAAAGTGCTCACCTGAAGAAAACAAGAATTTGTAAATTAGACTGCATTAAGGTTAAAAATGTCCATTCAACAAAAGACATCACTGAAGGAGTAAGACACAGAATATGACATTAAAACCAATTTTATTGTTGAGATTTTCAACTAATCAATTCTAAGTTATACAAAGAAATTCAACAACTGAAAAGACAAAAAAAAAATCCATATAGATGTGAATGAAAGACAAAAGCATTACCTTTATTATAAGGAAAAGGCAAATTAAAAAATAATGATGTACTGCTACACACTCAGCAGAACTGTAGAAATGAAAAAAAAAATTCAACACTAACTTTGATGAGGATGTGGAGCAGCTGGAATGCTCATACTGTGGTACTGTGGATGTAGTTGTTATTACACTGATAAGACCACATTGGAATACTCATTGACTTTCAAGACCATATAAACCAGAAATTCTACACCAACATGTGGACATATACTAGTAAAACATGTCTGCCATAAGACACGGTTTAGATCAAAAGATATAGTTTAGAATGACCATATCACAATTAGTCAGAATATTGCAAATTGCCTGAAATGCCCAATAGAAAGACAAAATAATTATTCCCACAATCCAATACTACACGATAATCAAATACCCTAAGCAAACAAAAAAACAAGGTCCCACTGTCCAATTGTATGTGCGTTCAATGAATGAAACCTACAGACTTCTATGTAAGTGAGATTTTCATAAGCTATTTTTACTGTCTTTTGTAAGATTGATGCCTCAAGATATGCAAATATAATAAGGTGAAATAATTTTTCTTCCGCCATGAATAAACTTCTTATAAACCTTCTGCCTAGATTGGGAAAGATCAAATAAAAAAATGAGAGTGAGCGAGAGAGAAATGAGAGAGACATAAAGAGAGAGAGATTGGAACAATTTTTGTCTCTTCCCAATCTCTCCATTTGCAAGTAAGTCCCTCCATGATGCCCGTTTCCCCAATATTTTTGCTTCAACAGTTCAGCAAGTTCTTCTAAAATGCCAGATGGACTGGTTTCCAAAGCTTACTAAGTTCTTTTTTTTTTTTTTTCAATAGAACTTGCAAAAGACATATTGCCCCACTTCTATGGTTTTTGGATACATTTCTTTGTGACAGCAGAGTTCTTACACTTATAAAGGAGTTTGTGCTATTGGAATGTGGCTCCTTCCTAAAAACTAAACTGTCTACATTAATGCAAATATTTAGATCAAAGAAACATTGCTAGTAATTTCAATGGTTGCAAAGCCATTTGTTAGTGGTTGAAAATACAAAACCATAAATATTTGCAAAAATGACTTGATGGGCTTTATGATATTTTGAAATGTAATTGTTTTTGTTATTGAAAACTTTAATAATTATTCACATAAAACATAAATAAAATATATATTGTGCTGATAACTATAAGTAAATCTGCTCTTTAAATTTGTATTTTTTTTAGCAATGGTACTGTTCTCTGTTCAGCTAAAATTGTGGTATTTTCTCTTATAAAATTATTATTCATTGCTCCTAAATGTTTTCATATGTTCTTTATTTATTTGAAAGATTCATTTTAAAAGTTAATATTCAAAGACATATTGCTGACTGTGAGGCAATATTTTGCATTCTGTCTTAACAAAAATAAATGCTGTGTTTTTGTTTTTTAATGTGTGATAATAAAAATAGCCTAAATCTTCTGTTATAAGAGGTGAATATATTGCAAACAAATCTTTAAATTAAATGGGTATTTTTTTCACCACTCTGTCTCTGCTCAGTGTTGTTTGTAAGGGAAATCTTTTACCAACTTTCAATCATAAAAAAAAAATTCTGGTATTAATTTATTACTATTTCTTTCCACTTTTCAAAGCATTTCCTGAAAGTAGCCTCGTTCTATATTTTTTTTCCCTAATTGGTGGATTAGCATGGGTGCCCCATCATTAAATCTTATCAGTGTTCCAAAAGAGTGTTTTACAAACCTCTCAAAAAGATACTGTCTTTTCTTTTAATTTTTATAACTCTGGTGATCCTAGTGTTTTATCAAAAACTAATCAGTAGATTATCATAAGTAACCCTTTAGTCATTATTCCCAAGGACTTTTATGAAAGAAATAAGAGAAGTAGGAGAAAGAAAGAATAAAATGTCTTAAATACGGTTTTGAAAGGATATGAAATATCGTATGAGTTGAAAAGAGTCCTGAAGTTTCAGATATTATCTGCATAGAATTGAACCATGATCATAGAAACATATACTACTAAATTATGAGCTGTAGTACATGACCATTGTTTTGGTGAAATTAATATAAAATTAAACTGATTTAAATAAAAATATTTTAAATTTAGAATTGCTTGTATAAGGTGTTGGTTATACCAAAATTAGTATTTATATTAATAATAATACTCAGTTTAGATGGAGCAGCAACATTTCTGTGGGAGGAGATGATGCATTGAATATTCTTTCATTTTTTAAAAATGACTCTCCAATGTACAGTAGTCATTTTCAGAGACATTTATTTATAGAGCTTCACGCCTACTTTTAAGATACACAATTAATGGTTATTATGTGGATTTTAGAAGACCCCAAGCATAATTAAGGTCTTCCCAAAAGAATAGGAACGGAAATCTGAAATATTTATTTTCAGCTTCAACCACCTGCATTACAAAGCAAACTTGGCTTCCCCTTTATCATTTTCTCAGAATCTTCCTCAATACGCAGTGTGATTTCTTCAACATTATGACTGCATCTATTCCTATGTATGAGTGCAAAAGGATGAAAAGAAAACAAACAGACCATTAGAACACATACAGCAACAACAAAAGCCTCAGCTCCTTCTACTTTCAGGTGCAATGAGTATGAGCTGTCATTTGAAATATCTTGCGGTGATTTGCTTAGGCTATCATGTCTGGTAACTACCAGAAAGTTTAATGTTTCAATTTCCTGTGGTTTAACACCACCTTAAAGTTGTCAGAAATCAAATTGTTCACCTGAGTCAATGAGTTAATGGCATTGAGAAGCTTTATTATGAGTTCAAATACTAGCTTTGTACTTACAGCTTATGTCTTTTAAATTTTTCCTGCGTTAAACACTCTTAAAGCAACAACGCTTGATATTTAATAGTCAATTTCTTTCTACCTTATTTCACTGATAAATATAGGTCAGACTACCTCTTGCTAGAGCTATTTATCCACTAAAAGCCTCATGAAATACCTGTATCTATTAGCAACTGATGATGGCAACCATGTGCTAGCGTTATTCTAGTTACAGTAATTAGGAAAATGTGATTTCATATGTCAGCTCTGCACACATTTATTCAAGATTCAAGTATCTCTGCTTCATAGTTCTGTACTGCAGAATTTCTTCTTTGTCCGAAACCCGATAGTAATAATGTATGAACATAAAATTTATAAAGTAAAAGTGTATTGGTAGACTGCAGCTCTCTATAGGAAAGAGATCAATAGTTTTGTTCAGTGACCAGAACAACATTCAGTTCTAATGAGTTAGCTAATATTAGTGATAAATATTAAAGTATTTTAAGTATTAAAAGATAAATTTGAATTTCATGATAATTGAATATTAAATCTTGCTATAATAATTTCACATGCCCCTGCTATAAGGCATCATGCAGCTTAAATACATTAACTCATTTAATAATCTGTACAGGGCCTCCCTGGGAGCGCAGCGGTTGAGCAACGGGTTGCGAGGCTGCCCGCAGCCTCTGAGTGCCGGTTCAATCCCTGGTCACTGGAGAGGGTCCCACATGGTGCACAGACCTCTCCTGCTGCCCGCTACTCCCCTCAGCAGTGTATTTTGTCAGTCTGCCTGTTCTGTTCTCCGCTCTGGCTCTGGTGAATGCTCTCACCTTCCCACACTTCTGACTGCACCCAGTGCTTATATAAATAAATAAATCTTTAAAAAAATAATAATCTGTACAGCTTTATTGTGTACTTTATCTTATTACCATTTTATAGATGAAGAAAATAAGACTTAAAGAAATTCAATAGTATTCTAGATGTCACATATGTAATAAATTGTGATTTCAGGATTCTGGTTTCACTGTATCACTTTTAGATCAAATTGAGTGTATTTTCAATACTTCTTAGACTACTTTATTAAATCTAATAACATTAACCTATTTTATCACCAAATGGATTTCTGTGGCACATTAATTTAAAAAGACAGATACTCCCTATGACTTTATTGTAAATGTTTTAAAATTATCATTTATATTGGAACAAAATGTATTGATATATTTATTTTTTATTCTTTATTATTTTTTAAATTTTATATATTTTTACATCATTTTTCATTTTTGCACAATGTATGCATCTTCATTGTTGTCATAGTCCCCACACAATTCCCACCCCCCTTGTTTTGATCCCACTATCTCCCCCCCACACACACTTAGTGTTTCTCTGGCCCATAGTTGCTATTGATTTTGATTTTAACTTTATTATAATTAGTCTTTTTCCTGGTCCCTTATTTAGGTTTTCTGAATTCCTGCTATGAGGGAGACCATCTGGTATTTTTCTTTTTCTTTCTGGCTTATTTCACTGAGCATGATCCCTTCCAGCTCCATCTATGTTGCTGCAAATTGCATGAGTTTATCTATTTTGATTGCTGAGTAATATTCAATTGTGTATGTGTACCACATCTTCTTGATCCAGTCATCTCTTTTTGGGCATTTGGGTTGTTTCCATAGCTTAGCTATTGTAAACAGTGCTGCTATAAACATAGGGGTGTAGGTGCCCTTTTGAATTAATGTTTCTATATCCTCTTGGTAAATACCTAGGAGTGGAATTGCTGGATCATATGGAATCTCCATCTTTAGCAAGTTGAGGAATCTCTACACGGCTTTCCATAGTGGTTGGACCAGTTTGCATTCCCACCAGCAGTGCAGGGGAGTTCAGATTTAAATAAAGTAACATTGTGGAGATAGTATGCCAAATATACACAAACATTAATTTAAGACAGTAAAGAAATCCATTCAAACTGCTTTGGTTTTGATACATCAGTGTACTTGAATGTCTATTTTAGTACTCTCCACACTTAGCAGATCTGTCACATATTACAGATACATTTTGTGAAGATTTTATGAAAATATCTTCCTCATAAATATGGTATAATGAAAGAAAAATAGATCACTAGTGATATGTCAGAATCTATACTAAGAAGCATTCTGGGATCCTGTGTTTCATATACATTGCACAGAACCCATCTATATAGCAATCATCTTGATACCTATATACTTATTTTGGTGCTGTGGTTTAATGTCTTATATTCTCCAAAATTCATATATTAAAACCTCAGTGCCACATGTTATGGTATTAGGAGGTGGAGACTTTGGAAAGTAATTAGTCACTAGGATGGAGTCCTCGTGAATGGAATTGGTAACCTTTTAAAAGGAATCCCCCAGAAGATCCCTCAGCCTTTCTCTTGGTTACAGTTACAAGGATAAAATGTCAGTAGGCATCCTGGAGAAGGACTCAACAGAAATTGAATATTTGACACCCTGATCTTGGACATCTGGGGCCCAGAGCAGTGAAAAATAAATTTAAGTTGTTTATAAGGCATTCGGTCTATGGCATTGTGTTATAGTATCCCTGGATGACTAAGACGATGACAATGTATATTGAGGTACACTACCTCCACCTAATCTCTTCCTCAGTTTTAGTACACAATAAAATGTGAGAGCTACCTTGTGTTTATAGTTAAGTCATGTGACTCCACTTGATTTGGACAAACTCAGGTATCTCTCTCCTGGGAAGCCTGAAATAACTTGGACATGGATGGGAGGCAGTTAATGAATAATCATTCTAACTCCAATACCTAAGAGAGTGTAGGAAAAAATTCATTTCTCAAATAGGTTTTTTTAAATGCATATAAGAACTGGGGTGTAGGCCAGAAGTGAGGGGTGAATTTGAGGGGATTCACCAGTAGGGAGAAAAACAGGCAGATCTACTGAAATCCACTGCTGAGGGGAGCAGCAGTTGAGACAGGAGAGGTCTGCTGTGCCATGTGGATCACCTCCTGGCCAGGGATCAAGCTCGTGCCCCAATGGCTGGTGATAGCTTGATAACACTGAGACAGTAACACCTGCGCCACCAGGGAGGCCTGAATTCTCAAATAGGTTTTAAGTCCTCTCTGAAAGGTGGTATAATGAAGTGACTGATAATCTTTGAGGATTTCCCTATTCTTTATTATTCCAACATTTTATTTTCTTCCCCCCAAATCATGTTTTTTTTTTTACATAAATCCCAAGTATCCTAACATGAAAAAAATCATTTTCATTTAAATTGTCCTCAAATTCTTATTGTTAATACTTAAGTACTTATTGTAGGCAAAATCAAATTAGAAACTAAGTTTAAATCCACAAATTGAGAAAAAGACATAAGACTAAATCAAGAAGCTTACAGTAGGAAAACATTTAACATATCTGTATTGTTATCAACTACTAAGCTTTATTTTGTGTCAGTTATTTATTTAACCTATATTTTGTGATAGAGCAATTTGTTTGTAGAACAGATGCATGGTGTTGAGGTACAGTCTGGAAATAAATGACTGTGAAATTGTTTTTTGAAGTGTGGATCTAGTGTGTTTTCCATTAAATTTTTCATTATTTCAACAGGCGTGGTAAAATAAATATTTTATGTTCCAGTATTTTGAATGTAGCTTAAGTTAAAAGCACAACTGTAAGTCTTATATTATAAATCTAATTTTCTAATGAAAAAATAGTCCCTTTGGCAATGCAATATAATGTACTCCTTACCCAAAGATAAAAACTATGTATATAATATTATCTCTGTAATGTTGCATTTTTTTAATTTGTTGCTTTGCATAGTAAAAGCTAAAGGTGAGTGAGGTTTGTTTATTTTTATGAAACAGGCCTCTAAGTGGGAATAATTAAAAACTAGCACCCAGTGTTAAACAGACCTCATCTTGAAGTTAGCACAGTATAATTCTGTTTCCTTATAATCTGCAGGATCATTTTCCTAGGGGATAGGGAAGCCTAGAGATATGAGGTGACTCCAAGCACTACCTGTCCATTTAAGGATTTTTTGAGAGAATGGGAATCTGGAAACCAAATTGTCAAATGAAGAATTTGCCAGCAGTTACACAATATTGATGAGATGATACAAATGAGAATTGGAGGCAAACCTGAAAGGAGGGAACTAGATTACACACCAACTATTCATAGGGACCCTGAAGATATTCTCCATAGATTGGGTGAATGGAATAGAGTCTAGCACCCATTGGTAAATGAAGCTAACTTCAAATCAGTCAGTCTCAGTTCAGATTATCTGCCACTGCTTAATTGATTCTTGAAACAAACATTTTTGGAGGAAAAACAATTAGAGGTTTAATTTGTCTTGCAATGTTTCATACATAATTTCTGGGTTTTATGCAAGGAATTATCAGGCATGCAACAAGAAAATAACTAAAAGCAAACCCAAAGGGAGAAAAAGAAAACAGAAACAGAAATATCATACTAAAACTGCCAGAAACAGAGACAAAAAGGAAAATTATAAAGGCAGCCAGAATATAAAATAAAAGAAGCCTGAAAAGACACTCTGCCTTCAAAGAAAGACTCCCCAAAAGGAACAAAAGAAGCCAGCAGACAATGGTCTAGCATCTTTGAAATGTCAACCTAGAATCCAATACCCTGTGAAAATATCGTTCATAAATGACAATAAAGTAAATTTCCAGAAAGACAAAAGCTGGGAGAAGTCAGCTTTGTAAACTCTAATTAAAGGCAGTGTTGCAGGAAGATTTCCATGGTGTTGGAAGCATCACAAATAAAACCATGTGGACTAAGAAAGACATGAGGACCAACTAAGTGGGTAAATGTGAGGGTGGCTCAAATAAATTTTGGCTTAAGAAGTAATTATGTTGTAGAGCTTTATATATATATATATATATATATTATTTATATAAATAATACATTAAATATATAACCTTTTGCATAGATGGTATCTAAATTAGATGAATTAAAGCATAAATAACAATAAAACAAAAGACATGGGGAAATATAGATTACACAAAATCATATTGAAAGATGAACAAACTCATTTGTTATTAGGAAATTGTGTATTAAATAATATCTAAGACTTAAAAAAAACTGACCATGTCTACTATTCATTCACTGCTGAATTAAATGGTAGTAACATGGAAGAGAGCTTGGCAGGTTTTCAAAAATCTAAACATATTCTTAATCATATGGGTCAGGAATTATGCTCTGAGGTATTTAAATAATTCACTTGAAAAATAATTTCTACATAAAAAATGGTGAATTAGTGTTTATACTCACTTCACAATCAATAAAATTTGCAAGATGGTCATCAATATGTAAGTGGAAAAACAAATTGTGATAGATCTACATAGTGAAATACCATTTAGTGATAAAAACACATGAACTCTAAAGGCATGAAAAGTTGAATGAATCTTAAATCCATATTGCTATATATATATATATATATATAAAGCATATAATTATTATAGCATTTACACGCAAATTTGTAGAAAGTTAAAGAATTAAGAAAGTAAACATCCATGCATTTCTTTTTTTAAGATTTATTTATTTTATGCAAGAACTGGGGTACAGGCCAGATGCGTGGGAGGGTGAGAGGATTCACCAGAGACAGAGCTGGGAACAGAACAGGCAGATGGACCGAAAACACTGCTGAGCAGAGCAGTGGGTGAGACAGGAGAGGTCTGATGTGCCACTTGGGTTAGCTCCCTGGCCAGCTGGGGATTGAAATATGTGGTGCTGCAGTGGCTGTTAATAGCTTCATAGTGCTGCAACTTAATCCCTTGTGCCACCAGGGAGGCCCCAGATCTGTGATTTTTAGGTTTGAAAGGGCAGATCAGAAAGAATATTTTAGGGTGATACAGCTATGCTATGTAATAATGTTACAATGTTGCTAGAAGACATGTAGCATTTACCAAAAATCCATAGATATTCATGGCAGAAAGTATGAACCTGAATATGTACTATATAGATAGCATTTAGTAATCTATACCCATAGTATATATAGCTATACTGTACATATAGTGCATTTATATATATATGGTATCTTGTCTGTCTGTCTATCATCTATCTATCTATCTATCTATCTATCTATCTATCTATTTATCTATATTTTGATATGTCAGCAGAGGCCAGGATGGAATATAGAGTAATGGGTGGGGTGATATAATAAGGTACCAACCTAAGTAACTGGATACTAGTGGTAACTTTAAGAATAGAGAGAAAAAGAGGCTAGAATGACTCATGTGGTAATACATTAGAGCTTGAGACAGCAGTAAAAAATCATGGTTAGTTGAATATAAATAAATTTGATTCTTTATAAAAATATAAGCATGTGTATCTGCATGGGTTAGTATACATACATCTGTAGATATATATCCTTGCTTTGTTTATACCAGTAGATTTAACTTCCATATCTTGGTTTCTAATTTAACATTCTCCAGAAAAAATAGTCAAAATGTCCTGGATATCCCAAGATATGTAAGATGAACCTGGAGTTCCTGTAGTACCAGAAAGTAAAGTTCTTAAAAAAATGGGGACTTTTCTTACTGTCCAAGGATCCCTAAAAAGAAGACACTACCATTTTATGGACCCAGGGAGGCAAAGGAAGGTTTAAAAGTGGCAAAACTAGTGAGCAGAGAAAAAATAAAATGTCTTTAGAATGTCCCCTCCAATAAAGATGTATCAACTGAGGTATTGAGAAGCGATTTTGTGTGGCTTCTCGTCCTCATAAAGAGGCCTTGGAATGGAAACTAAGAATACTGATTTATGTAAAAGCATGATATGGCATGTGGGAGGCTGGGCACTCAATTCTTGATAGAAGTTCTCTCTGGAGCCTGTAGCGCATTTACTGTGCACAAAACCTAGTGTGGGTAGAACAGCATTCCTGAAGGAAACTCTCCAGGTAAACTCTTGGTCATTGACTATATCTGGCTTTAAAAAAAAAAAAAAAATCGCATTACTTGTTTCTTTTGTGTTAGGTTTGGCAGTCTGTGTTTAGGTTTGGTAGCCTGTGTCTTAAATGAGATTGGTCTATTTTTTATAAATTATTGTACTAGAGCATAGATTTATTCACAATATTCCCCCATTATTTTAGTGTCCATGGGATTGGCATCAATAACTGCTTTGTATTTCTGATAAAACTAATTTGTATATTCTTTTTCTTGTTGCACTTTGCTGAAGTTTTACAAATCCTGTTGATCTTTATGATGGCTTGCTCTTTTTGGACTATTTTCCTAGTTTCGGTCTCATTTATTTGTGCTGAATTTTTTTTCCTATTGAGGTATAATTAACATGTAACATTACATTAGTTTCAGAGTTGCTTGATTTTATTATTAATTTTGTTTGCATTAGACTTAAAGTATTCTTTTTGTTTTCTAGTACAAGGTGGAAAGAAATACTATTGATTTTTGATCTTTTCTAATGACTGCATTTAATGATTTAAACTTCTTTCTAAATTCTGTTTGCACTGTATCCTACAGATTTTTATAGGTTTTATGCTCATTTTCATGTACTTCAAAATATTTCTAGATTTATTTTGAGACTTCTTTGACTCCTGTGTTATTTAAAAATGTTTCATTCCATTTTCAAGTATGTGGAGTTTCCCGGCTATCTTTATGTTATTGATTTCCAGTTTAATTCTATTATGCTCCGACAACACACTTTATAGATTATTTTTGGAATTGTTAAAGTGTTTATGGCTGAGAATATGGTCTATCTTAGTAAATGTTCTGAGTGTTCTTGAGACAATGTGTATGCTGCTGTTGTTGAATGGAATGTCTGTAATTACCTATTGAATCAGTCTGATTCATATTCAGGTCTTCTCAATTCTGATTTCTTCTCTGCTTGACCTTTCAGTGACTGGAAAAGGGGCATTGGAATCTCCAAATATAAAATGGATTTACCAATTTCTCTGTTTTCATCAGTTTTTAATTATTAACTTGATATTTTTGGAGCAGTGATAAGTTTATGGAAAATGTAAGCAGCTATTAGGTAGTATTCCCATAACCGCCTCATGTTTCCCCCCGGTTTATAATTTATTAGTATATAGTATATTTGTTATGAGTGATGAGTCAATATTGACATATTACTAGATTGAGTTCATAGTTTACATGAGTGTTCAATCTTTTTATTACGCATTCTCAGTTTGGGCAATTGAAATATGTCATGTATTCACCCTTACCGTATCATATAAAATAATTTTGTTGCCCCGGTATCTCCTGTGAGCCACTTATTTATCCTCCCTGGTTTCCCTCCAGGTGCCTGACAGACACTGATCTTATAGTCTCCATACTTTCGCCTTTTCAGAATTTATAGTATATAGCAGTATGTATATAATCATCCTCCATGGTTTTTCAAGATATTTTTAACTTCACTACATGCATTTTTGTTGTAATTCCCAATGATGCATAGTGATACATATGTACGTACATGTAACATATATGTGTATGAAATGCTGAGGCTCCTGGATGATCTATCAGAATAGTATTGGATTTGACACTATAACCACCGAAAACAGGCCAGCACGAGAGAAAAACATATATTTAATGCATAACCAGCATAAGTTGAGCTTGACTAATGTATAAAAAAGTCCAAAAACTAATTAGACAAAATAAAAGCCAACAAAAAAGAATGAAATAAAAACTTGAATTTCTAATTTTTGTGTTCTTTGTATGAACACAGCTACATAAAAATATGGTGAGTTGATTCTTAACAATACTCTATCGAATCTGAAACAGTGTCTATGGATAAGCTTCTGTGAATTAGCCATATTGAAACACTCATATAAACCATATAGATGAAGTTGAGAGTAGTTCTCAGTTGTAAGTTTTGTGAGAGGCAGTGGGCCTTAGGAGAACATCAAGGAATTTGCACTGTCAACATTCACATAGTTCAACAATCCCTGTTATTACTGAGCAATGAACTCACTACTGGGTATGCATAAAGATCAGTTATTGTCACACCAGAGTTTGAGAAAGAGCTTTATTGCAAATTGGCTGGCAAGGAGGCAAGAGAACCACCTCAAATTTGCCTCTCGAAGGATGGGTTTGGAGGCAATATTTAAAAGGTTGACAAAATATTAAAAATAATGTTGGTAGAGTCTGGTTGCTTTTTCGCAATCACAGTCTAACTAAAATATGGGTCCAACAACTGCAATAAAACTGAATACTCTTTGCTTCTACATGTTGTCCACTTAACCACAATGGGCAATTCTGTCCCATTTTCTTTGACTATGTTTTGGTCTAGGTAGTGAAGGGTTACACCAAGGACATCACATACTCTGCCAGACATGTATTCTGAATAACAGTGTGTCAACTCACAGAACATCTTTGTTTTCATCTTGCAAAACGGGGATGTGTATTTTTGTCCCATTGTTTCACTCTCACAAGCTCATCCCTCTGTTCTTACAGGATAAGCAGCACCGCAACCACCAGTATTTCAGTAGCAAGTATGTCAAGTGCTGCGATTCAATAAAGCTATGTTGGGTCGTCAGTATGCTACTCTTCCTTACAATAGCTTAAAAATTTATTAAAATATGAAGAAAATGTAGAATGCACATGTAATGTGTGGTAGGAAAAGACAGATGGGTACGATCTTGTTCAGAAGAGTGAATTCTAAATAGAATAGCATATTTTCTTTAAACACTGTGCTCTAAATGATAATATAACCAACCATAATACCACCATATCCACAATCACTACCACCAACAGCCACAACAGAACAACCACATTTTCAACAATTTTATGATAGAAGCTACAGAAGTTTTAAAATACATTATTAAGGGCCTCCCCGGTGGCGCAGCGGTTGAGCACTGGGTTGCGAAGCTGCCCGCAGCCTCTGTGGCGCCGGTTCGATCCCCGGCTGCTCCCCGGCCACTGGAGGAGGGTCCCACATGGCGCGCAGACCTCTCCTGCCGCCCGCTGCTCCCCTCAGCAGTGTACTTCGGCCCTTCTGCCTGCTCTGCTCCCCGCTCTGGCTCTGGTGAATTCTCTCACCCTCCCGCGCTTCTGACTGTACCCAGTGCATGTATAAACAAAACAAACAAACAAATAAATAAATAAATAAAGCATGCCTCTATTAAAAAAAAAAAAAAAAAAAAAAAAAAAAATACATTATTAAGCAGAAATTATCCAAGCAAAGTTTACAGTTGCAGGTGTGCGCAATGTGGCCCTGAAGATACTATTTTATTCTTCAGTTCATCCTTCTTATCACCGAGTATTCTTAGTTTCTGGAAATGAGAATCTTCCTCTGTAAGCTTCATGTGCTCTCTCCCTTCCTAAGCCCTCCCTTACTCTGTCTCTGCCTCTCCCTTCCTGTTTCCCTATCTCAAACACTTCTAAATTCTCTATTCTCTAAAAGCTGCATGTTTGTTTCTCTCATAAGCTATTTACAATTAAAATATGACTTGGTATCGTCTCAAACTACAGTTTTTTAAAAATTAAGAACATAATAATTTTTGATACTTTATACCACAGTAAATAATTTCATATATAATCAATCCTTGTAATTATGTTATAATAAATGCCATTAACATTTATTTGTGGTCAATAATATAATTTTTTTTTTCATTTTTACCAGTGAGGATTTGGAAATGTTATATTAGTATTGATTGTGTTTGAACAGTATTAAATATTTAGTTGTTTTCATCAGATATTTGAGGTCAGTATTTAACAAATTATGTTTTTTCCAAGAATATTTATCTTATAATTAGGTTTTATGGATCCCATTCTAGATAATATGCATCAGAATCTCTGAAGGATACATTTCTTCTGTTTTTTAAAAGTAGTATCCTCAAAGATCCCTGTGTAAAATAAAATGTTAGTTGTTTTAAGTCTTATTTTTATACTTTAATATAGCCTATTTAATCTTTTTAATTTATCTTCACAAACTTTTGTTGATTACCGTCCTTGCCTTTCTGCCACATTCACTGAAGTATTCACATAATTAACTATTACTGGGAGTATAAACTCAATTTCCTAAACATTTGAGAAATAATGTTTTCAAGAAGATTGATATTTATTTCCTGAACTTTTGCAATTTTCATAATATTCTTATTATGCTAAGGTAGAAAGAATTTAAAATAGTTTTTCAAATGTGGCTTCAGTTACAAGTCACTTATGTGGCCTGAGTAAATTTTCAATAATGTAGATTTACTGTTTGAACCTTTCTATATCCATCATCAAATTAATTTGGCTTTATTTATTTTTAAGAAAAATAGAGGACAGTCACCTTAAAGTGTTATTATACCTCTTTTCAGATGTAGTTCCTGAATTAGTGTAGAAGAATCATAGCAGAGAAATTGTAATAGTTTGAAAATAACTGCTTAACATAAACTCTAGAAGGAAGAGGGAATTTGTACGATGATTAGGAGACATATACTGTGTTGTTCTGTGTGTGTGTGTGTGCATTTTATTTGTCCATTCTGAGTTGTGGAAGACTGTAACAAAAAGTCATGATAATAACCAGCAGAAAAATATACAAAGATCATCCACATTATAAAATGTATACGAACACTAAATACAATTTAGTTTTCCAAAATTCACAATAATATATGAAATTTCTATGAATTTCAAAATTTTGGTCACCCCTCCTCAGCCAATACTGCAATTTTCTTTTATCCTTCATTACCACACATATAATATAAATAACACCAAATTATATTTCCCACTTCAATGCCTAAAAAAGTAATTTAAAGTTTATATCCAGGTGGCAGATTGAGCACATTTTGCTTTGCTAGCCCCTCCTTGACTAAAGGTTCCCTTGGTAATAAGACCCTTCTTTTCTCTTTCCTGTAAACACATACTGGTACTGGTCCTTCATATACACTTGTAATTAAAATATTATCCAGACTACATCATTGTTTATTTAAAGCCCTCCGGTAATTTCCAAACACACAGAGAATAAAAAGCAATAACTCCTTGTTTATTGGTTTAAAAAATCCTCATGAACCTAATAACAGCTCACTGCTCTAATTCCCCTTTCATCACTTTCTCAGTCATCATGATATTGCAGTCTCACTCACTGAAATTCTTTCTATTCTGTCATCAAGGGAGATTGAGTTTAGGGTCTTAGATCTATTTCCTCTTTAAAATGTGCCCTCTGTGACTTTCACTTTGCCATGGCATCCTATCACTCAGTCATTCAGATCTCAGCTTAAAGGCTACTTCACACAGAAGCTTTCTGGAGCCATCCTATCTCTGGCACAGGTGTAATTGTTTGACATCTCATCTAATGATTTTAATTAGTTGTGAAGAATTTTATCATGAACAGTTGTGGTGTAAGACACAATTACAAAGTTCAGTAGTATGTATTAGCTTGGCATCTGGTAAAATCAGTAAGGTTCCAAATGGCCTATTGCAAATTCCCTTCCCCTTTCCGTTTTTAAGGATAAGAACCTTTAGCCAAATAATATTCTATATCTATGACACCAGAGGCTGTTTCTCCTGAATCCCAAGTTTCCTGTCTGCAGAATTAATCAAACAAGACAATCACATTTACCTGTAGAAATGAGGAGTCATCCACCTTCTGATACTACAACTTTGTTGTGTGCCTGGCATGGCATGTGGTAATGTGGTTGGCACTGTGATGAACAAACAACTGTAGTTCTCATCTTTCCAGTACTTTACTTAGGTGATGAAAATTCATCCCTCATTGATAGAGCAGTAACAAGGTGAATTAAAAAATGTCCCATGCATTTTTGTTCATTTGTGAACTATATGCCTATCAACATAGAACATTAGCTCCATGTCAAATATAAAAAAGACTACATTTGTCTTCCTTGTCATTGTATCTCCAGATCCTTCAATATTGTAGCATTAAGATTTTGAATAAATGAATGATTATCTAGACTTCTCTTCCTATTTCAGTTTTTGACAATGTTGTATGGATGTACACTTACATATGGGTTTGTCAAGGAAAAACATTCATGTCAATGCTAGGAAACAAGACTAGCAGTATTATGAAGAATCTTTGAATCAGAAAGCACCCTAGGTTAGTGTGTAGTTGAAAGTTCTAATTGACTGCTCAAAGATGTTCTAATCTTTGAAAGCTATGATTATGATGAAATATTGCTCCCATGATTATGTTATTATCTTGTATGTCATAGTTGTCCATAAATAGGGAGATTATTCTGGATGAACTCATTGCTGTAACAAGAGCCCTTAAAAGCAGAGAATTTTCTCCTGCAAATGGCAGAAGACAGTATCAGAGAGATTTGAAGCACTTTTTCAAGGCACTGTTATTGAGTCTGAAGATGAAGAAGGTTCTGATTCAGGGAAAAGACCATATGTATGGGTAACCCATTGATTTCAGCCCTGTGAGACACTAAGCTGAGATCCAGTCAAACCTAACTCACACTTCTCAACTATAGAATTGTGAGATGATAAATGGTGAATTTTAAGTCGCTAAGTATATGGCAATTTGTTATGTAGCAAAAGAAAACAATACAGTCAGATTTATGGAGAAAATCCCTCTATAAATCATGCACAACAAGGAAAGAGAGAAAAAGCATGTCCGTTCCAGAATTCACAGAGCTTGGTAGTGGTGAATGTGATAGGATCAGGAGGGTGTCCTGGCACTACTGTCTGGGTCATTTGGTTATTTGGCCTCACATTAAAGCCTCTTTTAATTGCTAAGGCACTAGAATCCAGATAATATATGCCCTAGTCTTAAGAAACCAATATGAATTCTTGAGAGAAAGAGGATGCCTGGGCCTGTGTATGACGGAAAACCAGTAGGGCAAATTATGCACCTGCGTCAAGAGAACTATTTGTCACGTTCATATTTCTCATGGCAACACAGCATACATCTGCTTCTCTAAACAGAGAATAGACTCTCAGTTGAGCAGTCTCAAACTCAGTGATAAATCTAAAACCACGAATTGATAAGTAAGCAACCAAATTAAAAGAACAGCCATTCTCCCTTTGCACTCAAATAAATGTAAGATGAAAGGAAGCATCGATTATGTTATTGTCTTAAATGAGGTCTTTAGAAGCATGCCAAAGATCATTGCACCCATAAAAGCATAATAGGCTGTAAGAAAGTTAACTAATTAAGCACAGTAGAAATGATTACTAAGATAAAAAGAATTACAGTGTATAGGCTGATTGGTAGAATATTCTCAGGAGCAAGATGAAGAACCAATGATTTTATGTGTGTGGACAAATCACGCTAAAATTGCAAGAGTAACACAGCAATAGCAGATGAAAATAATTCCTATGAGGAAAAGTAGAAAGGAGAGCGGTGCAGAGGGGTGTGTCTTTTCTTGTGGGAGCCTTCGTGGTTCTGGAGACATTAATGGAGCTTTGATGATTGCAAGATAAACAACCATCTACAACATCTTCTCTCCCATCTTCTATCTGGAAAGTACCTCATGTGGCATAGGTGACATTAGCTTGAGACCTGGTACCATTCTTGTGAAATACATTATTTTGAAAGAGCTAGAAAAGCCTGAAGGTGAAGTTTCTTTGAATTTGAGAATTTCAGAATGAGGATTCTGCTAAATCACTGTCACTTGCCAATTTGCCTAGAAAAATACCTCTGCCTCTATGTAGTTTTTTCCCTGTTACACTTTACATGATGGCAATTTGTTCACTGTAGAATGTGCTAAAAGTCATGAGGGGGACTTACCCTTATTTCTGACAAGAGTTTTCCTGTTGGAAAACCCCTGCCGTGGCTTCTGATACAAATTGCTGTCTTCTACATGGTGAATACAATGTGCTTTTGATGTGAAACCATATTGTCTAAAATTTATATTTGGATATAGGCTTAATAACAAACTATGTTAGTGAAGTTTGCTTTTTCTTTGGTTTTAAGTAAGTTAATGTTCACTCCAGCCAGTGAATTCATTCCAAATATTTATGAACCCCTTTGCTGTGCTTGAGCTATGGATAAACCGAAGACAAGGAGGCTTATAGTACATAACAGTATCCTGCTTACCTCTTTTATAGTAACAAGTTGAACATGTTATGTAATAAGGGTAACTATAACCAATGAATAAAGATATGAGAGAGAAAGGCAGAAAGAGAGTTATTCAAAGTTATCAAATATAAATCTTTGAAAGAATTACTATGGACATACTCCAGCAAAGAAAGCAAAATATATAGAAATCAAACCAGGAGAAATCCAAAAGATAAAGGAAATAATATTGAAAAAATGGACCAGTAAAATGAGTAGTACTAAAAGGATACACATATGATCAGGAAGCACTATTCCACAAGAAAACCCCACATGGAAGAAAGGGTGCTCAGGAAACTTGTTAGGTTAATTATTTTTCTTAGTAGGAAGATGTAGCTCTTGATTCACTTTCAGTTTAACTTGTAAATTTCTATATTTGTCTTGCAAACAAATAAATCTGTTGGATCTACACCCATTTTAGTTGGCTTCCAGATTCTTAACAATTATAAACAAAATTCCCATGTATACTAGATGTATTTAAATTTAGAGATTTACATAGAATACGTATTTTGAAATATGCTTGTTAGGTGAAAAAAATGTGTGTATTACATGACTATGTATGTCCATAACAGCCATGTTCATACAAGACTGAATTGTGGGAGAGGTTTTAAAATGCTTGGGCATAGAATCTGATGTTACCAATTTCATATTAAATGAGCATATATTCTTTCATCTGACAAGCTTATGTATACTATTATAGGTAAAATATGTTTAGTATATATATACTATATAAATAGCAAAACATTAAATGCATCAAGAATACATCAGTTTTGTTTATAACTGCAAATATCTTGAACAATTAAAAATGAATATTAGCTGTGCAATGGTTGAAAAAACTGGAGAATAATCATCCACTAGAATATAAAATAATTAAAAATTATTAGAGGGCATCCCTGGTGGCGCAGGGAGTTAAGCACCGCACTATGAAGCAATCTGAAGCCTCTGCAGCACGAGTTTGATCCCCGGCCGGCCAGGGAGCAACCCACATGGTGCAGCAGATGCCTCCTGTCTCGCCTGCTGCTCCCCTCAGCAGTGTATTTCATCAATCTGCCTGTTCTGTTCCCCACTCTGTCTCTGGTGAATCCTCTCACCCCCCCATCTCTGGCCTGTACCCCGGCTCTTGTATGCATAAATAAATAAATCTTTAAAATTAAAAAAAAATTAGATATGTATTTGTGTAGTTATGTGAAATCTAACTATTACATACTCCTAAGTGTGACAAAAATCTTCTAAATCTTTTGTAAAGAATATTTGCATGGTTATTATAAACCTTTGTGTGTATAGGGTGTATGTATTTATAAGTGTATAAAGATTTAATATTAATTTAAAAATTCTTGGAGTTTATGTGGTAAATTTTGTGCTGTTCTTAAGGAGCAACATTATTTCCTTTTATTAGGATTTTATATATTATAAGATAGTTTTAATGTTTATGCCAAATATTTTCATTTTATTCTATAAAAATTATCAATGAAAGAAAGAATACAATATAACAATTATACATAAAATAGTTTAAAATGAAATTATTTATAACACAACATATTTCTTCCCCTCTTTTAGTTATAGTTACTTTTATCATAAAAATAGTTTGTATGATGTTTGTTTTGGCTTATATAACTATGTAGATATTTAGAGAACAATGCTATTTCAAGGACAAAGAAAAAATAAAAAAGGAAAAAAAAGAGGTAACTTTGATTGACAAGTTCAAACTATTGAGGGAATTTTTTAAAGAAAATTAACTAGGGAGTTACAACTTTGCTTCAGGCAAAAGAATTTAAATTTAGAATGCTAAATCTCCATCAACTTAGAGGAAAATACATATAAACCTTATTTAGGTTAGGATGGATGTAACCAGTGAATCTCTTGTGGTCAGAAGAAAGTTTAAAATTAATGATAACCTTTGAGTTGCACATAAAGTTATTGACTAGAATACACTATATGTATGAATATATAAATATTTTAAAATATATATCATTGTTTTATATAATAGCATTGAAAGTAAAACAAATGGAAAGAATAAAGACAAAATTGTGGCCTGATTAACTTTCACCAGTTCAAAGAATCTATATACTTCGTAATCTAAGTAAATTAAATAAAGTAAGATAAGAAATTAATTGATTTAATAGACTGACCTTTCGGTATCTGAAGGTTGACTCTGTGTTCACTCAAACCTCCTAAATCACTAAAAATATTATTTGTAGTAAGATACTTATTTATAAAAGGCCAAATTGTTAGGAGGTTTTTTGAAGCCAAACAAGATACATACCAACATACAAATGTGTGTCTCTCTTAGTCCTACTATTAAAAAAAAAAAGTCAAAATTCACAAAGAATTGTGTTTTTTTTTGTTTTAAAGGAGAAAAATTGATATCTGTTTCTTGTTTAAATACTTTCCAGAAATAAAATCAATTCTTTGAGATTCACTGTAGTTTCTTTCTTATTTTTAGTACAAAAACATTATTAGACTAGAGAACTGACTTGATTGAAAGGAGTGAGGGAGAGGGTACTGTGTTATAGCAAAGAACTGGACACATGAGCATATTTGTAAAGAACTTTTAGCATGAGAACTATTTCCATAATTATTCCTCCTAACTTCATCTTCATTTGCAAATTGTACAAAATTTATTCTTTTCTAGTGGTGTTCTTTATTTTTTTTAAGATTTATTTATCTATGCATATAAGAACTGGGGTGTAGGCCAGAGATGCAGGGGTTGAGAGGATTCACCAGAGATGGAGTTCAGAGCAAAACAGGTGGATCTACTGAAATGCACTGCTGAGGGGAGCTTAGGGAGACAGGAGAAGTCTGCTGTGCCGTGTGGGTAGCTCCCTGGCTGGCAGGGGATCAGACTCATGCTGCAGTGGCTGGCAATAGCTTGATAGCACTGTCTTTAACCCCTGCACCGTCAGGGGAGCTCCTCTAGTGGTGTTCTTTGATAAATCTTTGTAATCTTATCTTTTCTTTTTTTAATTCTGTTTTCTCCCAGCCTAGCTTATGCATTTATTTCTTAGCATTAAATCAATTGATTGTTTTGCTGTTTTATTTTATTATTTTTCTTTTAATTTTATATATTTTTACATCATTTTTCGTTTTTGCACAATGTATGCATTTTCATCTTGGTTATAGTCGCCATACAATTTCCACCCCCCTTGTTTTGATCCTACTCCCTCCTTCCCCTAACCCCGTATAGCTAAGCTATGGAAACAGCCTAAATGCCCAAAAAATAGATGACTGGATCAAAAGATGTGGTACATACACACAATGGAATATTACTCAGCAGTCAAAAAAGATAAGCTCATGCAATTTGCAGCAACATGGATGGAGCTGGAAGGGATCATGCTCAGTGAAATAAGCCTGAAAGAAAAAGAAAAATACTAGATGGTCTCACTCATAGCAGGAATTTAGAAAACCTAAATAAGGGACCAGGAAAAATGACTAATTATAATAAAGTAAAAGTCAAGATCAACAAGCAACTATAAACCAGAGACTCACCTTTATTTTTTATTTTGATTCTGTTTCTAGAAATTCTGGATCCCTTTCAGGTTCAGTCTCAGAGTTTACTCTTTCATGCCTGCCAAACTGTCCTGGCTCTTTCCTCTGACCTCTCTTAATCTTTTGAAGGGTAGATTTTAATCCTAGATGGTTGGTCACTATATTTTTAATTATTTATTGCCTTTTCCTAACTCTATATTGATTTTCTACATAGTTCTAATGGACGTCTTTTATCTTGACTTGCTCTAGAAATTCTTATGCAATCTGCTGCATCCTCTCCTTACCCCTGTATATGCACGTATTTATGCATGTGTGCATATATGTGTGTGCACAGACACAGGTATATGTGTAGTATACACTTTAATTACTGCAAATGCTTTGCAAAATTGCAATTGCAATTTCTTAAAAGACTGAGCTAATCATTATTGCTTTAATTTTTGGTTTGGATACAAAGGAATGGCCTATGATTTTAGTTAGCTGCAAAGTGTACAATTTCTGGGGACACTTTGAGGACTTGATTAACATAGACAATAAAAAAGATTCTTCATAGAAATGAAAAATGAGAGTTTTACCCATCTAATAGAAAATAAAAATAACAGCTTACTAGGTTATTTCTAGTCTCCTATGGAACATTCACAAAACAACTGCCACATAAAGAGAATAATGACTTAGAGATGTCTATGGGAAGTAAGATGTTCAGTAGATTTAATTACTGGAAAAAAATTTGTAATAATGAAAATTATAATTTAGGAAATTTAAAGATGCCAGATTTTGCATTTGTGTTAACAATATTAGGAAAGAAAAGAGTTTTTAAATTGTTCTGAAATCTTAAGTTCTGGATTTATGTTTTAGACCTAACATCACATATGGATGCTAATATAACTGAAACTTAGCAGGAGAGTTAAATCATGAAAAGGTATGCCAGCATGCAATTCAATCTATTTTAATGAGCATTAATTTCTTCATCACTCTTCCATATTGTTTAAAGCAACATAGAAAGTTAAAATGCCCTTGGCTTCTTTATGATTGTCGGAAATAAGACTCTTGTTTTGTCCTTGTATTCAAGATGAGGGAATTAATGATCAGATGCTACACAGAATACAAAGAATTCTTGCAAATATGTAGAAAAATAGGTAAGATAAATGGGCTAAGATAAATCACAAGCAGAGCACAGGCAAAGCATGGTTTTATTTATTTGTAGTATCTAAAGTAATAGGCTCAGAGTCCAGATAGTGTTTGCCAGCCATTTGGGACAGTGGGAAATGAGGATTTGTTATACATCCTATGAAAGTTTTAGTTATGCAAGATGAAGTTCTAGATACCTGCTGCCTAACACTGGTGTCAGAGTTAACAATAATGTTCTGTGCACTTGGAAATTGCTAGCAAGTTAGGGTAGAACTCTTGTTATGTGTTTGTTACCACAGTAAAAAAAAAAAAAAATACATAGAAATAAAAAAGGTTAAGCCATACTGAGATATCATCTACAAAGAACATCTCTCTTAGGATTGGTAGTATTCTTCAGCAAAAGCTCTTTCTTGCCTTTGTCTTCAATCCAGTGAATCATGGTTCAAGCACATTTACATCAATAAGATTCATCAAAATTACCTTCACATTTTTATACTCAATACAAAATAGCTTTATAGCTGTTGGCAGGCTTTCCTGATTCCTGCTACATTAAAATTGTGGGGATTGTTTTTGGTTGATTTTTCTGTTAACTATTATTTGAGCTTAAAAGCATTTCTCATTATTTTCTTTACCACTGAATTGAGATTTTCATATAGCTTCACTGAACTTGACATGAAATTTAGTGTTTCTTTGGCTTTGCAAATACAAATGTTTTATCTATTTTCTAGTAGATGATCTATTTAAGTAGTTTTTACAGAAGCATACAAATAATTTGTCAAAATAGAATTTGTTTTCCAAATGTATTAATAGAAATACTCGGAGAAGCTTTTTAAATTTTTATTTTTGCATTGTTTAGACTACTTAATATTATATGTAAATAATATACTTACTAATTCAGTATGTATAATTTATTTCGATAATTGATAATTTTTGCTTATCTAAGATGTAGGATAGGAAGCAGAACAAAAATTAACCAGTTAATACATCATGTATATTGTTATAAATATGTATAATCTCTTTAATTTATACATAATAAATTCAAATCATTTTGAAGATCACCTATTGATTGCTTGTTTTCTAGCTTTTACATTTCATCTCTGTTAATTTCTTTCTTTTACTTAAAGTTGTTTTAATTTGCTTACTATTTAGTTTCTTATGCAGGATTTTATATAGTGGATATTAAACATTTACTCTTTTAGCATTTTAATGCTTCAAAATTTCACCTAATAACTCATAACTTTATTGCATATGTTTTGATTATTTATATCAAAGTTATTATTCAATTAAAATATTTCTAAATTATATTGTGATTTGTTTCTTTGATGAATGATGTATTTATAAAGATGTAGTTTAATTTCCAACTATTGCTTACATTCTAAATAACGTTTTACCTAATTTGCAGTTTAATTTTCTTTTGATCAGAAAACATATACTCTATCATGTCAATCCTTTTAATTTATTGAGGATTATTTTACATCCCAGAATATGACTAAATAAATTAGCATACCATCTGTAATTGAAGAGAATTTGTAGCAATCTTTAAATGTCAATCAGGAGAATGATAATATAACTTGTGTAATCAATATTCCTACTCATTTTTTTTTTATATTTGTTCTAGTCATCTGTAGTAGAGGCATGTGGAAGGGTCCAAATAAAATCTCCTAGACTAGTTCTTTTTTCTCTTTTTTCAGTTGGTTTAGTTCATGCCCTGATAATAGGTATATATGCCTTTTGGATTGTTATGTCTTTGCTGAATTCATTCTGTTACAAAATATTGCCCATTTTATTGGAGTACTGACATTCTCGAAGTTGAAGAGGCCTTCTATGTGTGTACTCAAATCCTTTGTCTTTTTGAAAAAAAAGGCATCTGAGTGGCACCCTGGTTGTGCAAGGGGCACAGCACTATGAAGTCGCAGCACTATGAAGCTATCAGCAGCTACTGCAGCTTGAGTTCAATCCTGGCGAGGGAGGTGACACAGGGTACAGCAGACCTCTCCTATCTTGCCTGCTGCTCCCCTCAGCAGTGTATTTCAGTCTGCCTGTTCTGGTCCCCACTCTGTCTTTAGTGAATCCTCTCACCACCATCCCTGCAGTGGCTCTTGTATGCATAAATGAGCAAATCTTTAAAAAAAAAAAAAAGACATCTGATCTTTTTCTATATCCATTTTCTATATGTCTAAATTTTCTGATATTAAAATAGAAACAATAGTTTTCTTGTGATTAATTTCTCATTGTATATATTATTCCAGATTTTACTTTGTAGTTTTTATGTTTTATAGATAACATATTGAATATCTTCCTTTTGATTGGCTTTTAAATATAAAAGCCTTTATATTTTATGCAATTATTTATACCTGTGAGTTCAGTCTAACATCTTATTATCTATTTTAAATTTATCCAATTTCATCTTTGTCTTATCTTGAACTGAGCTACTATATTTTCCATACATGCTTATAAACTCTGAGTCTTTTTAAGCAAATGGTTAGATTTGAAATTTATTTTTAACTTATCACAGATTTTCTGCAATCCATTTTAACATTCTATGTATAAGACATTTTCAAAAATGCCCTTTTATTTCCTCCTCCTTATATTTTATGCTATTGTTCCATCATATCCTAATTTCCTCATAATTATTCATCAAATTTTTTTTGTTTTTGCATGTCTTACAAATTTTTTTGCCTGCTAAAAAAACATATAGAGAATCTAATTTTTGTTTCTTTCATTGAAAGAGTGTTGAAGTTTTGGGCACACAATTAGGATGATTGTAAATGAGCCTAAATTTTTCAAGGATTGTTTTTAAGCTTTGTTAGGGCAAGGATAAAGTAGCTTGGTGTTCTGAAGCTGCTTTAGCTCTACTACATGATACTATCTTATCTGAATGGTCCTGTTTCAACAATTATTTCTTATCCCTTTTTTTTTTAACCAGCAAATACCTTTATCTTAGCCTCTGTTTACTTTGTTGTTCTCCAATACTTTTCTCATATTTTAGCTATTTGAGCCTTTGCAAATTCATACATTATTTTTACACTCAGAAAGATTACTCTTTTCTGTATTTCCTCTTCGTCCTCCACCGAAAATGCTCCCAGCAGAAACACAGAAAACACAGAGCAATCTAAAATTACACTTCTTTGTCTTCCTTGTATCAGGGATTACAGTTCTATGATGTATTATGCTTCATAAAAATTTTAAAAATCCATCCCAGTGAGAAGGTATTACCTGCCAATCAGTCAGATGCTTTCAAATGTCCCTCCCTTTCACAGTTAATTTCTCTCCCCAAAAGTTTGACTATTAAAATTCTTTTACTCTGCTTTCTGACTTCACAATTTTGGTAATTATTCTGCCACAGGAGAAAGCAACTCTCAACATCAGACATTATGCCTATTTTGATTATTAATAATATTTTCTAAGTATTTTACTATACATCCATTTTTTTATATTCCTTAAAATGCATTTGCTGAGAAAACCAGATACAGTTTCCTTACCTTTGTACAAATTGTACTTCAGTGTATAATTTAATATGTTTCTCTGTTCACTGTCATTACTTATAAATTGATAGTTTTGACTGCAGACTAGCATAATTCTCTTGTGTAATTTGCAGGGGGCAAGACTGCTTAATGAGTAGTATTGTTTCCACAGACTCACACAGTGCTTATTGAAACTCTTTGTGTGGTATTAGCTGATGTTCAGTTGCTAAAACTTTTAATTCTTTATTTTTATTATAGAATGGCATTATAAAAAAGGCATCCTTTTTTGTTATAAAGGTTACATAATGAGACTTTCAACCTTATAGATTTTTGGTTACCCTATGGTTTAGTAAATATAATAATACATTTATGCTAATTTCCAAATGAATGTTGTTTCAAGTATTCTGTAGTCTTTTGTATAAGACCTTAATAACTAACATCTTTACTAACTTAAAAGCAAAATATTCTGGCTTATCTTCTTCATGTTGTGCTCCCCAAAAGGAATAAATTGTTTTTATGAAGAGCTCTATTATTTTATGTCTAATTGTGTGACTTTTAGTGGGAAATAGCAATTCAAGACTATATTCTTTTTTTTTTTTTTTTTTTTTTTTGGTTTTGCAGGTTTTTTATTGATGTTACTAATGATCTTTGCTATTGGTAAGTCCTAGAAGAGGCTTTTTTCACCATTTCAAAGCCTTCCTATGGGAAATTATAGGAACAGAATATTCAAAAAGATTCATTAATTCATGCTAATACTGATTTCAGAATTACAAAAGTTTCATTAAACTTTTAAGTTACTTACTGTTTTGTCTGTAATTCCTCATTAATTACAACTAGAACTCTGCAAGTTAAGTACAATTAAAATGTACAAATTTTCACTATCCCATTTTAACTACAACTATTCTCAGATAAACAATGTCATTATGACTAATACCAGGTTATAGTGATTTTTTTCTTTATGGAATATCTATCTGAGAAATCATTTGTTCTATGGTAAGTGTCTGACACATATGTCAGGGATACATAGGGAATTTTAATCGGGGGAAACCACCTGAAAACTTGTTAGCTTTGGCCCAGCAGAATTTAGCAATCTAGATGTCAGTGAATGAAATTAATACTTTAGGTCATCAGGCACCTGTGTCAATTCCTCAAATAGATCACAAAACATGGCGGATAGCAGTATAATTAGCAACTTCGAGCCCAAAGAATAAATAGCAGCTCTGATGCTGGAATATATTCAAATATTAAGAGTGAGGCTAAAAACTACACCGAGACTGAAAGCCAGATGTTATTTCCTTTGCTTTCTTTATATATTTTTCTTGTTAATTAATTTTGCTCTTATGTCCTATTTACCTAAATATAGTTCTGCAAAATTCTTATGCAGAAGTGAGAAACTGATGAAATATACCAGAGTTTTAGTGAAATGAGGTTCATATCTGATAGGACCTTGTCCTGTTTTCTTCAATCTGTTTCATGAGGCCACACAATTAATCCTCAGGGAGAAGGCATTGTGTCCAGTGTTGCCAACTGCCTATAAACACGTGCTGCCCATAATCTACCCTGTTTTTCTGATCATTCTCCAATTGCACTTTCCAGGCAGTTTCTCCAGACTTTTAGACTTTAGACACTGGTCTCCTACTGCCTAAAAGTATTCCTGCCAGCTCTTGTTTGAGCTTTCAGGGTTCAGTTATATGCCCCATTCCAAGATATTTAGTGGCCTCTTATGTTATCACTTCTCATTCTGAATATGATGACATATTACAGTATTTGTTCTATGTTGGGAAAATTACCAGTAAATTTTCTCTATCTAGCACAACTATGTAAATCTCTTGAAGGAAAGATCATACTTTTAATTATTGTTGTATCCAAACTGCCTAAAACAGGACCTCCATGGTGGTGCAGGGATTAAAGTCTCAGCACTATCAAGCCACTGTGACATGAGTTTGATTCCTGGCCAGGGAGCTGACCCACATGGCACAGCAGACCACTCCTGTCTCGCCTGTTGCCTGCTCCCCTCAGCAGTGTATTTCAGCAGATCCATCTGTTCTGCTCCCCACTCTGTCTCTGGTGAATCCTTTCACTCCCATACCTCTGGTTTACACCCTAGTTCTTCTGTGCATAAGTAAATCTTTAAAAAAATTGCCTGAAACATAATTTTATATAAAAAAATCTTAATTCAATGTAAGGTATTCTTAAATTAGTAGTTAATATTAACAGCTGACCTTCATGGAGTTGATACTCTTGTCTTTATTTGCTTAATTTTATTACTTTATTTCAAATCACACCATTCCCATCATGCTTCCTGAAGTAAGCAATGCTTGTGTGATGTATAGAATTGACACTCATTTCTATCCTAAAGGCACGCACATTTCATCTTTCCCTGTCTGCTCTTTAGTATCCACATGCCATTATTAGTTTCCACCAAATCCTAAGATTTATCAACAGAATTGCATTCATCTAATAACTGCGATTTATGTAGGCACTACATACCTGAGTTTCAATGAATATTCAGGATGCTATAGAAATACAACTCGACATTCATCTGCCCTCTGAATTTAGATCATAAACTTATCTTTGGTGCTAGATAGAATAAAAATTAAAACAATGCATATTCATCTGTAAAAATCATCTTTTTGTTCTAAATGATAATATAGCTATCATAGCCTTTGTAGGTGAAAATTCAACATTATAATTTATGTGTCTTAGCTATGAATATAGGGAAGTAATTTTTTGGATAAAATTCAGACTGGGCAAAAAAAAAAAAAAAAAAGTATAGCATTTTTTCTCACAGAGATTCACCAGAATGTTATCCTTCAAAAAAATTTCCAAAAGAAATATCCTACAGAGTGCTTTTAAAAAAGTGTATCCCATGTGTATAGCCAGAAGCAAAACTTAACTTGGAAAAGAGATACATGCATTCTAATAAGAGCACATAATAACACTGACTTGAGCTTTTTTTCTGTGTCATTTCACTCAATCATCAGAGAATATCCTGGTAGCTCACTGAAAAACTTATGGACAAAGTAACATTTTCACCTTTTTGAATGCATACTGTATGAGAAGAGTAATACACTAAGGATAAACATGGGAGACAAAAGTGACAATGCTCTATTACTTCACTTGTCTAAAGACAAATCAAACTTATTTGTTCTCATTAAGTTAACATACATTAGGTCTTATGCTGGAGCGAATGATACAAATTGTTCTGAATGTGTTTTCTCCATGTTGACACCAAATAGTAATTCAATCTCCTAATGCTATGGGAAAATGGTTTCCAGTTGAGAGACACTATAGGACAGTTATTTCTATTATTTTTATTACTCCATTCATATTTTATGTGATTTAAAAATTCACATCATTAATTGGTTCGTTATTCTGTATGTGTAGTTAACAAACAAAATTTCCAATTCACATATTGGAATTGAATGTGAATTTTTCTAACTTTATAAATGTGAATTTTCCGATTATATAAATGTCCACTGAATCTTGAGACATTTTCTGAAATACGCCCTAGGAATATCTTACAAAATTTATCATTCATAGGCTTTCCCACATTATAAGAAGTCACATAGCAGATTCTCTCAAAACTATGAAAGAAAATCAAAGAGCATTGAAATTAATTAATTTTAATTGCTTTTAACAAGATGCACTATCTGCTCTGTACGTCTTGAATTTAAAAAATCTTAAGATAATATTTAGAGTAAGTCAAATGTGGTTATTCATTAAATTATAACATCTTATAAGTGAGAAAATTAAATATATGGCAACAAGCCCCTGGGAATTTTGCACCCATTGTTATATTTGCCCTCAGCATGATTTAAAATAGTGAAATAATATAAAAATACATTTCCTTAAACTTACAACTTTCAGTTATCATTTCAACAGGTTAACTTTCTTTTAGTATATGGTTATAATGATTGTCTTATTTTAAAGATTGTCTTTATTATTTCACATCTTATTAGAAGCCCATGGAGGATTTTAATGTGGGTTTATGACATGATCATTTTACATTTTATGGTAGTCCTTCTGTTTGAATTGATGGAAGGGATGGCAGGACAAGGGTCTAAATAGTGAAATCTATGAGAATTCTATCTGGTGAACGATGGTTCATGTTAAAGTAATGAGCGTATTAGAGAAGTGGTCAAATTAAAAAATATATTTTATGAAAGAATGTATAAGAATTATTATGTAAATTTGTTTCTATTAATACTTCTAGAGTCCTGCTATCTAAGATTGTTCTGATAGTTGATATATTTTACTTTGTTGGCTTTCCCTGAATTGCTGTTAATTGCAAAGTAAGCCCCGACATCTAGAATCCCAAATCTTTTTTAATTAACCAGAATATTTTTATTTGTGTAGTCATAAATAACACTGTAATATTTATATAAGTATTTAAGCCATGGAATCATGATGCTTAATATACCAGCTCTTTGGGTTGCGAAGCTGCCCACAGCCTCTGCAGCTCTGGTTTGATCCCCGGCTGCTCCCTGGCCACCAGAGGAGGGTCCCACATGGCGCGCAGACCTCTCCTGCCGCCCGCTGCTCCCCTCAGCAGTGTACTTCGGTCCTTCTGCCTGTTCTGCTACCTGCTCTGACTCTGGTGAATTCTCTCACCCTCCCACACTTCTGACTGTACCCAGAGCTTGTATAAATAAATAAATAAATGTATAAATAAATAAATAAATCTTAAAAAAAAAATGCCAGCTCTTATTAGCATACCTACTGCCCAGCATGACTTACACAGATACCATAGGTTTACTTCATCAATTTCTGAGCCCAGTCATCACAATTAAGCTTATCCAAAGTGTATCTAGATTTTCTTAGTCATATTTGTGTTGTGTTTTGTTTTAATTAGCAAAGTAAGTAGTATGGTAGGCAGGTGGGGGAAAAATAAAGAACGGAAATTATTTCGATATGCTGGAATTTTTAGCATTACAAGCAGTTATATTTGTGAGTCTGAACAAAGTATAAAATTAAAGGGCTAAAATATTAGAGTCATATGTTTTGATTTTTTATTGACGATTAAGGTAGTTCTTAGATGAGTCTTTAAGAAATTTTGTTCCTAATGAAGGTGTTAATTTGATGTTTTCTTGAAGACTCATTTAAATAGGCAAAAACTTTGTAAATAGGCCTTTTAAAGCAGAAGTTATTTTAAGGAAAAAGCTGAGGGGTGTGAATTCAAGGTTCTGAATAAGAATTGGTCTTACCAAGGCACTTGATTTCTTCATTTAATTTGCTAACAACAGAGTTCTGCATGCATTGGTGCATATTAATGTAATTTGTTTGATGTTAGCTGAATATTTTCTTAAATCAAATCAGTCTGCTATTATTGTGCCATTATTTTCTCATTAAAATATTTAGCTCACAGGACATACTGCTTCAATTATTATCACACTATCATTACCTAAAAACAAAAAGAAAATAAAATAGAAGGTTTGAAAATAATTTGATTTACCAGTAATTACACTTCAAATATATTCTTCAAATACAGCAGAAATTAAGTCCCCTCTAACCAAGAAAATGGTTTAATAAGTAGGAGAATAACTTTTATAAATATTTTAACTGGTATATGAAAATAAGCTGGATGTAGAAAAAAGTGAAATTGAAAATGCTAAAGGACCTCTTTGCACTAATTGGCATCTCTATTGTTTTATTACCCCTTTTATCTTCTTCCTTTCCTTTGTATATAAGTCATTTTTAAAATAACTCGTGAATTGATTTCATTTTTCAAATTATAAGATTGATGTATGTTTCAAAAAATGGAAGATTCAATTGAAATTTAGACTCAACAAAGATATATGTGGCTGTATATTTATTAGTAAAACATTTATAAAAGTTCTAACATGGGCCATGGGGTATGTGTATCAGTAACATTCATATTATCCATTGAGGGATCTGTGCATAATCTGAGTGAGAGTTATATAGTATTTTTGACATAATAAGCATGATTCCTAAATAAAGCAGTGCAATACTTAGCAAATATTCCTATGCTAAATATCTGATTTTTTTTAAAGATTTATTTATTTATTTATCCTCTGGTGGCTGGGGAGCAGCTGGGGATCGAACCATCGCTGCAGAGGCTGCGGGCAACTTCGCAACCCAGCACTCAACCACTGCACCACTGGGGAGGCCCACTAAATATCTGATTTTTAACTTCTGATACCTTAGACCATTCAGTGGCAGTTGTACTCAAAGATTAAAAATGAAATATTTGTACAAATTTAGTCATAAATAGAAATAGAAAAATTGCCATATATTAGACATACCACACAAAATATTTTTCAACAGAAGAGAAACATACACATGCAGATGATCAAATAACTTGATTTTTAAAAATTCTAATTTAAAATTATAAAATAGAAAATTGAATTCTTCCCATAAAACACAGGTTTTTATTCAGTATTTAGGTTTTTAGGAGGTGGTTTTCCATATGAAGCATTAAATTGAAGTTCCATCTGCCTGAATTTAGAAGTTATTAACAATATTAAAAAAAAATTCATTGCTCTGATTTTGAGAAAGAGAATTATATACCTGTGTCCTGGCTGACATTGCCATTTTTCTGAAATAAAATTATGGGTGAATTGTCAGTAATAGAAATGTTCACTGCAGAAAACAGAATGTTACTCAGTGCACAAAGGCATTCACAACTGCCTATCGGAAATGTAAAATATCTCTCTAGAAAATGCCATTTTAATGTAGCATAAAATAATGCAATTTAATCTCTAAGCAGGTGTGACGCTAATGGGAAGGGAGCACATTTAACTCCTCTATCTCACTCAGTCAACAATCTTTATATATTTACTTTATTGTGAAATTGTTATTTTATTACACAAATGACTAATTCATTTATAAACCTTGACTTTTCATTTCCTATAAACTGCACAGCATATTTGCAATTAAGGGGAAAAGTGTTTGACGAATAAGTATTTCTCATATATTAAAATGTTGAAATAAATAAGAATATCTTGTACGAAATGGCAAAAAGTAGCCAGAAGAGCTTTCTCTAGCTGCATTTGGGATGCAGCTCCTGAACAGAGGAGATACAGCTAACTGATTGTACCATACTGTAATTCCATACATAAAACTTTATGATTGGTAAATGATCTTTTTTAATATTGCACTATTATACATGTTTCAGTTCATATTATTTTTAAGCAAGATGATAAAATGTAGCTAGAATTGATATTTTTGTTACATACCTTATATAGCAATTTTAGTTGAATGTATGTAAATGTTAATTTGATCATAGCTAAATTATAGTTATATAGTACATTTTTAATAGTATTTGTTGTTTTTAAAATATAGGAGGCGGGCTTAATAACAAGAACTGGAAGGGAAGATTAGCAACAAAACCCTGGTGGGCTCATAGCAAGACTGGAAGGATAGATTAGCAAACAAAAGACCTACTAGGCTCATAACAAGAACCATGCTTTTTAGCAAACAAAGAGCCTGTGGGTTCAATAACAAGAAACATAGGGCAGGTTAGCAAACACAGATCTAAAAAGAAAAAAAAAATTAAGTGTGAAGTAATTATGTCTCAGTTGTCCCTGCAAATAGAAAGAAATACAACTTGAGAAATATGAAAGATGATAAGAGAAGATTAGACTGTGTTCAAAGGGAAGTTCAAAAATTTTTTATAAAATAGTAAACCAAAATTATCAGAGATGTTAGTATATTATGACTGAGGGGAAAAAGCTTATTTATCATTGAGAGAACAAACAGTGTTTGTTCATTCTAACAAGTCTGAAGTGCTCCTGGGCGTATATAGTTGGAGGTATTCTGCAAGCAAATGGCAGTGTATACCCAGGACATCATAGGAGATAAATTAGGACACATACTGAATTAAAAATCAGCATCAGTGCTTCTCAGATTTGAGTGTGGATAGGGAATCATCTGGGATATTAAAATGCACCTTTTGCTTTGTAGTCCTGAGGGGAAACAGGAGAGTCTGTATTTCTGCCAAGATTCTAAGTAATTCTCAAATTGTAAGTCTAATGATCAACCCTTGGATAGTGAAGTCCATCATTTGTTCTCTTTGGAATGTCTTAGAAATTAAAAAAAAAAAAAAGATGTCTGGTTCTAAATTCCCAGAAAATTTTAATTTAATTTCATTGGTTTGAAATGCAACCTGAGCTGATTTAACTCCCAAGGCAATAATGCTGCAAGGAATTGAGAACTGATGTCCAGGTGGTTGTCTGAAAGAAGAAATTAAAATATTTAGATAAGGATGCAAAGAAGAAAAGCAGACCATAAGAAAAAGAGCCATAGAAAGATGGTGGGAAAACCAGATGGGTCATTATTTTTGTTAGTCAAATCAGAACAGTAGTAAAGGTAATTAATTTTTTTCAAATGCTTTAGTGAATTAGAAATACATGAGACTAGAGTAAATTACATTATATTTAGTGACTTCAAGGCCCCTGATACTCTTAAGAGGTTTGATTTTGGGTTCTAAGAGAGTTGTTATTTTATTTTTTTTAAACAAAGCACTTTTATCTTCCAGTATTTTATGCCTATATGAATAAAAAGTAACTTTTGACTCTGAGTCCTGCCTCAAGTGGGGTTTCCCTAAGAACAGGAACCCACCCTGGCTCAAGCGAGTTACTACTGTCATTTTATATATTTGTCTCACTAATAAGTGAATTCTTGTATTTTATAAAACAAAAATTCATTAACGCCTATAGACAATAAACCTATAGTTAAAATATTCTGAATGGTACACTCTTAAGATATACGTATGCTGCTGACCCATGGAGTCTCCAAAACTGAAATAAATGTTGAAACTTACTACTATTCATTATAGAACTTTGAGTAAATCAAAACTCAAAACCATTAGGGGTTTGTTCATGAAGATGTGAACAGTCTATAAGCAAATGAAGATGGAAAGGAAATGTGTCAGGCTTTTGGGCATGCAGTCCTCTCTGCAGCCTCTGATTGCTTCACTGTTTCTTAATGCAATCTCAACTATCTTAAGCAGAAATAGGATTGGAGTGTGGATGAGCTCTCCTAATTCCCAAAGAGACAAAATACCATACACACCCATCCAGGTAGGCAGGTGGACTTCAAAAAGAGGAACTGAAATTGTTATAGCTCTTTTGGGTGCAGGCACCAAAGTCACCATTCAAGCAGATCTCATGAAGAAAGGAGACCATCAAATCCAACTGAAGGACTTGGGTGAAGGGGGAGCTAAAATGACTTTGTAGGAATCCTTGGGCAAATGTGCTTTGTTGTTTTTCTGATCACTGATAAATACGTCATTATTATTGATGTGTCTTCAGTTCTTCAAGACATATTGGACAATTTAATTCAGGGAATTCTGCTTATAGAAAGATGGTAGAGAAGACTCTCCCTTGATCCACCCCCTCCCTACATTTTCACTGTTTTCTTCCCTAAAGGTCAGAAGTAACAAGCTAGTATTCCAGAAAGATCCCTTATTTGACACCTTTATTTCAGTGTTTAATGGCTGCTGAAGTAGAACCGCCATTTGCCAGTACAGCTGTACACAGTCACGTGTGTACACAGTCTATTGGGCACAGTTACCATGTGTTTTACTATACTTAAAAAATAAATAAATTTAAAAAAATAGCAAAAATTAAAAATGACAAATCTGACTTCAGCTGGTATTTACATTAACATGGAGTAATGACAACTATGTCTTTGAAAGAAACTTGAACTTCTACTGTAAACAGAAATCAGAAACACTACAGAGCTCTTATTCATGGAAACTCCCAAAGATGTACAGGTTTGGTTCTCTAGTGGTTTAGCTTAGCTGAAATACAAGGTTTTCTACTGAACATTTAAAGCTATTCAACTATAACACCAACTACTAAACTAAGAATTCATTCGAGTGCCCTGTGGTCAGTTGGAAGAACTTGAGGTCTTTCTCCCAGCCCTGTTCAATACACCATTTGTAACACTGTTAAAATTTTATTCACTCTTGAGTACCACTGTTGCTAGCTGTTGCTCTGTCATTTGAAAAACTGCACACTGGCCTGTTATACATTCCCTCTCTTTGGAGCTGCCAACTGTGGAAATATATCTTTGCCACTATTGAACTCTTGTCACTCATAAATGTTCATGATAAGGGCAATTTTCAGAGGACATTCACTCGGCTCAAGTTGCTAATTAATATAGTCATATCCAGAACAAAATTTTAGCAAACAAAATCAACTTCTGTTGTCTCGAGAAGGAGAATAGCCTTTAAATAGATACAACAGACAAGGGATTTTATTTTAACTTTATAAAGACCTCCTAAAAATCTGTAAGAAAATGTGGACAGACACCAGTAAAAGACTTTGAAAGATGGGCTAATGACATATTTGTGAAAATGCGCTTACTCAGCACCAATCTTAAATAGATATTTACAAAATTATTTGTAAATAAGAAAAAAGCATCAAGTTATTTTGTGCACGTCCTTGAGGTAGGAATAAAGTCACAAGTATCATTAACAAAGATCAACTGGGGCCTCCCCGGTGGCGCAGTGGTTGAGCGCTGGGTTGTGAAGCTGCCGGCGACCTCTGCGGCGCCGGTTCGATCCCTGGCTGCTCCCCGGCCACCGGAGGAGGGTCCCACATGGTGTGCAGACCTCTCCTGCCGCCCGCTGCTCCCCTCAGCAGTGTCCTTCGGTCCTTCTGCCTGCTCTGCTCCCCACTCTGGCTCTGGTGAATTCTCTCACCCTCCCGCGCTTCTGACTGTACCCAGTGCTTGTATAAACAAAAACAAACAAACAAACAAATAAATAAATAAAACACGCCTCTATTAAAAAAAAAAAAAAAAAAAACAAAGATCAACTGAACAAAAAGAAGTAGATGCTTTTTGTCTTTTTATTGTTTTTTTTTTTGAATCATTTTCTATTTGTGGTATCAACATTTGGGGAGATGGGTTGCTTTGCTCATTCCCTTATGCTAGTACTTTTTTTTTAATTAATTCTGTTGAACCTCCTTAGTGATAGTAAATCATTTTCCGTTTCTTTTAACTATAATTTCATAAATATTTTTAAAATAAATTTTATTTTTATATTCCCCATACAATTGCAACCCACTTATTTTGACCCCAATCCCTCCCCTCCCCGCCCCCCACCCCCCATAGAGTGTCTCTGGTTCATAGTTTTTTTGTTGATTTTGATTTTCACTTTCTTATAGTTATTCATTTTCCTGGTCCCTTATTTAAGTTTTCTAGATTCCTGCTATGAGTGAGACCATCTGGTATTTTTTTTTTTTCTTTCTAGCTGATTTCACTGAGCATGATCCCTTCCAGCGCCATCCATGTTGCTGCAAATGGCATGTGTTTATCTTTTTTGAATGCTGAGTAATATTCCATGGTATATATGTACCACATCTTCTTGATCCAGTCATCTATTTTTGGGCATTTGGGCTGTTTCCAAAGCTTAGCTATTGTAAATAGTGCTGCTATAAACATAGGGGTGCAGGTGCTCTTCGGAATAGATGTTTCTGTGTACTGTGGGTAAATACCTAGGAGTGGAATTGCTGGATCCTATGGAAGCTCTATGTTTAGTAGGTCCAGAAATCTCCACACAGCTCTCCATAGTGGTTGGACCAGTTTGCACTCCCACCAACAGTGCAGGAGAGTTCCTTTTTCTCCACATCCTTTTTGTAAGAAGAAGGGGGAATACGATTGGAGTCATTGTTTTTGTCTCACATGCAGCATAACTATTGAATATTATTAAATATATAAAATAATTAAATCACTTATGAAAAGAATTGTGCTCACGAACATATTGGCCAGTTTTTATTTTTCTTAATAGCACAGTTTTTCCAAGGACAGCTTGTTTTTGTTGAATAGATGCTGATTGCACACTGGATCAGTGCCTGCATGGGTATTAACAATTGGGGGCATCTAGGATTGTGAACAAAGTATTCTGAGAAACGAGAGAGAGAAAATTTAACATAGAGGATTTCAATTTCAATATGTGTATCATTATCATTACAATTATAGGCAGGTTATTTAAGTATTAGTATAACCTGGACATAACCCATTGAACCCATTCTCTCTTTCTCTCTCTTAATTTTTGTTACCATAATGAATCAGTAATGTGGTTTATTTTACATTTATGCAATAATTTCACCAGTAACTATTATATTCTAAGAATAATCAGATAAATTGTGCCACTTTCTAGGACAAGGTATCCAGGCTTTATTTCTATATCAAAGTGTATGTATGTCTTTTTATCCTTTTTCATTATTCAGTACCCAGTAGAATTAAGAAAAAGAATATTTTTGTTATTGTCCTGCTGTTTCTTCTGGGTGATGGGAATGTTTATTTTAGCAGATCCTTTCTTCCAAGCGGGTTATCATTTATCAGACTTTGCATTCAGTAGAGAGTGACTCACTGAAGAAATAAAAAAAATGTCCATACTGTTTTCAAACCACTTTATCTGAAGCCAAACATGACTGAATATAATACTTCTAACCCCAGTAGAAGAACCAAATTTGTGTGCATTCAGTGCCCTTGAAATGACTACCTGAGTGTTTAAAAACCACCCACTGGAATGTACAACATGAATGAATAAAGTGAGAAAAAGGCTAATTGTGCACTTAAGCCACCAGGTGGTGGCTAATGCAGCTCCTTAAGGGAAACTAGAAAGCTGCGATTGAAAATTATTTCTGATTTACAAGAATGAAAATAACTTGCCTAAGATAAATACATAGTTTGCAGTAAAAATGTGTTTGATAGAAATACAGCAGGAAGAAAACAACTCTGTTGTTTTGCCCCCTCAAGCAAAAAAAAAAATCAATTTGCTACTATGCTAATTAAGTAGACACCAGCAATCAAGCAGTGCTGTTTTTATTGTGTATTTTTAACTGCAAGAAAAAATAACAAATAAATAATACAGCTTCATTCTATTTCAACATATTTTGCATCATGTTTACAAAATGACTGATGAAACCAGATGTCACCATGGCATAATATTCTCTAATTGTTCACATTGTGTAAGTATGTGTGTGTGTGTGTGTGTGTGTGTGTGTGTGTACACTATGGGTGTGCCTTTGTTACTTTTTTTTTCAAGTTAAATGAGTAAACACTTTCTATGACAATAACATACCATTTCATAACATAATCAAATGATGTATCCAGTTTTTATGCAAAATTTTCAATGTTATATTCAGATAAAGTGAGAAGATACCTATTTTTTTCTTATTTCACATTTCATAAATCCCTACAATAGCTAGTATGTATGACTGAGGTGCTCACCAGGTTTAAATTAATGATAACTTATAATTCATATTTTTAATTATCTTAGTCTCATCAAACCATGGACTTAACACTGCATAAATATGTTCCACTCATCACTATATTCATTGAAGAATCTGAGTAGAGAAAATAAATGAAATATAATATTTGGTAGTTACCAAAAATTGCAGATCTACATGGAAAAATGTCCAGATGATTCTGAATGCCTGCTTAGAGCCTTGCTTAGTGTGTGCTGACTTAGAATTTAAGTTAGTGATTTTTTTCTTTTTTTAAATATATTTTTTTATTTGTTTATGCATACAAGAACTGGGATATAGGTCAGAGGTGCAGGGGTGAGAGGATACACCAGAGACAGAGTGGAGAACAGAACAGGCATATCTGAGGGGAGCAACTGGTGAGACAGGAGAGGTCTGATGTGCCATGTGGGTCAGTTCCCTGGCCAGGGTTTGAACTCATGCCACAGTGGCTGACAATAGCTTGATAGCACCGAGATGTTAACCCCTGTTCTGCCAGGGAGGCCCAGTGAAATAATCTGAAGGAGCAAATTTAACTTTGTTTATGTACTGTTGCTGTGAGTGTATCACTGAATTTACCACTACCCAAGTCTATCAGTTGACTTTTTTTAAGTCTCAGTGAATTCTGAAATTGTATGTCGTCCATTTTTTAAGTTTTTTTTTTTTATGAAATATGGGAGATAAATAGTGTAGAGAACATTACAAAAATAAGAACAAAAAGAAAAAAATAAACACTGAAAAGCATCTTCTATATAACATTGCTCCCTTCACCAAATTACACTTTACATGAATTTTTTTAATCAGAGCAATTTAAGCACAGTATGTTTGAGACACACATAAAAAGAATTGTTTCCCAAATAACAGCCTTTTTCAGCACTGCAAAGATGAACAATACCTTTCTAAAATTGTGTCTTAAAGTGAATTCTCATACAATGAAGTTTGTTTTTCCCCCCTTTTCTCAAACATTTGTGACACAGTCAAAAATGTAGATAAGTCATCAGTCCTTCAACATGAGTGTTACGTGCAAAAATTTTCTCCCAGTCCATGGGGTGTCTCTTTGTTTTGGTTATTGTCTCTTGCTGTACAGAAGCTCTTTAATTTGATGTAGTCCCAGCTGTTTATCTTTGCCTTCACTATCACTGCTTTGGGGGATGAGTCTTTAAAGATGTTGCTGAGGTGTATGTCATGTAGTGTTTCGCCTAGAAGGGATCATGCTCAGCAATATCAGCCAGAAAGAAAAAGAAAAATACCGGATGGTCTCACTCATAGCAGGAATCTAGAAAACCTAAATAAGGGACCAGGAAAAAGACTAATTATAATAAAGTAAAAATCAAAATCAATAAGCAACTATAAACCAGAGACACACGACTTGGGGGGAAGGAGAGAGGAGGAAAGATTAGGGTCAAAATAAGGGGGGTGGGAATTGTATGGGGAACATAACCACGATGAAAATGCATACATTGGACAAAAAATGAAAAATGATGTAAAAATATATAAAATAAAATAGATTAAAAATGTAGATAAATAATTGGAAACTTCTTATGAGAAAAAGAGCAAAATAAAATATTTAAATGATGAAATAGCAAAAGGTAGAGTCTTTTTATATTGTAAACTTTAGTGTTTCCTTGTTTAACCTGGGTAGGCACCAACATTTAATGCCACAAAAAATTTCTGCTCGATTTTCAGATTTTTTTGTTGATTGTATCCCAGTAAATATCTTCCATAGTTCCTCATTGTTTTTATTTTTTTCTGATTGCCTTCATCTAACTTTCATAATATTTTATATTCAATAAATGATACCATTCAATGTATCATTCTTTTACTTAAATACAGACAGTGATATCAAATCATTCTCTCAATGTAAGATATGCTAATTATTCTTATTTTGACAAATGCTAAGGAAAAGAAATCCCACACCTTTTAAAAATAATTTGCTTCAAATTAATAACAATTTCAGTCTTACAAACATTTTTTGTACATGAAATAGCATGTGTTGTTCAATGTATTTCACAGTGGTGTGAGAAAATTAATTTCCCTTTTTCCTTGTTTTATTGAAGGGATGAGCTTAGATTCCAACCCTTTGCAAGAGTTACTAATTTCTGCATTAGGAAGAAGAAATCAAGCATACCTGGATGATATTCTCTATTCTCTCTATGATTTGCTATTCACAGAGAGGAAGCTCTGGTTTTCTTACCACCATTTGATAACTAGACTAAAGTGGTCTCTTATTTCTACCTCTCTGTGACTCAATAAATAAATTTAATGTTGGTGGGAGGACATAGGAATATCATTGTAGTTTCATATGTAGGCCACATCCTTCAGTCTGATTTTTTTTAATATTTATTTTATTTATGCATACAAGACATGGGGTATAGGTTAGAGGTGTAGGAGGTGAAAGGCTTCACCAGAGACAGAGTGGGGAGCAGAACAGGCGGCTCTACTGAAATACACTGCTGAGGGGAGCAGCAGGCAAGACGGGAGAGAGCTGCTGTGCCATGTGGATCAGCTCCCTGGATGGGGATCAAATTCATGCTGCAGTTGCTGGCAATAGCTTGATAGAGCTGAAACTTTAGCCCCTGCACTATAGGGAGGCCCTCAATCTAATGTTTTTTATAATAAAACTAATATTTTGATCTGATTAATTTTCTGTTTTCCTATCTACTCAATTGAAAGATGAATAGCTCACCATGCCTCTTTCAAGCCCTTCTATGTGTCATCTTTAACAAAAAAGAATTCAAAATATGCAAGAAATGATTTTAGCATAACAATATCACCTTTGTAGCAGCATGAAACCACATTGATACTCTGATTAAGCTGTAACTGCTAAAGTTAATTATATTTGCATATATATATTTCATAAATTTATTGATCCATATGTCTTTTTAGAAAAATTGAAGAAACAGATTTGGAAAAAAACATTTGTAACTATCAATCAAAGTGATAGTTACATATACTTATATATTAATGGAATTTTATCTTCAAATTATAACTATGTGTCATCATTAATTTTATTAAACTATCCCATGGATAGAAAAGTTCTAAAAGAAATATTGATATATATTAGTCATACCACTTGCAATACCATAAAATAAGCTTCCCAGTCTTGTTACAACAGCAGTAGAAAACTCATAACAGTAATCCTACAGTGACAAAAGTTTTCTATTGCTGCTATAACAAGTCACCGCAAATTTAGTGTCTTAAGCCAATGAAAGTTTATTGTTTTGCATTATTGGATATCAGAAATCCAGGAGTGGCTGCACCAATAAAAAGTCAAAAATATAGGGAGGATCCCTTTTGAAGGCTCTAGCAGAGACCCTATTCCTTTGCATCATTCATTTTCCAGAATCCACCTGCTCCTGGTCCCATCTTTATCTTCTCCGACAATGGCTAGCTCAGTCCATCCTCTAGCACCTTCTCCTGACATTGATTTGATTTACTGACTCACCTACAAAAGCCAGGTGATCACATTGGACCTGCCCAGATAATTCAGGAAGATCTTCTATCTGGAAGTCTTTAATTGCATTCGCAGTGTCTTTTTGCCAAACAAAAAAAGAAATAACATATTCACAGGTTTGGTGGGATTAGGGCATGACGAGCATCAGAGGATCAGTACATTGTTCTGCCTACCACAATTATCATGCAACCCTCTGAATTTCTTCTACCCCAATTTCATTGTTACTTGTCTGTACTCCATTATAGAGACCAGAAAAGACAAATAGCCCCTTACCTGATGTCTGACTGTAGAACTGATGTGGTGAGTCACCTTTGCTCAATACAGAGCAGCTGAGCCCTGGCATTAAGAAGATGAATCTCTCTTGATAGGAAAGAATGTAAGGAAAGGTACATGCCACACTGGCTCTTGCATCCTATCGTAGAATCCACTGGAGGGCAGGACACTGATAGCTGATGTGAGTATATTTTAAACACAAAGGGAAGCTAAGACACTCAGAGACAGGATCACAATGCCTCGCCTTATTGAAATGAAAAACCATATACCTCCATACTAGTAAAACATTTTTTTCCCAATGTGGTCAGATTTTTTCTGTCATTTGTATCTTAATAAGGTTTCTAAATTAATTTTTACTATTCTAATATGCAGTGTTTTTCCACATGAGAAGGGATAGTAGAAAATGCTTGAGAGTATTTGATTCCAAATAGAGTTGACAAGGGAATACATTTATTGTGACTCATCTCCATAGAAAAGAGACACATGTTGGAAAGTGCCAGATTAGATTCAGACAAGGAGGTTGAGAACTTATCTTGTTATACCATTTATGACATTCTGAAAATTGTAACCCTCATTTTTCTAAATTGTATGTTAAGAATTCAATGAGCTCATCTATTAGCATGGAATTGCTATAGGACTCGTCATGCCACTCAAAGTTAAACATGCTTTAAGTCAGTACATTTCTTCTATCCACTTTAAAAGATGTTTTATTTGGATGATTTGGTTAATGTTGTTTTCTCCTTTGCTTTGTTCATTGGAAATAGTTACCAACATTAGGCCAGTGATGAATATATATCATTGAAATTGAAGCAATCTTTAATAAATAAAAAAATAAAAAAAGAAGTGAAACATGCTTTCATATACAAAGAGATTAATGTATTTAGGTAAAGGACAACATATTCATCCACTGAAAGTGAAGTGTTTGTGAGGCGTGCCATTAATAAAATATTACAGCTAAGCTGTGCTCCTGCCAATGCTGTAAAATAACAGGCCACACAGCTTCTGACCGAGTCTCCCCTTTAGGAATGTCCTTCTCAGAATAGTTTTCCTCTAATGGGGGCCCACACCACATGGCTGCCCCTTGTGTAAGTGTTCATTTGGGATACAGACATAGATAAGTCAAGCCCCAGAACTTGATATTAAATGGGAAAAGCCAAGATGGAAATGGATTCTCCAGCTCTAGCTGTTCCTATCACATGTGTTTTTATCTTCTCAGTTGAAGTCTCAGACATCATAGTTCCCAGACAAGTCATCTTCAGCATGTCCTTCCTGCATACCTGTCAAATTTAGGAGCATATTAAAATGATTCATGCTGTATTCAGTTGAGTTGTGGTGATAGGCAGAGATCTATAAAACAGATATACATTTTTCTCTATTTAGATTTTTTAATTGTAATTATTAGGTTTTACTTTTGCTCTTCCATATGTGCACAAGTTCCACTTACCTTCCACCAAATCACTTATGCCAGTGTACCATTTGCCTTCCTCCTTCATCCACCTGTCACTCCTTCCTGTTTGCCCATGGTAACCATCAAGTTCTTTCACCAAATTCAAGATTTATTCCTGCTATATTGTACCTGTGTATTTTGTTGTTGTTGTTCTTTATATTCCACTGAGTAGTAAAACCATCTGCTATCTATCGCTCAGATGCTGGCTTATTTCATTTAACATACTCACCAAAAGGTCAATCCATTTTGCCCCCAAAACCAGTATTTCAACTTTTTTAAACTGCTGTGTAGTGTTCAGTTGAGTCATATTCCACATTTTCCTTATCCGTTTATCTGCTGAAGGGCATTTAGTTGGTTCCATGACTTGGCAATTGTGGACAGTGCTCTTATGAACATAGACATACATAAATTTTTTTGTATTAGAGTTTTTGTATTTTTAGGTTAAATATCTAGTTGAATAATTGCTGGATCATGTAGAATTTCCTTTATTTTCCTTTTTTAAAAGATTTATTTATGCATACAAGAGCTGGGGTGTAGGCCAGAGGTGCTAGGCTGGGGGTGGTAAGAGGATTCACCAGAGACAGAGTGGGGAACAGAACAGGCAGATCCAATGAAATACACTGCTGAGGGGAGTAGCAGGAGAGGCAGGAGAGGTCTGCTGGGCCCTGTGGTTTAGCACCCTGGCCATGGATGGAAATCATGCTGTGGTGGCTGCCTATAGTTTCATAGTGCTGAGACCTAACCCCTTGCACCATCAGGGAGGCCCTCCATTATTATTTTCTTAAGAAATCTTTATACTGCCATCATACTTCTGGCTGCACCAACTTGCATTCCTACCAATAGTAGATGAGAGTTAACCTTTTTACCACATCTTCACCAGCATATATTGTTTCTATTCTTTTTGATATGGGCCATTCTCACAGGGGTGTGGTGATAGCTCATGGTGTTTCTTATTTACATTGTTCTTATAATAAGTGATGTTGAAAATTTTTTCATATTTCTTTTTTTAAAATATTTATTTATACAAAAACGGGGAACAGGCCAGATGCATGGGACTGTGAAAGGATTCACCAGAGACAGAGTAGGGAACAGAACAGGCAGACTTACGAAACACGCTGCTGAGGGGAGCAGTGGGCACGGCAGGAGAGGTCTGCTGCACCATGTAGGACCCTTTCTGGCTGGCCGGGATCGAACTGGCGCTATGCTCAACCACCTGCACCACCAGGGGAGGCCGAAAATTTTCATATTTCTATAAGCCATCTGAGTATCTTCTTTAGAAAAGTTTCTTTATATGTTTTGTCCAGTTTTGGAGTGGTTGTCTAGTTTTTGTTGTTGGATTCTATTAGTACTATTCAAAATTTGGAAAACAGTTTCTTGTCAGATGTGTAATGTGTGTAAATGTTTTTTTTTTTTTTTTCCCTCATTCTTTAGGTTGGTTTCTTTTGAGGTTGAAAAGGTTTCTAGTCTGATGTCATCCTACTTATAAAATAGATATATATTTTAAGAAAAAATTAAAAATTTAAGACTTCTTATAAGTGTGAAGTTTCAAATGGTGGCCTTTTACATTTAGAAATCAATTATTTAAATTTAAAAATGTAATGATCAAAAATATATAATTGCCTTGATTTCCACCTTTTGCTCAGTGAATCTGTCTTTGCAATATTGTGTATGGAGTAATATCTTTTTTTCAAAAAAGCATGGAGCTTTCTTCATCTTTTTATTCCTATTTATACAGCATGTTGATGTGGATAAAAAAGGCCCCCAAAATAGTGTCTCTTTATTAGTCATTTGAAAATGATTGAATGTAAAATTGTGGAAATAGTTAACCAATAGGGAGTTACGCAAATCAAGTAATGGAGTATATTCCTACTTTTAATAAGCAGCTATAAATAAATTCTAAAACCATAAATAAACAAGAAAATAATAAAAATACACATAGTCCTATATCCCTACGCTACATTTATATGAAATTTTTGAGCAGATACTGAAGACAACAAAAATATGAACACACACTCAGAAACACATTGTTCACTGAGGTGGAAAGATGACCTAAACCAGAAGTGACCCTGTAATAATTCTAACTTGCACTCCCCGATACTGCTTTGTTAATTGCCATCAGAAATGACAAGGTTAAATAATGAGAAATATGAATAATTATCGGGATCATTTTCAAAGAACCCTTAAATATGGTTTGGGGAAAATATAAATATATATATATATACAAAAATTCTAAAAATTCCCATGAAGACCTGTTGTGTGTATGTGTTCTTTTGCGTTTCTGCTTAAGTCCTGTGTACATTTTATCCTCATCCCAAAACTGGATTTTATTTGAAATTGTGACCAGTGACCCAGATGACACATTATTTAACCCAGGCAGTTTCTGTTGTCCTTCAACAGCACAGATTAGTGTAACAGAAAGAATTAAATGAAATACAGGGTCACTCTTAGGATTGGTCACTTCTCCATCTTAGTGTCAGTAAAATGATTACTTGTTCAGTCAATGAAGAGCAGCAGCTGATCAAGACCAAGTGTCAGGGAGAGTTTTCAGACTCATTCCAGCCGGCAAAATGAAAATCTATATGAGGACCCTTGGGACATGAAGAGAGAACAAAATTGCTTTGAGCCACTGTGGTAGTTGATAAATGACTCAGTAAGAGAAAAACATTAGTCTCTTTACCTACCTGCCCAACTCCAGCTAAATTCAAAGGAAATATATACCTCTCTGGTATGCAATTGAGTACTAAATTTATTCCCTCTCACCAGCACTAATACTCTTGTGTTCATAATTCATTGTACACATTCAAAGGAATAAAATAATGTAGTTTGACACTGCTGGATATGGATAACTTTAAAAAAAAGTTATATGTCAGAGAAGAATATAACTCTTGAAGAGAATACATGTCAGTAATAATTAGTGTTAAAAAGACAAGTGGCATAAATATTACATATTTTTAGGATTACCAAAAAATGAATACTTGATATTTACAGAGTTTAAACAGGAATAAAAATCAAAGAAGAAATCACCAGGGCGCCTCTCTGGTGGCCCAAGGGGTTAAACACCTCAGTATGAAGCAATCCAAAGCCTCTGCAGCACGAGTTCAATCCCTGACCTGCCAGGGAGCAACCCACATGGCACAGCAGACCTCTCCTGTCTCACCCGCTGCTCCCCTCAACAGTGTATTTCAGTCAGCATGCCTGTTCTGCTCCCCACTCTGTCTCTGGTGAATCCTCTCACCCCCCTCATCTCTGGCCTGTACCCCAGCTCATGTATGCATAAATAAATAAATATTTAAAAAAAGAAGTCACCAGGAAAATACCTAAGGTTAGTCACAATCCAAAATTATTTTCTATATGCAGAATATGTAATAATTTAACTCAATTGATCACTAAATCTAAATCAGTCAAGTAGTCAAATCAATCTAAATATTGGATGAATTTAGACATTTGCAGGGAATAGCCCAGCTATGAGGCAATCAGTTTTAGTTAAAAAAAATTTAGAAATGCCTAATATTAATATAAAATAGTGATGATAATTTGTTGATATAAACTTAAAAATTACAAGTGAAAGAATACTATTTTATTTGTCTAATGACCATGCTCACTAACTTTTAAAGACATATATAGTAAAGTGATTAATAAATAAAAAGATACTGTTTCTGGAGTTTAAAATTTTTTGACAAAATTTTTTTGACAAAGTTTATTAAATATTTTGTAAGATGTTCTACAGATTTTTATTGTCTTAAAGTTCGTAAGCAAAATTCATCATTAGTGATGAAACACATTAAGAGAAAAAGATTATTCTTATAAAATGATTTTTATTTCAAGATTTGAAAACATGCTTTGAGGAAAAGAATTGATATGTGATATCGCATTTCTCAAATTTAAGGATTTTTGATAAAAATAGGATATCTTTATATTGAAGCCAAAATATCAAATCACTCACATGAACCTAGAATATTCTTTTTCTTAAGCTAGATTCCCAATATTCTAAAACAGCAATTAACTTATTATAATTATATAGCTTATATAATTATATAGTCATATAATTAAAACATGTCTTCTAATTTATATACTTACAAACCTATCTACTATCTGCTCATCTTTATTCAGTTTATTGCATACCATCTCACTTCCCTGGATAATAAAAGAAAACTTCAGAGAAATTAACTTGCCTATCAACCTATTTACAGTCCTGTCTTATAAAATTAATTGAAAATGACTTGTACATCATCATTTTGAAGCCTACTTTCATGTTTATTTCTTTTCTTTTAATTCATCTTTTACTTCTGCTTAATAACCCAGTATTGGCCACAGTTTTATGCTATATTAAAATATTGAATAAAGGTTAAATAATTCTACATAAACAGCTTCCCTGTTTAAGCTGCAGGTGATATTCTAAATAATCCTTAGTCCTAGTCATTATTTATATTCTTTCCTCTGTTGATCTTACCCTTGATTTCCCATGTTTCTCATTAATGGTGCAGGTGAGATTGCAATACTTTCCCAAGATGCTTTTCCTAACACCTTCACCCAAAGAACTTAAAAGACACTATAGAGTATGGCACAATGTAAGGATGCAGGTCGGAGGCTGTGGTTACTATTTGAAATTTAGTAGTCTTTGCATATATATGATATGATTAAAAATAGGGTCATAGTGATATTAGCTCACACGTGTCCATAGTAGCATTTTTCATGATAGAGCTACCCAAATTCCCTCAGGGTAGATGAATGGATAAACAACATATGGAAGATACATATCATAAAATATTAAACAGCCCTAAAATGGAAGGGCATACTGCCATATACTAAACATGATTAGTCTTGAGTTTATAGTATCGTAAGTGCAGTAGGCCACTGATAATAGGACATGTGGTGTATTTGATTTTACTTATATGAGATAGCTGAAGTAGTCAAATTTATATATAGAGAGAATTGTTTAGCAGTTACTACCATTGTCTAGAGGAGAGAGGCAAAGGGTATTTGTTTAATACAACACAAGTGATGGCATGTCCCTTTGAAATTAGATTATAAAACAATGTCGGCTTCATCTCTTCTCTCTGTCCAAGTCTTTTTCTCTCTCTCATCGCTTATACTGTATTAGTCCCATTTCCATGAAATGAGTAGTCCACACTACACATCCCTGTGTGAGGAGGAATTTAGATATTTTGCTAACAACCATGTGAGTGACACTGAAAGCACATTTAATCCCAGTCAAACCTAAGGTGACTGCTCCCCTAGGTACCTTAATTGAAACTTCACAAAAGACCTCCATTCAGCTCCATGGAGATAAACTGCTTTAACATGATGACCCTCAAAAATTGTGGGAGATAATACATACTTGTGATTTTTGTCTGCCATGTTTGAGGGGAGATTTGTTGAGCAATAGATAAGAAATTGCTCACTTAGAAGACTCCAGATCCTATCATATAGCAACTGATGTTAAAATTTAAAAATGTCTCCTGATGTAATTCAAAGCATTCTCAGGAAAATAATGTCTAAAGGTGAAGTAGGGAGTGTACTGGTGAAATCCTCATAGATGTTCTTTGAGAAAATCGGTATTTCTAGTCTAGGGGCATTGCAATGAGTTGTCACAACAAAATCCCAAGGTAAAGAAGGGATTATGTCAAAGAGATTGTTAGTGTAGCTTTAACATGATGGTGTTCACACAATATAATGTTAAAATTGTTGCTATATTAACAAAGCACTAAGAAATTGAATTTAAAGAGGCAGAAGATTAGACAATAAATGCAATGTGACTTTTGTAACTCTAAAATTCTACAAATAGGAAGCAAACCAGACACTTAACCAAAGACCTTCTATCATTCCCCAGCTCATATAGAAACTGCTATAAAATAGTGAGCCTTATGTGCCTCCTACTTCTCTCCCTGCTGAGGAAGAATGTTCATAACAGGTATCTTATGCCTTCCTTGTTTTATATATTAGGTGATGGGACAGGAGAGGGACTAATTGTTCTCTACTTTATTGATGAGACAAGGGGAGCTCCATTTGAAAAGTTACATTTAAGACATGATAACCAAGGATCCTTGATTGCACCTGTACCTAATTAGATGATGAATTCTAGACTTTGAGTTCATGTAATAATAGGATGAGATATGAGTCTCCCGGGCACTGTGAGAATGGATGAGCACTTTTTGCATGTGAGAAGAACAGCAGCATTGAGACCAAATGGAGAATAACAGCAGTAGGTGTTGAAGTTGCTCCCAACCATCCCTGACCTCTGGTATTCACACTCTTGTCTGATGGTCTGTGTGTCACTTTGGAGAGAGAGCCCAGGGGAGACCTAAGCCAGAAGCCCCAAATGAATCATTTCAGGATTCCTACCTTTAAAGATTATGTGACATAATACATGCTTGTTGTTTTAGCTAATAGAGTTAAAAGTATTACAAAGCTAAGACAAATAGATGAACCTCCTTCCTCACTCCATTTTGTTTCCTATCTTAAGGCTAGTTTAATTTTGATGCCCATCTAAGTCTTTAGTCACAGTTATAGAAAATAATTTGAGAACATGCAATTCTGTAAATATAAAATATTCCAAATTGTGAAGTGAAGCACAATATGGAACCCTTTTCTTCATCAATATTTCAATCCTTAAGGGAAAAGTCTCATGAATAAATTGAAAATCCCTCTAATGAAAACATTTTCCTTTTTCCTAAAAAATAAACAAAACTAAAAAAAGCAAACAATAAAAAATCTTCTTGGTTTCAGATATATTGAAGTTACCAAAACAAATTTAAAAGGGAAAAACTTTCTCTCTTCCTGGAATTGTTGAATTTCATTCATACCTCCACAGTCTCATATTTTTGAAATCAAATATCTCATGTGCCCTGCTTTTTTCTAAATTTTTGAGCTGTTGATAGGATAAACAAGAATATCACAGCCAAGACTTATAGTCATAACATTGAAGGAAAAAAAAAAAAAAAACACAAATCCCAGAAGTACCACAGTTACTTAAAACCTAGGCAATCAAATCCTTAATGAATATTGTTTCACAAGGTAAAGCAGTGTCCATAGAATATTATACACGTGTAACCTAGAGCCACATTGCTTTTGCTTGGCTTCCACTGGAGCGTACAAACAATATTAGTCAAGGAAAGGACATAGACTAATAAAAAACATAGAGCTGAAAGAGCAGAAGCACTCTTTCTCCGACTTTGTGAAGAGGCAGAACAAACTGTTCTATTTTATTTTTTTCTTTTGACTTTCACTTTGGAAATTCCTTGGTCAAAGATGTTTAAAGCAAATAAGACAAGTTGTCAACTAACTAGGGTAGCCTTTGTTGTTGTTACCAACCCCAAATTTCAATGGGTTGTTATAATGGGGAGTTATGTCTTGTCAAATTACAGGCCACTGTGGTGGTCTGTAATCTACAGATAACTTTTCTGTACGGAGTGATCTGGGATCAAGACTCCTTCCTCGTATCTTGTAACTCCACCACCTCATGGAACCTGAGCCAGGAGTAAAAAGGAAATAAGCAGTGCAGTGGGAAAACTTGCTTTTTGCCTACTTTGATACCAAGGGATATACTTCAGTTGTACTCACATGGCCATTCTAGATGTCATGAAAAGCTTGGAAAAATATTCTCAGCTCCTGAGCTGGACAGCTATATCAATGGCAGTACTTAACAGTGGAAACATTAGTTCAAGTGAATGTCTGCCCATCTCAGCCTCTCTGTGCGTCTTACATTATTTATTGAATATTTGTTGAATGAATATATATAATCTATATAATAATCTATAAAATTTATATATCTATATACTATACATAGATATATTTAAATAATCTATATATAATAATCTATATCTCACAACTTTTTTTATCCAGTCTTCTGCTGGGCATGAGGTTGATTCCATAATGACTATTTTGAACATAAGAGTGCATAATTCTTTTCAAAACAGTGTTTTCATATTCTTTGCCTAAGAGTGGTATTGCTAGATCATATGGTATTTTCATTTTTAGGATTCTCCATACCTTTTTTTAAGGAATCTCTATACCTTTTTCCATAGAAATTGTTCACATTTGCATTTCCACCCATAGTGAATAATTTTTTTCACCATACTCTCATTAACATGTTTTCTTCTTCCTTTTTTATATAAGACTGAAAAATCTGTCTTTCAAGAATTCTTTTAGAAATATTGCAGATTATGTTTATGAGCTGGTGAGGGCTCCTTCTTGAATGTGTCAGTTTGATGATTTGTCTATAACTGGAAATAATGTATCTGGAATCCAGGAGAAAAATCTCCACTGAAGTCAAATCCCACAGGCTCTTGTAAGCTGAAACACTGGTGTTAAATTTACAATCAGAAGGTAGGAAGGGATGACAGCAGACTGCTTTAGTGAGTATAAAACAACACAAGGGAACCAAGAGTAATAATAAAGACAAAGGGAGACTCTGAGTTACTGGTCAAAAAAAAAAAAAGCAAATATCTGGCAAAGGTATGGAAAAGTGATATTCGGAGTCAATTGAGATGAAAAGTTTAAAGACCCAGGGAATTATCAAGTTTGGAGTTAAATGTTTTATAAAAGAAAGACCCTTCAAAAAACAAAAAAGTGAGAGCACAAAAGTCAGACTCAAATATGTTTGATGATTATGACAAATAATATAAGGGTTTAGAGGTTAAAATCATTTATGCCCCTTAGATGATGCTTACAACAAGGTATAGTTGTCAGAGGAGTGGGGTATGGGGTAGTCATATGTTATTGGATGAAAACTAGACTTTTGGTGGGAATAATCATATTTTTTAAATTAAAGGATTAAATTAAAAGAAATTCCTCTTTATGTTTACACTTTTATCCAGAAATACCTAGAGAGATGTTTGATTACTTTTTAACACATCCCTCTGTCTGTTCAGAGTAGAATTATTAAAAGCTTTGTTATAGAGCAACCCCGATATTAAACGGGTTCCTGGCTGTGGGTCCTCACCCACGCACTTTAAAGGGACTTATGAATACTCTACTACAGACACACACAAAAGGGTTAATAAAAGGTTTATTTACAAGAGAAAAGGAAATAAGGAAAATGTACAACTCAGGGAGAAAATAGGGAAATAAAGTCTTTAATGCGTCCTACCCGATCCTACGACCTGGAAACCCAAAGTCACTCTCAGAGCTGGCCGGAAGCTGCGAGCTGGTGGAGAGCCAAAATGGGGGGGCCCAAAGCCCACGTGTCTGCCTTTTGTATCCACCTGGCTGCTGAACCCCACCCTCAGGTCCCAGCCACCTTCCCTTTGGTGGTGATGGGATTTGGAGTTCCCAGTGTCTTTGGCTTTGACCTGGGGTGGGGGTGAAGTCCACAAAGCCTATATGGAATTAGCTTTGGGACATCCTTTTCCCCCTAACAATTCCCCCCTTTCACTTTTTGCCACCATTTCCATGGTGATGAAGATCGAATATATGGAGGTTGGGATGCAGTCTTAGATGAACATTTTTTTCAGGTTCCAGTGTGAAAGAAAACCAGTCTCTCCAGGTATTTGTCCATTGTGGAAAGCAAAAGTTCTCTACTCCAGGAAAAATAGTTCATCAGTTCAAGCCAAAAAAAAAAAAAACAAAAAAACATCTGGAGGCATTAGCCAAAACAAGACAGCAGATATATAAAAATCACAGGGAAAAAAAATCTTAAAATGGTTCAACTGATGTAAAACACAAAATTTCTCAACCTTGATCCCAAACTTTTAACAGCATAGCAAAAGTTTACAAACTAAATCTACTTTTAAACCATTTTTCCTATTTTTGCATAAAATCACAGGGCAGAAAATAACTAACAGCAATTTTTAGCTGGCTTTGTTGAAATACTCCACACAGGATCAGAGCGAACCGGTGGCATCCAGTCGATATATGCTTCAGGTATAGAGTTGGTCTCATCAGACTCCACCTGGGCTTTCCTCTTCTCGAGGGTACCAGGGCATTTTCGTTGGCCGGGGTTGTCCAGTCCTGCCAATGGAGGCAGCTTCCTCACCTTCTTTGGAGGTCTCTGGAACCCTACAAACAAGGCAAACAGGTTCTCCTCTTCTTGGTTCAGCTCTTTTTCAACTTTTTGGAAGAACTCCACACAAAGCCACACAATCAAACTCACGTCCAATTTTTGTTAAAACAGACCAAATCCCTATGGAAGTTATGCAAAAACAGACTCTAAGATAAGTAGCAGAAATTACTACCACTATTTGTATGCCATGTTGGTATCAAGGGGAGAGAAAATGTGACAAGTTAGCTTTGCTGGAAAAAATTGCAACCTTGCTGCATATCCTGGTTACTCAAAACAAAACAAAACAAAACAAAACAAAACAAAACAAAAAACTTTGTGGATTCAGGACAGAATGCATAAAAAATTACCAGTATTATGTCAAAGAAACCTTAGTAGATGTCAGGTGTATTTCCAGGTCTATTCAGTCCTTTGTAGGAAAGTTTTTTTTTTCTCTCAACAGTTCCATCAATAGGAATCTGTTGAGACCTTTTCTCCCTATATTTCCAGAAACAATTTCTGTAGATGTGAAACAATTGAATCATACAATATTACAAGGTGACAATTTACATACATACCAGATACTGAGAGGTTTTTTTTTGTATACACATTTTAGAAAACTACTGTTAACATTTTGTACATATCAAAGTTTTACCATTTTCCAAAGTGACAATGCTTCCCTTCCAGTTTTACTTCATTAGGTAAAAGCCAAATAGAACAAATTCATCTAATGCCTTCCCAGGAGGAAAGGGAGAAACTTTGTGGAGTGTCTCAGGAGCTCTACTGAGGTTCCACAAAATTTCCTTGCATCAGTCAAATGACAGGCTACCAAATTTGTACTTGAATTTAGATTTCTGGGAAGCTTTGCCATAAATACCAGAAAATTAACAGAAACAACAATATTCAATCTCTATGAAGGCACCGGCTTAGTTCAGTAGCACAATGTTGACAATCAAGCCATAACTTTTTGTTTTTCTCATAACTGGAGACTCTTTTTTTTTTTTTTTCAACGTCTATGGGCACCATATATACCAATTTGTCAATCACTGGAGGTCAAGACGGTTAGACACAAGGACATACAGACAGACAACATATAGACACAAAGAGCTCTTTAGTTATCATTCATCACACGTGGGATATCCCATGCAACTGCAGTTTCTCTGATAGGCCAAAGTAACAATAAAAAAAAACAAGCAGAAAAAAAAAAAAAAAAAAAAAAACTTCAAAGTAAAAAAAACAAAAGTTGATAGGAAATAACAAAATTAAGATTAAAAACCTTTCTATGTAGGGCCTCCCCGGTGGCGCAGCGGTTGAGCGCTGGGTTGCGAAGCTGCCCGCGGCCTCTGCGGCGCCGGTTCGATCCCCGGCTGCTCCCCGGCCACCAGAGGAGGGTCCCACATGGCGTGCAGACCTCTCCTGCCGCCCGCTGCTCCCCTCAGCAGTGTACTTCGGTCCTTCTGCCTGCTCTGCTCCCCGCTCTGGCTCTGGTGAATTCTCTCACCCTCCCGCGCTTCTGACTGTACCCAGTGCATGTATAAACAAAACAAACAAACAAACCAGCAAACAAATAAATAAATAAAAGCATGCCTCTATTAAAAAAAAAAAAAAAAAAAAAAAAAACCTTTCTATGTAAAAAAAATACTGTCAGCATATGCATGATCCTAGATATTATTTCACATCTCTTAAACTTCGAAAGGAAGAGATTGGTTAGAGCATGTTAGTTTTTTTCTCAGGGTTTCTTCAGAAAAAAAAAAAATGAGTTCTTGGGTATCCTGCAACAATAACTGGAAAAGAAGTCAGTAACATTCAAGTTTTTTTCTGTTTCTTGAACAAATATCTCAAGTCTTCAATGGGTTCACAAGACCAATGGGACTTCGTCTCTCGGTCCGTTCCTTCTGGCGCTTTCTTAACTCTGGAATGATGTACTCAGGGTTTTATACCTGCAAGTTTCAGAGAAGTATGTGTGCTTAGCAAAACGTCATAGGGACCAGTCCATTTTTCTGACAGCTGGTTTTGGGCATCCCCACTCTGCCAGGTCTTCAGTAAGACCTGATCTCCAGGTTTGAAGGGATGCAATGGTTGATCAGGAGGCATAGAGATCCTTGAGTTTGCAAAGTTATGAATTACTGCCAGAACCTCCTGGATGTGTTTCACATATTGTGTGATCCGGCAATCTTGAGCTATTTCCGGATTGGCTTTTCCCCGCCACCTTCCCTTTGGTGGTGATGGGATTTGGAGTTCCCAGTGTCTTTGGCTTTGACCTGGAGTGGGGGTGGAGTCCACAAAGCCTATATGGAATTTGCTTTGGGACATCCTTTTCCCCCTAACAGCTTAAGTGAGTGTAAGAGCTGATTTGCTATACATTTGTAGCTGTTTATGATCATAGTCTCCATTGACCTTCTCAAAGTTATCAAATTAATGAAGCAGAAGACTTATCTTCTTGACTCATGTGCTCAAAACCTTGACGTCATGCATGTAATTGTATAAAAACCTTATGTCACCCTTTTCTAAGTCCATATTGAAATAAGGGAAGGGTTTTCACACTTCAAGGAATCTATAACTAAGCAAATAATATTGATTTTCTTCATAGTGCAAGGTGTAGAATATATAGAAAAAGACTGAGAACTGTGAAATTGCTTAAAGGCACATCATCTTCTTAAATCAGCATTAAAGACTGGTAGACCCAAACTATGGTATATATTAACATTTTAACCATTTTATTTCCTTCAGAAACTGCCATTTATTTGTATAAATGACAGAATTATTGGACTGTTAGCTTATGTCTTGTGAAAACCCCCACTTTCTAAAACGGATCTTAAAAATATACTTAAAAATCAACACAAATCTGAAAAACTCTCATCAGAGACATGTATTTTGAAAATATCTCATTGGCTAGAGGGTATTTCTAGCATCATGTATTATGCAATAAATAAATCACAATGACCCTTTTGTTTTGTTTTGTTTAGTTTATTTAGATAACCAATAGCCCTTCAGGTAGAACCCTGTATCATTCAATGCTAATTTCCTGGCTACTGTATTCAAATGAAAATGGGGAAGCCAATGGCTAAAAGCCATGTCTTAAACTAGTGAATAAAATAGTCTGTCAGCCACCTAAATTATTTTCAAACATTTTGGCACATCTCCATGTAAAAAATGGTTGTGGTTCCAAGTATGTTCTGCAGATAGAATCATTTGTCAAACAGTAACAAAACTTTTAAAATTTTTATTAGAAAAGATATGAAGCTGATCTATAGAAGTCACTTGCACTAATCTCTTAGCTAAAAAATAGCTAAGGAGAGGGAATGCTTTTCTATCTCTGTACAAGAATAGTCATATGTGTAAGCTCAAGAATGCATTTTAAGCACCATTAATACCCATAAAGGACAGAACTGCAGTCATTTTTCATGACTGGTGGTTTCATGGATGCAATCTCTTCCAACAAACCTCTTCAGCTCTTGCTGTTAGTGCATCTCACAGATAGAGCTCAGTGTGTTCATTCATCATTTGAATTATGGGTGGTAAAATCTTCACTCTTTTTTTTCCTATAGAACTACTGTTTTTTTGTGGACTGTGCTTTTTAAGCTGATTAATAGCAATGACATTGTATGGTTCACTCCAGTTCACTCCATGGACTTCTGCTCACATCGTAGGAAGCAAAAAGGGCAGGAGATAGAACATGGAAAGGAATGAACCCCTAGTGGCTTGGGGTGACTGAGATAACAGCCAGCCACTTGCATTATCTCATCTTTAATATACCAAGGAATACATAAAGGGAGGATGAACAGAATGATAGGATAAATGAATGAAGTCTCTCTCTCTCTCTCTCTCTCTCTCTCTCTCTCTCTCTCTCTTTCTCTCTGTCTTTCTCCAGCTACCACGAGTTTTCTGTGGCACAGAAATCACTGCAGGTGGGACATTATTTTCAGCACTCCAGACTAGATCGCTTCAATATGCTCTATTTGGAGTTCCCTTGGAAGACCTCCCAAAAGCCCCAGATAATGCAGAGTGCAGCTGCTGGAGATCGTTAGCATAAATAGATTTGGCTTAGCTTGAAACTGAAGGCTTGGAACTAAACTGTATGTCTGAGTTCAGTTGTTGGTGCCAAAGCTCTGAAATTAAAAATAAATAATAAATATATAAAACATCTAAATCATATGATTTGCAGATAAATAAACCAATAATTTAGGGACCATTAACTTGGTTTTGTTTCTATAATGAAAAGTTGAATTAGGTAAAGGTGGAAATTGCATACAGTGTTTTCAGTTAGAGTATTCTTACGAACTACCACTTTCCTGGTGTGTGTGTGCGTCTGTGTGTGTGTACACTAAACTTGAGTAAGGTGTGTATAGAAATTGGCAAGTTATGGCAATTCAAAATCAGTCTTAATGGAAAAAAATAATGTTTTATTTAAGTATAGTAAAGTCAATAATGTATATGTATTTTAAAATGAATCAAAACCAAAAAGAGATACCATTTTACCCTTGTAAGAATGACCCATATCAAAAAGACAGAAACAAGAAGAAAAAAGGGTCCCTCCTACACAACTGATGGGAATGCAGTATGGTTCAAGAAAATAGTAGGGAGGTTTCTCAAAATATTAAAGACAGACCTACCGTACAATCCAGAATTCCACTTCTTTTTTTGTAAGCTTTAAAGATATTTTGGGTCTCAGATCAGGCTGCTCCAAGAGGAAAAAAAAAAATAGCATATTGATTATTTCCGATAAAGAAACAGTTGGCAAATGAATTACAATCTTAACCGCCTTTCTCCTAAAGTAGAAATTTTCTCTGACCCTCTTCCTTAGAAAGCAGAAAATAAATCCCTGTATGGAAAACACCTTCCCTGCATGAGGTGGAGAGACAAACTTCATGTCAGACAGAGACAGGACTCTGAAAACAATCTCTGCTTAGCTCACTAAAATAATTGCATGAACCAAAACCTTCGAAAATTTCTTTAACTGTCTGTTCTTCACTGTTTTTATTGTTTCCTTGTTTAAAAGTTATATTAACTAGGTGTTTTGGTCATCCACATTTTATGAACTACTGGGTGCATGAAGTTAAAATTTTCTTTTGTCTTGATAATCTCTGTCATGTCAATTTATTATTGGGCCAGCTAAGGAACCAAGAGATGAGGGAAAGTTCTCCCCCAAACTTTAGCTACAATAGAAAACAAGGAAAAAGTAATTTGTGCAAGCTGTGAAACAATTGGTCCCATAGAGGATCTTTTTATCTGAAATATATTAACAAAATATTTACTATTTGTACATGAGGTCAATTTCTTATTCTACAATACATTTTTGGTTTAGTTTTATAAATAGATATATGTTTTATCTTAATAAATCATTTTTACAAAGGCAAGAATTTTTCTTTCACAAATCTATGCAAATTCAGCTTTGCATAAAAGATAATCTCTGAGCACAGGCTTATTTTAATGAAAATAAAAATTATGGCGTTCATGACTTTGCATAGAACCTCTTAAGCCATGTCTGCTCACCAATGGTGGGAAGTAAGGGATGGTGTTATGAATATTAATTCACTGACAAAATCTGAAGATTACATGAACATTTGAATTCATTTTTCAACAAATGTTTAATAAATAAGTTATGATGGCTTTCTTGGGAGAACATTTTTTTTAATCATATTCCAATTTGCAGGAACTGGTATGTGTTCTTCATCCAATATAGTAAGTTTTCTGCAATAATCTCTACTTTTTCACAGATTTAATTTCCCTAATTTAACAAGGTGTAGTTTTGTGAAATCCCAAGGAAACTTATTTGGTAAGCTTCGATATCTTACTAATAGAGCAAACCTCATTTAACATACCATGCAGTTACACAATGGAAGACATGGCATTACTACAAACTAAATCATTAGAGGACAACTACATATGATATTCAGTTTATGTACAAGGATATATTTATATATTCTTTTAATCTAGCAAATTGGACGTTATAGCCACACACATATGATTATAATGACGATTCCAAAAAGCAAAAGTTAATGTTGGGCACTGATGGAAGCAATCACAGATACCTTCATAGAGAGTCACATAAATTGGTCCTCTCTCAATGTAGAGACAGGATTGAAATTTCTGCATTTAATTTAGCGGGCTAGCCTTATATACTTCTTACATATATTCATGTGAATTTTACACTTGAATTCAACATTTCCCTACTTATTCTACTTGTGCTTTCATTTTTTACTGGAAGATTTTGGTCAAGTTGGCTTACCTTGCTATTTTCTAGCTGTGTAATAATGATACAAATCATCACCTATCAGATACATTGAAGATTAAAGTAAGTATTTCTTTTGGAATAAGAGAAGGCATTTTGAAAACTACTGACTAAAATGAAGAGTTGTTATTCTTTAAATCCCTAAAAAGTCTCTTCTTTCTTTGCCTGTCCTTCATCCTTTCCTACAAAAGGAAAATTTTAGTCCTTATGGGTAAATTTTAGTCCTCCCATGGTTCAAGAACTACCTACCTATAGGTAATATATATTCTGGCTTACTCCTCTACACCATAGCTTTTATCAGGTCTCTGTATGGCAGTCTGTGGCATTTTTAAAGCTTCCTTTAATAATGTGGCTAAGTTTTTATATTTAAGAACTTCAACATGAAGAGTTTCATCAATAATTTACATTATTTTGGGGTGTCCATTCAATGTAACACACCTGATACTTACTTGAATAAGTGACTGACAAATATTTGAGACTTCAGATTATATAAAAATGAGTTCTAAAGAATATTTACAATTTCAGAATGCTCAGATAAGTGGATTGTCTATTAAAATAAGCAGTAATACAACTCCCATATTAAAGTTTATTTATATCTGTCCTTTAGATTAAAAGACTGTATGGTGTATTCATCTTTTATTAAATATATTTTGTTATGTAGAGTTCAGAATTATAAAAGTGAACCTCTTATTCAGTTTGCAGAAATTTTCTAGAATACCATGTTAAGAAAAAAGGTAGTAATGAATTGACGCCTCCAACTAATTTGAAGTACCTTGATAATAAGCATTATAAACATTAAAAATAAATAACTACGATACCTAATAATTGTTAACATTAGGAAACAAAGGTCTGAATTTAATTGATAATTTTTAGGTTAGTACATACTTTCTGGATATTTTTATATCATTTCATTAACAAACTATCACAAAAATGATTGCTATTCAAAATTAAAAACAAGAGAGTGGTACTGCTAGTGATAGAAAAATGCATTAAAGTACAAAAACAAAACCCTGTAGTTTGTTGAGCTCTGTCTTTGTTAAGGAATGTGCTGTTATTCAAACTATTTTTTTTTTTTCAATTTATGCTATTTGTGTCAGCTTGGTTTTTAAAATTACTTGGATGAACTGAGATAAAAATTTCTTTGTAACTTGTTCATATTTATGCATGTAGAAATTGGTAGTACTAGTATTTAAACACAGATTAAAATGTTTTCAGAGTTATACAGCCATATTTTTGATACTATGTAACTCTTATCCATCAGCTGGAGATGATTATTTAAATAAAAAATGTTCTCAGTAATCTGATCATTTAAATTCATGCTTTAGATAGAAAAATGTGTTGGCCATACAATACTTTATAAGGACAGATTATTCTATGTTGCTTTTTGATTAAGAAGACCATATTTATTTGGGCTAGTTCAATAACTGCTCATCTTAATCATAAAGTAAATGAATTGCATTGATAGTGCTTCCTTCAACATTTGAAAACACACTGTTAATATGATTTCAGTCTTTTTAAATGGTCACATTTTTTAGTCTCTGATATTTTACTCCAGTATTTTAAATTATTGGCAAACATAAAATACCCATTAGTGCACTCAGCAGGTATTGATAATGTATTAAATTTTAGCTAATCTAACATTTGTGCTTAGAGTGGGAAGACTAACAGTTGCATACTCCACAAGGACAACTTACTCATGGAAATTCCAGCTGCTGGAAGAGAAAGTCTGTAAATAATTAAAGGAAGAAATGGATATATGATTTCATTGTAGAAATCCAAGGGATAGAATATTTTAGAAAATAAAACTAATGGTGTAGAGCAGAGAAATCTCTCTTGATTTTGTGTTGAGAAAAGTTTTATTTAAGGGGTTAAAATTTCTATGGAAACTAAACCAATAAGTTGTGATATGTTCAAATTGTAGATAAAGACAACCTTGGTAGAGAAAACATATGAACAGATTAATCAGAGATGCTTTGGTGTTTTGAAATAAAGAAAGTGTATCTAGAGTTTACATAAGTGAAAAACTTGTGTGACAGGGATTATATATATACATGGTTGGGATTATATCAGATGGTGAGTACATAACTAGTATTGAATACATATTTAGGCCTGAACTGGATATATAGCACATGGTTTTCTTTAATTTACATTCATTAAATTGGGGTTAGGTTAAATTGGGTTAGAGAGAAAATATAGAAGATAAAAGTTTTTACTCTTACAAACTAAAGCCCTCACAAATATAACTATCAGAAGAAAGAGAAAACCTAGCAAAGGTGAGATGAGAGAAGTCATTTAGAAAAACAGGAGTGAAAAGAGATCGCCCTTATGAAAAGTAAAGAGAACATACAGCTTCAAGGGAGAATGTTTGGGAAATTAAGGGGAATTCTGCAGATATGTCAAAGAAGATAACAATTGAAAGGAATTATTTGAATATTAAAACACTGAGGTAATTAGCTTTGGAAAAGGCATTTTCATTTGGACGATGAAGAAACTGAGATATAATTGATTTAAGAATGAATGGTTTTCCCCTCTTCAACTTCCACTTTGCATACCACTAATATAACCAGTTAAATGTGCTAGATGGATTTTTCCTGTTTACATGTATATATGTACACATTGTGGTAGATTGCATTATTACTCTAATTTTTCTTTCCACTATAGTAATAATTTGACAACCACACCCTTGGTAAATCCTGGATTCTGAATTTAGCTAAGCAGTTTGTGAATGATACATTAGCATTTGCTAACCCCACAAATTACAAGCCTATGCTTACATAGTTGTCCTTGGTGTTTTGTTTTTGGCATATTACAAGATTATACAGCCATGAACCATAAATTATTATATAGCATTGGCTCACCTGATTATAGAGGCTGAACAATCCTAAAGTCTTCACCTGGCAAATTGGCCTCCCAGGAGAGCCAACGGTACAGTTCTAGCACTAACGTCAGCAGATTAGTGCTAGAGTACAGATGATTTAGCAAGTCTGTGGGTAGGAAAGGAGTGATGTCCCAGCTCAAAGCAGTAAGGCTTGAGGAATTCCCTCTTACTTGGAGAAAGGTCTGCCTTTTGGTTCTAATTGGCCTTCACATTATTGAATTATGGTCACTCACATCAGGGATTACTTTCTTTAAGAATGCAATTCTTGGGCCTCCCCTGGTGGCACAGGCAGTTGAGCGCAGCACTGTGAAGCTGTCCACAGCCTCTGCAGAGCGGGTTCTATACCTGCCAGCAGGAGAGAATCTCACATAGTGAAGCAGACTTCTCCTGTCTCACCCACTGCTTCCCCTCAGCAGTGTATTTCAGTAGGTCTGCCTGTTCTGTCCCCCGCTCTGTCTTTGGTGAATCCTCTCACCCTCCCGCGAAGGTGTACCCCAGGGGAGGCCTGTACCCCATTTCTTGTATAAATAAACAAATCTTTTTTTAAAAAAGAATGCAATTCTCACTCAGTTTACTAACTTAAATATTAATCTCACTCAGAAACACCCTCACAGACATACCCAGAATAGTATTAGACCCAATATCTGAGCAAATGTACCATGCTAATATAAGATGTTAATAATGATGATGATAATCAGATATGGCATATGTAGGATAATCACATATGGTTACTATTGTCACACCTTAAATCTAAAATACAGTTTAAAAAGTAAGATGGTTACCCTTAATGTGTGTGTATTTTCTTTTAAAATGTCTTAAAAACTGCTATGATCATTCCCTTAATCGTTTCATAAATAATTATTTAAGACATCTCAGAAAACGTACTGCAATAGGACCAGAAGTTTGAGATAAGAATGTCCTTTTGAGAGTTAATCTATATCAGAGGTACTCAAATATACATTGAAGAAAGGTCAGTCCTTTCAATAAATGGTGTTGGAAAACTGGAGAGCTACATAAAACAACAATGACAACAACTAGACCGCTAACTCACATTATATACAAAAAATGAGAACTAAATGACACTTTTTCAAAGAAGAAATACAAATGATCAACAGCCATGAAAAAGAAAACAACACACATTATTATTTATTATCAAGTAAATGTGTATCAGAAGCACAATGCAATAATTTTTCACACCTGAAGACTAGTCCATATCAAAAAGTTCAGAAATCATAAGTGTTGACAAGGATGCGGAGAAAAAGGAACCCTTATACAGTGTTGGTGTGACTATAGATGTGCTCAGCTCCCTACAGAAAGCAGTATATAGGTTCCTCAAAATATTAAAAAATAGTTCTACCATGATATCCAAAAATTCCACTCCTATGTATCTACCCCAAAAATGCAAAATTACTGATTCAAAGGGATATGCATACCTATATTCATTACAGCAATATTTGTAATAGCCAAATTATGGAAGCAACCTAAGAACCATGGTCAGATGAGTGGATTAAGACAAAATGATAACACACACACAAACATAAGCATACGGTAGAATACTACTCAGCTATGAAAAGGATAACCATATAATTTGTGACAATATGGATGGGATTGGAGGTGACTGCGAAGAGAAATAATACAGAGGATGAAGACAAATAGAGTTTCACTTGTATGTAGACTACAGAGAAACAAAACAGAGTCAGACAACACCAACCAAACACATACTCTAGAAATCTGGCTATAAAACTGAGGTTACCAGAGAGGGTGGAGAGGAGAGGCAGGAGCAGGCCCAGTGATCTATGGTAGAGGACTTTGGGTGTTTTGGTGGTAGGTGTGGTGTGGCAACATACAACAGAAGAGGTGGGATACTATGCCTCTGAATCTCATACAGTGTTGTAAGTAGTGTTACCCTAATTAAAAAAAAAAAAAGTAAAATTGTTGAAGGAAAATGTTATGAAAACATAGAACAATAAATTGTTGATAAAGGGAACTGAAAATGACCTGTATATTTTTTGTAACTTCATGGTGGAAAATTAGAAATTACCCAGGAAATTAGCTCGATCTTCACAATAAAATAGATGATTCAGATCAAATATTGAGTCGGACAAATCACTTAGACATTGATTCTTATTATCCTAAACTGTAATTATTTAAAAAATGAAGTACAATCCTTGCCTGACTTGCCTCCAAAAACATAATTGCTGGAATATCAAATGAGATATGTATAAATTATTGAAAACAATAAATCTCTTTAAATATAATTTGCTTAAAAAATTAGAAATAAAAAAAATATTGTCCATTTGGAGATTTTTCCATGTAATGAAAAACTATTCCCTGTTCACTGCATAATAATTTTTATTATACTAAGTCTCTAGTTCAGCAGTCATTCTAAAAAACATCTAAAAGGCATTCCTTGACATTTTGCATTTTACAATTCATTTAGAGATAAAAAAGCAAACATAATGTATTTCTTTTGACTCATCTGTAAAATTGGAGGATACGCTCAATAAGTACAAATAGAATTTCAAGTTGTAAATACTGTAATGTTTTATATGATAAAAGAAATTATATCACAGTGTATGATATGATTATATCAAAGTGTATGACATAATTCATTGTTTCATGTTTTCACTTATTTCAGAATCTAGAAACAGTTTATGTGGCATATCTATGACAAGAATAGTCTTGTGTACAGGAGGTCTTCAGAGAAAAAAACCTAATATCTCATAGATATTTTTAAATATGTCCTTGCATGAGTCCAAACACAAGGAACTCTCTGGTCAAAGAATATCAGTGGGAATTTTGAAGATTCACACCACACACAGACACAGAGACACTCAGACACACACACACACACAGTTTCACACACACACACAATGTCTTATATGCATTGCATTCACAAATACATATTAAAATAATTATTTTAAATTTTATCTCTGAACTATATTTCACATTCAGTTATAAGTTAAATATATAACATGACTTGCATATATCTTTAAAGTAGATGTTGTAGCCTCATTTCACTGAAACCTTAAAAAATTATCACTTTGCTATTTTTAATTATAGTTGAGAGAAGATGTTGTGGAATCTACCAAAAAGACCTGCAGCAAAATCCAATTTCTTGTTCATTCTGTAAATTAAAGAATTCAAATATTTAGAAAAGAAATTTATAAGGACAGTTAACTTAGTTATGTATTCTAATGATATCCTAGTTACAAGGTCTCTGAAAGTAATTCATATTTGATAGCAAGGAACCTCTGAATTAAGAAATGAGCATCCTTAAAGCCAGCTACTGCCAGAAACAATTTCAGGAAAACTGATGGCTCCCTTCTTTGATTAGTGAGGAAAATAGTAAGATTTTGTCTCTAAATTCCAAAGGCAATGATCATAGCCATTTTCCCCAGTCAGGGAGGTAAAAATTTCACGTTTTATTTTAAAAACAATTCTATTTCCATTGGAATATTGGTCCTATGGTTAATGAGTGTCAAGATCAAAATGATTTCCAAGAGGAAAAATAGAAAAGTGACTTCTGGATTTGAAGTCATGTATATCTAGAAAATTATTTGAATAAAATACTAACCCTCCTCTCATAGTACATATGATATAAAAAAACATACATATGTATGCTTCATATCTAAAATATGTCATCTATAACATTTAAATAACTATATATGTCATATGACATATATTGCATAATAATGTAATATATAATAATATATGCACTTTCAGTTATAGTATACCTATTATATTTATACACCTTATATATTTACATATATGGTATATATATGTGTGTGTATATATGTGTTTGTGTAAGTATATATGTATATGTGTATACTGATCAGTATTTATGATTAATAAGAAGAAAAACTACTTGTGGGAAAATTTGTTTCTGCAGTTACAAATATGCCTATCAGGAAGAGAGGACAAATATATTCACATTTATATGCTCTTATTGCCCTTTTATCCTTTCACTTCATTGGGTGGAATCATTATTATGGGTTGAATTTTGTTTCTCAAAAAAATTTTATTAAAGTTCTAATCCCTTACCCATTAATTCAAAGGTTATCTAATCTGAAAGTAGTCTTTGCCGATGTAATCAAATTAAGATGATCTCATTATGGACCTAAGCCAATATGCCTGGTGTCTTTAGAGAAAGAAAAAACAACTCCATTTAAGACAGAGATACATAGGGAAAATGCCATGTGATAGAGATGCTTAGATGCAAGCAGTGCAGCTGCAAGGCGGTAATGCCAGATTGTCTGGGAACCATTATCAACCAGGAAGTGGAAGGAAGTATACACCCCTGTAGATTTCAGAGGGAGCATTGTCCTCCTGATACCTTTATTTTCTACTTCTTGCCTCCAGAACTGTGGAACAATAATTTCCTTTTGTCAAAACCACATAGTGTGTGCCACTTAGTTCCTGCAGCCCTAGGAAACTCATAAAGCATGGATGGACCTTGTTCAATAGGGTGGGATCAGATCTCCAAGAACAGCAGAGGTGGTGAGCCATCCTCCTTGTGCTTTTATGTCATGATACATTTAGGTAAAGAGGCAGCAAGTGATTTTTAGAACTGAACACTAAGATCCCCTCCAAGGTGAAATTCCTTTTTTTCAAATGAGTTTTTAACTGTTGCCAAGTTTTGGGTAGCAGTGTGTATGTGTGTCTTTTGGATCGTTGTGTATCAGTAGGTTTCACAGTAAGTTTCTGTCATTGGCTAAGTACTCCTTACTTCCCCAGATGGAGGTTAAGTTGGGAAAAAAAAAAATTAAACACACTAACCCAAAATGCGACAAATTTGAAAACAGTTGAATTATCAGGTATTAGAATGATAAGTAGTAATATACAGTGATAGTTATTTCCAGATCACATTTTGTATACTCCCTTTGCTTGATACCTTACAGCAAAGTATAAAATAAATATTTCATATTTTTCATTCACTCCTAAATTCAATTGTAATTATGTAGTATCTTTTGGATTTTGTTCTTAAAGTTACATTTTTTTAGGGGAAACCACTGTCTTTCATTTATCAATCATCAACTCTTATGGAGTGCAGCAATGCTAGAAATCTGAAGTATTTTAGGAAGTGCATGGATGAACGACTACAAAAATGAAGCAAATTACTTTTTTGTGCAGCAAAGTACAGCTATCATTAAAACACGGGAGAATAGAGTGGGATTGCGCTATGGACAGAGAAATAGACCCTGCCATGGGTTCGTATGGATAGACTTTAAGTTCTGTTTAGCACTCTCTACAGGGACTCGTCACTTAATTGTACATTTTCTTATTATTATCACCTGTGACCTTAATTTACCCAATCCATGAGTTACTCTCTGTTCATCATCCTCATACTTAATGATATCATTTCTCAGAGAAGATTGCACTTTGTAAAAAAATACATTTCTACTGGCTTTTCTGATAGTAAGCTCTCCTATTTTATTTTTTTACCTTTTACCTTTCAGAACCATTCTGTTTATTTATAATTCCTTTACTACTTCTTAACAAATTATTAGTGTCTCAGACCTTGGCTTCTTTCCTTCTTCTGATTCATCTTTCTATATGATCACTTTAATTCTCTGTACTTCACATAAACCTACTTTCTAATGTTTCACAATTGAAAGGTGATATACTTCTCTCTCTTCTGCTCTCCAGATGCGTATTTCAAACAGATTACTTAACATTTCCATTCAGCTGCTTCCCAGAATGTAAGTTGCCAATAACTAAACACCACCTAATATGCCCAGATATAACACATCCCAAATGATGCTCTTGATCTAGCCAACCCACAGTTCAAATATTCCTATAATGGTATCTTTATTAATAAATTATCCTTTCTTCAGTCACTCAATCTGAAGACATAGAAACATCATTTAACATTAGCCCCTACTTAAACCACTAGCTCCAATCCATCATTTAGGCCTTTAAATTTTAACTCCTACATATATCTCAAAGCTGTCTGTTTCTCTCCAGTCTGTGACAATATCATGAGTCTAAGCCAACATCTGTCATATGGATTACTGTAAGAGTTTCCAAATTGGTCCTTCCTTCCCTACTATTTACTCTGGCAAAATAAAAATCTTTCTGCACACAACAGCCAGAATTGTATGTAAAAAAAAAATCTAAATTGGTTTACTGTTCTACTCTATAATTAGGATAAACTCTTACTTCCGTAAATCCTGTATTTTTGTTCAGGTCTGATATAATTAAATCCAAACTTGATGCACTTGCCAACATTGCCCTCTTTTTCATTCTGTTATAAAAAGTCATAATCTCCCCAAATATTTTCTCCTTCTTGAAATAAATCATTCTTGTTGACCATGTCTACATTTAAAATACATTTTGAAGCATATGATACATAAACAAAAGAGGCTATGTTATTTCCCACCACTCACTGAAAAGAGAATACTAAAGTTCTTGATAAATACATCTGGGTTCATATCCCTGACTACAACCTGTTTCCTACAGAAAACAACTGTGAGGTTAACTTTGGGGGGCATATTCTTAAATTCCTACCACAAATTTAATAGCCTGTAAAAATGTATTGCTTAGATTTGTATATTTTTCTAGCTTTTTTCTTTCTTGATAGTCATAGGTGTGTGTGTGTGTTTGTGTGTATACATATATATTATCCTGTGAATTCTTTAAATGTATTATAAAGTTTATTCATATCAAATTACAGTCCTTATATTTCTGATGTATATCTTTGATGGAATTAATACACGGCAATGCATTTATTCAATCTATTTTTGTTACTTCATTCAGTTAGTCCTAGCATTTCGTTTATACACAGTACTTCAAGGGCAATTTTTATACTTCCATTCCTGTGAACAGCTATTAGGGTAAACCCCAACTAAGACACACATGTTTAAAACATGAGGACTTGACAATAGTTGACCATTTATTAACCTATAACATTTTAAATTTTATGAGTCAATCTTATTTATAGCCATCTTGAATAAACAAGTCAAAATCAATTCCACTGTAGCATCAATTTACACTTCAATTAATTTCCTTCATTCTGGTTGTTGTCTTTTCATGGAAAGTTTTATAAACTGTTAATGGGATCAGATGTATCATTATTTATTTTTTTAGTATTTTTAAGGACCCTTCTTTTGCACTAATTCAAGGGATATTTTTTAATGGAAAAGTTTTAATGTTGACATCATATCTTACTATTTAATTTGTGTATAAAGAGATGGATGAATTATAAACAATCATTTTCAGTTTTTGAAAGTAAATAACCATTTTTTCCAGTATCAGTTATGGAGTTGTCATTTCTTTTTCCACTGACTTTTCATATGTATTTAAAATTTCTGAAGTCTCTATTGTACCAGTGGAAAAAAAAGTATTCTAATTACTGAATTTTTAAGTCAAAGTATTTTTAGATCGAACACCCAACCTTATTTTTCTTCTCAATGCACAGAATGTGTATCTGTGTGTGTGTGTGTGTGTGTGAGAGAGAGAGAGAGAGAGAGAGAGAGAGAGAGAGAGAGAGAGAGAGAGAGAGAGAGAGCTCAGTCAAATTTAGTCACTTCTTTAGTGGTGCTATCTTCAAATAGTAACATTCTGAGGTCCTGAATGTTAGACCCTCAAAGTGAGGATTTTGGGGAGACACAATTCAGTCCATTACAATACTCAGTATATTCTTCAATTATATGTGTTTTAATGTCATCTTTCAAAAAAAAAATACCTAAACTACAATATTCATTACAGATAAGTTTGCTTGCTAACAATTTCCTTGTCTTGTTTCACATCGATAATGTTTTTTCATGTTGGTATTGCTCCTTCCGTTCTAACATCTCCACATTTAGCAGCGCTTATAATCAAGATTTTCTTTTTCATTGTTGTTTTTCTTGTCATGTTTGCAAGTTCATTTAAATTAGTTTTTCTCCTTAGACATCGTTATTTGAATACATGGCTGCATAAAAGATGAAACACATCAACTCAATTTTGTTTGCTAAAAACCTCCGTAAATACTCCTTGAGGTCAGAGCAGCTCCTTGAGCTCCCCAGGAGAAACAGGTTTGGGTACTGACTACTGATCTACTCTTCGGAGTTAGAAAGAGAGAGTGACTGGGATTAATGCCTGAGGCTAATCATTCTGTCATCCAACTATTGTCGGCAATTCTTGAACAGACCAAGTTTCTGAGTTACTTATTTGAAATAAAAGTTTTTATGATTGTCATTGAATTATGTAAACAGGGAGCAAGCACTGATTTTCCCAGGGAGACAGGTTTTTTTAAATTCTGTCTTTTAAGTATTCTCTGGTTGGCTTGAAGTGAAACCAACCATTCACCTTCACCCCAACACCAGCCATGGCAAAGCACACACAATCTCTACATTGTTTGCTGACAATCATTATTAGTTGTTGTTTCCAAAATCCTGGATTCCTCATGCTTAAGATTTGACCTTACCTGAGGATGATTGGTTAATTCATAGTCCTTGCAGAAACTTGACAAATCTCAGCCTTACATTATTATTATTGTTACTATTTTATTAGTCTGGTATTTTAGAGTGTATTATAACACTTTCTCCCAACATATCTAGAGAGAAGAATCTATTTAAACATTTACAAGCATGAGTCAAAAGTTAAACTAGAATCAACTTATTGTGAACCGTAGAAGTACAATCAGGTCTATAAGATCATCACTTTTCCCCATGTGTTTATCAATATTAACTAGAAATGTATTAAGTACTGGAAAATATACTATAAAAGTTGAATTATTTATTGAGTTGAAAAAAATTTGGGATATTATATATGTATCTATATAATGTGCTTACATTATATATAATATACATGTAAATAAATGCTATATTCACATTCTTTATTGTGCATTTTCTCTAGCTCCTGATTATTAACTATTCTTGAAAGTGAAACACAATGTGTGATGAAGCTTGGTACCTGGCAGACATTGCTACTAAAACTTTATATTCTTTTCATGAACATTACATAAATATTTAAATATAGACCATTGCATATGTTTATATCCCCTACTGGACAGTGAACCTGTTAATGTCAGAAGGTATTCCTTTTTCAATAAATGAATAAATTAACATAAATTATTTACCCAAAGCTTTTCATATGCCATGTAAATTTTTGAATGAGGTGCTTTTGACTTTGTCCTGTCTTCAATGCATACATGTTCTATGAGAGTAGAGAACCATGACAACAAAGACTCATAAATATTAAATGCTGAGGAATGAAGATTGCTTCAATGGAAAAAGTCTTTAACTGGATATAACAAGAAAGTCTGCCTAGGTAGTCCCTTGTTAGGGAGATTTCACTGAATCTAAATGTTTAGCTGGTCAAACAGTACTCTAGAGAAAAGAACCTATTTAAATATTTAGAAGCATATTAAACATGAATCAAAAGTTAAACTAGACTCAAAAGTTTAAAAAGGAAAGTATATGGTATTTTCCGCAAACTCTTTTCTTTCGGCCTACAGCAAGATTTTCACATGATTAGACAAACTAGTAATTATAGGAACTGAATATTGAATGGGTGAGTTACAAAAATGCGGGGCCAAGTTTAAAAAAAAAATCCACTACCAAAATAAAAAATAAATCCAACCTTAAAAAATGGGCTGCATTATTATTTGTCACCTCAAGACCAACCTAAAGATTCTTTAGTGAAAGTTAATAGTATACTTGCTTCATTTCTATGTTTCAAAAATAAAACATTCAAAACTATAACTATTTGTGGTTAGTTCTAGAGTCTTAAGAAATAATATTTGTTGCAAATTCAAAAAATCATGGAGTGACATAATATAACATATTTAAATTGAAATCCATGGATTTAAATTGAAATCCATGCCTATAGCATAATATAACATATTTAAATTGAAATCCTGTCCTTTCCTGGCATCTGGCTGTTTTTGCTTTTTAAACAACTGGAGGAAGCCTCCCCTGGTGGTGCAGGTGGTTGAGTGCAGTGCTGTGAAGCTGTCCGCAGCCTCTGCAGCATCAGTTTCATCTCCGGCAGGAAGGGTCCCACATGGCGCGGCAGACCTCTCCTGTCATGCCCGCTGCTCTACTCAGCAGTGTATTTCATCAGTCTGCCTGTTCTGTTCTCCGCTCTGACTCTGCTGAATCCTCTCACCCTCCCGCGCATCTGGCCTGAACCTGCAGTTCTTGTATAAATAATTAAGTCTTTTTTAAAAAAAAAAAGAAAAAAAAAAAAGACGAAGATAAAAAGAGTACATATCCTAACTTTAGAATCTACTTTCACTCCATGATCATGCTGAATGAAAACTGGCACTGATATTGGTAGATAATGATTATGCTGTTTCATTCAAGGTTTAGCAGAGAATAAAACATTAGAGGCACTATTCTTGCTGCTGGTAACATAAAAGTTTGCAGAAGTCCCCAATTTTATGCAGCATAAGCTTTATTAATAAGTAAATTAAAAATAATTATGTAGTTGGTTTAAACAATTTAGGAAGAGAAATTATACAGTCAAGGGAAAGTGAGGGATAAGGAGGTATAGTGCTAGTTAATATGGTGTGGTTGGAGGAGGCCATTCTGTAATGTCATGTTGGACAAAAAAAAATATGATAGAGGAAATCATTTCAGGGGAAATTATTCCAATCAAAGGTAACAATAAGATGATACAAAGCAGAGATCATTTAGTGTTTTGAGAAATAACAAAGTTTGGTGTAGCTGAAACAAAATGATAAAGTAGGGAATACTCTACGAAAAGAGCATAATGAGGGGTGTGTGTGTGTGTGTGTGTGAGTGTGTATTTACCCAGACAGAATCAAATATAGGTATGCAAGTGATGATAAAACATCATGAAACAAACCTATTCGAATAGTGAACAGAGACATAAAGTTTATTTTAACTGATGCTGAAATAAAACAACACAAAACAGCGACAACAATAAAAAGAAAAAAAATAATTAACCCAACTTGGAAAGATAACAGACTACATGAGACTCTACAGGAATAGTCCATTTGATATATGACATTGGTTTTGACTAGGGCAGTGGCTGGAAGCAGTGAGTAATAGATGCTGAATATATTTCAAAAAAACAAAAACACAGAGCTAGCTATATTATCGAAGAAATGTCTAAACAACAAAATTCCTGTTTTCTAAGGACTACAGTGTCATGAAAAAAACTGGATGCATCCAGCCAGTATTGGATAACCAACCAGGCCTTGCATATATGAAGACTTGCCTATATGAGTATATTTTAGGAAACCCCTTTTTTCTCCAAATATGACTATATTATATACAGGAAGGAATTAGGGAGAGTTGATTTAATGACAACGAGGAAAGCAAAAATGAACCTTATAGTTAGTGATTCATTCGTTATCTATACAAAGTGTGCAGATAGCATACACTTCACAGTGCTCAGTGTATTTTAGGAGAACTAACAATCTATAAAGGTTGACATCTTTTTCTAGGTTATAAATACATTAAGGATACTGTGGTAGTAAGCCTCCAAGATAACCCCAAATAATTTCCGCCTCTTGGTCTTCATGTCCTTGTGTAGTTTCCTCAACTTTTGTATCTGGGTCATTCTGTGTGATCAACAGAATAAAGCAGAAGTAACGGTACAGGGCGTTACTCTACCTTCCTTCTCTCTTCTCTCTCTGTCCTCTTCCCTTTCCCATCTTAGGGAAGGTAGTTGCTGTTGTGTTATGTGGACTCAATCACTCAATCAATCCCATAGAGAGACCCATGAAGTGACACTAAGACCTGCACACAGATAACGAGGAACTTTGATCTTAAGACAAGTGATGTGTGTCAATGATCTTGGAAGCAGTTTCTTCAGGTGCAATCAAACTTCAAACATCTGCAGTCCTCACTGATAGCTTAGCTATAACCTCATTAGATGCTAGCAAGAACCATTCAGTCAAATCATTCCTGAATTTCTGATCCACAGTAGTAGGATGCATTCCTGTTTGTTCCAACCTGTCCAAGTTGTGGAATTTGGAATAATTTGTTATGCAGCAACAATTAGGGCAGATTTTAGGACTGAGTGTTGTGTTGCTGTAACAAAAATCGACATGGAAAGCTGGTTACAGAACTAGATACTTAATGAAGTGGGAAAAACCTCGAATAAGTACTGGTGAAAGCTGGGTGGCTTTTAGTAAATGGCTTATAATAGCGTTTGGCCTGAGGATGCCTTTTATCTTTCTTTTTCTTTTTTACATTATGACTGGAGATCTTTTATTTTTGTCTTAATAGCATTCTATAGCAATCAGTGTCATCCAAATCACTTCAAAATTTCCTCAGAATTATGCTTTATTTTGGGGGAAGAGGAGAGAAGAAAGGGGGTGAGGGAGAAGGACCCTACTGGAATCTCTTGAGGGTATGAGAGCATGAGGTATGCCCAGTCCCTGTAAGGATAGAATTGCCATTGGATTCTTGAAACCTTCATTCAAGAATGCTATGAGGACTCATCAAACTGACAAGTATATTATTTTGGTAAATTCTGGCTATTATCTTGACATATTGTATGCCATAGAAATTGGGGAACATTATTGTCAGTTGTGTTATGCTCAGCTCCTTAATTAGGGGCATTTTAAAGTCTTTTGCCATTTGCAGCCATTACTTATGCTAATGCTTTGTTTTCAGTACAATTCACAAGAAGGAACTTTGACTTTACATTTCAGGCTAATCATGGAACTAAGAATAAGAAATTGCGAAAGTTAGGGAAAAGTTGACTAGTAATAATTGCTAACAAGAAGGCAAGAGATCAAGATGGATCTCAAAGAACTACAAAAATTATGTAATTTTAATGCCAGGTTTAAAAAAATATTTTTTTTTAAGCCATGACCTGCAGCAATGGTAAATGAAATCCTTTTGTAAACAGAATTGAGACTTGGCTTTTCTCTCCCTGACCCTTTGAAGGATGAAATGACCCCCAGGATTAGATGGAGGGCTCCCTACCATGTTCTCTACAAATATCTCCATTGAAAATGATAGGACATGGGTGTCACTGCTTTCCATATAGGGGACAATAAATGTCAGTGCATTTTCCAGCTCTGTCCTCCATAGGCTAGGCTGTACCTATACATGAGCTTCCTTCTCCTTTCAAGGAGTGAAGTTCACCTAGAAAAGGAAAATATGCAATAGAGTGGGGGCAATGCACTTGGTAGCTGGCTTCCAGAAGACCTCTTAGCCTTCCATCCTCCCCACTCCACCATATCAAGGTGGGTGGAAAGAGTAGAGTTTCCCACTTGACTTCTCTGGGGCCAGCCAGCTTGTTCTGGAGGAATTCATATGGAGGACTATGATTTGCAAATCTCGAGTGCCTGGTCCTCCTTTCTGGCTATAACTCTAAGGAGAGAAGCAGTGCCTGTGTTAAGAGCTTCATATATCAGCAGATTTGCTGTGCAGTGTCTTGGAAATCCACACCATTCACAGCTAGGACTTGGTCCCCTTCCTGAAGTCCTGCTCCATATGCTTCAGAGTCAAGAATCGCCTTGGAGATGAGGGTGTGGAGCAGCAAGCCTTTTCTCCTCGGATATTGCAACTGAGCTCCAGGAGGCTACTTCAGCATGATGGTGCTGGGCAGAAACTGGGTCAACCCTTTAATAGCCCACGTGTGTACACTCCTCATGAGGAGGAATCCCTGCTGGGGGTTTCTCATAGGCAGGCGGGCAGGAAGCCAGCAGCAGTCATCACCTGGGCTGTCCATCTCCAGCCCACTTCGGCCACCAGACTCTGTCCTGTCCTTCCAGGAACCAGAAGTGGCACCTGGGATGAGTAGGGGAGGAGCTGGCTCAGGACCAGATGAGTAGACCTGGACCCTCTCCCCTTGTAAGGATGCATTTTAGGGAAAATGATGACTTAAAATAGCAAAGTGTAAATATAAGAAAAGTCCCGTGGGAGGTAATGTAGCTGGAGAGATTGAGGAGGAAGCCCTAACTGCATGCAAAATCCTGAGTTTTGTCTCTGCCGAGTGGATAAAGTTAGCATCCAGAGCTGACTATTTCTTCTACAGAATCATGGTTCCTGATGGTTGTTGAGTGGTGGTGTGGGATTTTCTTGGACTACTCGTACAATTGTACTGTTCAGCTGGTGAGGCAAGAATGAGGATGCTCTTGGTGCCTGATTTATAGTCCAGACTTGGGCCATCCACCTACCCTTTGTCTTTATATCATTCCCTTTGGTAGTTGTTACGGACTTGAGGTCAGGAGTGTGGAGGATTTTAATGTGCAAACTTGGTCTTCTTACCTGAATGTCGTAATAAAAGAATCTTGGAATTACAACATCTTTTTTTCAAAATTGTCAGGTTAGGCATTTGCAAGAAAAAGTCAACTCCACTGGCTGGACCAGGTTGTTGGTAAGAAATTGGTGGTCATGTAGAGATACCATGAATAGAAGAAGTGTGTTTGGATATTTGAGCCACATTTCTTTTCTTCATGGGTATTCTGTATTGGTGTGCTATTTGCTCTGATGTTATTTCTAAATAAATACATACTTTATCGTGATGAATGGTTTTTCCCCAACTTAGAGTCAATTTCTGCAGGGATGCTGATTTAAGTGGAATTCTGTTTTAGGAGACATCGTGATACTTCTTTTGTAGCAACATCAGTCCTCTTCCAGTCATCTACATCTCAGGGAAACTGCAGGAAATAAAGGATCATAGACAGATACAAAGGGCCAAGAGCCCAGGACCCCAAAGGAAATGTTGATTAAGTCTCATCACTAGGTTTCAACCTTCTACCCCTTTCTACTTTGCATGAATATTTTCTTTTTAATTCTCAGAGACTTTAATTAAAGGAAACACAAGTAAATTCCCCCCTATTAACTAAGACAAACCTTTGTTTTCCTTGATTCTTGAATAATTCTTTTTCCTTTAATATTACCACTTTATGCTTGTAAATTGCCTTTGACAGTGTAATTTGATGTGTTCCAGTGAGTTAAGAAACCTAAGTTCTCGGCATGAGTAAACTGCTGATGAATGTGTATCTTTGAATTCAGGGATTAGCTTTTCTCTGATGACAGTATAGATAGGCTCTTACTTCCTCAACTTGATGTAAGCTATTTTGGTTACACTTTTTTTTACTGTGTTGAAAGACAGCTACATAGATATTGAACTTATAATGAGAAACTTTTTCTTCCAAACAGTCCTAAGTAAATAACTGGTCCCCAATCTTCTTTGCTTATTAGGGAAATATACCTGAGAAAAGTGGATAATCTGATATTAAACTTACTGAATCTTGCCATTCAAATTTATTTCACCCAGAATACACTTTTGTTGGAAAATATTACATTTAGTTAATGTTTTTGTTATTAAGTATTTGTCTCAAATGGGCTATTTTTAAAATTTTTGTTTATATATGTATTAATGGTTTTATTTAAATACATGTTTAGAATTTTTAATCATTTTGTGTGGCTGAAAAAAATAGTATATATTTTTTTCCATAGACTCATATCCCTTTGGGTTTGGGAAGATTCAATTAAAAATGAGAGAAATTAAAGAAAATGGGAGATATTTGTAGAAAAAAAATATAGATGAATATATATTTTTTTTAGTATAAATTGGAGATGGACTGGGTTCCAAGAACATTAACAAACTATTGCGAAATCTGCTGTGATTGCTGCACTAACATAAACCTCATGCACCATGGATGTACTTACAAAGTAACTATGATATTGGCATAACAAAGAAATAAAACTTTAAAGCTAGATTTTATGTTATAGGAAAGAGAACTCAAAAACTAAGGCACTCAGGTAAGATTTTCACTCTTTTGCCTTCTTTCAAGAGCTGTCAACTGTTATGCTCACAAAAATAGATAAGTTGAAGAATACATTAAAAATGTACAAATTGTATCTTTACAGTGAAAATAATGACCGGTTCATCTACCAAAAAAGATCATTTTACAAAGGAAATACTGCATCATTAAAACTAGCATTTATGCAACCCAAATGTGCAAAGTAAAATGATGGCAGCTTTCTCAAAATGGTGTTATATCCTCCTGAAGTGCCTCTCATTTAAAATGAAGAGCAATAACACAACTCCACTCTTTCAAGGAAGAAACAAGAGGTGTTGCTAAATTCATGCATCTTGTTCTAAAGAATGAGGATTTCAATGGTCTTTAAAATCTTAACACACAGCACATTTTTGTCTGATTGTATTCTATAATATCAAAATTATGCACTGAAGGACAATAATAGTATACTAAAATTGTTTAATTTGAGTCAAATTGGCATAATTTTATATAGTTCGATTTATGAGGTATTAAAGTACGTTGATGCTTTTTACAAAATTGTGAAGTCCCACTGAGTTCAGAAGAAATGGAGTTGAACCTGCTATCCTATTCACAATGAATTGAATGAGCTCTGTGAACTGTCTCCAAGGCAGCACTTTCAATACAGAACATTTATCTAGCAGGAGGTATAGAAGTTTTATAGCCAGTTTATCAATAACCGTGGAATAGAAAAGGTAGTTAACCTTTTGCTTCATATAAATGTTCTAATACCTGCTTATGATTACAACAAGGCATTTCATAGGGTGAGGGGTTTTTCCATCAGTAGGATAACTAGAACCCATTCTAATTTGTCTTTTTGCAGTTTACTCACTGGTCACATATAAGAACTATAAACCGTGTTTTATATACTGATTTTCCTGTCTATTGGGGATAATGGTGAAATTGAAATTTAGCATGTGTTCTGACTTGCAGAAAAAAAACAACAACAAAACAGTTCCCAACTGTAAGTACATGTCATGTAAAATGTATTTGATTACAAATTCAAAGATTACAATATAAAATATGATTACACATGAAGTTTTCTTTGTCTATAAATGCCCTAGGTTATATTTCATATTCATACCCTGTCTTCTGCTGGTGAGAATAATCACTGTTTACCATTAACATGTGATGGCTACGCATTCACTGCATATATGCTTGTTGAGAATATTTACTAAATGATGCAGGTAGTATGGATACAGAGGCCAAACTTAAGGCAACTTGATATTTCTATAAAGGAGGTGCCTTGATATTTCTATAAAGGATATTTCTATAAAGGAAGACACAGCTTCCCTCTCAAAAGTTGCATTGCTGATAAACATTCTCAAATGGATTTCTTTAAATATTCTTGGGCAAATAGCAGTAGACTTTATATCTGCTTTGCTCTATTATTTTTTTAAGATTTATTTCTTTATACATACAAGAGCTGGTGTACAGGCCAGAGATGTAGGGGGTAGGGGAGTGTGTGAGAAGATTCACCAGAGACAGACTGGGGAGCAGAACTGGCAGACTGATCAAGGTGCTGAGGGGAGCAGCGGGCAAGTCAGGAGAGGTCTGCTGCACCATGTGAGTTGCTTCCTGGCTGGGTGGGGATTGAACTCGTGCTGCAGAAGCTGTGGATTGCTTCATAGTGGGGTGCTCAACCCCTTACACCACCAGGGAGGCCCCTGATTTGCTCTATCTTTTTTGTAAAATAGATTTCAAGAGCTTAAAAAGACACGGGAAATCTACATCTATAAAATAGATGCAGAAATAAGCAAAGAAACATTTTTAAATGTTACTAGAAGGCAGAGGTTCCTCAGCATGGAGCAATGCACATTTCAAATCTCTACCCTCTTGATGAAAGTGTGTGGTAAATTATACCTGAACATTCAATTGGCTAATCAAAGAAATAATGGAAAATAAACCTGCTATTTACAAATTTAGAACAGTCTGAAGTGCGGAATAAAAGCATGAAAACAACCTACTGTCCAAGATGAGTTTCAAATGACTATAACCTTGCAAATTGAAAGCAAAATGTTGCTGAAACTGTCACCAAATAGATGTTTACATACTTCTTTTCCTGGCAATTGGTAAATCCAATTATAAAATAAAATATCTGCAAAAAGAATATAACTCATACTTTGCAAGTACTACTGCCATCACTTACTATAAGCAAACAGATATATAACAAGGATACCAAATACTAATTTTCGGTGTGGATAATTTGTACTGTTAAAATTGGGATTTGAGTCCAGATTCAGAATTCAACTTAAACTATATAATATTTAGCAGGAATTAGCAAAAATCCAAGGTACATATAGATTAGTTTACAGAAGTGAGTTGTCACACAAGTCTGGAATATGAGAAATTTAAGCTTTGAATATTGATGAGCATTTAATATGAGAATTTAAGCCTTGACTATCAATGATCATAGAATACATAAATACAAATGCTCACCCAAAGTAAATATTTTAAGGGGTGATACTGTTATAGGACAGGGAGAGGGGCAGCCCAAACCCCGCAAACCTGCCTATTCTACATGGGTTCTGCCATCCGCCGCATCAACACAAAACATAGGAGACTTTAATGGGAAGGAACTTTAATAAAACTAGGAAACAATACAGGTAAGGCAAAGAGTCTAGTTTCTAAATGAAGCACCCAAAGTTACCCGTCCCCTCGTGGGTAAAAGTCCATCCAAATGGGATTGGCCCAGAACAAGGCCCCAAAGCCTGCTACAAGTCTAAAGCATCTTCCAGTGGGGACCCACAGCAAAGGGTCACAAACAACAAGACAAGCCCGGAAGGAAAAGAGCAAAATCAACATCAAGATAAAAGCTGCCATTGTCACCTCCCCACGGGTCTCACCCACATCTGTGTCACCTAGTCCACGACCAAAAGACAAGCGCAGTTTCTTCACTTGTCTCTAGGCTCCATGCGCCTCCTCCAGGTCTCCTGGCTCCATCCTGCTTCCTTCCTCAGTCTCTTCTGCAGCTTCTTCTCTCCCTGCTCAGCTCCACCCTCCCTTGGGTGGAGCAGGGAACCTCCCTCTTTCCTGGGGACCACCCTGTTGCAATACCTCTACCCCTAAATTGCATGGGAGCTGATGTTAATAAATTTCATTGGCTTAAGAGAGCCACCTTACTCAACTTGTTTCCCATTTCTAGCCAACAGCCCATATCCTGTGACTGAAAGATGAAGACTCATTGAAGGATGAGGCAGAATGCTTCTAAAGGATCCAGAATGCTCTAGATCCTCTAGAATGATCTGAGTTCCATGTTATCTGCTGTGGCCTGGGCTGTAAAAAGAATCACTGCTGAGTTGGAATTCCTTCTCACTCTGCTGACTTCTTCCCCTATTTCATAAAGGTTAAGAACATTTTGCTACAATTTTGCATTAAACAGTAGCAAAGAAATAGTTTTAATTTAAATGAATCAATGGTGCATTAAATGTTTCAATAATTACAAATAATGTACTAGGACTTTTCTTTGTTCATCTCAACATGCCTGATAGAAAATCTACTTCAGTGTAACCTGGTCATTTAGTGGTTCTTATTCAAATACCATAATCATTATAAAGAGTTCCTCAAAATGATTTTCAACTAGACTTCATAATTTATGGTTTTATTTAAAAAATATTTTGACACAAACCATATCTAAGTTAGGCAGTTATCTAAATTAATGGTAACCTAGACCATATTCTACATCTCTAAGATTTCAGTTTGTGTTTTTTCTTGAAAGAATGGATTCCCAAGTGTAAGCTATTTTACAGAATCACCATCTGTCTGCCATAAGATTTAACACCTAGAGGAAAACAGAGTCTGTGGGGGAATTTTCACAAGTATTTCAGTTGAAAAGATAAGACTTTGTAACCTCTGATTGTCTTCTGTGCTTGGGGAAACGGGGTGGCAACTCAATACTGCTGGCTTAAAGATACAGCTGGCTGGTTTGACCTCCTGGATTCTAATCAGCAGCTATCCAATCTGTACTCTGCAGCCCAGGGATCTGAAGTTCAGGCATAGTCTCCTGTATAGCCAGTTGCACACTAATTTTCTCAAGCTTTTATAATCCAACCCTAATTATCAGAAAGGTTTTCCACCAAGATAACTAGGGTTGCATTTCTTCTTTCAAGTTTGTAGAATTTATTTATTACTAATAGTTAAATGAATACCTTGAGTTCCAATATTCATGAATTCAGTAATTACACTGCCAGTATTGCATTTTTTTTAAATGAAGCCCAATCTGAAAACTTTACAGCAAAGATACACAGGTGTGATAAATAACAGTTAGCAAATGTTATTATATTCTTAAATTCTTAAATATTGTTATTCTTAAATATTTTCAGTAACTCCTATTTGCAGAGTGTTACTATTAATATTTTTTGTCTTCAAAAAATGTAACCATTTATGGGCCTCCCTGGTAGCATAGAGGTTAAGCTTCAGCGCTATCACAGCTGTGGCCTGAGTTTGATCCTGGGCCAGGAAGGTAACCCACACATGGTACAGCAGACCTCTCCTATCTCACCCACTGCTCTCCTTAGCAGTGTATTTCAGTAGATCTGCCTGTTGTGGGGAGCAGGTGCCCCACTCTGTCTATGGTGAATTCTGTCCCCCCTTGCACCTCTGGCCTATACCTCAGTTCTTCTATGCAAAAATAATCTTTAAAAAGAGAAAGAAAAGTGTAGCCATTTTTCCCAGAAGCCGACTTCACTAACATGTGCCTTTTCTCAGTTATAATTCCTCAGTTATAGGAATTAGAAATAACATTTTCTACTTACTCTTTGCACTCTCTTCAAGCAAATAACATCATTAATGAGTTGCTTTATAAAATAGAAGAAAGGAAACAGAATTATATAGAATTGAGCCTCTTACTAAGGAGTAATTAACCCTACATACCTCTCCTATTTCTGTCTATTGATAGCTGAGTAGTATTTCATTGTGTACATATACCACGTTGTCCTAAGCCATTCACCTATTTTTGAGTGACCATAGTTTGACTGTTGTAAATATTGCTGTTATAAACATAAGCATGCATGTTATTTCCCTTCAAATTAGTGATTTTGTATTGCTTGGTTAGATACCTAGGAGTTGAATTCTTGATCATATGGAAGACCCATTTTTAATCTTTGGAGAAATGCTGTACTATTTTCCACAGGAGCTTAGCATCTGTATTTCTACCAACAGTATAAGAGATTTCCTTTTTTCCTTTCCATCCTCAACAACACTTGTTTCTACATCAAACTAAAAAAAATCTTCTGCACAGCAAAAAAAAAAAAAAAAACCTGTCACTAAAACAAAAATACACCCTACTGAATGAGAGAAATATTACACACTGTAATCCAACAAGGGACTGATAACTAAGATCTACAAAGAACACATACAACTCTACACAAAGAAAACACATGACTCAGTCAAAAAAATGGGCAGAGCACTAAAGAGATACTTCTTCAAAGAAGGTGTATACAGATGGCCAACAGCTATATGAGCCAGTGCTTCTCATCACAAAAAGTAAGGGAAATGCAAATCAAAACTACAGGCAGACCAGATATGTACACCCTCACAACAACCAGTCATTTGATGCTGAATAACCAAGGGAAGGAGTGTTTACTTTGATCAGGCAACTTTCTCTGACTGAGGACAGTTTCAATGTGGGACTGAGCAGAAAGATGGCAGACACTGAAGTACTCAGTAGCCAGGTATCTATTTAGTTACATTCTTATCTCTGAGCTCATTTTACATTTTTCCAGTCTCCTGGTAATTCTGCTAAGTCATTTGCAACAGCTCATGAGTCTCCATAAATCCTCTCATCTATTTCTTGCCACAAAAAGTAAATGGCCAAAGCTTTACTTATTGGGAGAAGTTCTTCTCTCCTGTGACTTTCAAAAAACCTGAGTGGACCTCAATGAAGCAGGGTCAGGCATTTATTGACTTGCAAATAAATACTGAGTTTAATCAATCCAATGTCTGAGAAAGAGATTATCAAAATTGATTCAAGAAAACATAGAAAATATGAACAGACTAAAATCAAAGATAGAAAGTTAATTAAAAATTAAAATCTTCAGGCCTTCCCTGGTGGTGCAGTGGTTGAGCGCTGGGCTATGGAGCTGCCTGCAGCCTCTGCAGCGCTGGTTCGATCCCCGGCCACCAGCGAGGGTCCCACATGGTGCACAGACCTCTCCTGCCGCTCCCGCTGCTCCCCTCAGCGATGTATTTCGTCAGTCTGCCTGTTCTGTTCCCTGCTTTGGCTCTGGTGAATCCTCTCACCCTCCCACGCTTCTGACTGTACCCAGTGCTTGTATGTATGTATGTATGTATGTATGAATCAATCAATCAATCAATCAATCAATCAATCAATCTAAAAAAAAAGTTAAAATCTTTCTCAAAGCATACAGGTACTGTCTCCCTCAAGGAAAAAAAAAAACCTACAATAACAAAAACATAAGACACACTCAGATAGTTTCACTGGTGAATTCCATTAAATATTGACAAACACATAGACTTAGAATCATGAGGAAGGACATAAACCCCTCAACTCAGTTGATTGTGTGATTCTTAAATATGATTCTAAAATTAGTCTGAAAACATCTTTATCTAGTTTTATATACAACTTCAGATTGTGAGATTATTTTTCAAGGACATGGTCTCAACATTCTGATTAGTATATGTCTAAAAGTTGAAGATTTAAGTCTTTAATATGACTAATATTAGTAAGAAAGTATAACTTACGATTTGGTAACCTTGTAGGGGAAAGCTTGGATACATTCTTATAATGACTAAGAATAACTAAGAAGTTGACAGGCTTGAAGAAATTTGTTTTCCACACTCTAATGTTAAAATATATAAAAGTAATTTTTATCTTTTTAATGCTGATAAATCATTATTTTGCTAAAATTTTGGTGTGTATTTCTAGGTCATGTGAATAAGCTGTTAAATTAATTACATATGTTTCTTCATTATTCTTATCTAAAAATTTGGCTTTGGGGAGCGCAGCATTGTGAAGCTGTCTGCAGCCTCCGCCGCACTGGTTCGATTCCCACCCCCACATGGCACAACAGACCTCTCCTGTTTCGCCTGCTGCCCCCCTCAGCAGTGTATTTCAGTCAGTCTGCCTGTTCTGTTCCCCACTCTGTCTCTGATGGATTCTCTCACCTTCCCGTGCCTCTGGCCTGTACCCTAGGGCTTGTATAAATGAATAAATCTTAAAAAAAAAAGTAGCTGTGTAGATGTCTTTAAAATAAATAAACCGATAAAAAATGTGGCTTTTACAAGATTTTCTGTGCAGATGGCTTTATATTAGAAATACACACTCATAATTTATGTATATGGCTTTCATGAGGAGTTTTCTTCTATTTCTTTACTTCCTTTGTGCTCTGGCACATTGACAACTTTACCACTCAGTAGATACTGATTTTAAGAAAGTCCAAAGAATACAACACATTGGACTATATTCCAGAAAACAAATAAATTACTGAATTTTAAGTTCTCATGGAAAAATCTTAGTCCATGTCATTTTTTCCCCTTTTTGGCAAAATCTCAAATAAATCAAAATACAGAAATTTGCATTTTCAATTTTGTATTCTTTCTAGTCTCAGCAAGTTAAATTCAGTCCTTTCCTTCTGAAGAAAAGAAGAAGGGGTGGCTCTGGTTTCTTTCTCTGAGTACTACTGCCAGAGTCCCTCCAGGCACTCACAGGCTAAATAGAGTTGGGTAGAATTACTGAAGATGCTGTAAGTTCAGGCTTTCACATGCCAGTTTTCTAAAGTTCCAAACAATAAACAGAACAACTAAGAACAGCACCTTATTAAGGAAAAATTCAAAACACAGCATGTTCCACCTCTCTTTGCCAGTGCCAATCATCTAAATTATTTCTACTATATTAGCATATCTCTGTGTGTGTGTGTTTGTGTGTGTAGACACAGTTTCATATTTATCATTTCCAAGTGCATATATATATGTCATTTGGTCTAGTGTACACAGCCCGTGTAAACAAAAGTTATTATGCGGGCCTCCCCTGGTGATGTAGCAGTTGATCGTTGGGTTGTGAAGCTGCCCAAGGCCTCTATAGCGCCGGTTCGATTCCTGGCCACCTGCGAAGGTCCCACATGGCGCGCAGACCTCTCCTGCCATGCCCATTGCTCCCCTCAGCAGTGTACTTCGTCAGTCTGCCTGCTCTGCTCTCCCCTCTGGCTTTGGTGAATTCTCTCAACCTCCCGCACTACTGACTGTACCCAGTGCTTGTATAAATAAATCAATATTTTTTTTAAAAAAGTTATAATGAAGAGATCAACTCAAATTTCAAATTTGTAAGAAAATTCTGAAAAGATTGAGGAGAGTGCTGGAAAATTGCAGTTATGGTAATGCCTAGCAGCTAAAGGTAGTGTTTTAAGAGAAGTTAATGAAGGCTCTCCAGAAGTTGGGGCTGTGTTTTGAGAGGGAAGATTAGGGAATGTTTAAATAACTTCAGTGAAAATGGCAGAGTCGATAATGTAAGCATTTGTCCCTCCATAGAAAGAAACCAAGAAAAATATTGGACAAAAATGATCAGAATCAACTGTTGAAACTTTGGAAAATAGTCAAAGGTTTATAACAACTGAGCAAGTGCTAAATGAATCAATAGACTTAAACATCTTAGGAAAACATTTCAGCATTTGATTTTTTGTACCCCCACCAGCTCATTAGTTCATCAGTTGTCTTGAAGACAACAACAGTCTGCTTCGCCAGTGTGAGACCCTGGTCTCTGGTTCCAGAGGGAACAGGAAGAGCTTGTTCTCTAAGATTTGATTCTGTTGTGGTCTGTTTGGGGACTAATTGGAGAACTTACACAAGGAGTTTACATTTGTCTCACCTGATTTGGATATCTCTCAGGGCAGTAAAGTGGCTATACACAGGGCATTCTTCGAAAACAGTGAAAGGCAGAACAATCATCCAGTGCAGCCTGGGGCAAATATTACCATTTTGTAATCCTTAATTTACAATTGAGGTCAACAATTGTTATGTTCAAGCATAGTTGGAAAAGTTGGGAAGACTGATTCTTTTGAGAATTAGGGCATTATAAAACACACCATATATATATATTTTCCAGACATTCAAAGAATCTCTATCCAAATACTTGCTGACCATACTCTAAAGAAATACACTTCAGAGACCACATATTTAAATAATGCAGTTTCTAAACATAGTTTATATAAGCTACTACACAAACAACTATGTCCCAGAGAAAGTAAGCAAACAAACAAAACAAAAGAAAACCCTAAGGAGGAAGAAAATCCGATTTCCAGATGTGGAACATTACTTTTAGCAGTGAAGTTAGTGTAGTATTACATGTGTTGATTCTCAAAAATGAATACCTGAAACATAAATAATATTACAATGCAATATTACTTCAATAAAATATAATCAAATGTAAACTTTTTCAACAAAATATAAAGCTGTGAACCTTCAATAACAGAATAGCAAGGTGAGCAGGCAAGTAGAACTGTTTATTTATACATAGCAAAGATCACAACTTGGGGTGCACAGATTCAGGTAGAAACCTAAGGCATGTCTCAAAGATGGACAAAGATAGGGGCTTTTGTGGGAATTAAAGAGGAGATGAAATAAGTGCTAAAAGAAGAGTTAGTTAATTGGTGTTACTATATCTTAGCTATTCTTGAACATATAAATTACTGATTCTTCTGGCAAAAAAATGTAAATCATCAGTTGTTGGCTGAGGATGTCATTCTTTTTGCTTATTTTTCAAAAAACTATTCAAGGAATAATTGCCATTTGGTCCAGTGCAAAGATCTGACACAGTTTGACAAGATAGCCAAGCAGATTTTTTGCAGTGGCTGTTCTTGCACCATTTGTGAATGATCCCACTAATGTCATCTTTCAGAAAACCAAGGTTAAGAGACCCCTGACTAATACTCTCTGCTTTTTCTTGAATACAATTTTAGTAAAACAATGAAGCTTTTCTCATAGCTCTGTTCTATTGCTGATGTAATTCCCAGGATGCTATTTTTTTAGACACAGTGGATGTCACATGCATTTTGCCATATGTTTCTTTATCAAATCTTGCCTCCCCTCAGCTTTTAATTCCCTGAATATTAATTAACCTTCAGGACTGCAAGTTCATCTAAAACATACATTACCACCACCTTGATTTTTCTGCTTTCTCTGACCTGCATTGATCTGCAAAGGCTTATCATTTCCTTAGGGCCGATTGACAGTCAGATGAAGGAGCAAAATTAGCAAATTGTTGTTCAGAACAAGGTAAATAGGCATGGACACTACCTGTCACCCAAAGGACGAAAATCCCTTCAAGTTCTTTTCCATTGTAAAATTCATTTTTTCCCATTCCTGTGATGAAAAAAAAAAATGAGGTGAGGTTTTCCTATCTCTAGCAAAATTGTTCTCTCTGATGTTCACAAAAAAGATGCTGCACTAGTACTATTTACAATAGCTAAACTATGGAAACAACCCAAATGCCCAAAAATAGATGATTGGATCAAGAAGATGTGGTACATATACACCATGGAATATAACTCAGCAATCAAAAAAGATAAACCTGGATGGAGCTGGAAGGGATCATGCTCAGTGAAATAAGCCAAAAAGAAAAAGAAAAATACCATATAATCTCACTCATAGCAGGAATTTAGAAAACCTAAATAAGGGACCAGGAAAAAACCTAATTATAATAAAGTAAAAATCAAAAGTGAAAATCAAAATCAACAAGCAACTATAAACCAGAAACCAGAGACATACTACCCAGGGGGGACTATAACCAAGATGAAAATGCATAAAATGAAAAATGTGCAAAAATGAAAAATTATGTAAAAAATTTAAAAAAAGATGCTGCACTAAAATTCGAATTGAGAACATAAAAAACAAAACTTGGAAGGACTCTCTATCTATGTCAAAACTAGGCCCCTGTTCTATTTTATGTATTAAGAGCCATTTCCTGGTCAGAAAAACTATTTTTAATTTTGTAACCATCATCACTCCCCTTCTGGTTCTGTTCACAAGACTACACAATCATGGTGGGATTTTTTACTTCTATTTGATACCAGTAAAATCAAGAAGTCCTGGGTTCTTACAAATGACATCCCTCCTCACAACATCTTGAATTCTTGGAGATTATTCTAGGAAAGACAGAACAATCCAACATGAATCTAAATATAAATTCATTATTTGTTATGGAAGTATGCCAAAACTCATTTTTAATTTTTCTTGTAAAAAGAAAGTAACTGCAGCTTGGTTTGGACAATCAGCAGAAAGTTTATGAGGCAGACTTCATTAGCAGAGGGATTGTGGAGAAAACACGAGGAAATATCTGTTTTCCCCAAAAGGCCATCACATGTGTTGCCCAGTTCACAACTTAGAACCTGGAGGTGGTGGCAAGGGTGTCAGTCTGTCAAAAATTTCCTGATGCATCAAATTACAAGTGTTTTTCTAATCTGATTGTGGTAGATGACTTGATAACAATACTTGCAATTGTAAATTCCAAGCTGTGGTTTCTTATGTTCACAGGCAGGGAAAGAGAGTCCCCCTAAATTTGTTTAGACTGGGTAGTAAAAGTTTTGGAGAGAGCTTGGAAGAACAGGGAGTGGCCCACTGCCTTTAGAAGAGACACCTGAATAACTGGCGGGCAGATGGAGGCATTTCATACAGCGGCCAAGCATTGGTCTGACTGGTGGTTCCCCCAAAAGACCTCCAGCAAATTCTCCAGCTTGTTTGTAGTTTGGAAACACATTACCAGTCCACATAAAATGGCAGATTCCTCTGCATTTCCCTTCTAGGAAACTGAATAATTGACCAAGTGGGCAGAGCATCTGTGACAGCTGTATGGACCACATTTCAAAGTTACATAGCAATTAAATGTCCTGGCAAGGTAGTTAGAAGACACAATTCCAAAGTGAGTTGATTGACAGCAATTCCTCACAGCGAAATGGTCTTAGTCTGTCTGAAACAATTTAAATCCTACAAATTCACACCAAAAATCTCCAGGGCAACTAAAGAAACTGAAACCTCTTGGCAGAAATCAAGAGAATCATTGCCAGTAGAAATTAGTGCACAGTTTCTTGTGTCTATGCCACACATCTGTAGGCAAATACACACTGTGACTTTCTTATTTCTCCTTATAGAAGGGAGAACATCTCTGAAATGAAATAATCTGCAGAAATCATTTTGAGATTGTTGAAGTGCAATTGAAGACGTGGCAGAAATCTATAATCAAAAAGAGTCAAAAGCATTTTGGTGGCAAGACTTGTTTGGTCAAGGAAATGGCTGAGATCTGAAGATATTCAATTTTGCTTTCTGAGAAAAGGGTTGCATCACGATTTGTCTGTCTTCTGTTCCTAGGGACTCCTGTTGAATAACCCGTGTCACCAGGTAGGCAGTGACAAGAATGGCAATGACAACAGCAAATGCTTGGACACTGGGAATTATTCTCATGGTATTAGATGAGGTCACAGAAAAGAATATTCTGGGACACAGAATTTCCACATATGCTTTTAGGCAGTAAGGTGTTTTGGAATTTTTCCTCATTTACTCTAATTTGCCGTATGCTTCCAGAAACAAGCAATAAATGGTATTTTTACATATGTTTATGAGAAGCAGCGACAAAAAGTCTTTACTTTCTCACTCTCAGTGGGAGGATTCTTTGGAACCTGGTGTTAGAAAATGCCTGCTTACATCAATACCTTCACAATGTTAACTGCAATTAGCTTTCCATCCAGGAAGGAAGATGAATTTTTGCTGGTTGTATCATAGGCTCTCTTTAATTCACAGTTAGTTGCATATTTATTTATAGTTACCATTCTATTAGGGGTTCTTATGTATAGCAGTGTCTCTCTGAGTTTCCGTTAGTTCTGAGACAGTAAATATCTTAGGATATGAATAATCTATAAAATGTTTTAAGATTTGTCCTGGAAAATGAAGTCATTTAGGATCTTAGCCAACTCTAGGAATTACCTGATATTTCTTTTTCTCTTCCTTAGCATTTCTGTTTCTCTGAACAAGTTTACCATTTGATCCATAATTCATCTTCATTCCTAATTAAAGAGGAAGCCAATTTCATTAGGTAAACTAAATTATCATCATTCCTCTTATACCAATTTATTCCAGACCACCTTGAGATTTTCTGGACCCCCACTGTTCGTTTGTTCATCTTTGTCCAATCACTAACTAGCCTTGAACTGATTTTGGAGATGCTAGCCTAAGGCAAAAGGAAATTTTTTTTTTTTGTCAGAGGAAGATTCTAAGTATGGTAAATTCCACCTGTGATATATTAGTCTACTAGAGGAGCAAAGAGGCATCTAGTGTGCAATTGAAGCTGAACATCATTTGTTTTAAGATAAATATCCACAGCACAATTTTTTTTTTAAGCAAGTCTTACTGGTACAGATGCAGTTGTGGAATTGACATATATTTATACAATACATTTAAGAGAAGTTCTTACATACATGGAACAATGCTATAACTTCCTTCACAAATTTAATTATTACATAATTCCTCCACGGGGAAAGTCAAGAACTTGTTCAGTCACCAGTACTCTGATAATTGCATTCTGAAAGCTTACCTGACAGTGTCCCACATAGATTATTTACATATTAAAACAGGTTAATTCCATCCCGCTTTCCCCTCCAGCCAATGCATGAACTCTGAGTTGCTTGCGAAAGAAATCAGAGTGAGGATACACACTATTATAGACACTCATGATATATGCACATTTTACAAATATATTTTCATGTATCATCCTACTTATTCAAAATAGTCATATGAAGAAATAAGCACATTTTAAAATGCTTAAGTTATACCAGAAGCATTTAAATAACTTTTTCGTTTGAAATTAGGTTTGCCAGTAAGAAGCAGACCTCAAAGTAACAGATTTTTTTTTTTAATGTTTGAAATGTGTCTTTCATGGTGAAAAGTTTGGGTAGGATCACTAGGAATATTATTAGCAGTTTTGCCCCATAAAACCCTGAGAGACTGAAACACTCCAGATTTCTGCTTTTTCTAGGTGGTCTTCATTACATAATTCCAAAGGAAGCAGCAGTTATATGCACATCATGAAAAAGAAGTATAGAACACATATTAGTTATCTCTAAGAAATATTCCTGGGAGCTATCATTCGACACTTCATTTTATAGCTTTTGCAAAGAACTGGGATGCTTGGGGATGCTTGGAAATGTTTAGTTTCAAGGGAGGTTGAAAATGTAATGTTATTCTGAGTAACCTAGAACTCCAGGCTCCTATAAATTTCGGAATAATAGCTATATAGAATACTGAGAAATAACTCCATCACAAGAATCTTGCTTTTATGAATAGTTATTAATGCTACTTTCAGTAGGAATAAAAGTATAAATAATAGTAATGCTGATTTTTAAATCTTAATTTTGGTCTCCCTAGCGGTTAAGTCCCAGCGCTATCACCACTAGGGCCTGAGTTTGATACCTGGCCAGGGAGCTACCCACATGGCACAGCAGACTTCTCCTCTCCTGTCTCGCCCGCTGCTCCCCTCAGCAGTGTATTTCAGTCCGTCTGCCTGTTCTGCTCCCCACTCTGTATCTGGTGAATCCTCTCACCCCCTGTACATCTGGCATAAAGACCGTTCTTGTACACAAAAACAAATCTTAAAAAAAAGATCTTTTAGTTAATTGCAATTATATTTTGAAAACTGTGAAAGGTGCAGAATTTGTGCAAGACTTAAAGCTTATATTACTTTTGAACTTGGAAGTTCTCTTCCAATAGGAATGATATGGGATAGACTACATTAAAGAAGGGAAACTATATTTATATGAAAATTCTACAAAGATGGTACACTTTTCTTTGGTTCTTGTTTAATAGTGCTGAACTAAAATTAAATGCTGTGTCCACACTTCCAACAGCTATCTAAAAATTAATAGTACTATAATTAAATTTGGAAATGAACTCTAATTGAATGACTGTATTTTTCATAGCAACATGTTCTACAGATTATTCTAATTTCAGTAATTTAAAAAGTAAATATGTTAATCTTATTAATGATATTTTCATTTAAAAATAGTTTTTAAAGATTCATTTATTTATGCATACAAAACTGGGGTATAAGCCAGAGGTGTGTGGTGGGGGTTTGAGAGGATTCACCAGAGACAGAGAGGGGAACAGAACAGGCATTTTGACTGAAATACACTGCCAAGGGGAGCAGGGGGCGAGTCAGGAGAGGTCTGCTGTGCCATGTGGGTAGCTCCCTGGCCAGGGATTGAACACGCTCTGCAGTGGCTGTGGAGAGCATGTCTATTGAATGAAGCTCTTTGTTGCTCTCATTGGTTTTATTGTTTTAACTTATTTCAAAAAGAATATTAATTATAAGTTGCTTTTTTTATTCAGTGACCTTTGTAAAATTAAATTTATTGTCATTATAGTTATTTTTCATTAACAGGAAAATAATTTTTACCCATTTGTCTAGTATAGGATACCTTTGATGCAAATAGGAGGCTCTTGTCCTGGTGGGGAGGCAATGTCAGTTGGGGTGTTTGTCTAGGGAAATTATGAATGATTTTTGAGGATTATAAAATACAAGTATTTACATCTAAGACCAGCAAGAGAGGAGATTTGGCTGAGATAATTTTGTCCCTGGTAACTGGAGATTAGAAGATTTAAATTTATTAAATCAAATAGTCTGGCAAGGACAAGAAGGTTCACCTCGCTAGACATTCAAATAGCATTTAATGAGGGGTCGTCACAGAGGTGTGGGCAGTATTGATTGACTAATATATATTTAAAATATCAAAAATGGCAAACAATTTATACTATTCTTGGGTTCACAGGGCCAAGGGAGAAATGGGAATATATTGTTGTAATTCTTGGCTCCAGTCTCTGATCTATAATGGGGAGCCCCAAGAATAAGCCAAAAGAATAAGCCCTAAGAATAAGCCAGAATATAAAGACATATGGGATGATGATTTTGATGAGTCAAAATGCCCTTTCCTATGGAATAGGACACAGAAACATTTATCTAAGGAAAAGCAAATGGAGAGTAATAGCTTTTACAATATAATATATTGCATTATCTGGAATATATTTTATATACATTATAATACAGTGTTACAATATTGTGTTCTTTTTTATTACAAAGACATGATAGATAATGGCATGTTTCATCTGCATATTTCATGGAAACATGGACTACCTAATTAGGACAAGGACACTCGGACAAAAGTTAATAGAATTCTATTCTTCTGTCTTTAAATTTATGCAGATATTATAAGTGCATAAGATGCATCTCCATAGGAAATACCACGTGCAAGTCAAGTTTTCAAGATGCAAGAAAATGAATGATTTGTACTATAAATATTAAGTTTAAACAGTTAATGTGTCGCAACAAATTATTTCAACTGTGGCACTGCAGCTGATTCAAATACTCGATATATGAGGAGGGAAGTCTGTGAGTTTTTGATATTGAAGTATGCCAAGAAGCATATAATGTGTCATTTGAAATAAAAAAATAAATCTTAAATTACCTTCCAAATTTATGTCATAGACTTACATATCAATGTGAACATATTGTATATGTTCTGGGAACTCCCAACATCTCCACACAAAAGAGCAAAGACATATACATAGGAATTTAAGTGAGAACTATCCCACTTACTATGTTCTGTGAAGCAGCTATGAAAAAATTCGCCACCTGGGCACCCAGCCCTTTCAACACCCACTAATGACCAAAAGCCAGATAAGACAGATGTAAACAATGTGTGTGAACCTGGCATCCCCACAGAGCATTCTTTAGAAACTGGGAAGTGATTAAATTATCTGGCCTCTTCTGAGCATAGTGATAGTAAGAATGACAGTAAGAATGGAGAAGGAGGAATGTGTTAAAACTTATTTTTAGGTGAAGAATCATGGAATAGAAAGATGTAAGCCTATAGAAAACCAACTCACCATCCAAGAATAATTACATTTTTGACATCTATATTAATTAAATTCAAACTTGCAATTATTGGAGCAGTTTTCAGAGATTAAAATGTGTTGGGTTAGAATCCTCAATTTGATTAGCTAATAAGCTCTTTTTCTAACTATTATTGAGACCTTTCTATTAATTGGAAGGTACCTTAAGGAATTTATTATTAAAGATAATCATAGAGTACTTGATTTTTAATATTTTCAACAACCAAAATCCAAATTAGAAGTTTGACAAGTTAGAAAGAGTCAGAGACTAGGGATTAAGCTAATTCTAGAAAGTTAAAAAAAATGTTTCCTAGTTTTCAGTTCCCTAAAACGGTTACCTGGAAATAAAGTCCCAATGATCGTCACACAAAGAGTTTATTAGATAATCAAAGTGAGGATTAAACTGGAATCTGAGAAGCTCTCCAACAGATACTACTCTGCCAGAACTGTTAAATGAGAGTTTGAATGTAGTTTATAGTGATAGGAACAATGAGTTATTCTCATTATAATGCAGTTACTTTTTTTTTTTTTTCTTGTAACTAATGCACAAATTCCATGACGTTTATTTGGTTAGTCAAAAACCTTACATGCTAATTTTCTGTTACTTGGGTTTGTTTTTGTTTTTTTTTTTTTCTTTTTTTGCCTGGAGTTATTTTTTTTATTTAAATAATAAATTTTATTTTTATATTCCCCATACAATTGCAGCCCCCCCCATTCTGACCCCAATCCCTCCAATAGGGTATTTTTTTTAGTTCTAAATTGTCCTAATCTAAATATATGCTGATGCTGGAGGTGGCCAGGATTTAATCTCTTTTAAAGAGTGAATCCTAGACATACAAAGGCTGAGTACCAACTGCTAAACCATCTATTTTCTCTTGGTAAATAGTGCTGGTTGAAAGGCTAATCTGTATTCAGGCCCCAGATTATTGCATAGTTTATTGAGTGAGCCCATTCTAATTTAATTCTATGATTAAAAGTCTGTGATTTAAGGCTGTGCTTTCCTGCCTGCCAGCTAAACCAGAGAGGGGGAACTCCAGAATTATTTACAATATATTCACACTAATGTAGGGTTCAACGAGGGTGGTTCTTGGGTTCCCTCTGAGAAAGATTTTAACAGATTTCCCATTCAGAGGCCCAAAGCAGTTTTATTAATGTACTCTAAGGTTATTAAGGAAAAAGACATTTTCATAGTCTGGTTGGGTTAACCTTTAAGTACTGATGTTTCTCTTTGTAGTGATGGACAATTCTCCGTAACTCCACCATCCTGGCTTCCATTTTATGGATTTTCCATAACCAGTCTAACAACTCATTAGTCATTTCTACCCCCACCCCTGGTTTTTAGCTTCTCTCTTCAATCTCTTAGTCTGAGCATCCCATCACCACTAACAATACAGTTTTCCCAAATATTTGGGTTTACCCTTTGATCTGACTTTAAAAGCAATCGATCACACCTATACAACTTATTTGAAAGACCTCAATATTTGCAGACTATTATTAAAAGTATTGACATGAGGAGAAACTAACTCACACTCTTCATCCCTGACATCTGTAAAAACTTAGGGTTTTTCAATTTAAAATAGGTCATTTAGGGTAAAATGTAAATCTTGGCCAAGTAAATATTCATTTCCTTGGCATTGTGGTCATTACAGGTTTTCATGTTTTATGAATTATTTGCAGAAAAATGCAAAAAATAATTTCAAATGCATCTTCATGCCCTCTTCATCTCCTGTGGGAGAAAATACAAGGTAAATTATTAAAGTAATAAGTACTAGTATGTATAGTAGCATCTTTTAAATTAGGAGTATAATTTCTAATTTGATAGACATAGGAAAAAGCTAAAAAACATTTACCAGGATAGAAAATAAACAAATACAAAAGCAAATGAAGAAGTAGCAAATGATAAACATTGTAAAAAGAGAAAGCATGGAGTAATTTGTTAAAAAAAAATCATTAATACAAATATAAACAAATGTGTTTTCCCTATAAAAATGGTAGATAAGTATAATAGGTAAATGTGTCCATGTGTTGTTTACACGGGACATATTTCTTTATGAAAATATAAAAAGATTTAATCAAGAAAGAAATAACAAATTTTGAAAGATTTGAATTATGTTTTAATTCCAAAACATTTTGTACATACAAATGTTCAGATATACTTGCAGAATGCTTTGTGAATAAAAACAATGTAGAAATATTTTTATTCTTAGTTCAAGGATATTCCTTGAAATTAGCCAATGGGACTTGTCTAGAAGATGTTTTCCTGGGCAGACAAAATTCAGTTGAAAACAATTTTTCCCCCCATGTTTGTACAACCTTTTGAAAGAATATTATTATTTTTGTGTTAATTGTACACTGTTTCCAGATCTTTTGAAATATTATAATGGTATGGATGCAAAGAAACAAATAACTTTTTATTTTACTTTAACAAAATTTATGTCTCCTGTCAGCTCCTCTCAGAACCTTTTTCATATGCTTTGAAAAGATGAAAATTATGGAAATAAAACCATCCCTTACAGATCCATTGTCATGGTACATTGATATTTTTTCATTTAAGGATAATAGGAAAACATTAAGCAAAATGATCAGTGAAGCAAAATTACTATTTAAGAAAAGCAACTATTTAAAAAATGTTGATAGATAAAAACATACTTACTGTTGATTTTTATTATTTATGATAGTTATGTTATATGCAGTTGCTACAAATACTGAATTGGGAAATACTAAATATGTCCTGTGGGAAACTGTGTGTATGTGTGTGTGAACGAGAGAGAGAGAGAAAGAGAGAGAGAAGAGAGAAAGAGGGCGTGAGGGAGAGAGAATATCTGTGAAATAAGTACAGATATATTTATAAATCTCACAAAGTTTATAGTCATTCATCCTAAGAACAACTTATCCAAGTAGGTTCTGTTTTCTTAATTTTTTAAAAAGGAACTGAGGTTCAGAAGCATTTACTGACATGCCTGAAGTCACCCCACTAATAGGTATTGAATATGAGGCCCTCAAATTTGGGCCATGTGGCCCCTGAGGTGGAGTCTGGTTTCTTCCTGTCCTGCCCCTTCCTGTCTGCATCATTTGATCATTTCTGAGACTGAAACAGAAAGGCAGAGTATAATCTTACTCATCCTCAGCTGGGAATGTACAAGTCAGGCAGTGCAAATTTTCAGTGGCAGAATTTTCCTGGAATGCTACAGTTTGTTTGAATTGGTTATGTGGCCTTAGGCAAAGGATTTAATTTCTCCAAGCCCACATAGTCAAATCTCTTAATGTTTTAAAGATTGATCCTATACTCTATCAACTGCCAAAAAGAAAAAGGAGGGAAGAATCATTACCACATTTTAAGAAATAAGATAGAAATAGCATTTTCCAAATTTTTATTAGTGCATTAATTAATTATGTATTGGAACAATAATTATTTGATTAACTAAGATAGTAATAATTAATTTACTCATTTTGTGCTTTAGCAAATATTTCTTGAATACTTACCACACTAGATGACAAAGATACTTAATAAAAAACAGCCTTTTGCATTATTATTTTGATACTTACAAGATATAATACATAACTAAATTAAAACTTAACCAATTTAATGAAGAAATAAATTTCACGGAAATCAAGAAGGCTTTCTTGAGGAGAAGAGAGCAAAATTGAAGATGACTGTTGAAGAACAGATTGCAAAATCAGAGAGACACTGAGGAAAGTGAAGTTTTGTTTTTTTTTCAGACCAAGGGAATAAGTCTACAAAAGTCCAAAGTTGTGAATATATATACTCGGCACTATTAAGAAGTCACTATTCCCTTTGATTTGAGCAAATAACTGTCAAAGTAAAATGTTTAGACATGGAACTAAGACAAGATTACAAAGGGTCTAGCAATCTATTTTAAGGAATTTAGGTGTTATTATAAACTGTAGCAATATTTTTAGATGTCATTCTGGTTAATTTGATTTACTGAAGTCTGATTCTTAAATTTAGGAAGAACAGTTAGTGAATTTTAAATCTACATAGTAACATAAACTTTGTATTAAAAATCACTGCAATTATCTATGTAAGGATTTTAAAAACACATGTACAGCTAACTTAACCATCTGTAGATAAAAAGATTTTTCTGGAAAGAAGGCAGTGATAGTAAGAATGGAGAAGGAGGAATGTGTTAAAACATTAAGGAGAAAAGTAAAATATGAAAGAATTAAGAACCAATTTGATTGTTATAGGATAATCAAGACAAGGTGAAGAAAAAAGAAAACTTATTTAGCTCATAGATAAGACAAAAATTAAAAAAGTATAAGCAAATTTAGGGAGATAATCTATCTAGCTTAAAAATGCAGAATTTGAGAAGTCTTTTAAGTTTTACATGGGGCACAGTTTGTCAATAATTCACTTAGTAGTCCCCCATGGAGGAGTTTAAGATTGAACCTCTTAAAACCTCCAGCAGGTGGCCCCCTGGTGGCACAAGGGGTGGAGATTCAGCACTATGAAGCTATCTGCAGCCACTGCAGCTCAAGTTCGATCCCAAGCCAGGGAGTTGACCCTCATGGCACAGCAGACCTCTCCTGCCTTGCCCGCTGCTCCCCTCAGCAGTGTGTTTCAGTCATTTCGCCTGTTCTGCTCCTCACTCTGTCTCTCGTGAATCTTCTCACCCCCTGCACCTCTGGCTTGTACCCCAGCTCTTGTATGCATAAATAAATAAATCTTAAAAAAAATATATAACTCCAGCAGCCCCTGAACATCCAGAGATGGGGTTGTTAGTTTGAATGAAGAATAGTAATAAGTTAGAGAGAGAATTTATAGATTTTTGACTATCATAACCCAAAGATAGACCTCTACTTTAAATACTTGGGACTAAAACATTTAATTCATTTGCAATATGTGAACTAAATGGATCAAGTTTTGTTATTTTCAGGCTCAAAAACTTTAGGCTTTTCTCTATAGACCTAGGACTTAAGTATTGCTGAGCGGACAATGTGACATCAGTGTCACATCTACATATGTGTGTATGTATGTATCTACCTACCTACCTACCTACCTACTTACCAAAGCAGATTTATTTGCATAAAAAGGAAAGCAGTCTTGTTCAAAGGTGAAGCTATTTTCTGAAGTAGCTGATTTGGGACCTAGCTAACAATACAATGAGAAACTTGCTGTGTAGCCTTCAGAAGTCTCTATACTTGACACTTCACTAGGGCTTTTCAAACAGACCATCTAGAAGAAGGAGATATTTGGGACATTCTGTGCATGACATGGAGGCAGGGGTGCATGGAGTGGAAACAATATGAAAACGTAGAGACTACAGTGTGAAGACAGGAGTGGAGATGCATCTATAAGCCAGAGAAGATCAAAGACTTGCAGCAAACCACCAGCAGCTTGGAAGAGACAAGGATTCCTCAGCAGGTTTTGGAAGGATTATGGCCTGGTGACAACTTGATTTCAGATGTAATTTCAGAGAACACAATTCACAAATACAAGTCTCTGGTTGCTGATTTCTACTTAGTAGAGAAGAGTCGTTTAATCTTAACTCCATTCTCTTTCATGGGATAGGCGTCTAGGTTTACCTGAAGGCAAATGGTTTCAATTTCCTATCTTCATTCTGCTTCATGTTCTATTTCCAAGATGTTATATGTTACAGGGACAATAAAATGGCTGTCATGAATCCAATCACTTCAGATAGAAGTAGCCCAGAGCTTGTTTTCTTTGTACGTTTTTCCATTTCAATAAATTGACCAAAACACATTACACATGCTTACTGTACCTAAAGCTAATTCAGTCCCTTTATAAATTTCAAAATATAAAACATATCAGGATAATTGCTATGTTCAGACAGATCGTCATGACTTTCTGACACAATCACTAGCATGGTTTCAGGAAGAACAGTTACAACTAATACACTCTGAAAAATCCCTTTGCTTTTGGCTTATGAGACAATTGTATATGTAGCTATTAAAATTCAGTGTCTTGTTCATCTGCTCAAATCAAGATAAAACTCAAACATGACAGTTTAAATTTTATTATTAAAAACAATAAAAAGGGGAAAATGAATATTTATGAAAATATTTTCATAGAAAATAAACCTGTCAAATATGATTGCACAAAGGTCACATGATTTGGGGGGATTATTTAGAGGTACAAAAATAGCAAATTTGAAATTTTGAAAATACAGTATCAAAATTTATGTAAGGTTGTTGACCTACTTCCATTTTGAGATATTTTAGTGTATATTATAGATGCTCAGAATGCCAGTCGTATTTATAACAAGCTTGATGTTCCTGGGAGTGAGAGAATCACTATAAAAATTCTTACTCTGTTGTTGCTATTTAGTTCAAAATAATTTAATTCTCCATTTTAATTTGTAGGCTGTTAAATAACATTCAAATATATGACAGGGGAAGGGTATGTCTGAAATAAATATATATTTTTTCACTCAATTTTGCTATGAATCTAAAACTGTTCTGTAGTATTAAAAATTAAATAAGATAAATGTTTCAAAACTTACTGTGGTTCTAAAGATAGAAACATAATTCAGAGAAGTATTTTATGTCCTTTTCTTCTCTGAATATATACCAAGTATTACATTAAAAAAATGGTAAAATTCTTTTTCTTTAAAACTTTGGAGTGACAATTAATTAAAATTCCAGAAAAAATTTTACTTAGATATGAAATAAAGAATTTGGAATTAAATATTCAAGTTTAGCATTGATAAAAGTAAATTTTGCAAACTCATAAGTTAAATACTTATTAATATACTATTTTGTTCTCTATATTATTTGAATTGTATGTTTCCTTCAGTATCACTTAACTGCATATTCAAGTACATTTTATGGTGAAGCTATTAAATGAAATACATTAAAAGTATATTAGAAAATGTTGAAATACTTATTATTTTTCCTTGAAAGTATGTGAATGTCAACTAAAAGTTCTACAGTTTTAGTCAGAAACTCTCCAAACTCCTACAATCCTCCATTATGATGTGCCTAGTAATAATTTTCAGGGATGACAGCCAATGAGGACAACACCCAAGTGTAATTAGCAAGCAGAAAATATGAAAGACAACTTTTAGTCGAGTAGGATAATTCACAGTAGAGGTGAGGAAAATTTCAACTATGAAAGTGAAAATAGCTGGGGGGGGGTAGGTAAGGAATGAATGTTATAGAACAGGAGGAGAAAAGAAATCTTCGTAGACTAAAGGTATTAAGCAACTTACAGTCATGGTTTTAGTTATTTTTACAGAAACCATTTAAACACATTGCCCAGAAATACTGAGGTAGTAGAAAAGCAAACCTACCAGCAACATAATAAGGACCTGTTGGTCTTTCAGAGGACTCTGGGAGTGGGTGTGTATATTATGAAAAGAATAATTGGAACTGTTTTTTCTAGCAATTTCTTGATCTCTTTTATCTGTCTCAGAACCCTCCATTATGCAGCTTAATCCTGAAGTTCATCTCCTCAATCTCTTCCTCCTTACTTGACAGACATACATCTCACCTCCCATTTTTCAAGTGGTGACATCCTGGCTTATCATTTCAAGCACTATCCTGCTGGTATTCTCAATTTCTTTTTAACATTGCACTCCCGTGACCAAACCTGGCTCACATATATATATATTTCTGTTCCTGCATGCAAATATTGAAGAATCTCTGGATAAAATCATTTCAATGTGACAATAAAAAACAGATAAATGTCAGTGTTGATTCATGGACTCTAATGACTCTTGAATTTTCACTATAGAAAACAGTAAATTCTCACTTATCTCTTCTTCAGGTTGTTATTTCAACTACTATCTCTGATTTTTTTTCAGTATTTACTTTCTTTCTTCTAATGTTATAGATGGCTTTACTGTGACTTTATAAATAAGTAAAATAAGTCAGGAGGAGAAAGATAAATACTGGATGGTGTCACTTACATGTAGAATATAGAGATCTCCAAACTAAGTAACGGTCAGAAAAAGACAAGTGGAAATAACTAGCCCTTGTAAGATAACTATAGAACCATCCAGAAGTCACAGGGGAAAGGGATGGGAAAGGTACATGGGTGAATTGGTGGTGGGAATTTCACAGAGACTATAACTGAGATGAGAAATCATACATTGTACAAAAATGAAAATAATGTAAAAAATCTAGTAAATAAATAAATAGGGAAGGGAGCACAGTGGACTATGGTGATGGACCAAGGGTAATTTGGTGGCAGGTGCACTAAGAAGCTAATACCTGAGGGAGGGATCCTATACTTCCAAAATACGAACAATAATGTAAGCCAATCTTACCACCATTAAAAATAAATAAATTTCTATATATAATTTTAAACACTAACAAGTGGAAACTGCCATGATTGCTTGTTAGTGAGGTTAACGTTTTATTTGCATTTTTGTCCTTTCTACTCTTGCCCTTTCTGTTTCCATGGGCCTGTTTTATTATTTCCTCTTTCTCCTCCTCTGTTAGAATAGTTTTTTTATGTCTAAATTCTGTTTTAATATCCATCATTAAAAACTGATCTTTATTCACATGTATAAAATTATTACTTCACTTTCATAATAACAAACTTTCTTTAAAAATACTTCCAGTCAGCATCTACGCTCCCTTAAATCTATCAATATTGTGACAACATTAGTATTTATATCTTCATCTTTCAACTTTCAATTGAACTTCTAGGTGATATAATCAGATAGCCACATACACCTCTACTTAGAGATTATACAATGTCTAGATTCAACATGTCAACAGCTTAGCATTCCTTTTACTTAATTTTGACTTCTACTACTGCTTCCCATTGTGTTATTTTCTTTTCTTGTGATGACTATTTTTAATCAACCTGGTTCCCTAGGCAGAAATTTTATTGTTTTCTTTGACACATCTCCTTGCTTCATTTCCCAAGCTTCCAAGCTCACAAAAACAGTCTCTTCTTTGGTTTCCTGCAAGCAGCCTTGTCTAATCTAATCTATTTTCCAATGTAAGTTATACATGCAGCTCTTTATAAAAGATACAATCATTTTATTTTTCTGATGAAAATCATTTTTTGAATTCTAATTATGTTCCATTAAAATGACCAGGCTTATTTCACCATTTCCCTGAAATTTTTCTGATTCCCTCTGAAACATCAGTGGCTTGTAATATATAATATACCAAATAACTCTCTCCTTAGCTAATTCAAATGCTGCTACTTCAGCCTATCTTTCTTCCTTGGCTAAACCATGCTTAGAGTTTAATAATCTAGTTAGCTGTCACTTTCTCTTGTAACTTTCTTGAACTACTCTAAGAGTACATGCTCAGTGAGAACTTACACGATAACCTGTACTTTTGTATCACAGAGTTTCTTAAATATTTTGTTCTTTTTATATACTTCCATTATAAAAAGATGTTCTGTGTTCATGTTCTAGTAGTTGGTGATTTTATTCCTTAGTTGAAACCATTAATGGCAGTTGCATGAACATGGGGAGGAAATTAAGTGCTATCCCTGCTATCTAATTTCTCTTCCTGCTGTTTCTGAAACATATTTTTCTCAATCATTCTGACTTCTATACCTGCTGTTCACATAGCAAGTACTGTTTATACATCAAGGCGATTTTAAACTGATTAGGGATTTTCTCTCCAGTGAATAAGTTAGGTCATTTTAGAGCAATAACAGTGATAAATATATATAGAATACATACCCCTCAGTGAATCATTTAAGTGATGTGCTGCTGAGTTTTTGCCTCATTCAATATGAAAGTTGGAGAGAACCTGTTGTCCGCTTACACCTCATAATGGAAAAAAATGGATTTCTTCTTTCTCTTAAAAAGCAATCTGTGATAAATAAATCATACAAATGATATTCCATTAAGTGGATCTGATAATATAGTTACTGTCACTGCATATAAAGGAATCTCTCTATTTTGTAATCATAGGACACTTCCCTATGATCATTGTTGCTCACCTCTCCCAATATGCTGTTTTTTTCTCTAATAGGAAATCTTTCTTGTTACTCTAATGAGCATATTAACCCAGTTTCCCTTATGGTGTACCACTTTCTTCTAAATTGGTAGAATATATTCTTCCAAAATATTTTTTATTTATATTGATAAAAATCAAGTATGAAATCTATTTATCCATCAGGGTAATGCAGAGAATCCTCATTTACCACTTACATTTTTCCCTTTCCTTGTGTTTCAAATTGATTTTTAAAAGTTTTTGTGTAGCATAGGGTGAATTTTAGCTATTCTAATGAAGGAAGACTGTGATTAGGTTTACATCTTTCAAATTTATACTGACCAACAGTTAATGATAAAATCAAATTTCATTACAAATTGCATCAGTTGGTATCACAGATGCAATTTAAAACAGCAGAGTGTCTTCACAAACTTAAATTGTGTCTCATTTTATGAAAAGTGAGTAAAATGTGGCATTTCTAAAGCACTAATTCTCTAATGCAGACATTCTCAAAGCAATTTTTGCTACTAAAGGCTAAAAGGTTTCAATAAACATAAGGTTATAATGGAATAAAATGTGCTCTCTCTCAGAGATAGCAAAATAATTACTAGTCACTGACAATAGAATGGCATTCCTGTGATAGGACACGCTGACCGTTGAAAAAGCCACAAAAATAGTTGTAAGTGTTGGGTAAAAAACAGTTGAAGAGACAATAGCAAATACCCTTCTGTGGAACTCAAGGGGCAAGAACTCTAACTAGTGTGGTGAAGGGAAAGATATTAATAAAGTGCATGCTGTTCAGTAAATTAAATGGGATCACCAAAAATATGCTGTGATTTTATTTAAAAAGAAAAACTCTGTATGAGGAAGATAACTCTATGTGGGGATTTAAATATCAATATGAGAACATTTTAAGTGAACACTTCCATGAATTTTCTCATTATTAATAAAAAGTAAATATAGGAGAAAATCATGTTTATAAACCAAAGTAGACACATACTACTTATTAGCTGACAATGCATCAAATAATTTTCTTTATTATTATTTTAATATATTTTCTATAAATCATTCTTTTCTAGCGTGAGTTTATCACATTATTATATATCAAGCATGAAAAATTCAATTTAACTGACAAAACATTGTTTTTTTAATTAAATAATTTTATCAGTAATACATTTTCTGAAAAATGCAATGTTGATAAATTCCAAAAGTATAAATTCAGTGTATTTAAATATATAGCATTAATTTATAGGATGCTTGTTGTCTGTAGGTCCTCCAAAGATCTTTGTACTTATTTGAAAATAAATTTTGAGATTTTTAGCTAATGATATGTGCTAGGTTTTTTAAAGGGTGGTAAAGAGTTAGGGAGTCTTCTATTTTAAATTGAATTGCAAGGAAGTCATATTTGCAGAAAATTTTGTGTTAACATTTGTTTCTTTTGCAGCTGCTATGTTGTAACAGCTCAAAATCTCAGTAGCTCACAAATAAGAGTTAATTTGTCCTCCACAGTATCTGTGGTATAGAGTTGCAATCCAAACTCCATCAAAATCTCAGCAACTTAAAAAAAATGTATTGTAAAGCTGTTTCTTGTAATCATAAGAAATATAGAGGACTGACAATCATCAAAGCAAAACTGAAAAAGAGCAAAAGCAAAAGACCCATCTGACTAATTTTAAAAGATTTTGTAAGCTCCGATAATTAATACAGTGTGGTATTGTCATGACTGTAAATGAAAAGATCAATGAAATGGTTCTACATATAATAAACAGATACATTTAGATATAGAAAAACATACTGAGTTTCACCCATAGATGCCAAGGCAATTTTATAGGAAATGAACTTTCTGATCAAAATGGGTATAAAAACAATGGATGACCTATAACAAAATTTAATCACACCCCTTTTCTTATAGTTTCAACCATGCTAGGTACTACTATCAGATTTTAGACCTAAAACAAGTAACTATATAAATCTCCTAGAAGAAAATACAGGGAATTATTTTTACAATCATAGGTATGATTTCTTATAAAGCACCTGCGCTTTAAAAAATTTAATGAATTGAGTTTCATCAAGATGTAAATCTTATATACACCCATTCACTTTTTGAAACGAGAAGAAAGTCAAAAAGTGGTTTAATAATAACATGAACTGCTCCTTTGTGCATGGGATACCCCCAGCATGATTCGACTTCTTCCATGTGACTTCACATGACATTTTAAACAGCTTAGCTAAGACAAGGGAAGTTGGGGGAAGAAGAGAGAAATTTACTTAGGGAGTTTATCTGGAAAGCCATATTATGAAAAAAGGTAGGCAGACTGAAGTTCTGCCTTCTCCATTGAAAAGAGTAAAGGAGGGCCTCCCCGGTGGCGCAGCGGTTGAGCGCTGGGTTGCGAACCTGCCCGCGGCCTCCGCGGCGCCGGTTCGATCCCCGGCTGCTCCCCAGCCACCGGGGGAGGGTCCCACATGGCGCGCAGACCTCTCCTGCGGCCCGCTGCTCCCCTCAGCAGTGTACTTCGGTCCTTCTGCCTGCTCTGTTCCCCGCTCTGGCTCTGGTGAATTCTCTCACCCTCCCGCGCTTCTGACTGTGCCCAGTGCATGTATAAACAAAACAAACGAACAAACAAATAAATAAATAAACATGCCCTTAAAAAAAAAAAATTAAAAATAAATAAAAAAAATAAAAAAAATAGAAAAGAGTAAAGGAGATTTGGTCTTCCTGAGAGAGGCCCTTACAGCAAGATAGTATTAAGATCTGTGTATTTCATTTTATGTAATTTTTAACAGAATATAAATAGGATAGAAAAGAAACTAATGGGAAGAATGAAGAGCATTATGTCACTGTTGAATTAAATAAGATGCTTAGCAATAGAACACGAAGATAAATAGATGCGGTGCCTTGGAGAGAAAGCACAGGTCTGCACAGAGCTCGTGGGACACAGGCCCAGTGAAGTGTGGTGGGGACTCAGTGGTGGGGACTCAGTCTGAGCCACGGCATAGACTGCAATTCTAAGGAAAAAGAGGCCTGGACATAGGAAATATGGAAGAAGAAAATAAATGTTTCCTAGCATACACATTCCTATAAGGTTCAAATCTGCAGGTCCGAACAGTGTGTTTGATTTCCATTTTTATGTGTTAGTATGTAGAAAATCATTTACTGAATATAAAAATTATAGATAGTTATTTAAGTCAGTTTATCATGTTTCTCCTTATAAAAGGAATATTTCAATGAAAACCTGAATTCAAATGCACTGCAGATTCCTAAATCCATTTTAACACATATTACTATGCTTTAAATGCACTTATGGCTGAATTTGAAGTGTACATTTTAGCAGCTGCTAGTTGAAAATAAAGTACTTCTTTTTAACTAGACTTCAATTTTATGTAATGCTTGAAACTTTTTAGCATTTCTGTTTAACTAAAAAAAAGGTAAATTGCTTAAAACCATATAATTAACATGGCTGTACATTGTATTTTTTTCCTTCCAGTTCCTCTTTAGTGAAATAGTTTAATAAATTTGAAAGTAACAATAAAAGTAGTACTTAAGAAAATATTACAACAATCATAAAAAAGACTAAGCTGACGGTGGTTATATTGAATAAATTCATTTGAGCCCCGTGACACATAGGGACCCTCAGAAACACTTGACATTCTGCTTTTCATATTTGTTAATCATTTACAGGTATGTCTTTTTTTGAGTTCCTTAAGTGAAGGTGTAGTTCATGACTCACCAATCTTACTATCTTTCACCGACCACAATGCTGTTTTAAAAATTCAGGTAAAATTACAAGTAAAAATTATTTAGAATCTTTAAGTCAACATTGATATTCAGCTATCATGTGTAACCATTGATATTAACCAAAGTGGGCTTATTTTTTTCTACTACTTCTTGAAATTCTTGTTTTTAAAATTTTCAGACATAACAATGTATCATGCTAATTGTAGCTGATGTTATTTCTGTTTAAAAATATAATTATCATAGATGACAATTCTCCTGTACTAATACTAATTGATCAGTAATTCTAAGAACCTGATATATGTTTCTCTATTAAAGTATATAAACGAGTAAATCATTCAATTTGTCTGAAATTGCTAACCCAGTACATAAAAATTACTTTATAGAGTTGTTAGAGAAAGATTAAAATGTTATGTTCATAAAACATTTATTTAGTTAATTAATTTTGAATAGCCCCAAAATTTACTGAACACGCATACTCACACTCATATATTTCTGTGTATATGTATATGTGGGTAACTGAAAAATATACAGTAAATCCAGCTGTAGAATACACATTCCTCTGAAGAAATATGCAGAAAAATTCATTATGAAAAAAATAATGAATTATAATCAAGGCAAAATATAATTTTATAAATATGGAAATAAATATGATCATCTAAACAAAATATATACAAGCATAAGCATCACAGAGAGTCCCCCTTTTTATAAAGAATATTTGCTTCAGAGTGGGCATCAGTTTTTGATCTACTCTATCTTTTCATGATGTTTATGTAGTGAACAGCCTTGAAATATGGAGACATTGTCTTCCTCTGGAGAAGGGAATAGATTTATTTTCTATAAAGATAATACCGCCCTCCAGGGCAAAGATTAGGGAAGTTTGCTTGCAGCTGATTAAAAATATTCAAGTTCTGTAAGTATGAGGTTCATCACCTGTGACACAAGTAAAGGCAGGCACAGCACTCTCCCAGGGGGCAGCTATGAGACCCTGAGCTGTGCTGTGTGAGTAATAATGTCCTATGTTCTGATATAGCGTTTTCCTGCTTCTGCTGGTAGTCATAAAACTGTGACAGGCTAACTTCTTAGATTACAAGTAGGGTAAAAAATATCAGCTCATTCACAGTTTTGATAGATTTTGATGAGCAGGATGGGATACTGAGACATGACTTTCAGAAAGTGAGTGGACAAGGCCGCTGTGGGTCAGGGAGGGGAAATAAGATGATCCCTCCCATCCTACTATAGTCTTTAGAGACTACATAGTAAGAGGTTGGATTGACTGATGCCTTCGATGTTCCGTTTCTTTCACATGAGAGGAGGGTAAACCAGATGTCAGAAATGCAAGGTGGCTAGTAGTTGAGTCAGGGTGTACCCAATTGCAAACAAATGTGTACAGCTGTTTACAAGCACCACAGACATTAGTTCTTTGTTTATCCACCTACTCCCTGGAAAAAGTGTGTGTAAATACAGTGTCTTGCTTACTGGATGACAGAGCATGTACTTCCTAACTCCTTCCCTTTTTCAGATTTCCTGGTATTTTACATCTTTGCCAGCATTTGATTTTGTCACTCTTTTAGATTTGGACCATTTAATAGGTAGGTTGTAATATCTCATTTTTACATTGTAATTCCCTGAACTCATATGACATAGAACATCATTACATCTATACAACTATACATCTTTTTTGGTACATAGTTGACTACTGACCTCTTTTGAATGCAATTGTCTGTTTTCTTATTATTGAATTTTAGGAATTTCCTGTACATATAGGATAGCAAATCTGTGATTTATTTTCTTGACATTGTCTTTTACAGAGCAAAATTTTATTTTAATATAGTTAGCTTATCAACTATTCCTTTCATGCCTTTGTGAAGTATCTAAAAGATTTTCATTATAATGAAGGTCATCTAGATTTTTTTATGCTATCTTCTAGGAGATTTCTAGTTTTCTATGACCCATTTTGAGTTGATTTTCATTTTATTTATTTATTTATTTAGTGTGCAGAAGAACTGGGGTGTAGGCCAGAGGTGCAGGAGGTGAGAGGATTCATCATAGACAGAGTGGGGAGCAGAACAGGCAGATGTACTGAAATACAATACTAAGGTGAGATAGGACAGGTCTGCTGTGCCATATGTGGGTCAGCTCCCTTGAAGGGGATGGAACTCAGGTGGTAGTGGTGATAGTGCTGAGATTACCCCAAGGCCACCAGGGAGGTCCTTAATGATTTTATTTTATTTATGTATATATTTATTTATTTTGAGTTGATTTTTACGAAGACTGTAAGGTCTATGTTAGTTTGATTTTTCTTTTTTTACTTATACATTTCCATTTGTTACAGTACTATTTATTGAAAAGACTATATTTGCTCTATTTTATTACCATTGCTACTTTGTCAAAGACCAGATGACTGTATTTTTAGGGAGTGATTTCTGGGCTCTCTGTTCTACTCTATTGATCTGTCTGTCTGTTCTTTCATGGATACCACTCTGTCTTGGCTACTTCATAAGTGCATAATTATCACTTTGTTACTTGAGTTATTAAAATTGAATTTTTATTTTTATTTTTTAAGATTCATTTTTATTTATACAAGAACTGGGGTATAGTCAGAGGCACTGGAGGGTGAGAGAATTCACCAGAGACAGAGCAGGGAGCAGCACAGGTAGACGGATGGAAGACACTGCTGAGGGGAGTAGCCGGTGAGGCAGGAGAGGTCTGCCGCACCATGTTGGTTTCTTCCTTGCCGGCCGGGAATCGAACCCACGCTGCAGAGGCTGCGGACAGCTTCACAGCGCTGCGCTCAACCTGCTGTGCCACTGGGGAGGCCCTAAAATTGAATTTTTAATAAGGAAAATGTGATATATTTGCTAATGCAATTATTATATTTAGTACTCTCATTCCATTGTTTTGATCCACATGTGCATCTAATGCATATGATGTCATTGTTGAGTATAATTGAGGGACTTCTTTAAGTTTTCATGTAACATATATCGGCCACAATGAAAGATTTCAGCTGTTTTTATGCCAGTGCAGGTCCTGGGAAACATGGGTGAGGGCCCTTACCCATGTGTAAGAACTCAGTGAAAGCAGGTTGCAGGTGAGAAAACCCCAGGCACAGGGAAGCGGAAAGTTAACCAGGAGAGAAAAAGAAAAAAAAAAGTTGCAAAAGTGGCAAAACAGCTCAGTGATGACCACCTGCTTGTGGCGGTCTGCACCCCTTCCTGAAAAGGACATGGGCAAAGTGACAACCTCACAACGCAGCAGCTTAGAGCCAGCCTCCAGCAAACAATATAAATACTCTTAGACTTAGACTTGCAACCAACAACCCATGTTGTTTACAAATCAATCAACAAATAGCACCAATAATCTGATTCTTATTTAAGTAATTAGATACTAGAATATCCTATAAAATGATAGAATTAAAATAAGAATGGGTAATGTATCTTATGCCTATAAATTACATAAAAACTAATCATGTCTTAACATATTTGATTTTAAATATAGAACTTAATGAATATATGTAATCATTGATTTTAAAGCATAGTTTATTATAAAAATGCTACTTTTTATGAGATGCTGTTCAATGGAACTAAATTTACCCACCTCATTTTGATTGCTTTAATTTCTTTTTTTGAAATTTCCTCACCTTTATATACATATAAAGATATATTTAAAGAGAGTCCATCTGTTTTATAAAATATTTAGATTTGAAGTGATTATATATGTATTAAACAAGTTCAGTCCAATTACCACTTATTGTCTAGAAGTCATTTAAAATGTATGGTAGACTTTTGAGTATTACTTGAAATAATATATATTAAACTTGATGTACATTTTCTAGAAGGCATAAGACGTATTGACTTTATAATGAAATATACATTTGTTATCAGTGCGTGTTTGTTCAACCTTGAATGATCATATGCTGTTGTCTGGAACATTTTGAAAATAAGCAAATATGAGAGAGAAAGGAGATATTTTAGCATCAATTAGTGCCCCCAACAGCCCAATAGGAAAAGCAGAGAATGTGTTCAGAAATCAGTGGCCTACACCCCAACTGTGGAAACCCGAGGTGCCTCTGAGGGTTTTACCCCCAACAGTGGTTCTTCCAAGTCAGGCAGCTGGGGCAGAGATGGTCTCCCCACTCAGCCACACTGGTCGTGCTGCTCCTTCTTCCCTCGCAGTAGACTCTGTTTAGGAGTCTGGTTTATGGCTGGGAGTTGTGATGCAAGGCTGTGAGCTGTTGGCTGCATGGAAGAGAGAAGTACATAAAGCTGCACCTTCTCAGTGAGCATCTTTCCTCTCCAGGCTGCTCTCACAAGTCCCTCCCTGTCATTCCTGTCACCATTTCTATATTCAGTCCAGTGTGTGAATGCTGAAGGTGTGTCCTCAGAATACACTCATTTCCAGCTTTCCACAGTATTCAAAGAAAATAGCAAATCGTAGTCCGTGAAGAGATTGTCCAAGGATAGGTGGTATGGTGAAGTGCTCCCTTTCTAGAAAACAGTCAGCCAGTCCAAGCAGATAAATTAATGTCTCTGTAGACATCAAACAAATAGCAAACAAATCAAAAACAAAGGAAAGAACAAGAAAATCTTAAAAATGGTGACGTTTACTATTAAAATCATTTTCCCTCTACGTTCATCTCAATTTTATTAGATAGTATAGCAAAATGCACTTGTAAACCAAATCTAACTCCAACCCATTCTATTTTTGCATAAGCTCAAAGGACAGAATAAGCAAACTGTTTTTATTGGCTATGATGGAACTTTTTCTATAAGGAATCTGAGGTTAAGCGCTGAACAATCAGCCGGGCCAGGCATTGAGGGTGCAGGTCATGGTAGCATCTCACGAGACTCCACCTGAGATTTCCACTTCTCGAGGTTCCCAAGGTGTTCTTTCCTCTGGGTTTTATCCTCAGCTTCCTTCAGAGTCTCTGGAACCCTACAGGCAAAGAGGTCTTCTCAGCTCTACCCAGGTGCATATTTACTGTGAGTTTCTTTTTGCGTTTGCTGGAAGTGTACTTTATTGATTTTAAATTACTGCTAATATGTGCATCTAAGATGATTCCTTTGAAAACACCTGTTTTCTATCTTGGATCTTACTCAACCTCTCTCTCTCTCTCTCTCTCTCTCTCTGTCTCTCTCTCTCTACCCTTTTGAAATATATTTCCCAGTTGCTCTGTTAATAATAATCAGATAAATTTTATATCACTGACATGCTTCACAGAACTGTGTGGGTTGGTGTAGGGTAACTGGTTTTCAGGCTTTTCTGCCCTCCTGCCATTAGGATTGCATGCCTGATAGGGCACCTGCTGTTGCTATATTGCTGTAAGCTGTGTTGTTTACTTCTGTGGGCCATGGCTCAGTGTTGAGATATCTGCCAAGATGAGCAGAGGCAGGAGAGAGGCAAGAGAAAGAAGGGAAGAAAGAAGGCCTGGGAAGCCCAGAGTGAAGACTTGCCAGGGGCTTGGAGGCCTGCCGGCCTCTTACCCCCTCCCCACCCACCTCGCAGCCCCGCCCACAGTGTACCTGGATGCTGTACTAAATGTAAACGCTCAATAAAAGCCTGAGTAAGCCACCGAGGGCTCCAGGACTGCTCCTTTACCCCATCTGCTCCAGTCATACAGAACCAGCCCTGTGACAGTCCTGCCCCTACAGTTGGAGTGTCATATATTTTCAGTGAAGGGAAAATAATGAAATATATTAAGGAAATATTGAATCTTAAGTTTGGCTCTGCTGTCATTACATTTTCTGATTAATGTACCTAACAAGGTTACTAGCCCTAGAAGAATGGGAAGTTCAATTGTTGGGAAAACTGCTTATTATTATAGTAAACAAGAAAAATTATAGCATTTAGAGTTAAGATTTCAAATCCCATTGATTAAATATTAATGCTTATGATGAATAATAAGGAATAAATTCAATGTGTAATTAAACTAGTGCACCAACAAATGTGGGTGTGCATATGGCTAGAGAAATTAATCACTATTTTAATGTTTGAATATTAATTTCAAGGAAAAAAACAGCCGTGCCAGGTATCATCATTTGAGTAGGTAATTTGTAATTAATTATAGACACATATGGCCACTGCTACTCATGCACAAATGGAGCACTTCTTAGGTAATAAAGGAGGCAAATGTTAAATTATCTCTAACTATTAAGACTGTCCTCTTTGCCACATTGTGAATTAGTTTGATATAACACAGTCAACATTTTATGTAAGAATTATTTTACAGAACTGATGGCTTTGCTTTGGAAAAATAGCATATTTCCATGGAGGAGAAAAAAAACAAATTTCTTTTGATGCACCTGGTGAAGTCACTATTAAAAGTTTATTTTGTTTTATTTACCTCACTAAGGTATATTTTAATTGTTGGTGAGAAAGTGATATTTATATTTAGCAGGGAGCGATCAAAATTAATAAAATGAGTAACAATTTTTTGGTGTGTTTTAGAAAGCTTTCAATGGTAAGAATAGAAGAGAAAGTATAATTTTGATGAGAAAGAATTTGTGTATAATACAATATTAAATAAGGTGGTCAGGTTAGGTCTTGTAGAGAGCCAAATAGATGTGAATGCTTTTATTGGTACTGGATTGCATACTTAAAATGTTTAAAATGATAAGTATTATATTGATGTATTTCACCAGATGAAAATGGTTGAGCTACCAAGTCATACAAATGACATGGATGACTCTTACAGGCCTATTGGTAAATTAAAGAATCCAGTCTGAAAAGATTACATTATCTATGATTCCAATTACATGGCTTCTGGGACAAGATAAAGTATAAAGATGATTAAAGAAAGTGTATATTAGGATTCTGTGAGGGAGAAAGAGGGAGGATTTAATTGGTGAACATGAGCTCTTTAAAAGGTGATGGAAGTATTTACATGATACTATAATTTTGGATATATAGCACCGCATTTTGTTCAAAAAACTTGACAGTACAAAGAGTTCACTTTAATGTACACGGATTTTTACAAATCATCATTTGGGGGATGAGGGAATCCCAAAATTGAATAAAAATTGTGACAATAAAGATTGTAAATGCATAAAACAAGCTCAGTGAAATAGGTAGGGAAGATAGTTGCTGACCTAAGTAACTTTGCAAATAAGGGGTCTTTAAAACCAAAGACAAGAGAAACTGTATATAAGCAATAAAGTTGAATCGTAGAGTATAGGTTGAAAATGCTGATACTGCTATCCATGTATACTAGAATTGAGCAATTAAGTGAATGGATGGTGTGCATGGGAGCCAAGTTTCTCAGCATGAGTGGAAGTTCACAGATAAGCACTGAGAGAGGCTGGAATGATCTCTATATATTGGATTAAAATTGGACACAGCCATATGAACTCATGACTAGGTTAATAAAGGATTAGAAAGTTACATATAAAACTATTTAAAGATATAGGTATATAATAAGGCTAGTGCACATAGATATTTTTCTTTTCTTTGACAGTTGAGAAGGCTTGGAACAAATGCTAAAAGACTGAGGTTATAGTTCAGTCTTTTGAGGGATGACTGTTCAAGTCCTAGGACTATAAATAAAAGAAGGGGCCATAGCATCTTCCATGGCATTTCATTGTCCAACTTCATGACGCATCAGAATTATATTTGAAAGTCTTGTATGTTGTATTCATGTAGAAAACATAAAATTTTCTCAGCTTAAAAATTCATAGCAGATTATTTGTATGAAATAGACAACTTATGTTTACAAGCCATGTATATAATGCTTAGAGCCACTTTTAAGGAAGCAACATTATCATACATTATCATAAAATATCATAGGCCAGCTGGGGGGAAAAGAGGTTTAAATCTCTGAGTCTCATTTCATTTTCATTCCAGAAAGTATGGTTATGAGTATAATGAGAAAGTGTATGGCCTATATTTGTAAATGTATTTTTTCTCTATTATTTTCTTGCTAAATGAATGCAGTTGAGTTTTATTAATTCATCTATTTCAATATCATTGTGTAGCAAGAAGTCTTGTTCCACTTTTCATATATCCCCAGGCTTACTTCAAAGGGAGAGTATTTTAATCATTCGTATCTATGCAGAGAAGCTCTTTATTTTGTGGGAACTCACAAAGAACTGCATAAATAAAGGCACCACAAGTGTTTTTATTGATTTGCAAATGTAATTCACTCATGTATGCCTTAGAAACAATACAAAAATGATGGCAACAATTTCATTAGCAGAAATTTTATTCTGTCTTTATGACTGCCCAGGCTTTGAAGGACAAAAATAAGTTTAGGACTTTCTTTGAATCACATAATTCATTCTAAGAATACTGAAGGGCAATTAGTTAAAAATCTCTTCTGTTTCATAATCAATCTTGTCCTCTGAACCCTTTGCCATTAATAAATTCCTTTCATTCTCAGACTGTGAAAGTATTATTACATAACACTATTATATATCACCTCACAAATGTGGAGTATGCTTGTGAATGTTCACAAATGAAAGTGGCGTGAGATTAATCTGTGAATTTTATAGGAGATTTTTATAGAAGGTAAAATTTTCCGTAAGAACAAAGTCAGAGCAATAAACTTATACACAAATATTTATAATTCATATTATAACAATTGATATGTGTACATCTGTACTATTCATAGAGATAAATAGAAAATTATCATTCTCTGCTCCCATACTGAGGTTACTGTTATAATATTTATCCACAAAGTTATAAGCCTACGCACCAAAGTAAATCTTGCAGGCATTTCTACTAAACAGTGTTATAAATGATACATTTTATTTGAGTTTTATGCCTAAAGCACTTCTTTTCCTAACCCCAAAAAGTATTTAAATAAAAATTAATACCATAAATTATAATATTTTAGAAAAAAAGAAGCATTTCTATTTCTTTTATTAGAAAAGTTAGACCAATACACAGGTTGAACATTTAGTGATGCTAAAAACTGTCTTTTTCTCCTCTGATATCTAAGGAAATGAGAAAGAGGTGTCCAACAATTCAAAATTTAAGAAGTTTGAGTATCTAAAAAATACAGTTCTTAGATATGACATTTCTACCTCTCTGTCCAGTTGTTCTGATTAAAACTTTTTTGGGTGTGTATGGGAAAGTTAAATCTTGAGTTAAAATATTAAATATCTTGTAAATTCTGCAGAATTTTATTTGCTTTACCCAAAGCAAATAAAGTGCATTAAATGTAAGTTTTTGAAAATTTATTTTCATACCCATAAATATAATAGGGGACACTTACATCTCATTTCTCTAATTTACTGTCCAACTTAATAAATTCACTGATAAAAATTTGTTGCAGAGACTCACTCATTATACTAACCAATCTCTCTCCTATATGTCAAAAGGGAGAAAGGAAGAAATGAGGATGATGTCAGAGGAGAATGATAGTACCTCTTCCAACTGTAAACTGATTCAGAACTACTCTTTAACTAAGGAAATTTGATAATCAGAAGCTAAAAAATTATTTTTAACACAAATTTATAATCCATACAGTGTTAGGTTTGTTTTCAGGTATGTATGTGAAATAAATAAAATTATTTAAATATATTCTCTCCATCACTTCACGTTGCTGAACCTTCCTTCTTTTTTTCTTTATGATGTATCCATGATTATCTCAAAATCCTTCATTTAGTAAATCTTAACATCTACCAATATTGTGCCATCTATCGAAAACTTCTTGCCAAAAGTATCAATATTTTATTGATTCTATATCCCTTGTGTTATATCCACATCTTAAAAAATGAGTATGTATTAGGGAATAGTTGGTATGTATTAAGAAATAAAAATATATACAAAGGTAACTTTATGTTTTTATAACATGTGCTCATACATTAGACATGAATCATGTATAATGATATGCACAGACATGAAGCAAACAGTGTATAACATAACTTATCACATACAAGATATCTTACAAGCAACTTGTGAGATAGATTAGCAAACACCTACATTCTTGCATATAAAATGTTTTTCATATACTTGGAATCAAAAATTATTAGAGTGATAATAAAGAACTGAAAAACCTCCAAGCAAAGATTACCTCAGATCCAAACTGCCTCCTCTTATAACAGTGGCTTGCTAATATTTAAATGTGTGTAGGTAAACTTGATTATTATCTAAAAGGAAAAAATGTATAAGGTTCACACTCACTAAGGAGATACTAGGAGGAAAACTGAGCAGCCTCAACCCAAATTCAGGTCCTCAGCAACAGGGAATAGAGATTCATGAATGTGATAAGATATTAATAGATAGTTTAGTATGATATGCTGGTGTCATGTAATTAATTGCACAGGGATTTCATAATAAAATAGAATAATAAATGAACTCATAAGAGGACTTCAATTTTTTCACATCTCCTTCAAAATCAACTTGAACTTATTAAAACTGGATGACTTTAAATTAATATATCATTGCTCCATATGATTTCATTTTGTTCTTTCTTCACTAGCTCTGTAAAACCAATATGCCTCCAGATCATTTAAAAGGGAGCATACTTTTTAATGAGACCGCATATGAGAGTATTGAGGATGTATACCTTCTTCATATTAGTGTTTTTTAAACAGATTTTTCTTGCCCATATGTGAGGCAGGAATACTACCAGATTGTATCTAATTTTTTTTAAAGAATATATGAGAGTAGAATAAAGAACAGCAAAACAATGGAAGAGTATGATAGAAAAAAAATGAGAGGATTACCCAGATCTTTTGCAAGAATTGCACATACGGCAGCAAAATCTGCATCAAACTGGCAAGGATGGGGTACAGAGATAGTATGTGCTGCAATTAATATGCCCCCTGACATTTCATAGTTTGTGGTGATGATATTTATAAATTAACTTAGACACCTTAATTCTAGCATATCTTCCAGATAAACGCAGTTGTGCATCTGAGAATGATTCAGGCAGTAATTTGAAAAATAATAAACACAGCATTGGAAAGACTTTACTTGATGTGTTACATATACTTTACAGAAAAAATTTACATGTATATTTGGAACTCCATTGAACTTTTAAGTTTGTTCTGAAGCAGATTAAGACTGAAACTCCCACTCCATATAAAGTGAGCATGATAAATAGTATCAATACACTCTTTCAAATTATCAGTGGATATTTTGGTAGTAAAATCTGATTTGAGGGTCTCCCTGATAGCACAGGGGGTTAAGCACCACACTCTGAAGCAATTCACAGCCTCTGCAGCAGGAGTTTGATCCCCGGCCAGCCAGCGAGCAACTCACATGGCGCAGCAGACCACTCCTGCCTTGCTAGCTGCTCCCCTCAGCAGTGTATTTCAGTCAGTCTGCATGTTCCGTTTCCCACTCTGTCTCTGGTGAATCCTCTCACCTCCTGTATCTCTGGCCTGTATGCCAGCTCTTGTATGCATAAATAAATAAATCTTTAAAAAAATCAGATTTGATGTGTGGTTATTATAAACAGTCTGTTAATTTGAGAGCAAATGCAAAAGTATATTTTCTATAAGAGCCAGTATTTATCTAAACAAACTCATATTTTGGAAAGCAAATGGATTTTATTTTGTAATACTTTCTTCACTGTTTCAAGATTCTCTGCTGGCAGTAATAGTTTTCAGTAGAAAAATAAAATGTGACTAATATTAATCTGAATTTGTTATTGTATTAGCAGTAATATTTTCTTTAAATGTTGCAGGAATATTAATAGTATATAGTAACTAGGGCAATTGTTTTTAAGTCTTGCTTCCTATGGCAATTATATAAGTAATATATATATAAATATATATACTTGTTTTGAAACATTCACTGTATTTAAAGTGTTGGAAAATAGCAATTTTCTCAACATAGCTTCAATTTTAGCCTGTTAAGTATTCTGGAAATACCAGATGGGAACATGACAGAAGAACTCTGGCACCAGCTGGAAGGAACTTACATGGCCAAATTTGGGACAATGTGAATATCAAAAAGAATAATGGTATTAATGGATTAAAACACATTGAATTAAAAACTCAAAAATGAATCTGAATGAAATAATATTATTCTTTCAAAAATGTTGAACAAATCTTAATTCAGAATAATATATTACTAAATAATATATTTGGGGAGGCAGACAATATGCCAGGTGAATGATTTCCTGTCAGCAATACACCCTACCCTCACCAATGCATCCTGCATGTAACTACTTAATTTAGCTATTTATAATCTGTCAATTACATTGAACATCTTGCTAGATTATAAAGTTAAGTCAATGCATATCTTTTGGAACAATTCAAAACAATACATAAAACCACACACAAAATCATTGCCTACTTGAAATCCATAATGATAACTTGTATGCAAAGATGTAAATTATGCATGTATTAACTACAGTGGGTAACTAGGTGAACATGTAACAATAAACCCATAAAAGTTGCTGAACAAAAATTCTCATTGAATGATATTTTAGTGTAGGCAACAAGAACTGGTGATTAGAGGTATAATTAGATTGGTCGGTACAATTTGATGTGTGTATGCACAAATGTGGGTTTAGAAATTGATTTCTTGTTTCATTTAAAATAAGGATGATTTGGGCCTCTCTGGTGGTGCAGGGGGTTGGGATACAACCTATGAAGCTGTCTATAGCCACTGCAGCATGAGTTCGAGCCCCAGCCAGGGAGCTACCCACATGGTGCAGCAGACCTCTCCTGTCTCACCCGCTGCTCCCCTCAGCCGTGTATTTCAGTGAGCCTGCCTGTTCTGTTCCCCACTCTGTCTCTGGTGAGTCCTCTCACCATCCATGCCGCCGGCCTGTACCCCAGTTCTTGTATGCATGAATAGATAAATCTTTCAAAAAAAATAGGAATGATTAGAGTAACTCAAAGGGATCTGCAAAAAATACACTTTTCCAAAATAAGAACAGAGCTTACTGGATGATAAATTCTCAGCAATGTGTTAATAGTCAATGTACTTAATGATAAAGATAAAATGATCTGCGTGTGTACCAGAAACCAAGTTAATAATCTTTGTACCTTTCAATATATTTCATTTTCATTCTCAGTTCTATTTAGCATCAGTGGGACTCTTTCAGTTATAAGTGAAAGATAGAAGCAATGCAGTCTTTCCAGTTTTAATTAGTGATTGATTGGATAACCCAGGACTCAACTCATATGTGCAACAATAACAAAATAAGAATTCTAACCAATAAGAAAAAATAAGTGTGATAGATTCAGTTTTGGACATAAGGAATCTGAGTTGCTCATGTGGTAAAAATTGACTATGTCATTCTGACTGTGAATAGTGAAACGAATTGCCTTGAATTTTTTTTCTAGAAATTCTCAAAGGACTGTATCTGAATTCTTAAAATTAATAGATAATTTACAAGAGATAACTTGAGATAACTAAACCAGAGACAACTAAACCAGAGATAACTAAACCATAGCCCTCACTAAAGTTTGGACCTTTGGTACAGAGTTTGTAAATTTTGAATAGAGGAAAGACAAGAAAGTTGCTGCATCATTTGCACACACAAGTCTTTGAAAATACATGAATTTCTAGGACTTGGGTTATGAGAATTGGCTTTGTCCATGAGAACAATGAAGAAGTGAATTTGCTGTCTGTCACCTGCACTGGACTTTTTGTTTGTTATTCTACTTAATTTCAAAGATATAATGCAACTACTTTGGTAGGGGAGAAGCAGAGGTCAACAAAATGAGTAGTAAATATATTTGGAACAACAAAACAAAACAAAAAACAGATACGTCTTCATTTGCCTGTAAGAATCTTTGGGAATTTGTCCATTTTGGCCAAGGGTTACTAAAATTGAGACATTTTATGCACAATGAACGTGAGAGTGTCAGTTCCTCTGGGTGTTCCCAGCTGTCAGCCTGAAAAATCAATGTGATAACTGAAATTGTAAAATGGAGTTTTTAATTTGTCCTTCCGGTCCGTTGAGCAAAACATTCATCCGTAACAACAGCCACCTGTCCATACTTAGAGTTTCTTTGGCTACCAAAAGTTACTACATACGACTCAGCAAGAGATAAATCATTTATTCACTCCTTAGGGATTTAAATGCATATACTCAAACTTTATTCATACATAAATAGAATAATTATGGAAAGGAATTCTTCACAGTGATAATCAATATAGATGTTGTGAATAGAATGATTCATTTTCTTAGTTGAAGAAGTATGTTAAATGGTCAGTTAATAAGCTAGTAGAATTAAGGTACAATATATTTTTAATTTTCTTATTAGCATTCAGTACAACATTGCAAATGGAAACAATCTCACAGTCAATGTTTTCCATAAGCTCAAATTACTACATAATAAAATAATAATTATTTTCAACTATGTAATGAGTTTTCTAAAAGATTTAAGATATTTGTGTACATGTTCAATTTTAAGTCATTCAATGAAATTATCAAATTATACTGAATATACAAATGTGTGTTTTTATTTTATTTTTTTTTGTTTTTTTTTGTTTTTTTTTTTAATATTAAATTTTATTTTTATATTCCCCCATACAATTGCAAACGCCCCATTCTGACCCCAATCCTTCCCCTCCCGCCCCCCACCCCCCAAAAAGTGTCTCTGGTTCACAGTTTTTTGTTGATTTTGATTTTCACTTTCTTATTTTCATTTTCCTGGTCCCTTATTTAAGTTTTCTAGATTCCTGCTATGAGTGAGACCATCCGGTATTTTTCTTTTTCTTTTTGGCTTATTTCGCTGAGCATGATCCCTTCCAGTGCCATCCATGTTGCTGCAAATTGCATGTGTTTATCTTTTTTGAATGCTGAGTAATATTCCATGGTATATATGTACCACATCTTCTTGATCCAGTCATCTATTTTTGGGCATTTGGGTTGTTTCCAAAGCTTAGCTATTGTAAACAGTGCTGCTATAAACATAGGGGTGCAGGTGCTCTTTGGAATTGATGTTTCTGTGTCCTTTGGGTAAATACCTAGGAGTGGAATTGCTGGATCATATGGAAGCTCTATGTTTAGTAGGTCCAGAAATCTCCACACAGCTCTCCATAGTGGTTGGACCAGTTTGCACTCCCACCAACAGTGCACAAGAGTTCCTTTTTCTCCACATCCTCGCCAACATTTGTTGTTGCTAGTTTTTTTAATATGTGCCATTCTCACTGGTGTGAGATGGTATCTCATGGTAGTTTTGATTTGCATTTCCCTGATGACAAGTGATGTTGAACATTTTTTCATATGTCTGTTGGCCATTTGCATTTCCTCTTCAGAGAAGTTTCTTTTTAGCTCTTCTGCCCATTTTTTGACTGGATTATTTTCTTTGTTGTTGCTGAGTCTCATCAGCTCTTTGCAGATTTTTGTGATCAGTCCTTTATCATTAGTGTTGGGTGCAAAAATGTTCTCCCAGTTGGTGGGGTTTCTCTTTGTTTTTGTTATTGTCTCTTTTGCTGTGCAGAAGCTCTTTAATTTGATGTAGTCCCAGCTGTTTATCTTTCTCTTCACTATCACTGCTTTGGGTGATGTGTCTGTAAAGATGTCTTTGATGTGCAAATCCCGTAGTGTTTCGCCTATATTTCCTTCTATGTATTTTATGGTTTCAGGTCTTATGTCTAGTTCTTTAATCCATTTTGAGTTGATTTTTGTGTATGGTGTGAGGTAGTGGTCAAGCTTCATTCTTTTGCATGTAGCGACCCAGTTTTCCCAGCACCATTTATTGAACAAACTTTCTTTGCTCCAATGCATAGTCTTCGCTCCTTTGTCAAAGATTAGTTGACCATAAATCTGTGGGTTTATTTCTGGATTTTCTATTCGATTCCATTGGTCTGTATGTCTGTTCTTGTTCCAATACCATGCAGTTTTGATGATTATGGCTTTGTAGTATAGTTTGAAGTCTGGGAGTGTGATGCCTCCATTTCCTTCTTTTTTTTTCAGTAGAGCTTTGGCTATTCGGGGTTTTTGGTGATTCCATATGAATTTCATCAATAATTGTTCTATTTCTTTGAAGAATGCCATTGAGATTTTGATTGGAATAGCATTGAATCTGTATATTGCTTTTGGTAGGATGGCCATTTTAATAATGTTTATTCTTCCAATCCATGAGCAGGGGATGTCTTTCCATTTCTTTGTGTCTTCTTCTATTTCTTTTAACAGTGTTTTATAGTTTTCTTTGTATAGGTCCTTTACCTCTTTTGTTAGATTTATTCCCAAATATTTGATTTTTTTTGTTTCGATAATAAAAGGGGTGGTTTTTTTGATTTCTTCTTCTTCAGATTTATTGTTTGTGTATAGGAAGGCTACTGACTTTTGCGTGTTGATTTTGTATCCTGCCACTTTACTGAATTGATTGATGAGTTGAATTAGCTTTTCTGTGGAGATTTTGGGGTTCTCTATGTATATTATCATATCATCTGCAAATAGTGATAGTTTGACTTCTTCTTTTCCTATTTGGATTCCTTGGATGTCTTTCTCTTGTCTTATTGCTCTGGCTAGGACTTCCAGTATTATATTGAAAAGCAGTGGTGAGAGTGGACATCCTTGTCTTGTTCCAGATCTTAATGGAATTGCTTTCAGCTTTTCACCATTGAGAATGATGCTGGCTGTTGGCTTGTCATAGATGGCCTTTATGATGTTGAGGTATGTTCCTTGTATCCCAAGAATTTCAAGGGCTTTTATCATGAATGGGTGTTGCACTTTGTCGAAAGCTTTCTCAGCATCTATTGATATTATCATATGGTTTTTATATTTCTTTTTGTTGATGTGTTGGATAACGTTGATTGATTTTCGGATGTTAAACCATCCTTGTGCCCCTGGAATGAATCCAACTTGGTCGTGGTGAATTATCTTATGGATACATTGTTGGATTCTGATAGCTAAAATTTTATTGAGGATTTTTGCATCAGTGTTCATTAGGGAGATTGGCCTATAGTTTTCCTTTTTTGTGTTGTCCTTATTCGGTTTTGGTATTAGTGTAATATTGGCTTCATAGAACGTGTTTGGTATTGTTCCTTCCTTCTCAATTTTTTGGAAGAGTTTGTGAAGGATAGGCACTAATTCGTCTCTGAATGTTTGGTAGAATTCATTTGTAAATCCATCAGGTCCTGGGCTTTTGTTTTTGGGGAGGTTTTTAATTACCATTTCAATTTCGCTGCTTGTAATTGGTCTGTTTAGGTGTTCTATTTCTTCTTTATCTAGCTTTGGGTGATTGTAGAGTTGTAGGAATTTGTCCATCTCCTCTAGATTGTTGAACTTGTTTCCATATAACTGTTCATAGTAGTTACTGATTATTCTTTTGATTTCTGCTGTGTCCGTTGTGATTTCTCCTCTTTCATTTATGATTCTGTGTATTTGTGCTTTCTCCCTTTTTTCCTTTGTGAGCCTGGCTAGGGGTTTGTCTATTTTATTTATTTTTTCAAAGAACCAGCTCTTGGTTTCATTGATCTTTTGGATTGTTTTTTTAGTTTCAATTTCATTTATTTCTGCTTTGGTTTTTATTATTTCTTTTCTTCTACTGGTTCTGGGTTTTTTTGTTGTTCTTTTCTAGATCTTTGAGCTTCGAGATTAGGTTGTTTCTTTGAGTTCTTTCTTGTTTTTTGATGTGAGCTTCTATTGCTATATATTTTCCTCTTATTACTGCTTTTGCTGCATCCCATACATTTAGGATATTGGTGTCCTCCTTGTCATTCAATTCAAAGAATTTTTTAATTTCTTCTTTGATCTCCTCGTTAGTCCAGTGGTCTTCCAGTAGTGTGGCTTTTAATCTCCATGAGGTAGGATAGTTCCTTGCCTTCTTTTTGTGATTTATTTCTAGTTTGATGCCTTCGTGGTCAGAAAAGATGGTTGGTATGATTTCAATCTTGGTGTATCTGTTGATGTTTGTCTTGTGCCCCAGTATGTGATCGATCCTGGAGAATGATCCGTGTGCGCTTGAGAAAAATGTGTACTCCGTTTTTTTTGGGTTTAGTGTTCTATAGATGTCTGTTAAGCCCAAATGCTCTAGGTCCTTATTTAGAGCTTTAGTTTCTTTACTTATTTTTTGTCTTGTTGATCTATCCATTGTTGATAGTGGTGTGTTGAAGTCTCCCACTACATATGTGTTTTCTCTGATGTCTGTTTTCAGAGAGGACAACAGTTGTCTGATATATTTTGGTGCTCTTTCGTTTGGTGAGTATATGTTAATGAGTGTTATTTCTTCTTGAAGTATTGTCCCCTTAATCATAATGTAGTGACCATTGGGGTCTCTTTTTATTTTTTTGAGTTTGAAGTCTGTTTTATCTGATATAAGTATAGCTGTTCCTGCTTTCTTTTTTGGCCCATTTGCTTGTAGGATTGTTTTCCATCCTTTGACTTTGAGCCTATTTTTATCTTTTGTAGCTAAATGTGTTTCCTGGAGACAGCAAAAGGTTGGGTTTTGTTTCTTAATCCAGGCTGCAACTCTGTGTCTTTTTATTGAAGAGTTTAGTCCATTTACATTTAGAGTTAATTTTGATATGTTAGCATCTGTATTTGCCATTATGTTTGTCTTTCCTTTGATTTTATTTATTTATTCTTTTAATAACTTTTTTTTTTTTTTTGGTCTTCTTTCGTCGTTATTCGTCCCTCTGAGGTTCTGGCTTTAGGATTCCTTGTAGTATTTTTTGGAGTGGGGGTTTAGTCGCAATGAAATTCCGGAGTTTCTCTTTGTCTGGGAAGGTCCATATTCTTTCTTCATGGAGGAAAGAGAGCTTTGCAGGATAGAGTATTCTTGGTTGGCATCTGTTTTCTTGGAGTCTGTTGACTATGTCCCTCCACTCTCTCCTTGCCCGTAGTGTTTCTTCAGAGAAGTCTGATGTCAGCCTGATTGGTTTTCCTTTGAATGTTATCTGTTTCTTCCCTCTTGCCAGCTTCATTATTTTTTCCTTGTCCTGGATTCTTGGGAGCTTTACTATTATGTGTCTTGCTGTGTTTTTCCTTTCGTCGTGGAAGTTTGGTGTTCTTCTTGCTTCTTGTATATCAATTTTCAGCTCCTTCTTCTCATTTGGGAAGTTCTCTTCAATTATATCCATGAATATTTTCTCTGTTCCTACATCTCTCTCCTCTCCTTCTGGAATTCCTATAACTCTTATATTTCCTTTCCTCATGGAGTCAGATAGTTCCCGAAGTCTTTCTTCATTCTTTTTCCTTCGTACTTCTCTTTCCTTTTCTGTTTTGGTTCTTTTTATTTCTGTGTCTTCAAGATTACTTATTCGTTCTTCCATTTCATCTATTCTGCTTTCATTGCTTTTCCCAGAGTTCTTTAGTTCCTCCATTAATTCTTTGATCTCCTGTATTTCTCTTACTTCCCTCTTTAGGGACTCAATTTCCTTCTTCTGATCTATCACTTTTTTAATCATGGCAATTTTAAATTCTCTTTCTGGAAGGCTCAGAAGTTCTTCCAAGTTGCTGTCGTTGCAATCTGGGGAGTGGTTTTCTTTTTGTGGTGTGCTTCTTTCCTGAGGAGTTGTTAGGTTGCGTGTGGTTCTTCTACTCCCTACTGTCTGTTTTCTAATTTGTCGTATGCGTTGGGACACTGCGTTGCTCGGACTAACTGACATCTTGGGTGAACTTCTCCGCTCCCCTCTGGCTCTTCCAGGAGCCATCTCTGTCTTCTGGGGGAGCTTTCTGCTGGTTTTAGGCAGTTTTTACTGAAGAAATGTCCCTGTTCTCAAATGGCGAAGCGGGATGCAGTCCTTGCGCCTCCGGTTTCAGGCACACTCTTCTGCGCCCCCGGTCTGCCCCGGACGTGGGTGCCTGCTCCCTCTGTGGGCTCAGACTGCTGGTCGGAAGGGGCCTGGCGTGGAATAACTTCCCGGCTGGCCACTGGGTCCTCCAGAAACCTTCTGCCCTTTTCAAGCAGTCTTAAGAAATGTCCTGTTTTATAGGGTGTTAGTGACTTTTTTTTTTCCTGGTCGCTAGGTGGCGCCAGAGATCTCTCCTATTGGCCTTGGGGGGCTGTTTTTCGCCTCCCCTCACCCCGTGGGACAGAGAACAGAGCGGGAATGGTAGGGTACACCTCAACAGCTTTGGGGTGCTGTGTCTGCCTTGTGCCCCACCGTCGTGGAGAAACCACGCCCCGAATTTTCGTGCCCCGGGTCTCAGTTCAAAGCCCTCAGTTCCAGGACGCGGGCTGTAGCCCAGTTCAGTGGCGCGGGAATGGCGCCTTTTGCACTGCTCCGGTGCCTGGGCGCCTGGTTCCTGCTCACTCAGGGAGGGACCTTCACCTCAGTGAGGACCTCCGCGCGTCTCCCCGCAAGCCTAGGTCGTCTCCCCGCAAGCCTAGGTCGCAGGCGCGGGGACCTGGGCAGCCGCGATCCAGGTCTGCACTTGCTTTTCAGGCTCCCCGAGCGCGCCGCGTTTCCGCGCCAGCTTACCGGCAGCCCGGGCTGTGTGCGCGTCTCCCGGGGTCTTTGTTCTTCTCTAATGGCGCCCGGAGCCGTTCGCTCACCGCCGCGGCGGATCCTGCAGGTTCGCCTCAGCTCCCGTTCACGGGGTGTGGTGGCTGCAATAGTTCCTTTCCACTCACAGTCCCGCTTGCTGCGTCGTTTGTTCTTGTGGGCCGTTTTGGTTTTCCAAATGTGTGTTTTTAAACATCATCAATAACACTTAAAGATAGTTTAGGTTTTTAATTATGGTTCTTAATTTATATTGGGACCAACTAGGCATTTTAGACATTGATTGGTTTTAAATCAATCAGTGATAACTCTTTCTAGTTGTAAATTTCATTACACTCCCACATCATGAAGGCTTAATAGAAATAACAATAGAAAGTGGATGTAATGGTCTGTTTTGGTGACATCAAATGTTAAGTGTGTTATGATAATTTTGCTGTAAGTTACCTATTTTTCTATTATTTGACATGTATTCACCAGGTTTTCAATATTTTAATTTTTTGTCCTCATTGATTAATTAACTATCTTTATATGATGTAATACCTTGGAAATAGATAAATTTACTAGAAAAATTTAAATATTATTATGAGTTCAGTATGATGAGTGTGAGTGGTTTGAAAGGAAACACTGGAAATAATGTAATACGTTATCTTTATGTCTTATGTTGTTTTCCAAAGTAATTTTAAATGGCATTGCTTCTATGCTGTCTAAAATACAATTTGGAAACTTCTCATTAGAAATGGAGAGCAGTGTTTACTATCCTGTCAATAATAAATCACTAAGATTCATCTGTTTCTGGAGGCATATGATTGAAAGAGGAACTCATCAATATATGATGTTATTTTGAGTTTTAATGAATACAGTTTTGTGCAACTTAGCTATCTCACAAGAGCAATAAATATTTAATCCAATTGAAATAGGAATGAGTAAAAAGATCCATGTATTCCTTGGAGAACGATAAAATACAAATTGGTGTGGAGATAAACTATTTTGATAGATAAAATTCTTCTTGCAAACAAACTTGGATATATTTATCACTTTTTTGCGGTATTGCTTAGAAATCACTTAAATTGACATTAGTTCCATGGCAACCAGTAATTATTTGAAATGAATGAAATCCTGTAACACCCTAACCACTTTCTAATGTTCCTCTTCATGCTTATAACTCTAAAATAGCATGACTTTAACAGAAGAACAAGTCTGCACTAAAAACCATAGTATGGTTTCAGTGAATGATTAAAAAAAAGGTTCACCAAACATGTAGGGGCATTTTCCCCACGTCCTTTGCTACCTGCACAGTAATTTACTTGTAATTTAGGGTTTTTATGTTGTACCTTAGAAAAAATACGCTATTTGATAATTAAAAAATAGCCTCATATTATTATAACCTAATGTGTTATTCTCATGCTATAATTTTAGAGTTCGTTTCAAAGGAGTAATAGGTGATCTCTGTTACCTATATTAAGAGCATTATTGACAATAACAACAACGCTTTATCTTCCACACGTAAAGTCTAAGATTTTTTTCAGACTTTGTTGGGAGAAGTTGAAGCTTCTAAAAATCTTCTGAAGTCAGTTTGTTTTTAATATTATTTTGGTCAATAGATTGATTTTATGCATTAAATTTCCTCCGTGACGGCTATTTTGTTACACCTAACTGTATCTCTAGAGAGAGATGAGCAAAAATTTTCTCACAAAACATGTCACAAACTTGTCACATCTAAACTCCTTTTTCTCCTTAGCAAAAAATTCCTTCAACCTGTGTCACATCCAATGTCCATTCACCATGTTACTTACTCTCTTTCTTATTGAATTATCACTATTTTCTCCATTTCCTTTTAAAAAGTGAAAACTACAACTGAATGCTACTAACAGGTATGTCATTTTTATAGAATTTAGTTCCCTTTCATATAAAAAGCCTTGAAAATAAAGGGAGGAAAAGAAAGAAGCTTGCTTTCAACTTCAGACAATGGCAATTTGATGTGACTCGGTGTTATTTTAGCAGGTCCAGTCACTTACACATCTTCCTTGCTGCAAAAGCTTCTATTGTAGCACACCAGGGTCATAAGCAAAAAATGGCATTTTTTTATTACAGAGCTGATAAAACTAATAAAACATACTTTCTTTCAAAATTTTAAGGGCTGTTTTTTTTTTAATGAAATGACTGGAGAACCTACTTACTAAATAAAACTAAAATTTAAATATTTTTAAAAGAATCCATTTGAAAAGTATTAATAATAATAAAACCAACTTTTTGATTTGTCACCACCATTTAGTAAACAAGCAGGCTATTAGCCTTCACTTTGAAGTACTTTTGATAGATGCATGTTTTCATTAACCAAATGATCTGCTTCATTGAATAAATCTGCATAAGCCATGTGAGGAAATTATCACATTCACAGAACAATGTAATTGTGCTGGTGACTTTATTTATTAGTACTATTTCAATTTCTTTAAAATATTCACATTGACAAATTTCCAAATGTGTATGTTTTCCATAAGTAAACTTAACTGACTCTGAAATTATAAACCATTTTTATTGTATTTTAATTTACTTACTATGTAAACATCAAGGATTTTAAATAGGAGGATTAATATAATTTATTTAGAATGTTATTAATATAATTACTATTTGTAATATAAAACTAACAAATATATAAGCAATGATGAAACAGTTTTAAAAGTTAATTTGTTATAGATAGGATACAGCATGTAATTAATTTTGTCTACTCAACACTAAAGTCTAGAATAAATTTAAACCAAATGTGAAAAATACAGAACACAAGATTACATACTACCACATTTTGGGTATGACATGATATTTTTCACATTATCCCATTAACATATAAAAATAATTATTGAATCTGTATCATGTGCAAATGTTGTTTTAGTCTTGAGGAATATTTATATTTAATTGTGTTAAGCAGTCCTTAGATTCATATTATTTTGAACTAAAATATGATATTACAATGCATTATAAATAGGATTGACTGCAATATTATCAGGATAAATTTTATAGCCATAAAAGTAGTTTCTAATATTTTAACATAAATGAGATAGTAGATAAAATTACTAGTATCAGATATATTTCACTATATCATCAAAATTAATTTTAGATTCATATAAAACTAAACTTGATTAATTGCAATGGAAAGATTTTTAAAAAGTCAGTTGTAAGACATTGTAAAATGTTCATTTCCATTCTCCTCCTCTGAACTCTGCAAAATATTTTTCACCTCTTCAGATTATGTAACAATGGCATTGTGTGGTATAATTTAGGTTATCATTAGACAGCTATATCTTCATCTAGAAATGTAAATTAATTGTACTCCTACTGAAGAAAAAAAATGTTACATTAAGGAATATCACTGAATGATATCACTTTCTGTGCTAAAATAATAACATTTTTGGAGACTATTTTTAAAAAATATTTTATTTTCATCTTCATGTATTTCTCATCTGCTTGATTTTGTCCATGGGAATAATACAAAATTAGTTTTGTTGTCTTTTTTGAAATTTTTTCATCTGTAAATAACTAATTACCACAGTAATTATGAATTTATTTGATTATTTGTTACTTACTCTCTTATTGAATTAGCACTATTTTTTCCATTTCCTTAGTGGTTTAGTTTATGGTCACAGATTTTTAATTCAAACATTTGGGTGCAAACACAGACTGTAAAACTAGCTGTCCCATATTGGATAAATTATTTAACTGCTCTGTGACTAAATTTTTTCATCTGCTCAGACTGGATATTAATGAAAGTAAAATCTACCTCTAAGAATGTTTCTGAGAATTTGAAAAGTCAATTTATATGAGCACTTAGAATAATACCTGGTGCATATAAATAAGTACTAAAACTAACAAATTTTGAACTAATTGAGTCAATCACTGATGGCTATTGACATTTCTAGACAAAGAAAAATCCTAGTAAAGCCATGTCAAGGGATCATTAACCTTGTAAATAGGTGATTAGTTCAAATGTCTTGGAAATATGCTGGGATGGATTACATATACCTCAGCATACATTTTATGATTATATTCAATGGTTTTTCTTTACATAAAATAAAAAAAGAATGCCTCCTATTCACTTCAGTGGACAATTATGTCAAATACATAAATCTTAACTTTATACTGTTCTTAGTTCTCATGCAATAAAAATGTCAATACTAAATTTTATTCTGTAATAGTGAGGAGTTTTCTTGCTTGACACATTTAATTTCAAGATAGTATAGTTGTTAAGGTAACAAGAGAATTTTCAATATTATACAAAGCTCTGTAAATTCACAATGACAAACTAATTATTATGGTGGATGCAGTTCCCTGATAAAGGTTATTCTGACACTGTAAATCTATAGTTCATAAATTCTTGCAGTTTAGATTACAATTCAATAATGGAGGGGAGGATTAATAAAACAATACTTATGACAGCCAATATTTGCTCAGTTCAATTTCTATCCATTTGCCAGGAGTCAATAATTAGTCTTTGCAATAATTATTCTGTCTATGAACCGAGTACTATTGCAGCAAGATTATATCTTCAGAGCAGCATTTCATAAATAAATGTTCCTCAGACACTCTTCTATATTTCACTTTAAATATCTTCTAAAAATATGGAGTTCTCTGTGTTAAGTTTCCACTATAGGGGATGTAATATATCTCACTCTCCAAATTTGAAAAAGAGAAAACCATATTTCAGAAAGCTAAGAACATTCACTAGTGTGGAAAATATCTATATGGAAGCTGTCTCATAGACAGAAAAATAATGAATTAATCTGTTGCCAATGTGGTTTATAGTATTTATGTAAGATCATTTATATTTAAGCTGAAATTCAGTCTCTTACTGAATTTAATAAAATATTTATTAATTTTTAAAGATTTATTTATGTATACAATAACTGGGGTACAGGCCAGATGTGCAGGAGGGTGAGAGGATTCATCAGAGACAGAGTGGGGAACAGAACAGGCAGACTGACTGAAATACACTGTTGGGGGGGGAGCGGGTAAGACAGGAGAGGTCTGCTGTGCCATGGGTAGCTCTGCCGCCGGCAGGGATCGAACCCGTACTGCACAGGCTGCGGACAGCTTCACAGCTCTGCACTCAACCACCTGCACTAGCAGGGAGGCCCCTAATAAAATATTTAAATAACTAATAAACTATTTAAATAAAATATGTACTAAAGTAAAAGGATTGTTTTCTTAAACAATTTTTCATTTAACATCAAAGTTTTCTGGATTACTTACTCTTTCCAACACTACTTGTAGTTTGATCCTTAATTTTTCTTATTATCCACACAATAATATTATCTTTGGCTCCATCAGAGTTCACCCCTATTTCCAAAACCTAACTTAGTGCCCATTTGACCTGAGATGTTTGAGGCAATTATTGCTCCTTTATCCTCCTCTATGCCTGTATCTTTCTAAATGTAATATTTTTAATGACTTCAATCAACTAAACTTCTAATTTCATTTATCTCCAACTAATCTGACCCCGTATCTGAATAGCAAAGTCATGTATACACCTCCCAAACTGGATTTCACTGAACTATATTTATCTTATGTCCAAATTTAGGTTTTAATCCTAAGTATCTCTGTTCTCATTGTCCTCTGTATTTCCTTAAATGGCAATTCCATTCTTCTGACTGAGCAGTACCAGACCTTGGAGTTGTTGTTGACTTCTCTTTGTCTCTGATTCCATTAATAAATTTTGAGAACTCTTCTTCAAATTAAATCTAGAGTCTATTTGTGACATTGATCACCATGGGGATCTTGGTCAATGCTCCCTCTGTGTCCTGTAGGACATTTAGATGTCTATATTCTAATACTTCAGCTTCAGATTTATATTCTGTGGCTAGTATGTATGTCAGAAAGAACTATTTTTAAATATATATATCAGGAAAATTGTCTGCTCAGAATCTATAATGGCTGTAAATTCAGAGTAAAATGTAATACCTTGACATCTCCTAGTCTCTATCTACTACCACTGTTCCTTATTCACTTACCCTATTTTGTGATCGGATGCTGCATAGCTAATTGTTCATGGACTCAATGATTTTAAACACCTCAAACCTGTTATCTTGTAGTCTGTTGTTCTAAAATCAAGGTACAATTTAATTGGGCCCTCTGTTGCAGGTTCTTTTACCAAGAAATGATCAAGATGCTGGTCAGGGTTGAAGCTAGATTGAGGAACTAGTCACTGCTAGTTTACTCATGTGGTTTCTCATAGTTTTAATTTCCTTCAAGGTAATGCCTTGAGAATGTCAGTTCTTTATTGTTTTTTATCCATCGCCTATTCCTAGTTTTTGTCAAATATAGGTCTGTTCATGAAATGAGTTTGCTTCATCAGAGAAAATGCGAAATAAATGAGAGAGAGAGAGACCCAAGAGAGAAAAGAAAAAGAGGAGGAATAAAGTGAAGGTGATGGAGAAGGTTAAGGAAAAATAGTAGGAGGAGGAGAAGTAGAACAAAATAAAGTTAAAGACTTTTTAAACTATTTTTGAAAATGACACTCTGTTACTACCTTATGGTATTATTCTAAGCACATCAAATGGAGGGCATCATGCAAGGACACGAGTTCCCCTACCAGGCAGCTTAGCTCAACTCAATGTCAGTCTGTTCTTCACACCAAGGACAGTACAATAGTTATTACAACATCCAGAATTCTGTCCCCAGGTTTTGAATATTTTACTCCTTTACATCAGTTTACTGCTTAACTACCACAATATAATAGGGACCTGCTCAGAACATCATACTTAAAATAATATCTAAGTTGAGATTTGAAATCCCTCCATTGCTTCACACTATTTCCCATACCCTGCCATAATTTTATAGCATTTTCTATCTCTCTCACTCTTCTTTATGTCCATATAAATACAAATTTGCTATTTTTATTGCTTTTATGCTTTGTTAGAATGGGAAGATTGATTCTAACTTCTAACTAAAGTTGGAAGATCTTTAGTGGTGTTTCAATTTCTGTTTATTAAAGGATAAAGAGCGAAAATTTTATGTAATTGTCCTTTTCCATGTCTTTTTAGGATTTCAATTGTGTGTGTTTTATCTATTCTGTATATTTATAAAAAATGTGTGTGTGTGCATGTTGAGCTGTGCTGGAATTATTTAAGGAGTATTACAAATTGTGTTGATTTTTTTTTTTAATCCTTGACAGTTTATAATAATAGGATTGTGAGTGAATACAAACTAATTTAGAAAACTGAATCTAATTATTTTGGTTTAAAAGGTTGAATCACCATAGTAGAGTTAATTTACAATAAGTTTATGATTGAATTTTTAAGATAATTGAAATAAACAAAATCACCTTCCTTGGACTAATCAGATCCTAAGGCTTCTCCGAGGAAAAAAATTGGTTTGATATTGTTTTGGCATATACTTAAATAACCATGATAGAAGCAATTATTTTGAAAAGATAGATGTAATCAACTTCATTTAAAACTTGCCTGCCATTTTTTAAAAAAGCATCCTTGATCATTTTTTCATAATATAGGATTTCTCCCCGCTGGTATGGTGACGATAGTTTTCTGCTGACTTTATAAAGTTGACGTAAAAGGTCGTTGGAAAGAAATAATAAATGATATTCTGTATAAGGTCTTCACTACTTCTTTGTTAGCTTTAAGGTGGAGTCTTTATAAGTAAACCCCCCTGGGAAAAATGGGAACCCCTGCTTTTGTAGGGGTGTTCTGCCAGCATCCCATAGAAAGAACCTGCTCAGCTTGAATGAAGTAACACTACTGGTCAGACTACATTCCATATAAATACCTAGTATATTTATTTGTAAAACATGTTATTTAAAATTTGATTAATATTTACTTGAAAAAATCTGAGTACATGATGTGGAATTAACTATTTTCTTTATTGACCTAAAGCAATTTTATAAAATACCTGTAGTCAGCAATGGAGTTCTGACATTAACTTTCTGTTCTCTCATAACTGAAAACTAAGTTTTAAATATTTCAGGAAACATTTCTTTCTGTTCAATTATTTATGATTTTCTTATTTTGCTACTGGATTTCTCTTAAGCTTGACCTATGAGTCCCACTGGGTGCTTACTCCTTATCAGATACCTTGATACAATTTTCTTGATATCATTATTCTCTCATTTGTATTTGCTACTAATTCACTTAGAATTGGCATTACTAAGTGCACTGGAACCTCCATTTTCATCAGTCACACACTAAAAATTCTCAGTGAAGTAGAGATACTAAAATTTTCTGATTTTCTTTACTGTCTGCTATGATCTCTCTTTGACTCTGTGATGTAAAAATATGCTTTGTTTATTTTATACACCACTCACTTTTATGTAATCTGTATTAGATAGAAAAAGAAACTTTGACAGTTTTGTGTAACATATATACCCATCACCTTTAGGTAAAAATACGTGTGGTTGTTTTTAATGAAAAAAAAAAAATTCTGTAAATTCAGTGCATTTTCTCTATGTAAATGTATTCGACTATTAGCTCTGCAAACACAGATATATACTTAGCATATAAAAAGATACAAAAAAATGCATCAACTATGATGTATGTTCATTATACTAGAAATTTGTTTCTCTTTCATCTTTTTTTTTTTTCCTTTCATTTTTACAGCTGCTTTGGGCTCAAAGTTAGTGCTCTTTTATTTTCAATAGTCACTTAATTATTTCAAACTTTAATTGATGAACAACTGAAATCCTGGGGTTGCACAAACAAAAAGGCAAAGTCATTGTTTCTTCTGGTGCTTACAGCCTAAGAAAGACATATATTAAAAAATATATCCAATTTTCAAGCTAATATGTATTACCTGGAAGATCATGAAGAAATAAGTTTAAGAGTAGGCAAAATATTTATACCATACCATGTTTAATGTGCTAACACACTCATTACTGAGACTATTTTTATGTTAGTAACTTATAGGGTTAAAATCTGTCTCATTGATTGAATATTAAATTTAAATGAATGCCAGTTAGATGGACATATCCTTTGGTGAAACATATATGGTGGTTCAGAAGATTTGCTCAATGGATAATTCTTATTTATAAAAATAATTTCACCAGGAATAAAACATGAGAAAAATTAAGACATTATTTTAAGTGTTACATAAATTTGAAGCCATTTTACTTAAAAGCTTATCCTTTATAAGGCTTATCCTTTTTCTTTATGTTTTGGTTAAAAAAATTTCCTTTACTTAATGAAACCATAGTAAAAGCAGTTATTCTTTTAATATGGATAATTAACAAAATTAAAATAGAAAACTGTATTTGTTTCTTTTCTAATTCAAAGTATGGAAACAACTAGAAATATTCTAGAGTACACATAACATACATGAAATATTGAGAATTTGTCCAATTTGTAAACGAATCAGTCTAGTTAATCAAATCAATAACCAATAAGTGTTCTATGTAACAAAATATTGTGACTATTTCATGAAATTCACCAATTACTAACGCTATGCATTGAAATCTAGTAGTATGAACCTTTTGTGCCCTCAGAATATGCATGTAAGTTAGTTAAAATATAGGTACCAAGCAATAATACATCACTCCACATGACATGAAAATTCCTGTGTAGTCTATTCAATATAATCTATATCTTATTATCATGATGAAGAAAAAAGTAGAAAAATGTAAATCAGGGGCCTTCCTGGTGGCTCAAGGGGTTAAGTCTCAGCACTATGAAGCTATCAGTGGCACGAGTTCAATACCCAGCCAGGAAGCTGACCCACATGGCACAGCAAACCTCTCCTGTCTCTCCCACTGCTCCCCTCAGCAGTGTATTTCAGTCGATCCCCTGTTCTGCTCCCACTCTGTCTCTGGTGAATCCTCTCACCCCCTGCACCTCTGGCCTGCACCCCAGTTCTTGTATGCATAAATAAAAATAAATCTTAAAAATAAGAAAAATGCAATGCACTTTACACAATGCTAAATAGCACCAGTACTGATAGAACTCATATGTACAAGTGTGTTTAACAAGAAGCATGAGTCCATGTCTGAGAAACAAACTCACTACTCACTCTACTCACTGTTCTCTCAACTCTTTGGAGACAAGGTTTTTAAAAGATGAATAGAGGGTTAGAAATTGTGTGTCATATCATGAAGAGGCTGAGCATAGAACTCGGAAATTATCTGAAGTAAAGCTACTGGTAAGAACAAATTACTAACAGTGAAGCTATACTTTTTCTCATCATGGTTCCTATATAGGGGTTGATTTGAGCTTTAAATGTATTACTATTCCATTTACAAGAATATATTGCTATGAGGTAGATACAACCTCGTATTCACAGTTTTCCATGAAGGGTGAAATTTTATCTCTTCCATTCCTGCATAAACTTAAAGTAATATTTTCCCCACATGTTGATGCAAGCTTTGGTTATACAAAGCTATAATCACAAAATATTTCATAGTAAATATATTCATATCTGACATTGATTATGCTAGTATCAAGTGTATGAATTCTAATAGTTATTATGTAATACTAAATAATAGCATCTTAAAATTTGATATTAATTGATATTTAGGGAACTTGCATTTGCTGTCTGATTGCATATTCAATTCATTAGTTATTTTAGTTACAATGTGTTAACTGGTTGAGCGATATTTCTGATAAAAATTTGCGAGAGGATAGGGTTAAATTCAAGCACTTCATGTTGTTTCCTTTATCCCAGTTATCTGTTAATAGATATTTTAAAGTATTTATTAACACAAAGCTTTTTCATTTGTTATCTTCAATTATTCAAGAGGACTAATATTCAGTTTACCACTTGGATATCATGAGTAAAATCTTATTGCTAAAGAGTAACCAAAACAGACAAACCAAAAAAGCAATCTTATTTTTCTCTATCATTCTATAAAGATACAGTATTTATCAGTTATACTTTGGGAGAAGAAAATCACATGTGCTGTTTGCTTACACAGTTACCCAAATGTTACCCAGCCATACTAGCTATTTTCAATTCTTTTTATCCAACTTCATTTGCATGACACATGCTACTTGGAGAAGAGCCAATTTCAGAAATTTAGCTGCTAGGATTAGTGTATAAAATGCAGCATTGAGACATGTCACTTAATGATCACAAAGCATTTTATTTTGAAAACTAGGTAATATTTAGGATTCTGTTATTTATACACATTTAAAATTACAATGAAAAGCTTGTTTTGTGTATTTTCCTTAGTATCAAATTTGAGAGCATAGATCTCCAGGTAGCAGTTGTTAAAGGAAAATTTGTTACATATACAAATAATTTCTATGAGATATTTTCTAGCAATTGTTACTGAAAATATAACTTTAGATGTATACTTAGATTCTGAGCATTCCATATCTCTAGAGTTGTAACTGACAATATCTCTCACATTTATTTTTACCTTCTATATTTTAATCATGTTTTAATTATCTTGCCTTGTTAAACTAAATCAAAGTACACCAAAATATTTGTTCACAGTATCTTGAAATATATATTTTATTTGCATGTGGATGCTATTCCAAAAATTTCAAATGAAATCAAATAATGACAATGTATTTTCATAACATGTATAATGAATATATATATTATAATATAATATAAGGAATATAAGGAAATATAAGGAATATATGGAATATAAGGAAATCCCTCCTTCCTTCCACACAACCTAACACTAATGTCATTATATGGCCAAGATAAACACCCTTACATAAGATGGTTTACATAAGGCAGAGATTTACATTCAATGCATAATTATTGGTTCACAGCACTATTATTCTATTTTCACTTTTGCATCTTTCCCCTTCAGCACCTAATTGCCAAAGAGTACTTCTGTTTTGGTTCTTTCCTCCCCAGGAGTCCCAATGAGTGTTGTTCCAAGTCATATGTTGGTTCCAGCCTCTCTTTGGGAAATTATTTTGTCTCTGCAATGAAGTATTTATTAGCTGCAATCAGCTATTTGGTTTGAAGCATCAGGGACTTTCAGGTGATGACTTGAGTCATTCCTTTGAACATTGTTCATTCTGCTCTTTCTTCATTTGTCATTTGTAGTGTGTCTTTAGTTGCCATTTGTCCCGCCATGGGTCAGAGTTGGTGTAGGAGTGTGAGAAATCCCTTGCTGTGATTTGATATTGTTTTGTTTCTATTTTTATTTATATTATTTTAAATTTCAGGTATAATTTTCCTTCAAGTTATGTTGAAGGCAAGATGTTTCATTGCCTTCTCACTGTTAATTTTAGCAGAATTATGGGAGATGGAGCCTTAGGAGCTAATATTATTTTTAGCTCCTACAAGTTGTTTATTCCTTCTATTTTAGCATTTTTATTCGGGACATATTAATTTGAATATTTTGCTTCTAAGTAATTTATACATATTGTCCACAGTTGATTCACTTATACTTTAAAAAGTTTAATGTACAACTTTTGTTGTTTTTTTAAATGTCTCTCAATTATTTATACTTCAGATGAAAAGGACGCAAATGTTTTTTAAGGACGACTATACACTATAACCTCTACGTATGTTATCACTCCTCCATAGAACACGCTGACACAGTATTGTTATTCTAGACTCACATATAGAGAGACTTCATAATGACTCAATATTTAAATACAATTTTATAAAACTAAAGTTACCATGATGTTTTCATTCCATTAGTTTTTCCTTCAAACTTCAAATTCTGAGTAAATCTATAATACATATGAAAATACTTTCCTAGGACAGAAGGATATAACCAAAGCACATCAGAACCCTTAACAGTGCACACCTAGAAGGGAAAAAATTAACCTCATTTTTTAAAACTGAATTCTTTAATCTTCAAAGGAAGACTGAATTAAAAAAAAAAATGAAGACAATCATCCGTTGGATTATATTAACCTAAAATGAAATATTTTCAATTTCCATTGATAGAGATGTTGTGTTTCTTAGTTTACTATGATTATCTGGAAGCTGTTTTTCTCTGGATTTCATGCAATCAAAATTTTAAATACTCTAATGGGATCAAAGCTATACCACAGCTACGTAAATTATTTTGTGAAAACCGAGGGCACTTTCTGGGTTATTGTTTACTTCAGCAATTTATGTGTCAATATGTTATATACATATGAATAATTTTTAGTGTCAGCATCTTATCTGTCATACAATGTCATCTATTTTATAGTAGTTTTATTTTTGAACAGGTTTATATAACTAATTTTAATCATAATTTTTGCACTGTTTGAAGACTTATAGCTTCTACTCCATCAAATAATAATAATCAATAATGGTATCAGAGAAAATATTTTAGGTTGAGTTTTCTAAAGGTAGTGCAGCTTTGTAAACAATATATTTATTAATAAATTAAGTTAGATGATTTAGAATTTATTTTAATAACTGAAATTTAAATACATTATCTGGAAATTTAATTAGAAGTCTAAATAGATATATATCTTTTATGTCAATTAGTCTAATCATATGGATTGAGAGAAAAGGATCAGCTACTACCAGCTGGTAAAAAGACTAGTGAAAACTTAGAAGTAGAACTCTAGCACTCTTTGCTGTTCTACTTGTCATGCACTAAACCTGGTTCTTAAAAATGAATTAGATTTATGTTTGCAGGCTAATCATTCAAAATGCAATTACATGTTATACCCAAATAAAAGCCAAATAAATTAACTGGATCAACAATGGGTTGACTGAGTGACAAGAGAAGTTTAGATACTGGCTTTCTGATAAAATGCAGAGGTGGAACTTGGTAAGGCTGATGATGCTCTCTTTGCCTATACAATTTCCCTCAAGACCTTCATTTACGTAAAAGGAAGTGGGCTTGTCTTAGTGGGACTGTACATTTATTTAATAAAGCATTTACTTAATTCTCATATTCAAGGTGCCATCTAAAATTTAGCTTGAAACTTAAAATGTGTTTTTAAATGATAGTAATAAACAAAAAGCAATACTTTGGTTATATGCAAGCAGGTCCCAATCTGTGTACTAAGACACCACAGAGAACCACCAGTAACTCCCAGGCGCTCTGCCGTTTATTTTCAAGTATTGAAGGAAACAAAAAGACACTCAACATCTGTCAGCCACTGCACAAAATGCTAGCTTGAGGGAATTCAGAGTTTTAATATTTGATTATGCTACATTCTTCTGATGAGGGCAGGTCTTTGTCAAACTGGATTTTGTTAGTTGTTGCAATAAAAAGTAAAAATGCATGAAAATCAAGGTAGAACTAGAATCATGGTGGTAGTATCCAATCCAAAACCAGACTGTACTGTGCTTGAAAATTGCACACATCCCTTTGATAAATACTTGTGATATTTTAAGACAGAGATGAAAATACTCCTCTTTCTTTCAACATATATATATATATATTTAATTCATATGCGTGATAAGTTGTTAAGATATAAACACACTGGGACTGTTAATATTGCTTTTGCAAAGGAGCAGTGCACCGAGGGCTTTGTGAATCAGGAAGATTCCAGAGACTCTCATGTAGATTTTGAATCCATGTTATACGGGCTGGAACCCCAGTTTAACTGACATCAAACAAATTACATAGCTTCTCTCTCTAGGTTTTCTTACCTAAAAATGCAGACAAAATAATAAGCATCTCTTAGCTTGTTTTTTTTTTTCTTCAGAATTAAATGTTTTAATATACTTGAAGCATATGAAGCAGCATAAGGCACATATTAATATTAGCTTAATAAGTCACTGTGCATACAAACATGCATAAACCAAGATTTTAGAGCTCAAGGAAATGTCAATTTGAGGAATGAATTGACAAGTGCTTAAGTAGCTGAAAGTCAGATTGTGTAAGTTTTATTATAGAGTAATAAATAAAGTTACATGAAACCATGGGGGAAATTGTGAACAGCAGTATGGTCATGCTCTGCATAACTAAGGACAACAAATAGACAGAAGTCCCCAAATTTCTTTTGACTAGTGATGTGGTAACATACACTGCTGTGTGGACTGCAGGAACCATAAGAAGTCATGGATGGAGCTGGAGGGCAACAGCCCAGCCCTATCACCACATTCCCTTCCTAGCCTTGTCAGCAAGGACTGGACTCAACAGGGCACCTGGGTTTCGAAGGAAGATTAGTTGCTGCTGTCACGACCTGTCTGACTGTATGGTGTAGCAGTGCAAGCATTATCCTCAGGGGCACTGGTGGAGACTGGTGCAGACATGAACATAGCAAGTCAACGAAATAGAAAGTGGCTGTTATAAACCTAAAGGCAAATACCATGCCTAAGCTGCTTCCTCCCATCTCTCATAGTCATTGCACCAGTTGTTGAAATGAATATGGAAGAAATTGAGTCAAGAAATTCAAACTTTGCAACTGCAAGAGCAGGTTGAGAAGACTAGGTGAATGCTAGTGAATTTGATGCAGGCAGTCCTCCTGGAAGTGTCCTGCCCCTTCCTGCACAGAAGCTCCGCATGGCTTGGTGATCAAGAAAGATGAGAGAAAAAGAAAACCTCAGTAGAAACAAACAAGTAGCTGCCATCTATGCTGAAGTGGACAGTGCCAGTCGGGGAGGTCTGTGTGTCCTCATGGAATCTCATGTTACGTGTGTGCTGTAGGTCCTCCACTCAGTGGATACTGATCAGAGGCCACAGCACATAACATCTTTCATTGAGGCCCATGGGAAGGACATGCAGCTCTCATGGTCTCCAGAGCAGTAAGGACAGGCCTGGGGTCTACATGGAGGTGATTTCTGAGAAAGTCAATCCCAATGAGCTCCACTTTGGCATTATTTCCAACTACAACAACACCTACTCTCTCAAACACATTCATAAGAGGAGGAGAGCTAAGTAATTTGAGAGCATGGTCATAAATACCAAGAACAGGGGTCTCCCTCATGGTGCAAGGGGTTAAATACAGTGCTGTGAAGCTGTCTGCAGCCACTGCAGCAAGAGTTCAATCCCCGGGCAGGGAGCTGACCCACATGGTGCAGCAGACCTCTCCTGACTTGCCCGCTGCTCCCCTTGGCAGTGTATTTCAGTCAATCTGCCTGTTTTGTTCCCCAGTTTGTCTCTGGTGAATCCTCTCACTCTCCAAACCTCTGGCCTATACCCAGTTTTTGTATGCATAAATAAACAAATCTTAAAAAAAAAATACCCAGAACACTGTGTCACATCTAACTTTGCTATTTTAAGAGAAGCAAAAATTCATTCAGCAACACAAGGAGGTAACAAACAGCAAGGCATGTAGGTACTGCAATGAAGGACACTAGAGCTGCCCATTTGAAAGAGACTGTTAAAAGTATGTGTACCCTCAAGGTACTAGGGAAGAACCATGGAGACAGAATGTGGGATCTTTCAGTGGATCCACTTCTGGAAGCTCACTAAAGAAAGAAAGAATAGCTACCCCTTGACAACAATGAAGAAGGGGTTGTTGCCTTGATTTGGGAAATTGTTGCTTATGTTTTTGGCTGCAGGTGAGGACAGCAACCTGACAGACTCTGAAGTCAACTGAGATTTATTTCATTATAAACTGGAAGATGTTTATGACTTGGGTCCATAGCAGCTTTGTGTGGCCTGTGAACTAGGCTGCTGAGCCTCAGACAATGGCTGCCCTCTGTGGTAGTGTGAAGTGCCTGTGGTTCTCTTCTAAGCGGACTTACCAATTCCAGATGGTGGAATTGATTGGAATAATTTTGGAATAATGGGTTGGAATAATTTTGACTTAGGATCTTCTTTCTCAATCCCTCATCCTTTTCAAGGAATATGACATTTTCCATTTAAAAACATTACACAAATAAATGTTTAAATGTGCATGCATTTCTTGAATGCAGTTTTATGCTCTCTTGCTTAGGGATCTGCCACCTGACAAACATTTGCATATGAAGCGCATTGTTTTAACTCTCAAAAAATTGCCTTGGGTATTTACTAACTCATTGCTACTTATCTCACCTGATTTTTCTTGGTCACCAACCAAATTTCTGAGGTCACTCAAATTCTATTCCAAGAGTAACGCATATCATAATTCTTAGGGATACATCTTAAATTTCAATTTCTTTTTTTCCCAAAGATATATTTATGTATGCGTACAAGAACTGGGGTACAGGCCAGAAGTGTGGGGGATGAGGAGGATTCACCAGAGACAGAGTGGGGAACAGAACAGGCAGACTGACTGAAATACACTGCTGAGGGGAGCAGTGGGTGAGACAGGAGAGGTCTGCTGTGGGTAAATCCCTGGCTGGCGGGGGATTGAACTCTTGCTGCAGAGGCTGGGGATAGCTTCACAGTGCTGTGCTTAACCCCTTACACCACCAGGGAGGCCCCTTAAATTTCGATTTCTGTCCTGCCTCCCTTTTCAGATCCACTGCAAAAAAATTTTGGAGGAGGTATTGCACTTTATTGGATTTTTAAAAAGATGGCCTGTGATACATTCACTAAATGAAATTTAAGAACCAATGAGTTAGATATTTATTTGGAGCAACAGGAAAAATTGTTCAATACAACAGAAGTATCTTATTCCATTCAGGTTATTCTAACAGAAATTTATTTATTACAGTTCCAGAGACTGGAAGTATAAGATCAAGGTGCCAACATGGTCAAGTTTTTTCCTGGTTCATGGTGATAACTTCTTGCTATATCTTCACATGATGACATGAAATGGATTATGAAATGGGTTGCCTTACTGTGGGCCCTCACCTGCGTACTTAAAAGGGACTCATAGGATCTCCCTGGTGGTGCAGGGTTAAGACACAACCTACAAGGCTGTCTACAGCCACTGCAGCACGAGTTCAATCCATGGCTGGGGAGCAGCCCACATGGCGCAGCAGACCTCTCCTGGCCTGCCTGCTGCAGTGTATTTTATCAGTCTGCCTGTTCTGTTCCCCACTCTGTCTCTGGTGAATCCTCTCACACCCCCCCCACACCTCTGGCCTGTGCCCCAGTTCTTGTATGCATAAATAAATAAATCTTTAAAAGGGCCTTATAATAATACTCAACTGCAGGCACACACAAAATATGTTAATAAAGGGTTTGTTTATGAAAGAGGAGGAAATGAAGAAATGAATGACTCAGGGAAAAAGAGAGCGAGATAAATTAGTGAATGTGTCCTACCAGTTGCGCTGAGCTGGAATCCCAATAGCACGCTGAGAGCCTGGGGAAAGCCAAGACACGAGAGGCCCCCAAGGCCCACATGTGTGGTCATATACCAATTCTGGCTGCTTAACTCCACCCTCAGTTCCCAGCAATCCGCCCTTGGATGATGATGACATTGTGGGATTTGTAGTCCTTCATGTCTGGAATCTCTGGTCTGGAGTGGGGGTGGAGTCCATAAAACCTGTTTGTGGAGTTTGTTCAGGGCATCCTTTCCCCCTGTCAAGACAGGAATGGATGGAGCAGGATCTCTATGACCCGAGCAGATGGGTGAAGGAGGAGTTCTGGAGCCCTTGGTGGCTTTTTCAGGCTTTTATTGGGATTTACCAGGTGCATGGCAGGCAGGGGTGTTGGGGGGCCAGGAGGCGGCTGGCAGGCCTCCCAGCCCCCAGCAAGTCTTCACTCTTTCTGTGCTCTCTGGCATTCTCTGGTGATTTCTCTTCTCTGATCCTAGTGGTTCTGCTCTCTGCTGATGTCCCCGTGACGTCGCCCTTATAAGCCCAGTCTCAGCCCAGGTGAAGCCCATCCACACATGCCCACGCCCGAATCCAGGTGCCCGCCATCAGGCATGCATTCAGGAACTCAAGGAACCATCATCAGTGCTAAGGAGGGAGGGCAGAAAAGCCTGATGCTTTTTCATTTACCCTACACCCCCCAACAGATGGAGGGCGCGGAGATCCTCTTGCTTTTTCTTTTCTCAGGGCACTAATTCCCTTCATGAAGTGTCTATCCTCATGAACTCATCACCTCCCAAAGGCCCCACCTTCTAATACCATCAATTTTAGAGTTAGGATTTCAACATATGAATTTTGAAGGACATATCTGTTTAGACTAGAGGAAAACTTACCCTTTTAAATATATTATGCAGGGCCTCCCCGGTGGCGCAGCGGTTGAGCGCAGGGTTGCGAAGCTGCCCGTAGCCTCTGCAGCGCCGGTTCGATCCCCGGCTGCTCCCAGGCCCCGGAGGAGGGACCCACATGGCGCGCAGACCTCTCCTGCCGCCGCTGCTCCCCTCAGCAGTGTACTTTGGTCCTTCTGCCTGTTCTGCTCCCCCCTCTGGCTCTGGTGAATTCTCTCACCCTCCCGCGCTTCTGACTACCTAGTGCTTGTATAAATAAATAAATAAATCTTTTTTTTTTTTTTTAAAAAAGAGCACATTAAATATATTATGCAACTCATAATTTTTTCCCACTCATTGGTTTTCTGGAATTATCAAAACCATAATCACTGGCATTAAGATTGCAATTAATGACATATTTCTAGAGCATTTTTAATCTGGGAAATTTCAAATTCAATAAGCATTTAATTAAGAAAAAAATAAATTGCAACTAAACATAGCTTAATTTATATATATTATTTATATATTGTGCTCATTGACTGTTTTCCCAGATTTCTCTGGACATCAAGTTTTCCATCATGTTTAGTCAAGATTGTGCTTGGGAAATATGTATTGCTGAGATAATTTTGCTTTATGTAACAATTCAATGTTTTAAACTGAAGCGTGCAGAGATCCAAGAAAATGTCACATATCCTAATGCACATAATAATCAATGTATACTTATCAATCAACTAAGCAGAATAACAGAATGCTGTGTGATTCTAACTTAGCACAGAGATTTGGAATGAAGTATCCACTTATACAGAGCTTCATGTCAAGGACTCAAATAGTGAATTTGTTTCTACTTTGCCTTTTCATCTTTAAAGATTTATTTATTTTTACAAGAACCGGGGTATAGGCCAGATGCACAGGAAGGTGAGAGGGTTCACCAGAAACAGAGCGGGGAACAGAACAGGCAGACTGACGAAATAGACTGCTGAGGGGAGCAGCAGGCGCACCAGGATAGGTCTGCTGCACCATGTAGGTTTCTCCATGGCGGGCTCGGATCGAACTCTTGCTGCAGAGGCTGCAGACAGCTTCACAGTGCTGCACTCAACTGCCTGTGACATCAGGTAGGCCCCTCTACTTTACCTCTTAGAGTCAAGTGTAGCTAAGAGAAATTGTTTCACAATATTATTTATCCTTCACTATCGATAGTAGACCTAAGTGATTCTGTATTATTTAGAGGTTTTTCTTTATAAAATGGAATAATAATAACATTCCATTAACTAAACATATACATGGCTTTATTCCATCCTACAATCAATTTTGCTATCTGAAATTCCTATATATCATTTTTATATTCTTTCACTTTTTACTAATTCTTTATCAATTTGTTCCTAACTATACAGCTGTCTTTTAATTAAAAAAAAAAAACTGCAAACTTAATTCTCTTAAATTCTAAGTACCTGCAAAATATTTACCTTATGCTTTTGTGCATATTACATTTTACTTGGAATTAAATCTTTCTTTAATACCTGAAAAATCTTTACAATTGACTTAGGTACAACAAATAGTATATTTGATTTTTATTATGGTGGGTGAAAACTATGCCAGGTATTTCTTTTCTTCTGCACTTGTACATATAATAGTGAATGGATAAAATCTCAGGAGGTTTTGCTCTGTTTCTTCATCTTATTTTTCCATTACTTTATCTACATTGCCTACAGGGTGTGAAGATTTAGCTACAGATTACCAAAGAATCCTACTAAATTGTTTGCCACTTAGTAGTTAAACAAAACCCTTCCCAATGCTTTTTTTGGTTCAGGTGATTAAAACCATGTCTATTTGAATGTTTCAGTTTACTGTGGGTTAAATTATTTTGGTATCTTATATTATGAGTACCATTGGAATCCACTCTGCAGCTGTGGAGGAATTTAATTAATCTATTTGTAGAAAACATGACTGAAAATTTTAATACTAAAATATTTTTAGGTACAGAGAACTGTTGATATTGGGGTGAAATATGGGGATATATTACAGTTTGTAAAAAAGCAAATTTATATAGCTAGATGACTCACAAACTTGCATGTGGAAAGATGGATTAAGAAAAGGAAAATCAATTAAAATTAGGAAAAAGGGAAAAACAGAGTAATTTGTGATGATCTTATTAAAAATTGGAAACAAAATTAAACCACTCCATAATTAGATAAAAGGAATGTAATAGCCTGTATGATTAAGCTAAAAATATTTAGATGACTCCAAAATAGAATAATAGAATCTAATTGATTCTTATCCTCTATTAGAACTCTCTACAATTCCAAAATAGTTTTTATTTCCCAGGCAATTATTTTTCTGCATGCCTTTGCTGTTCTCTCTGCCTGGGTTTTCATTCAATCTCACATTACTGGGCTGAATTATTTCCATGATTTAAGTTAGCTCTAACCAAGATGCTCTTAATGACTCTTTAGTTTGACTAAACTTTGAACAAGTTATTCCTGACCACTGGCCCCTGACCTCCCTTTGCTTAGATCATTTACTTTGGAAAAGTTGCAAATGTGAATTCTTTCCTATTCTTTTAGATGTTTTTCTCATGAAATAGAACACCATCCATTTGAAATATAATAATGAGAGGAAAGATTGCTCCTATCCCTATCCATGTAGGAGCATTGGAGCCTGAATTCATTAGCACTAATTAGCAACCACAGATAGTCTACTCCCATCTACCAACCTCCCTTGTAATGTCCTTTAATATATTTTCACTCTAGGCTTGAAAATCCTCTAGCCAACCATATTTCATTACATGTTCTTTTTGTTTCTGTGGGGTTGTGTTAATTACATCTCCCCTATTGCAATAGTCTTGAGTAGTGTCTTCCGGCCAAGGAGCTACCCACATGGCATAGCAGATTTCTCCTGACTCTCCCGCTGCTCCCCTCAGCAGAGTATTTCAGTAAGTCTGCCTGTTCTATTCCCTGTTCTGTCTCTGGTGAATCCTCTCACCCTCCAGTGCCTCTGACCTGTACCCTAGTTCTTTTATAAAAATAAATAAATCTTTAAAAAAAAATGTAGAGGGTCAAGATAAAAAAATAGTATTTTATTACAAGAAAACAGTGTAATTAATTTATATAATGTTTATTCAAGTTTTAGGATCAAATGTCTAAGAGAAAATGATGAAAAATATATCCCATTGGTAAAACTACTGGAAATAAAGCATCACCAAAGTAAAATAAGATGTCAATTCCATGAATGAATATTCACTATTATTTCTCTTTATCCTCCCACCTGGAATTCTGCAAGGTTTATACTAGACATTCAGAACTAGTCACTGTATAACAAAATAAGTAATAAATCTATCAGCATGGCTATAATCAAATACAACAAAAGACAGAAGTGTTGGGGAGGATGTGCAGTAATTGGAAATGTTGTGCATTGTTGGTAGGAATGCAAAATGGTGTGGTAGCTATGGAAAACATTATGGAGTTTCTTCAAAATTTTAAAATACAATACAACCTTATTTCATTACTGAACATTTATTTCAAAGAATTTAAAACAGGATCTTGAAGAGTTGTTAGCACACCCACATTCATTATAGTACTATTCATAATTACCAATCTACTCATCAGTGATCATAAAAGCAGGGAAGCCACACCTACAAGCAAAAGTCTGTTTTTACTCATGATCACTGCACATTGTACACATATCAAGTGATTTCCATTTTATAAAAATTTTATATCAGAAATTTTAGTTCTTATGTCAATTTTTAGTTCTTATGTCAATTTTACATTAACTCTCTACTACATACTTGGACACTAAAACAAATGAACTTCATTTTTGGTAGAATATAGGAGTCTTTTTTTAAACATCTATCAAGAAACTTCAATCTCTGTGATTTCCACTGAAGCCAATGATTATTTCAGATTTCAATGATTTCATGACAAAATTAATTTATGACCCAATTTTAATAACCTCATTCTATCACCAAATAATTTGATCTTAATATTAATAAAAATAAATTTAAACTGTCTCTTGAGACGATACATTTATTAATCTTGTGTCTTATTTCTTTTAACAATGTCTTATAATTTTAATTACTAATTATAAACCAAGATTCTACAAGAGTATGCCCAAATTGTGATTAGGAATGATGTAGATGTTGAATATATTTGATTAAATTAAATAATTACAGGATTTTAGAAAGTTTTAGACATTATGTAAATCAAAGACTTCTGTCTAAAAAAGATATGTGTGGACCTCCCTGGTGGCGCAAGGGGTTAAGCACCACACTATGAAGTAATCCGCAGCCTCTGCAGCATGAGTTCAGTCCCTGGCAGGTCAGGGAGCTACACACATGGTGCAGCAGACCTCTCCTGTCTCGCCCACTGCTCCCCTCAGCAGTATATTTCAGTCTCTCTTCCTGTTCTGTTCCCTACTCTCTCTGGTGAATCCTCTCAACCCCCACATCTCTGGCCTGTACCCCAGCTCTTGTATGCATAAATAAATAAATATTTAAAAAAAAATATATGTGTTTCTCAAATAACAAAGACAAAAATACTTTGCACCTATATAACTATATCCCCTTCAAATTCTCATTGCTCTGTTTTTTTCCGTGATCTTTATCCTCTCATCCTGAGCTAACATAACAAAAATAGTGACTTCCTTTTTTCATATACGTATGTACATACAAAATATATATGGCAAATTATCTAATTACATACATAATATAAGTTATATAAAATACATAGTATTTATATATAGACTATATATATAGCAGTTCCATTATCTTTAAGTTTCTTTCTGAAAAACTGATTCTACTTCCACTTGATTCAACTGATTCTACTTTTCCTCATGATCTAAAACCAAGGTTTTCTTTCCTTGTCCAGGACTTGGACTCCCTGTTCATCTGTTTTTATTCAGTGGTTTTCATATCTTCTCACCTGTTCAGGGTCTGTCAGAAACCAAGCAGAAATCATATAGTTTTGCAGCAATATTCCACAACCTTGTGGCAATAAGGAAGGAAATATATGGTCTAATTTTACTGAAGATAAGAGGTAGATAAACTAAATAATATTTGAAATAAATAATGCATATTGGATTATACATCACCATGCAGAAGCACATAAATAATTAATTCATAACTAAATCTTCATCTATAAAAAAAAAGGTTCACCCAGATTTGAGACCAAAATGTAAAAGCTACGAGTAAAGATTCTAGAATGTAACAGACTACATTTGTAAATTGGGAGGGGGCAAGATTTATCAGAAAGGGCACACAAAAAAATTGTAAAGGATTGAAGAAACATTTAGTTAGGTAAGGAGAAATCTGAATTTTCACACAATCCTGATAGAGGTAAATATTGGTACAACCACATTGTAAAATGTGTTGGCAGTATGTTGTGTACCTCATAACATAAATTTCATGTTTTGACAGTACAAAATATACTTTGAGAATTGTAAGAGGTAGCATCCCCAAGCTTTTACTCTTGCCACAAACAATCATTTCCAAAACATTGGTGACTTTTTTTTTTTTTTCATTTTAATTACACTTGTTCCCAATTTTTTGAAGTTGGATTTAATATGTGAAACTAGCCCCTGAACTCTGTTTACTTCTATGAGACATTTATTTTTAAATAATCTGACTTTTTCATTAGATATACAGTAACTGTACATTTCTGGCTAGACAAAGTTAGACTCCGGACATTCTTAGTCTTTGAAATCTCATTGTTTTATACTATATACCAAGTCCGTTATGCTCTGGACTTTATGCATTGACATATCTAAATTTTTTTTTTAATTTTTAAATATTTATTTATGTATGTATACAGGAGCTGGGGTGCAGGCTAGAGGGGTGGGGGTGAGAGGATTCACCAGAGACAGAGTGGGGAACAGAACAGGCAGAGTGACTGAAATACACTGCTGAGGGGAGCAGCGGGAGAGTCAGGAGAGGTCTGAGGCACTATGTGGGTAGTTCCCTGGCTGGCTGGGATCGAACTCGGTGCTACTGAGGCTGCAGATTGCTTCACAGTGCCGTGCTTAACCCCTTGCACCGTAAGGGAGGCCTTAAAACATTTATTTTTATTTATTTATGCATACAAGAGCGGGAGACTAGGCCAGAGGTGCGGGGGTGAGAGGATTCACCAGGGACAGAATAGGAAGCAGAACAGGCAGTTCTACTGAAATACACTGCTGAAGGGAGCAGCCAACAAAACAGGAGAGGTCTGTTGGATTAGCTCCCTGGCCTGGGATCGAACTCATGTTATAGTGGCTGGCAGTAGCTCGATAGTACTGTGACTTAACCCCTTGTACCACCAGGGAGGTTCTGGACATATCCAAATTTGTATTCCTGTCAAAGACAATAATCTATCTTTTATCATGGTGATGGGACTCTAGGGTATTCCATTTATACTTCCCCAAAGTGATACATGGCATTTAGAAGGAATATCAATAAACTGGGAAATTGAAAAAGCTACATATAAAAATGCTACATATAATAATAAGATATATTTACAAAGACAAATGTAAATGGTAAACAAAAAATGTTTTCTTCTGTATAAAATTGTAAGAAATGTTAATCCAAAGATCTCCAGGGTAGTCTATACAACTGTGTGCAATATGAGAGAAGCTGACTGAAATTGTGATTTCAGAAATTAATCTGTATTAGCTGTCATTAACATCATATTTTATACTGTGACTATCATTGATAATAATGGCAGGGGTGATCAGCAGAGTGTAGAGTGTTTAATACTCAAAACTTTATAGGCAGATAGCTTAATCGTGTCTTCATCCAAGAGGAAAGAAATATCCCAAGGGAAAATAACTTGCTTTTTTTCTTAGTCTGATAATATGTATGAAAGGCAGACTCTGTTTCAACCTCATCATTATGAAAAGAATTATTTATGTATTTATGGGAAAGTTTTTCTATTGACAAAGAGAAAAGAAAAAAAAAAAACAGTGTCATACTATAAAATGGGGAAATTTTTCTTTACCACAAAAAATGGAAACTTTTTGGATTAATAATATTTGTGTTTAAGAAAGGTCTTCTAAATTTCAAACTTTCTTGATAGTTTGGTTCTTTCCTTCCATATCTTCTGATGACTAAGAATCTTTTTTTTTTTTTTATTTTATTTATAGAGGCATGTTTTTTTTTTTTTTTTTTATTTGTTTGTTTGTTTTGTTTATACATGCACTGGGCACAGTCAGAAGCGCGGGAGGGTGAGAGAATTCACCAGAGCCAGAGCGGGAAGCAAAGCAGGCAGAAGGACCGAAGTACACTGCTGAGGGGAGCAGCGGGCGGCAGGAGAGGTCTGCGCGCCATGTGGGACCCTCCTCCGATGGCCGGGGAGCAGCCGGGGATCGAACCGGCTGCAGAGGCTGCAGGCAGCTTCGCAACCCAGCGCTCAACCGCTGCGCCACCGGGGAGGCCCTGATGACTAAGAATCTTAAGTTTAACAATGTTAAACTTTTGAGAACATTTCTCTGTTTGAGAAACTGATTCAAAGCAATTCCTGATATAATGTTGGATCGATGTATATCTCTGATTATCTCTATAATTGTAACATACCATACTGGAGTAGAAAACCCCATTTGTGGAATGAAACATTTTTGAAAATGCTACTTAATATTTTGGGGAGTACACCTAGGTGGAAAAACAAGAAGGCAAAATGCTAGAAAATTGTTAAGCAATAGATTTCAGGGAAAAAAAACTTAATCCAGACATTCTCCTAGAATAGGCCCAGGTACATGATCAGTGTTTTCACACTTGATTGTTAATAATATCGTTTCCAAAAGTAAAATCAACACAGAATAAACTAAGTTTTTAAATGACCTGAATCACCATTAAACAAAATTAAAAACAAAAAGTTTATTAAAAATAAATCAAGGCAAGTAAGAATCTGTTTGCTCAATCTAGTGGATAGAAAGTAAGGCAGTCTTGGGCCTCCCCGGTGGCGCAGCGGTTGAGCGCTGGGTTGCGAAGCTGCCAGCAGCTTCTGCAGTGCCGGTTCGATCCCCGGCTGCTCCCCGGCCACTGGAGGAGGGTCCCACATGGCGCGCAGACCTCTCCTGCCGCCCGCTGCTCCCCTCAGCAGTGTTTCGGTCCTTCTGCCTGCTCTGCCCCCCGCTCTGGCTCTGGTGAATTCTCTCACCCTCCCGCGCTTCTGACTGTACCCAGTGCTTGTATAAACAAACAAACAAACAAATAAATAAAACATGCCTCTATTAAAAAAAAAAAAAAAAAGTAAGGCAGTCAGATTGACAGAAACCAAAGCAAATAAAAAATAGAGAGAAATGCAACCATTTATCGACAATGGAATGGAATGAACAAAGGAAAACTTATTTGTTCTCACAATGTACACATCCCCTTATCGAAGGAAAGGGTATATATTCTGGAGCAGTAACTAGTGTATGAAACTTCCCCCTCCCTTCCCCCAATGAGATATGAGATTGTTATTTCTATGTATCAGTAAGGTCAGTATAACTTCTCTAGGATCGTTCCTCTTTTTTTTTTAGCAACAATGGAAGGTTTATTCTGTCAATATTATTTTCAGCTTCCAAAAATTCTTTTACTCTCTCATTACTCCCTTTTATAGTTTTTTTTAAATGTTCTAGTGAATGTAATATTGTTTTGAATTTCTCTGCAGATACTAGTTATAATTATTTTAAATTATTGTCTATTTTCTTGAATTTTCTTTGTATCCTATAAGTAATTTTCTCATGTGAATTAATGAAATGATTTTTTAACTAGTCTCTTTACTTTTACTTTCATCCTTATAGTTTATTATTGGTAAAGCAACTTTGTGAACTTTGAAAATATACAATATATATGAGGATGCTTTCTAGCCTAAGTCCTATAGAGATTTTTCCATTAAACTTGAAATAAAATACAAACCCTTTATCTTGGCTTACAAATTCCTACTTTATGCTTTCTTGGCCACAAAACTAAGAGCAACACTACCACTTTCTGTCTCTATATCAAAGCATTTGGCTTTATTCCTTTTCCTTCAACAGCTAAATTCACTCTTTATAATATTTTTAGATTTTCTTTATTGTGGTAACATTAGTTTACAGCACTGTATATGCTTTAGGAGAACAGAATCACACTCTTTCAGTTTATATATCAAACTCCACAAGGAACCATAGACCTCCTCACATCATCATTTTGAAGTAGATGATATTATTATTTGTCTTTTCAACAAGCAGACTCCAAAGTTCACTCAAATTGATTTGCCCATAAATGGCAGAGCAAGAAGAAGACCCTGGTTTTTCATTTGCCCATGACTGTGGTTGGTCAGATTCAAAATGCTCTGCATCTGTTCTCACATAGTATCTAAGCTATTCCTTTATGTTTCAAAAAGTTATCCTATGAATGTTCTGGGCTGTAGCTTCTTTGACTAATCTCTGCTTTGAATGCAAGTCAATCTTTTCAACTCTTATTTTCTCAAAATGCACCAAAATAGGTGGTCTGATAATGTACCTCCACTCCACTATCATGAACTAAAGTGGTTAGTGAGAAACACATTTCATGACTTTGGGGGGGGGGGGCTCTGCTCGGCCTGTCTTATAATACCCTATTGATGAGTGTTTTACTCTTCCTGAAAGACTGATGTCTATTGTTTGACATATGAACAACTGTGTTTCTCTTTTGAAAAACTTGCTAATTCCTGAGCTCAAATTTATGTAGAAACTTATTTTCAATAAAATGATACATGATAACATATGTCCTGACCCAGTTTCTTCTAATTGAGCATCTTAACTAAATCCAGAACACTTATGCTGTTTGTTTTGGTGACCCCAAACACGATTCTGTCTTCTAATAACGCATCAGTGAGAGGGCAAAAATTAGGGAAGGCAGGAAAATATACATAGATGTGAGGAATGTGAGGATTAAATAAATTACTATGGGCATCCCTAGTGGCACAAGGGGTTAAGACGCAACCTATGAGGCTGTCTGCAGCCACTGCAGCACGAGTTTGATCCCCGGCAAGGGAACTCCCCACATGGTGCAGTAGACCTCTCCTGACTCACCCACTGCTCCCCCCTGCAGTGTATTTCAGTAGATCCGATTGTTCTGCTTCCCATTCTGCCGCTGGTGAATCCTCTCACCCCCCTACACCTCTGGCCTGGTCCGTACCCCAGCTCTTGTATGCATAAATAAATAAATCTTTAAAAATAAATAAATAAAGTATTATTTATAAAGTGCTTTAGCTAATGTCTTGATGAAAAAATATTGTCTATTATTTTCCCAAGTCATCTGATACAACACTGCTAGAAACAGGACAATTCTGTCATAAATGTCAATTGAATGAGGAAACAACACCCTACTATTAGATTACTTGTATCTAATTAGGCAGTGGCTCAAAATCACTGATGAGTGAACAAAGGAATGTAAAACCATGTCTAATTGATGGCAATGCCGATATGGCAGTTGTACTAAACAATTAAACCCTTAAGCAGTAACAGAGTCTGTAATAATTCATTGAAAATTGAGATATTACACTGACTTCCACTTCTATACAGGCAAAATTCATAACATTTTTATTTTCTCTTACTTTGTAGACAGATCTTACTTAAATGAAAGAAAAATAATCAACACTATTGGTAGAGTTAAAGAATATGAGGTATGCAAAAGCTACTATCAAATTTCTGGAAGATAACTTGAGAGTTATCTTCCAGAATGCTGACAAAGAAAGCTGACAACTGAGGCTGAGTGAATGAATTCAGAGTCCAAAGTAAGAATAGCCAGGAGGAAGAAACTCATTTGCCAAAGAAAACCATGAAGAAAATTTGAACATAATGAGTGAGTAGTGTGGATAGAGGTAGAGAAAGGCTAGAAATAGAAGGCTTTCTAAATGCCTATTTATGCAATGCCTGTGCCAACTCTGAACCCTAACACCTATGCACAACTTGAAGAGATAACATAAAAGACCTTTAATGGAAAGGAACCTTAATATAGTTAGTGTGTAATACAGAAAAGACAGAAAATACAGTTTTCAAATCAAGCACCCAAAGTTATCCATCCTCTCAGGGGTAAAAGTCCAGCCAAACAGGATTGGCCCAAATCCAGGCCCAAAAGCCTGCCACAAGTCTAAAATACCTCCCAAACAAGTTTGGGAGAAAAACAGCAAAATTAAAATTAAGATAAAAGCTTCCATCATTAACCTCCCCACGGGTCTCTCATGCACATCTGTTTCAACCAGTCCAGGGCCAAGAAGCAAGCACAGTGTCTTCACATGTCTCTCTGCTCCTGTGTCTCCTCCAGGTCTCCATCTTTTTTTTTTTTTTTTGATTTTTGTTTTTTTTGGTCTCCTCTCCAGCTTCTTTTTCTCCCTGCTCAGCTCCCCCCTCCTTTGGGACCAAAAAACCTGGAATCTCCCCTTTCCTGTTACATTTGCATCAGTCATGGATAAGAGGATATCTGAATGGCCAACAAACTTTAAAATGTTCTCAACTTCAACAGGTATGATTTCTATAAAAACCAATGTGAAATAATATGACACTCCACTTAAAAGCATGAAACCAAATTTGAAAAAGATGGAAAATGCAAAGTGTAGCTGGTGATGATGTAGAGCAGACAAAGTCTTCATACACATTTGATAAAACACTTTCAAAAACTTTTTAAGATCCTACTTCAATAATGCATAGAACAACTATTCAGAAGATTGATGAAAAAATAAAGGACTTAGACATAACTATTAATCAATTAGATTCATCAGACACAGAGCACTGCTGTCTTTGGAATATCTAAAAGCTAATCAGACATACAAAGAATACTAGTATGCAGATTATGTAAAGAATTCTTACAACTCAATAATATAAAGGAATTGTGAATGTCCTTAACACTACCAAAATATGCCCTTACGTGGTTAAAGTGGCAAATACACATACACACAAACATGCATATATATATATATATATATATATATATATTTTTAATTGGGGCAACATTGGTTACAACATTGTATATGCTTTAGAAGAATAGGAATACCACCTCCTTAGGTATATGTTGCCACCCCATACTTCCCACCACAGACCCATCCTCCACCATGGTTTATTGGCCCTTTGTCCCTAGAGACCTCCTGCTCCTCTAATAGTGTCAATTTCAGTCAGATTTCCAGGGTTTGATTTTAGTTTAGTTTTGTCTGATCTTTTGTTTCTGCAGACTAGTAAATTTATGGTATGCTTATTACACCACAATTAAAAAAGAATAAATAGTATATGTAAAGTTTTTCATCATATTGCTACTTGTTTTGACTGAATAACATTTTGATGTACAATGATCCATTAAGGTAAGTTTGGTTGATATTAAATCCATATAGCAAAAGTATTCATGACTCTTTTGGGGTACTGCTTTTTTGTCACACTGAATCTTTTTGTCATTGGTAACCATTGTGTGGCTGATAAAGAACTTAAACACGAACTTAAACATCAGCTCATACTGTTTCTACTGAACCTGCACAGAGGAACACCTGGCGTCCCAGAAAATAACCCTGGAATTCAACAGGAGAACTGTATGATTGATTATGGATTTTGTCAATTGAGGCAACATGGCTGGAGTTTAAGGAGAATAATAAGCCTTGTTTCTGTCATAGAAAATTGGTTGCATAATGTACTTTGCATAGAAAATCGGATAGATTAAAAACAGATGATCTAAAAGGATAAGATGACAAATGAAAATCTAATAATAACACTTGTTTAGTATACAGAATAATAACTATTATATTGAAGACTGATATTATAGTAAAAATTAAATTGATGTTAAGCTACTTAACATGTTATAGGAAATATTGGTGAAAGACTAATTTCCTTGTATTTTGAAATTATTTACAGGTTTATTTTAAAGATATGTATTTTCTAAAAGTTCACCACAAGTAATATAATTACCTCACTCCTGCTTTGAAAATTAATTTCTTTTTGTAAAAATAACATTAGAAATGTAAATGAAGTACACATTTAAATGATGCTGTCAAAGGAAAACAGTTTCCTGCTGTTAATGAATTGCTTTGACAAAATTCAAGATTTATAAACGTGTGAAATATTGATCTTCAATTATGATAACTCCAGTTTTACTATTAAAAACTATAATATTGATTTAAGAAATTTAATTTGATGAATGTTTATAAAAATGAGGCACAGTTGTTTTCATTACAAATACTGACCTGGAAAAAATAAATGGCTGGAAAAATTCTTCTTTTCATTGCTTTGAGAAAATCACTCTTTGTGTGTGTGTGCACGTGCGCACATGCACACATGTGTGTATGCACATGAATTTGTGTATATAGGTGCATCATTTAGCTATAAAAGGAAAACAAGTTTTTTTAAACATTCTTTCCCAGAATCCTTTACACAGTAAAATTACATTTAGGACGGAAGGAGCTTCACTGAAAAATAAAAACTAACAGAATGTATCAACACCAACTGCACATGAAAGAGATTTTATTTTTATTTTTTTTAACGAAGTGACTTTTTTTTTAAGATTTATTTATTTATTATTTATACAAGCACTGGGTACAGTCAGAAGCACAGGAGGGTGAGAGAATTCACCAGAGCTAGAGCGGGGAGCAGAGCAGGCAGACTGACAAAATACACTGCTGAGGGGAGCAGCGGGCGGCAGGAGAGGTCTGGGCGCCATGTGGGACCCTCGCTGGTGGCCGGAATGGAACCAGCGCTGCAGAGGCTGCAAGCAGCTTCACAGCCCAGCTCTCAACCACTGCGCCACCAGGGGAGGCCCATGAAAGAGATTTTTAAAGAGGTTACTTTTAAGCAATAGAATAACAAATATTGCGAGAGCAGAGACCTAAGTCACCAGAGAGCAGAACCAGAGACAGGATTTTCCATCAGGTCACACAAATGACCTATTATACATTAACCTGTGTAGAGCCCTCAAAGAAAAAGCCCTAGAAGTAACAAATAAGACAATAGAAATAGCACTTAAATGAAACAAAAACCCCAGGAAGTCCTTGAGAAAAGACATGACAAAATCAAACAAAAACATAACAAAATGGCATAATGATAATATCAGGGAACTTGAATGACCCCCACTTAAAAAAATGGACAGAACAAGACAAAGTATAAATAATATAAATAAAGAAATAATAGATTTAAATGAAGATCTAGACCAAATAGATCTAACAGTTATCTGAAAAATAGCACCCAAAACCATTGTATGTGCATTTTGTTTTTCAAGTGCACATGGGGCCTTTTCAGAATAGAATACAGCTTGGTGCAAGTTCATTGGCAATAAAACTACAAAGAATAAAAAATTATATCTTGTACTTTCTCTGACCATAATGTAATATTAGAAATGAACTATAAGAAAAAAAAAAAAACAGAAAGGCTATGAATACATGGAAACTAAACAACATACACTTAAGAGGAATTGGACAAAAGATGAAATCAAAGCAGAAATTTAAAAAATACCGTAAGATGAATGAAAATAATGTTATAAACTATAAGAATCTCTGGAACACAGCAAAAGTAATCTTAAGGGGGGAGAAAATTACAATACAGTAATCATATATAATTAATAAGCAAAAAAAAATCCAAAATTAGCAATCTAGTCACATCTAAAGTAACTTGAAAAAGAGAAAAAAATAAGATTGAATATTAATAGACTGGGCCTCCCCGGTGGCACAGCAGTTGAGCGCTGGGTTGCGAAGCTGCCTGCAGCCTCGGCAGCGCCGGTTCGATCCCTGGCTGCTCCCCGGCCACTGGAGAAGGGTCCCACATGACTCGCAGACCTCTCCTGCCACCCGCTGCTCCCCTCAGCAGTGTAATTCGGTCCTTCTGCCTGCTCTGCTCCTCGCTCTGGCTCTGGTGAATTCTCTCACCCTCCTGCGCTTCTGACTGTACCCAGTGCTTGTATAAATAAATAAATACATAAATAAATAAATCTTTAAAAGAAGAAAAAAGAAAATGAATTCACAGAAGAACAAAATAAAAATAAGAGTGGAAACAAATGAAATAGAGATGAAAAATACTATACAAAAAAATTCAGTGAGCTCCGGTTCTTTGAGAAGATAAATAAAATAAATAAAACCGTTGCTATCATAACAAAAAAATGAGAGAAAAAAAAATTAATAAGCAGAATCACAATGAAAGAGGAGAAACAACCACAATCAGCACAGAAATACAAAACATCATAAAAGATTACTTTGAATAACTATATGCCAATGAATATAATAACCTTGAAGAAACAGATAAATCTCTGGTTTAATATAGTCTATGAAGACTAGCTCAGGAAGAAACAAATGAATTCAATAAACCGATAACCAGAATAGAAATTGAGACGGTAATAAAACATAGTCTGAAAAACAAAAACCCAGACCCAGATGGCTTTTCAATTAAATTTTACCATAATGTAAGTATCTAATGCCTACCATTCTCATAGTGTTTTACAAAATAAAACAGGGGGCCTCCCTGGTGGTATAGGGGTTAAATTTCAGCCCTATCAAGCTATCAACAGTGACTGCAGCATGAGTGTGATCATTGGCCAGAGAAGTAACGCAAATGGTGTAGCAGAGCCCTCCTGACTCCCCCACTGCTCCCCTCAGCAGTGTATTTCAGTCAGTCTGCCTGTTCTGTTCTCCACTCTGTCTCTGGTGAATCCTCTCACCCCCCACCCCCGCACCTCTGGCCTGTACCCCAGTTCTCGTATGCATAAATAAATAAATCTTAAAAAAAATAAAGACAACTTAAGTGCCTGGCATTTTACTCTTGAAATAAATTTAACACTATTTTAATCAAAACATAAATTGAGCCTCCTCTGGTGGCACAGGCGGTTGAGCGCAGTGCTGTGAAGCTGTCTGCAGCCTCTACAGCACCAGTTTGATCCTGGCAGGCCAGTGAGAATCCCACATCGTGAGGCAGACCTCTCCTGTCTTGCCTGCTGCTCCCCTCAACAGTGTATTTCAGTCAATCTGCCTATCCTGTTCCCCGCTCTGTCTCTGGTGAATCCTCTCACCCTCCCGCGATTCTGGCCTGTACCCCGGCTCTTTATTTATTTTATTATTATTTATTTTTAAGATTTATTTATTTATAAAATTATTATTAAATAATAATAATAAAAATAAAAACATAAATTGCTCTATTTATAGAAACTATTGTAAATAATTTGCACTTTTGTATTAATCTATACCTTTTCCATTGTTCTTGAAAATTTTGTCTATTAGTAAGAATAATATGGATATTTGCAATTAACAGTATATATATTTCCTATTAAACATTCATCAGGATATTTTCCATAAAGTGTCTAAATGATTTTGGTGTAATAATGCATGCTAATTAATTTTAGTACTTTTTTAATGACTTGTATGTTCTGATGAATAGATATTAACTATCTATTAGATGTATTATTCATTATAATAGAAAAAAACTAATAGACTATCTTCCTTTCAGTAAAGACCAATAAATGAATACTAAAAATTCTTTTTATAAATCTGAGATCTAATTTACAGAAATAGGATTGCGTTTCTTTTTAAAATAATGAAAAATACTAACAATCTGACACTATGTTCACAGTTAAGTTAAAAAAGTTGTTTTCTGCATTTTAACATCTCAAATAGCAAATGAATCAAGAGTATTATTTTTAACACCTAATGCATAAAATAAAATCCTGAAATTGCTATTCCACTTGACAGTTAGATGATCCTATTCAGTTGTTGGCACATATCACTTAACTCTGATTCTTTCATTTCTCTAATTTAATTTTCTCTGATTTTATACATCAGTATATGACTCCTTGTTATAAAATAGCTGTAGGTATAGAAGGTTTTTATTTTCCAATTGGCACAGTGTAGCACCTACTTTATGTGAAAATAAGTTTAAAAAAAAAAGTCAGAGAAAGTCATGTTTCTCCAGAAATAGTTGTCAAACATCTGTGTGAATAAGCATCATTTGAGACATCTGTGTAATGAGCATATTCTGAGGTCCTACTCTGAGAAATTTTAAAGTATTCTATCTGAGTTGGGCACCTTTAATCTACATTTTTAATGAGTATCTCAGCTAATTACGATGCCAAACACTGCATTCCACCATACTCTTGCAATAGCAGTACTATTGCAAGTAAATTATTTGTTTAAACTCAAACTAAAACTGAAACAACTTTATGCTAGTGATTTGAGATTTCAGCTCTTGGCTACCCTGACACAGAAGGAAGTCAATTTTAGCTACTGTGGTTTTCTGATTTCTCAAAACAAAATCTGATATGAAATCATAATTGGGTCATTAGCTCGTTGCTTTGGTCAGTCATTCATTGTCCCTCAACCACTATTTGTTATGTTCCTTGACTATACTGACACTGAAGACACAAAAAAAGAAATTCCTTCATTAGATTTGCAGTGTAGTGGGATAAAAAGCCACTAATGAGATAAGTAATTTGGACAGAGAGAGACAAAAACTATGTGATCATACTTCTGTGTGGAACATACAAATAAAAAGATAATCTCCTCTGAACAAAGATCAGATTTGTGGATGTCAGGGAAGAAAAAGGCAAGTGATGGAGAATTAGGTCAAAGTATTCAAGACACATGAGCTTCCCATTTATAAACTAAATATATTCTGGGGTTATAATGTGCAACAGTATGACTAAAGTTAATAATACTGTATTGTACATTTGAAGTTTACTGCAAGTGAATCTTAAAAGTTCTCATCACAAGAAAAAAAAAATAATGTAACGATGAGAGGTGTTGAGTAACAATCATTCATATTGTTGAAAAATCATATACCATACAATTATATCATCTTATATACATGCATCAAATCATGAAGCTATACATCTTAAGCTCATGCAATATTATACAGACATAAAACTGGGGAAAACATAAAAAATAACAGTAATATATACAATAAAGTATGGCTCCATCAAGAAAGCAGAACCATTATGTGTATTATGGGGTGTGCAGGTTTTCTTTTGCTGTGTAACAAACTATTACAGAATTAATCAGTCTATAACAATTCAGATTCATTATCTCACAGTTTCTGTGAGTCAGAGTCTAACTACATAGCTGGTTTCTCTGTTCAGGGTCTCACACAGATGTTGTCAAGGGGAAAGCCAGGCTGCATTCCTTTCTGGAGTTTGTGTTGTCTACCAGGCTCACATGGTAGCTGGCAGAATGCTGCAGTTGTTTTGTCCCTACGCAGTTCCTGTCATAATATCTTGCTTCTTTAAGACCAATGGGAGAGGATCCTATGGTTTGTTTTGAGAGGGAACAATATCACCTCAACTTTACCAATACATAGGATTAGAAACAATTTAAAGATTCTACCCACATTCAAGGGAAAGCAGTTTCCCAGAAGTTTGAAGATTAAGTTCAGATTATTGGGAGTTAACCCGGGAACACTTTCCTGCATGTGTAAAGTATTGCGAGGAAGCTGTACAATTGGAAAGAAGTTGGAGAAAAGGTCTGAAAGGAGTAGAAGAAGATACAGAGAAAGATTTCCCAGTGAACTTTTCAGAAGTACTGGGGCAAAAAAAAGATGTGTAGTTAAATCTGAGAAACTAAATACAGTGGAAATATCAGCTTTTCTGTTGCTATCTGCCCATTACCAAATCTGACCTCACAGACTCTACAAATATAGAGGCCATTTAATTTTCATCACATATATTATGTGAAAGGCCTGTTTTTAAAAGTTATATATGCAAGGGCCTTCCTGGTGGTGCAGCAGTTTGAGCGCAGCGCTGTGAAGTTGTGTGCAGCCTCTGCAGCTGGAGTTTGATCCCCGGCCAGCCAGGGAGCTACCCATGTGGTGCAGCAGACCTCTCCTGACTTGCCCGCTGCTCCCCTCAGCAGTGTCTTTCAGTAGATCTGCTTGTTCTGTTCCCTGTTCTGTCTCTGGTGGATCCTCTCACCCCCAACACCTCTGGCCTGTACCCCAGTTCTTGTAATCATAAATAAATAAATCTTTAAAAAAACTTCAAAGCATGAGATATATTAAAAAAAGTTATATATGCAGTGAGACAAACTCTGGAAAACACATTTCAGATGCAAACAGACTAACAATGACTAGGGTTGCTGGATTTAGTTAATAAAAGTATAGACTACCTGCTTAAATATAAGTTTTTAATATAACCATGTCCCAAGTACCCCATGGATTTAATACCACACTTCATGTTCCTCACTCAACTCAATTCTGCTCTACTTAACACTTTTAGTACCAGCATGCTCCATGCAATATTTGAAGAAACATCTTAACCCTATTTTATTTTTAGATTATAAGTATTTTATCAAATATATTTCATGATAGTCCTAAACAATATTAATTAATCACTCCTGAAAATGTAACGATAAGTCTTATCACCTTCCATTTTGCATATCTAATATTTGTCCCAAAAGAACAAGACTGAGCGCATTATGTGTATGAATTTCCTAAGGATTTACTATCTTCCTTTTCTAATATACCTGTCTGCGGATAGATAGATAGATATAGATATTTTAGTTCTGTAGTTATGGATCATATTTAAGCTTTGTCTCACATGAAAAATCATGAAATAGCATATAATAGGGCATCTGTATGCATTATTTTATGACATCTTACCAAAAATACACATCGTGCAATTAAATTTAATCTTCAAATAATTCAAGCATCTTCAGATAGATTTTGCAATCTTTATAGTTATATATAATCAAACATATATAATTCTTCTAAAAGTCAGATTTGCATAGTAGAATCATTATAGTCAGTCTCCAATTTAACCATAATCAGACAAATTTCTGCAACCCACTCACCTCGGAAAGTATTCCACTGACATTCCTTTTTTTCTGTTGAAACAGGGCTGGTAATGCACACATCGTTTGAAAGTAAAAGCTCAAATCTGCCATCATAAAAGAAGAAGTAGTAGAGGACCTTTGAATATTTGGCCCCAAATGTCCATCACAGTAGACAATTAATTTGGTTGCATTGTTACTGTAGTCAATTCTTGGACTTTCTACAGAAACTGCCAAACCATGATTCTAATTAATGCCAGTCAAAATAGTAATTTTCATGTTTTGAACACTTTGAGTACTGAAGTATATTTAAATACAAATTTATACTACATCAGTTTCAAAAATATGTAGCTGATGATGACTTGAATAGACTATCCACTGACCCAGAATAGGGTCTCATGTTCAGGAATTTTTTAAATTTATTAGCAATTTAGACTGACTTACCTGTTTTATTTTAAATATCTTTTATAATGTTGTATAATTAAGGTTATAGTGTTATTGCGAATACATTTTCTTTGCAATATCTCTTTCATTTTGCAAACATTTTTAGATTGTTGATTGATATGTTCTTGCCCTGTATCATAAAAGCCACTTGAAATGTTGAAGCTACTTGCAGTGAAGTTTAACAAAACAGGGTATCTGAAATTTTATACCTGGAAGCATATTTTATTTTATTAAAAATACTGTTGATTTCAAATGTCATCTCATTTTTAAAATCTTCAAAATAATATTTTGTTGGTCTCCAAATAGTGTGATTTTATTTTTAATTTCACAAAGAAAGGGGAGCCCATCAGTCTACTCAATGTGGAGCATGTAGGACATGGCATTCAAGTAAGGATACATGATATGAACTTTGATGCCAATTGCTGTGTATAATTTCAGTGCACTTTTCAAACAAGGATTATCTTCTGAGGCAGAAAGACTAAATCCAATGCTGAAAGTGCATTTGTATAAGAGCAGTAGACAGAATGTCATGCAGTTCAAAGGAAACTATTTCTCAAATTAGAAAATAGTTACAAAGCTGATGTTTTCAAGAAGAGAGACAACGTTAGAGAAGAGGCTGGGAGAGTCAGAAAGACAGAGACTCTAGTGATTTTATCTTTTTCTATTTAAATTTTTTATGGAATTTTATTTTTTTAAATATTTATGCATATAAGAGCTGGGATACAGGCCAGAGGTGTTGGGGGTGAGAGGATCTACCAGAGACAGAATGGGGAACAGAGCAGGCAGACTGACTGAAATACACAGCTGAGGGGAGCAGCGGGCGAGACAGGAGAGGTCTGCTACGCCATGTGGGTTGCTCCCTGGCTGGCTGGGGATCGAACTAGTGCTCCAGAGGTTGTGGATAGCTTGCATCTTAACCCTTGCACCACCAAGGAGGCCCATATGGAATTATATTTTATTGAGGTAACAGTTTGCAGCACTGTATATGATTTCGGTGAGAGTTTCACATAATCCAGATGTATGTCACCTCACTGCAGCTACCACAAAGGTACCCATAGTCCTTCACAATAGTCCATGGTACCCCTCTTCCCTTTATCCCATCCCCACTATATCCCTCTTTTATTTTCAATTCTACAGTTAGATTTCAAGGGTTTGTTTTTGGTTTAGTTTTGGCCATTGTTTTGTTTTGTACTCTATAGTCTATAGTGAAATCATTCAGTATCTGTTTTTCTCCCTCTAGTTTATTACTTAGCATAATTCTCTACAATTCTATTCATATTGCCTCAAATGGCAAGATTTCATCTTTTTGAAATAGCTAGGAATAAACCTAACAAAAGACATGAAAGAACTGTTTACATGAAATCTAGAATATGTTATTAAAACAAATATTAGGATGCATAAAGAAATGCAATGATATCCCTTGCTCCTGCATTGGAAAAATTATCATTGTTAAAATATCCATCTAAGCCAAAGCAGTAAACAGATTCAATGCAATCCTTATTAAAGTTTCAATGGTATTCTTCAAAAAAAATTGAGCAAGCATTTCTGAAATTTACATAGAGCCACGAAAGACCCCAAATGGCCACAACAATTCTGAGGGAAAAAGAAGAATGGCAATACCACTCTCCATGTCTTCAAACTAGACTACAAAGTTCTATTCATCAGAACAGAATGCTATTGGAATAAAATTGGATACTTCCATTTACAGATAGTAGAATGTAGGAGCTTTCTTCACCACAATCATTATTATTATTCCAAAGTAAATTAGGTATTTCCCCTTTTTTGGCACATAGTTTTATTTAGATATTCCAAAAATTATGTTATCCTATCTATCCTATTTTTCAATTTTTTTTCCATGCATGAGGCCAATCTCCCCAAATGGGCAGGCCTACTTTTCTCAGTAGGCCTAAAGTAGGCCACTTATCACCTTAGTTTGGGAACTGGAGGTCATTGTAGTTGCTGTAAGCCTTTGGAAATTTGTATCCATTACTTACAGAACGCAGGTTGTTTTGGGTTGAAAGCAGTGAGGGTCCTGAAGTCCAGGAGAAACTTTTCTCCCCCTAATTCCTTTCCTCTTCCTTAACTGAAGAAGAAATCTTCAAGTCCTATGTTCCTGTTTTTATTCTTAGCCAGAGGAGCAATTTCAGCTCCCTCTTTCAGGATCTAGAAGAATGTAATTTGGGAGCCTCATTCAGTTCTATGTTTATCAAGTTCTATGTAAGAATTACATTGTTACTCTGAGTAGGGTTAGGTCACCCCTTTTTTTGTTGTGAAGTCTCCCCATCTCTGTCTTTGATACCCTGCATCTCTAAACACAGAATAAATATTCCTGATGTGTTTCACTATTCTTCAGAATTTACATATGTAAATTCTCCATATGTTTGTTATTAAATTGATTCTTTCTCTTTTGCTCACCCATCTGATGTTGTTTCGATTATTAATCCAGCTAGAGAAGAACCCATAGTATTATGGATTGATTTCTTTTGTGCCTTAATACATGCTTCTATTGTTAGTTTTATAAAGAGCATGCTCCAAAAGTGAAGGCATTCCTCCTATTTTAAATTCGCTACATTCCACAAAGCAGCATCATTTAAATGTCATTTCCTTTCATTGTTGATTATATTTCTTTTTAAATGACTTTTCTATAATGAGGCTCCCATACTGCAGTGATTTTGTTTTGTTTTGTTGATAATTTGCATCAAAAAAATCTATGAAACATTGATGTTAATTGAGTAACTTAAGTGGCAATTGCTAGCTACTCTCATTGCTGTATTTTTATTATACAGCAAGTACTATATCCTTTCATAAAGAAGTATGGCAATATCCACCTTAAAACGAAGACGTCAAACCTATAAAATGTATATATACAGTTGTGTAGTAATATTTAAATCAATGTTATTTATAAATGATTCCTTATATTTCATATAGACAATGAACCCAGCTAGCGCTGAAAACATTAAATTGGCAACTAAATATGAGATTCAGGTATTTCTAAAACTGCTGAGTTTATCATTTTTTAACTTCATGACCCAGTTTACATACATCATTGAAATGTAACCTCGGGCTATGCAGACAAGATTTTTTTCTTTTAGTATCTATTTGTTAACATCTCTGTCTGTCTAGTTTTTTCCAGCCACATTGGAGTTAATATGTGTTTAGGTGAGACTTGCTACATTTTTTAAAAATATTTATTTATTTATGCACACAAGAGCTGGGGCACAGGCCAGAGGTGTTGGGGGGTGAGAGGATTCACCAGAGACAGAGTGGGGAGCAGAACAGGCAGATTGACCGAAGTATACTTCTGAGGGGAGCAGCGTGTGAGTCAGGAAAGGTTTGCTGTGCCATGTGGGTTGTTTCTTAGCCCACTGGGGGATCAAAGTTGTGCTGCAGAGGCTGCACACAACTTCATAGGTTGTGTCTTAACCCCTTACACCACCAGGGAGGTCCCAGACTTGCCACAATTTTTTTTTACTCTGTGTATTAGTTTAGATTAAAATTCATTTAAGGCAATAGTTTATTGGAATATAGAGCAGACCTATTAAGGACAAAGAAGAAGTAGACTTATATGGATCACTTTAGACCATTCTATTGATTCTTTAAAATTTCCTATGCAATTTTGTGGCTTTAATTTATTTCAAATAAAATATTCTGTTAAATGTCACATGTTCTGGATTTCTAACATTAGCATATTAATTGCACTTATTACTGTTCTAAAGACTAAAAAAGTCTCAAAAATTTCAATGAGTGTTCTTTGAAGGGTCACAAGAAATTGCTAATAGCATCTCTCCAAAGAGAGTTCTGGGGGTAAGAAATGTTTCCTAATTAGGTATAGTCTATAACCTTTTGTCTCCTAGAAAAAAATTCATTGTTAAATGCTCACTGATTTCAGAAATATTCGTCATTTCTATAATACCACATTTTTGCTCTATTGAATCATGTTATTTTATTTCAAACATTTGGCTTGATTATTGACACTGTGTGATTGCTGGTGGTGACACTGTTTTTTAATGAGAAGACAATGACAATTGAAGTCAGATACATCTTGGATAAAATTTTAGCATGACCAATATCTAGTTAAACAAATTTCAGTGTAGTTGTGATGTTGAATTATCCAACAAACATGGACTGCTTCAAGGATAAAATATCAGAGGCTTTAGATTTCATAGAACCTGAGCTGTACATCTTGCAATTAATGATAAAAAATACCCCACTATAATTCTCTTATACCAATAATTGCTATTACTTCACTTTCCTCCCAAACATTTTCAAATTGTTCATTCTGTGAATGATATTTCCAATTTTCACTCTTTCACTGGGACTTTGTGACCATTGCTCTTACTGCATATGTCAAAACTTGTAGCTGAGTTTCCAGGCCATTATCATAAACACGTTGACCTAAAAAGACTGGATACACCTAGTAAAGACATATTAAGACCTCTGGGAAGAAAAAAGAAAACATTAAAGCAAACAGATACATTCTTAGATGGTATGCGATTGAATCATGTTCTAAAAACTATTGTCATCTATCCAGAGGCTTTCCTTATGTTCCAGAAAACATCTACTGTGCATTTCCATCAGCACACTGACATCACTGCTGCATTGGACAAGCATCTCTGTTCCAGCAATTCTTATCCCATAGGGGAGGAACTTGAAGGTATTTCCCCTAAGGGAATTTCTTTCTAATATTGTCAAAAAGCTTGAGAGCAACTTCAAGATTCAGAAAATTTTCACTAAATTTTATCCAGACCCATAAGTTGTTAGTTTTCTCTTAGTATATATGAGCAGACTCTGGCGTTTTGTTTGTTTGTTTTTAGCGTCAGTTTACATCCCACTGAAGAGGTTATAGATAACTTTAAATTTCCATATTAACTAGTGGGATTGCTAAGTCTTTTTAATAAGTAATATACTAGTTTCAGAGGTAAGGCATAACAAGTTTCTGAATATTTTGTGAAATTATCACCACAATCTATCCAGTTAACATGTGATACCGCATAGAGTGACAAATATATTTTCATGTAATGAGAAGATTTAAGATTTATTTTCTGAGCAACTTTCGAATATGAATACAATGTTATTAACTATAATCATCAGGCTGTATATTATGTCTTCATAAAACAATTGTAACTTTTTACCTCTATATGAATTCTCTTGTCCTTCATGCCGTCCCCAGTTGCCACTTCCACCACCAATTTATTTTTTAATCTATGACTTTAGTGGCTTTTATTTAAATTTTCCACATATAAGAGAGATCTTATGGTGTTTGCCTTTCCTTTTTTGGCTTATTTCACTTAGCATAATGCCCTACAGTTCATCCATGTTGCTGTAAATGGCAATTTCATTCTCTAATGACTGAATAATATCCCATTGTTAACATCTCAACTTCTTTAACCTTTTATCCATCAAAGGCCCCTGGATTTATACAATTTTAAGAATTCTTTTTTCTGTTTAAAATACTATTGGGGGGCCTCCCTGGTGGTACAGGCCGTTGAGCACAGCACTGTTAAGCTGTCCACAGCCTCTGCAGCGCTGCTTCGATCCCGGCCGGCTGGCGAGGGTCCCACATGGCGCAACAGACCTCTCCTGTCTCGCCCGCTGCTCACCTCAGCAGTTTATTTCGTCAGTCTGCCTGTTCTGTTCCCTGCTCTGTCTCTGGTGAATCCTCTCACCCTCCTATGCATCTTGCCTGTACTCCAGTCCTTAAAATCTTAAAATCTTAAAATTTTTTTTGAAAAAAAAATACTATTGTAATTTTGATAATGATTACATTGAATCTGGAGATTGCCTTGGGGAGTATGGACATTTAACAATATTCTACCATTTCCTGAACTTGGGGCATATCCTTCTATTTTCAGTATTTTCTTTAATTTGTTTCATCAATGTCTTATTTTTTATTGGATTTATCCATAAGGATTTTTTTTTGATATATTTGTACATCAGATTATTTTCTTAATTTCTCTTACCGATTGTTCATTATTAGTATACAGGAACACAACAAGGTATTCCGTGTTGAATTTGTAACTTTGCCAAATTCACTTATTAATTCTAAATGTTTTCTGATGGAGTTTAAGGGTTTCCTATAATACTATGTTATCTCCAAATCGCAAGAGTTTTACTTCTTTTCTGATTTGAATGACTTTAACTTCTTTTCTTGCCTTATTTCTCTGGCTATGACTTCCAATATTATGCTGACTGAAAATGGCAAGAGTAGTCATCCTTGTCTTGTTCCTGACCTGAGAGTAAATGCTCTTAGCTTTTCACCATTGGGTGTGATATACTTTGTTGGCTTGTCACATCTGGCTTTTATTATTTGAGGTACGTTCCTTCTATAACCCCTTATTGAGAGTTTTAATCATAAATGGATGTGGAATAGGCTCATTTAAGAATTAATGTTTCTTAGCAAAACATTAATTATGCACTAACTACTTGAAGACATCTGAGATATTAAGAAACAGATATGTATAATGGAGCACAAAAAAATGAGAATCAATATGTGCTCTGTTTTCTATTTATATTGCAATGTTATTTTATGGTAGTTTGAGTTATGAAGGTTTGAACTTACACAGACTCTACACAGTTTCAAAATATAACTGAAATACAAAATAACTAGAAACTTCTCAAATTAGAAAGACAAACCATAATTAAACAAAGACTGGAACCAAGAAAATTGTACAATGTGTGAAAATATTTCTGAGTAAGTAAATCAAGAATTGCTATCCATTCTTTAAAGTAGTCTAAGATTATGGGATTGTTCAATTTAGAAAGTTTGTTGAAAATTCATTTTCAACTACTTTGTGAACTATACTGGGTGAGAATGATGCTATTAAAACTGCCATATTTTTCTGTGAGTCCAAATTAGTTTCAGAGCAGGTGATGAACAGACATAAAGAGGGAAGTCCTTCTCTATCAGTAAATGTCTCTAGTCAGTCAAACATAATGAGAAATCATGTAAGTACAGCAATTAAGTCAAGTGAGTGGTTTTAATGCTTAATGACTGGTTTTATTTTTAATTGAAGCTCAGGCAGAATTATTGCAATGGTATATGTTCCTGGAAGACTTCTGACAAAAATACTGTAACTTAATTTTTTCAGATAAAACCTGTAGAACATATTAATTATGTTTTAGTCAAAGATAAGAGATGCATTTTTGTTAGCATTTTCTATCAGATACATTATGTAATATTCATGATGACTCAGTGAGATCATCATCATAATAGCCATCATCAACATCATCACTCTACATTCTGCTTTGCTTTTTTGCACTTCACATATAGTGCTTTTTTTTGTTTGTTTTTATTTAAGGATTGTGGCAATCCTGAGTTGAGCAAATCTATCTGCACCATTTTTCCATCATGTGGTCTCATTTTATGTCCTATGTCACATTATGGTAAATCGCACAATATTTCAGACTTTCAAATTTTTGTTGTCTCTGTTATGGTGGTCTGTGACCAGTGATCTTTGATGTTACTATTGCAATTGCTTTGGGGTGCCGTGAGCCACACCAATGTAAGATGTCAAAATTAATTGATAAATATTTTGTGTGTTCCCTATTCCCCCACCCCTCTCTCTCCTGAGGTCTCTGTATTTACTTAGACACAAGAATATTGAAATTTGACCAATTAATAATCCTACAATGGCCTCCAAATATTAAAGCAATAAAAATGTTACATGGCTCTCATGTCAAATCAAAAGGTTTAAGTTTTTGTCTGTGCTATGTTTTGCTTTGTAAATGTTCAGTGCAGACAAGGACTGATCAGAATGGTAATAATTGAATCAAGATGACAGTAACTTCAACAATCTTAAGACTATGACATTAATCACCTTAAACTAAAAGGCATACGTGTTAGTAATTATTGGCATTGCCCTTAGCTATTTATTTTTAATTTCAGTACTTCTTGGACCTATACAATTATGTCAAATCATCATTATTTTCCCCAGAACGTTGCCTACTAGAGTGTATTTGAAGTGCTAAACTAAAACACAAGCCTCACAGAGATAATTGATTATGTAGACTTTCCATAGTTGTATATTATAATTTCTCCATTGCAATTCAGAGCTCCAGTATGTGGGCTAATGAGCCATTCAGAGGTTAAATGTCTTGTTAGACTTGACTGGAGTTTTCATATTAATATGCCTAATGCTGAATCATTAAATCCTGAAAATCTAAGTCTTTCATGTATTAGACGTTTTCATATAACATACTTTTAATAAACTATGATAAAAGCACAAATCACTATAAAAATTGAAATCAGATGTATAGAATTATATTGCAGGATAGGAAAGAGGTTGGAAGATCTAGGAACTTGCAGAATTTTGGGATGAAATGAATGTATATTGCAGATAAAAGGGACTTGAATTTGGGGTATAAGTGGTAGAATGATCTTAACTAATTAAGTAAACTTATAATTTTACATTATTTTATACTGAAGTCTCCCACCCCCAATATGATGGTATACGGAGGTAGGACATTTGGAAGGTAAATAGAATTAAATAATATCAAGGTCTTCCTGGTGGTGCAGGGGTTAAAGACACAGCTATTAAGCTATCGCAGAACTAGTTAGATCCACAGCCAGCCAGGGAGTAACCCAACTGGTGCAGCAGACCTCTCCTGGCTCGCCCCCTGCTCTCCTCAGCAGTGTACTTTGGTCAATCTGCCTGTTCTGTCCCCCACTCTGTCTCTGGTGAATCCTCTCACCCCTTGTACCTCTGGTGTGTTACCTCCCCCCCAGTTCTTGTATGCATAAATAAATCAATCTTTAAAAAAATACAAAGAAAGTTGAGCTCTGTTGAAGTTAGTGTCCTAAAAATTACTGTCCTGGAAATACCAGTCGTCTTTCTTTCTGCCAAGTGGAATACAGGGAAAAAAAAGAAAAGAAAAGAAGGCATCCTTAATCTTAGAATGAATGATCAGGATGAGGGTTTCACTCAAATCAGCTGGTGCCTTGATCTGGGAATCCAAATATTTAGTAGTCAGAATGAATGAATGTCTTTTGTTTAAGTCACCCACTTTATGGCATTTCATATTATTCATTTATTTGTTTGTTTATTTGGACCAGTTTTTCACATTTGGATCATAACTTTTGCATGATAGGGTTTTTAATAGACAACTTATTATTCCTGTTATCTTTTCATAGTATTCCCACAGCCATAAGTGAGCCAAATGCTCAGGAACCTTCTATTTTAAGAACTTCATTGATTTCTGGCAACTTCCTTCCTGAAATATATACCCTCCTGTTCAAGGCTGCAGTGGAGTTGTTATTCTGGACACTCTGACACTATCTCCTCTTCCTTATTTTCTCTCTTATTTTTTATTTGTTTTCTCAAATTCTTTTGTAGGAAAACTGAACAAAATGTTCTGAATTCCTCAAGTGAAAACAGGCCTTTTTCTTTTCCATATTTGATTGATATTTTTATTAAAAATAAACTATAGTATGCAGTATGTTTGAAGATATTGTTTTGTTTCAAACCATCGAGCAGTTTTACTCATCCTCATGTTGATGTGATTCATGTTGATTTCTTGGTAAGCTTTTACTTTCTAAAAGATTTTAGGATGTTTTATTTATCTTTCTGAAATTTTACCAGCGTGTGCCTAGCCATACTATTCATAACTTCGTCAAAACCTCATCAGCTTCTTATAATTTGAAGCCTCACATTTTCCTTTAGTGCAGGAAATTTTCTCATGCTAAGATGTTGTAGCTTCTTCTGTTTGGTTTCTTTGCTTTAGCATTTTTGGAAACTGTTATAGGTAAGAATTATTTCTGCGTGTGTCAATTCTTTACATTTAAGAAAGTGAAAATCAAAAGCAACAAAAAACTATGAACCAGAGACACTGTTTGGAGGGTGGGGGGCAGAAGGGGAGGGATTGGGGTCAAAATGGGGAGGTTGCAATTGTATGGGGAATATAAAAATAAAATTTATTATTAAAAAAAAAGCTTGGACATTTTAGGGCTTATAACATCCACTTTATGTATTATTATTATTATTTTATTTCAGTAATACCTTTTTTAAAATATGTGATTTTTGCTTTTTTAAACATTCTGGTGTATGCATGTAATATTTTTTAATATCTCTAATGGTATTTCTAGAAAGATATTAGAAGTAATAAATGGTATTACTAAAAAAAGTATTGTTAAATATATATCTTTCTACAAATTGCTTCAAGGTTATTTCTCCTTTGCTTTTTCTGGATTTTTTTCATTTTAAATTTCAAAATTTTTCAATAATTAGGTGACTCTTATTTTTAGTAAGGATTGAAAATGACAATTTTCTATGCATATGTTCAAATTTTGTCACCTCTCACACTTTCATTTTGGGTGAGAGTAAGATTCTGACCATTGTACCTAGGACTCCAGAAAACAGACTGTTCCTATTATTTTCCACATTATTATTACCTATATTTTTATTATCTTTTCGTAAACTCACAATAGTTCTTCCAGACTTTCACTGAAATTTATGTCAATTCATCAAGGTTAGTCATCTTAATCTTCCCCTACAGTCAAGTGTTAAATTGTAAGATTGTTCTATATGGATTTTAGAGGTGGAGTCGAAAGTGGCCATAACTTAATACATATTTCTTTTCACAAATCTCCTGGTGACTTGCATGTGTTGGTCTACTGTAGTAAAGAAACAGAAGAAGTATTTGCATATTATATCAAGGAAGCATAAATGCCTAACTTTCCACAGATTCATATTACTGAAGAACTTCCTTTAATTCAAGGGGATAGAGTCACCGCCAAAACTCAATTCAGGACAATATGATTTGTGGTAAATAAGAAAATGGGCAGAAGTTGTTCAGAACATTCTATTTCAACATGTTGCAGAAAGATGGAGATTGTGGCAGTAAATATTTTTAAAAGAGAAGAATCATCTTATATTTACCAATTTGGTGAGAAATGCAGTAAAAGAAGACCCTTAGACTCAGTGTAAAATGTAAAATGAGGCATTGTAGAGTGTGTGAACAGTGCCCAGATGGGCAACGGTTAAGTAGTGACTATTATTCCAAGGTAAAATATGAGACTAACCATCTACAGATGTGTTCCTTCCGTTTCCAAAAAGCAAAAATTTACAGAAGGCACTGACTGCAGGAAAGAGGTTGGATATCATCAGATAAAGATTTAGATGGATTACTGAATGATGAACGACAGATGTAATCAGAACAACAGATCCAGCAGCTTGGAGCATACAGAAGAGGGTGTTGAAATGGATATGTAAGCTGTTCATCATTCTTATTGAAGCATTTTTCTCATGTTATAAACTCCCACAATCCCTCCACACCTCCCAGTGACCTAGGCAGGACAATCCAAGAGCAATTGTGAAAAAAGTGTAACTAATCAAAATCATAATTAGATGATTAATTTATAGCAGCTGAATGGATTGGTGACTTCTGCCATCCTTTCTCCATCCTTGTATGTGCAATAGATAAATATATGATTTTTATCAACATATATGATTTTATCATATGTATTTTATCAATATATATGAGATATATATATTTTTTTTCAATTCTAGACCCTACCAAAAATGAGTCATATTCTCTGAGTAGAAATGTTACTATTTTGTCAGGAGAAGGAGGGGTTTACCATCCTATGCTCTTCTTGCACGTCTTAATGCAAAGTGTCCTTGATACTTTCTGACTTCAGCAAATATTTGAATTAACAGCCTATATTAATGAACATATCCTATACTTAGGTGTGATCATAAAAAGCACAAAGCAAAACATTAAAGTTTACAAATACAACAAATAAAACAGATAATAAAAAATAACTGAGGGTCACAAAAAATGTAGAGCATCAATGATCATGACAATTAGGCCTCATGATACAATAGGAACTAAGAAAAATTATAAGTCTAATATTCAGAAAATTATAATTAACTGAAAAAGGAAATTTATAATTAAATGAAATCTTGTGTAGGAATTTAATAAAAGGAAAAATAAAATATTACAAAATAGAAAGGCACACACACACACAAAAAAAAAAACAATAATCTGAGTTAAAGCTACAAAGATATTTGCAGATTGATCCAGGAGAACCAAACAGAGCAAAACAAAAATTCTCAGGCTTTTTAACAGTAGAAAATATTTTTAAACTAAGGGAAAATCACATTATTTAAAAATAGGTATAAAGAAAAGCTATTTGGAGTGGAAAAGCATATTTAGGCCCAATCGCAATAAAAGAAAGAAAGGACATACACACCCGAACAAAATCTGATGGTAGTCTAAGATATCCATGATAACAAGGGCTGAAAAATCCCCCTACTGAGTGTGACTCTAGCTACACCACCTTAAATGATGGCCAGAAAAATCGTAAGCTATTTGTCAAAAAATGAATAGTAAAATATGAAGGAATAAAGCATGATTTTAATATTTATAGAACAATACTTGAAATATAGAATTAAATAATCATCTAACAGTAGATTATTTAAAAGAAGACTTATTGAATATGGAAAAACTCAGCAAATCTTTCTTACTACTTTGTTAAAAATATTATCTGAGAACATACTTAGCAAATCATAAAAGAAATTCAAAAATGAAGAAGCTTGGATATTCTAAAACTGAAACTAATCCAGATGGGCAATGAAAATCAATTCTAGGGTGAAACTGGGTTGGGAAACATTTACAAGTGCTTTAAAATATTACAACTGCAGAAAAAAATGCAGTGAAGTTCAAGAGAGGAAAGACAATGAGAATATAACACTTATCAATTTTATCCCCTTATGATGTGTGGCTGCGGGATGAAAATGGATTACTCAGAGCCCATGTCCAGAACAATAAGGAGTCTAGAGGGAATAGACCATGGAGGTGCAGTCCAGCTCCAAGGGCAATCTTATTTATATTTAGAATCAGACAGAAAATTAAAAAGATCAAAGAAGCAAGCAGGCAAATGGGGAATGTGTCTGGGGGATGTGTAACCAGCTGACCCCCGCAAGTGTGGGTGGGATGTGTAACCAGCTGGCCCCAGCCAAGGTTGGGGAATAAGGAGAAAGTCAAGGAAAGCCTCGGTGTTCATGCTGCTCTAACTGTAACACCTATTGCTCTTTCTGCACATGCTGTTTTCAGTATGTAGATATCTTCACACCAGGACTTTTGCCCTGAGAGTTTCCTTATCAACTTTCCTTGTTTCTGCACACTGAGCGACTCAGAATGGTCAAAGCAAATAATAATCAAGGCAAAGACATGGAGTAGTTGAGGCACATGATAATCCAAGCTCCCACACAATTTCATATGTGATGTTTCTTAAGAGATGACCATCACATCTCAGGGTTTACATACACAAATGTTTCCTTTTAAATCACAAGCTTAGAGATCAACTGGGTAATTCTTCTTCAGGTGATGGGCTCCCTAGGGATTTATGGATGAAGTAGTCACCTTTGCTGATCTTGGTTGGGCTTTTCATGCATTTGGGAATGGCTGTAACATGTTCAAATATAGTGTCTGCTGTGAGACCAACCTCTTTTCCACAAGATGCTACATCTCCAGTATGTTGCTTATATTAAAGGTCATGATCAACTCCTTGCCCAATAGGCATGCACGAGACCTTAAGATGACTCAGAACCGGCACCTCACACATTTCAATACGTTCTATTGGTCACAGCAGGTTTTAAGTCTAGACCAGATGCAAGGACTGTGAGTATATACACTATTACCTGAAGAGAGGAGCTACCAAGTTGCATTTTAAAAACAGCAAAGCTAGGCCTCCCTGGTGGCACAGGGGTTAAAATCTCAGCACTATCACCAGCCACTAAGACATGAGTTCAATCCCCAGCCCGGGAGCCAACCCACATGGCGTAGCAGACCTCTCCTGTCACACCCGCTGCTCCCCTCAGCAGAGTATTTCAGTAGATCCAACTGTTCTGTTCCCCACTCTGTCTCTGGTGAATCCTCTCACTCCCCTGCACCTCTGGCCAACACCCCAGTTCTTATATGCATAAATAAATAACAATAAATCTTTAAAAAATTAAAAAAATAAAGTAGCAGTGTCATAGCAAGGAATTAGAAACATTACTGACATCTATCACTGCAATTTTAAATACAAGTAAACATGTAGCCATTGAAGCAATGTAGTAACATATTTTATACATACATATATGAAAATATGTATATAATATGTAATAAACTATATTTTATCCATAGTAACCCATAGGAAGCTACCAAAATAGATAATATTGGCCCTTTAAAACCTGGGGAAAATTAATGGTGATAGCTTGCAAAATTCTTCTTCTTTCAAAATAAGTCTATACATTTTACATAAATTTGTCATGTTAAGAAATAGGGTTATAAAGATATTATCCAGAACTATCTACATATCACCTTGGACTTATGATGCAGTTATATAGTGATAGAGCCATAATAAATTGAATAGATCTTGAACTGGAAATGCAGATATTATACACCATCCTGCTGAATACCATAGCTCAGTCTCATCTAACATAAACATGCTCAGAATATTTGCATTAGCATTCAGTAGGACACATCATCTAACACAAACCCTATTTTATAATAAAGCCTTGAGTATTTCTTGTAAGAATGAGTATTTCTTGTAATTCATTGAACATTGTCCTGAAAGTGAAAAAAATAAATCTGCAGCATATTGAGTATCATTTCCTTACACTGTTGATTATGAGAGAGAGGCTCTGGAGAGTATCTTTCCAGATGTTACCAACAAAGGAAAAACTCCTAATTCAAAATTTAAAATACAATTTCAATGAATGTGTATCACTTGTGTGTCATAAAGTCAAAAACATCTATGTCAAATCATTCTAAGTAGAGGACCATCTGTAGATATATATATATATATATATATATATATATATATATATATATAAAGTGACAGAGAAAATTTTACCTAAGCTGAGGTTGTCAGGGAAGAAGATGGGAGGCTTAGATTTTGTTCATAATAAATTTGTGTATTATTTAGCTAACTTGTGTATTGTCTACATACACAATAATGACTTTTGCAAAAAGTATTTGTTTTAAAGAACAGAGAAAGTGCATTTAAAAAGCATGATGGAAAATAGAATTTCTTTCTTCTGTCTATGGGAGGGAAGAAATATAAATGTGCCATGAGCAGAAGCAAGGTCAAGCTAATGCTTGTTTCAGCTGAGAAACCCTTTCCACCTTCCAAAGAGGCATAATCACAGATTGCTTGGGTATTGTCTGCTCCTACTCACTATATTTCACTTAGAGTGTGCTGCAAGACACTGCACTTTTTTATAGATATTCATAAGGGGCATGTTGTGTAATCTCCCTCTTCATTGCTTTTGGCATTCTACTTATCAATTCCTGGTATGGGACGACAAAGAGATGAATGTTCTGTCTTCACTTTGGTGGCTTCTTATGTAGTATCAGGAGAAAAAGCAACTATCATTTGGGATAGAGTATATGAGATTTTAAGATGTAAAAACTTTCATTTCTACTATTCTGACATATTATCTTCCTGGAATACACCCTGTGATATTATCTGACTAGAATTCCTGATTTATACACAGTAGGCTTGTATGCCTGTCTTTCTTACGCTTTGCCCTGTAATTGATATTAGTTTGTATGCTCACTATATGTACTTTTTTTGTTGTTAAATCAAGGCATTGTGTGTTGTTCTGCCTTATTAGATGTGTCATTACGTTATTTGGAAACCATGTTAAAAATAGAAAATTTTGCATAACAATTGAGTCAAGTGGATTTCTGTTGCTTAAGCCAACCAATCTGTGATATTTTGTTGTGAAGTCACAGCAAACCTCATATACTCACCGATGGGAAATCCAATTATTTTAATTTCTTTCAGATCCTGTGCATAAAGCATATAGTTGCCTGGCTACTAAAGATTCACTTAGTCCTAAAAAATGAGAGGATACTTGGAAAGGAAAGCAGGGGTGATGCCAAAACCAATCTTCCTTCTTTGTGTGAGAAACAGGTGCTTCTTAAGTAAATAAAAATGAGATTAGTTATTCATTGTGCCTTCATCTTAATTTCTGGAATAGGTTTTACATGTGTGTTTGAATTAACTCTAAGTTAAGCTCTGCATCTCAGAAGGAATTCATTTAGAGCATTGCGTAATGAGCAAATATTTATTTTAAGCTCCATTTCATGAGTGAGTTATTTTTCTTTCTCTTTTATAGCTTTTTTGCTTCAATCAAAATGCATGCTGCTTTGTTTTAATTTTTTGACTTAAAAATGAAACAATAAAAATGGACACCATTCATGATCACTGAAATATTTTCTTTTGCTAAAAATGTACCTGATGTCTTGAGGGTGTTGAGGATTCAGCTAAAGTCCAAGCTCAACATTCTATTGTGATAGTAGTTGAATACTAGGGAGAATTTTCTCTTTTCAACAACGGCTGTGCAGGATGGACAGCTAAATTATTTGACAGTTTATGAAAGTGAGAAAGAAACGTTACTACTAATAATGAGCAGGTTTTCTATTATGCACACACAGTAAGAAACAATGTGACCAATATATAAATGATCAGGGCATAAGTATGAAAACGCTACCCAGGTTTCACATGTGTGTACTGTACTGCAAGTCCTTGAAGCACTATTTGCTTGATTTTTATTTAAAATCACTACATTCTTGATAATCTTTTTGAAATGTTCCCCATTGTTTTTCAGAGCAAATTATTTTTGTTTGCCTGCAGCTATTTTGAGGACCTGAAGAATTTATAATAGTGTTGGTATAGGTCAGTCTACATTTTACCAGTTATATGACACAAAATATTTTTGTTATTTGAGTGTGCAATGCTTGGATACTTGATTGCATTTAGTTATTTTGGATAATAATATTGATATAAGAAATTATATTTGCAGAAGAGACAGAATAGATTATAAACCAATTTAGGTCAATTCAAATGACATTTATGAAACACCAATTAAAACCCTGGCATTTTACATGGTGCTGAAATTACAAAAAAAATTATATAGATAATATGGCTCTACCTGTAAAGATTCTCACTTTAATGGGAAAATTAATAAAATGACCAATTATTCAGAATTTGAAAAAAATTTACACAAGGCTTGCACTGGTTTTTACCTTTGCTTATTTGATAGCTTCCGAAAAATGTGAATTTCCTGTAAATCAATTTAAGCATGTGAATTTTAAAATCTCTAAAGATAAATCATTATTTTCAAGTTTCAAGTTGATTGAAAATATTTTTATATGCTACCTATTGATCAGAGGCATGAATATAATCCTTTATAGTTTACCATGGCTTGTATCTCTTAGAACATTAGTATTCATAAATGTTTAGATTAATTAGTTCCCTATGGCTATTTTCCCTGTGGTCATTAGCCTTCTCTGAGTCGCTCTGAATACTCAGAGTAAATAAAAATGAATCTCAAAGTCCATTAGCTTTTAACTCCAATCCACTATGAGTCTTTTCTAAATTTCCTTACAAATCATCATCTACACTATGCTTGAGAATATCCCACATCAGGAACTCTTCACTTTATGAAGCAGATCATTAAATTAATGAACAACTCTACATTGGAAATATCTTCCTTAATTGAGCTGAAAACTGCCTCTTCATTTCCAACTCTGGTTCCCAGTTCTGCCTTGGAAATTGTTTTTTCCAAATACTGACTTTTTAATATTTAAAGAGACATCTCCTTATTTTGCCTCTTCTAATTTAAGTTAGACATTCTGTTTTTTTTTTTTTTTTTAATTATTCCACATACCTTCTTAGTCTAAATTTTGCTAGATTTTTCATGCTTGACCTGCAAAAAATATGATTACATCCCTGGAAGCAATAAGGTTTATAGTTAATATCTTAGAAGTGGAGAAACTGTAGAAGTGCACAATCACCCAAGCTATTGGTAGCTCACAAAAAGGAGAGGTTGGGAATGTGCTACAGGGGGACACATTTGTATATGGAAATTGAGGTGAATTTAAAAAATCACCACTCAATTCTGCAAAAATGCACATTTTCTGATCAAGGGGATTGTTCTTTTGATTGGAGATTAACTAGGATAAGCGTCATACATCAGTATTTCTGAAATCAGCTCAGACACTTCGTAACCTCTATGGAGACACCTCAGTCTTGTGAGGCAGTTCTCTATTAAGCACCACCTGTTACCTATGGGATCAATGGCTGGTTGGCCCCAGTTCCTCACACTTGAACAACTGCCCATGCATGGGTCAAATAGAGGGATCAATTTCCTGTGATCTCGAAATGATTTTTTCCCCCACTGATTGTATATTCGCTGATTTTTTAATCTCTCTGTAATTCCACTTTCTTGAATTGATATATTGGCAACAAGAGAACTTCCAAGTTTACAACATATTCCCTTTACAGATATGCTTTTAGTATAAGAGCAATTATCTTTTTTCAAGGGTATGTACTTTTAAAATAGTCATGACTTACTTTTCAGAAATTTATCAATTTAACTGTTTTACTTATTTAGTAAAATTTGTGGGGTTTTACTCTTTATATCTGTCCCTTTCTTTCCACCAGATTTTTTGAGGATTTTACTATCTTGACACTAAGAAATAGTCTAAATCTTGATTAGAGGAGTTGATATCTTAACCTACAATTATGGACTTGCTCATTGATTCCCAAGTTCACATGTTAAAGCTTTTAGTCCTACTGTGAATATTTGGAAACAGGGACTTTTAAGAGGTAATTATGATTAAATGAGGTGCTATAGCCCTAGTCTACTAGGACTGGTATCATTACAAGAAGATAAAGAGACACCAAATTTCTCTACCTATTGACCTATCTAATCTATCTCAAAGTACACAGAAGAGCCATCTGCAAGCCAAAAAGAGTGGTCCCACAAGAACAAAACATTTTGATCTTGTGCTTTCAGCCTATAGAACTGAGAAAATACATTTCTGTTAAGTAACCCAGTCAATGCTTTCAGTTATGGCAGCCTGAACAGACTAATACATTTACTAACACACATATAGTATTTATTGTGAATACGTTTGTAGAAGGCTACCTTTCAAGGTGCTACCAAAATCCAGAGAAAAGGCCAAAAATTTAGGGGATATATTCTTACTCCTTAAAGGAAACACAGATGCATAAGTACAATGAATTAATCCTTTAAGCATTAGCCTATCAATCACATTATTTCTCTGGCTTTTCAAATATACATCTTAAAGAGAGCTAAACACGAGAAAATGCTACTTGTTTTGCTCAAATATTACAACATTTACATCATTAGAAAGACTGTAATTACATTTAAATAAAAACCAGAATTAACAATATCAGGGATATGGACACTAACAATTCGAAAACACACTAAAATATGATTCAGATGATAGAGATGTTTAATGTCAAATCTTCTCTTTTTCATTATGTTCAACTAGAATCAATGAAGTTTTCTGTCAGCAAGTTCATCCATTGGGTCTGACCTGCATTGACATTATAGTAAAAGCCTTACACGGGTTTAAGTCCTTTAACCAAAGATCCAGGATTCAGAGCTCATGGAGTTTGTATGTATTTACCCATAAAACTTTTCCCAGGAATACGAAAAAATCAGAGAAGTTTGCTTAAGCCTATGAATTCCTACTTGTCATTTTTCTTTCTGACACTGGAACCCAGTTCTCAGACACTGCCTACTTAGGTACATACTTAGACCCAATGTCTGGAGAAAAGGAAATTGCTCATATGTTCTCAGGTACTGAGAGCTCTAAGGTAACTGACATGATATATTTTTTTAAAGATTTATTTATTTATGCATACAAGAACTAGGGACAGGCCAGAAGTGTGTGGGGGTGGGGGGTGAAAGGATTCACCAGAGACAGCGGGAAACAGAACAGGTAGATGGACCAAAATACACTGCCGAGGGGAGCATTGGGGAGACAGGAGAGATCTGCTGCACCATGTGGGTAGCTCCCTGGCCTGGGCTTGAACTCATGCTGCAGTGGCTGCGGATAGCTTCATAGTGGTGAGGCTTAATCCCTTGTGCCACCAGAGAAGCCCCACTGACATGATATGTTAAAAACAAAAATAAATTGATTGGTAAATGAGTATTTAGTAACCTTCCATTTCATACTCTACAGACTAGGATAAAAGATGGATAAAGAAAATACACCTGCCCTTACAGTACAATGCAGTTTCCCTTCAACTGTTTTTGAACCTCCCTCTTCCACATACACACAATAACAGACTCATTATTTCAGGGACACCTGCTTGAGAGTCCCTCTATAAAGGAGTGGTAGGAATATGCCAGGGAGTTCAGGAGCTTGGATTAAGTAAATTTCAAAATAAGAAAGTAATAGATTTAGTTAGTAAATGGTGGTCTAGAGTGAACATTTCCAAAGGATGGGTTACAGCAACCTAGGATATGCCGATATTCGTTATCTTATAGGGAAGACCAAAGGCTCATAGTTAAGTTTTAATAAAAGGACACAATACCCTGAGATTATTAATACTCAAATTCTTCATATTCAGGATACCCAATATGAGTCCTAACACATATAAACACCCCAAATTGTTGGTTAATACAGCAGGATATGCAGGTAAATCAATATTAAAATAGAACTAGAGGGGATTATATTAAGTGAACTAGGGCTGAAGGAGAAAGGCAAATGCCAAATGATTTCACTCATATGAGGAATGTAGAGAAAACGAAGGAACTGACAAAGCTAAACCAAAAACAAACCTTATAAATATGACTGCAGTCAGGGGGCAATGGTCTGCGATAGAGGACTATGTTTGCTTCGGTGGTGGCTGTGGGGTGGTGATATAGTTCTGAGAAGGTGTGAACCTATTCTGTGTTGTAAACCATTGTTATCTCCATAAAAATAAATAAATAGATATTGTTACCCGAGGGCATAGTTAAAATCAATCATTAAATATGTCTCCTGTTCTTCAAAAAATTCTGCTTCTTGTTACTAGGATTTGAGAATTTAACTCCTTTTAATTTCCTGCTGCATGGATATGAGACACCCCCTTAGAGACAGGAGTCTTTGGCCAGATTGTATCCCAATATTAGAAGGAAACATTGACAGAGCGATTCACTTTGGTCAAAAAAGACAGTGGGGACTTACAGTCCTAATGTTAAGTTGCATTTTACAGTCAAATACATGTATATCACAGTCAAATTAATTATTATTAGTGTTATTATTTCTGTCCCTTTTTTGCTTAAAAAGAAAATTTTGGTTTTGAGTTTTGTTGTTTCATATAGAATAGCTCAAAAACAGCAGAATACACAGTATTCTTAAGCACTCATGGAAAATTCTCCCGGCTAAGTAATGAAACAAGTGTCAAAAACTTATGCAAAGTGCTTGCTCTGACAATGGGATAAAACTAGAAACAATACTAGATAAATTTGTGAGATTCACAAAAATGTGGTTAAGGCAAATATTCTTAAATCAACAATTGATCAAAATAGAATTTATAAGGGTAAATAAAATAGCTTGAAGTGGATTAAAATAAAAACAAAAATATAAAAATGTATGGGATGATGCAAAGCATCCTTTATTGATAAAATTTACAGCTTTAATAGCTTATATTAAAGAGGAATAATTCTCAAATCAGTAGCATACCTTCCACCTTAAGCAATAAGAAAAATGAAGAGCAAATTATTTTATTATATGCATGTTACCTTAACATAAAGTATGTGTATGTAGAAGCAATGAAATTAATACTAGATCACAAATAAGTGAAAATAGAGAATAAAAAAAAATCAATGAAACCAGAAATTGGTTTTTTGAAGGGGACAGCGAAATTGCAAAACTTTAGAGAGAATTAAATGGGAAATATCAGTTTTGATCACATGCAAATAAAATTATTAATAACAGTATATTAAGATAACTGTATGACATATTAGATAATTTAGATTAAATTAACTGATCTACAGAGAAACACAAAGTACCTGACTCAAGAATTAGAAAATCTGAGCTGAAAAAAGAAAAAAAAAAAAACTTAACAGACCTCAGAATAGTAAACAGATTGAGTTAGTAACTATTTTATAAAAGTTCATGCAAAAGAAAACTCATTTCCAGATGGTTCCTTTGATGAATTCTACAAAATATTTAAACAAATATTAATAACACGATTTCCCCAATTCTTTCTAGAATGACAAGGCAGCATTTTTCAATTCTCTTTACATGTCCAGTGTTACCCACACAAAACCAAATAAATTCACAAAAGATAAAAATACAATCTCTTTTTAAGATAGACACAAAAATACTCAACTGAATGCTAGCAAATGATATCTAGCAACCTATAAAAGGGATTATATATCAAAAAGAATTTATCTGAACACAAAGTTTTTTTTTTTTTTTAACATCTACCAATCAATAATGCAATATGCAATATCAAGAAAATAAAAAGGGGGCCTCTCCTGGTGGCGCAGCGGTTGAGTGCTGGGCTGTGAAGCTGCCCACAGCCTCTGCAGCACCAGTTAGATCCCTGGCCACCTGCAAGGGTCCCACATGGCACCCAGACCTCTCCTGCCACGCCCGCTGCTCCTCTCAGCAGTGTGTTTCGTTGGTCTGCCTGTTCTGTTCCCCGCTCTGTTTCTGGTGAATTCTCTCACCCTCCCGTGCTTCTGACTGTACCCAGTGCTTTTATAAATAAATAAATAAATCTTTAAAAAAAAAAAGAAAAATTAAAAAGGAACATGCCTAATCATCTCAATAGATTTTTGGAAAAATTTTGATGAAATCTAACAAATTTTGTAATGAAAGCACACCATCTAGAAATAGAAGGACATTTTCTCAATATAATAAAAGACATCTATGTAAAACCTGGCTACATCATATTTAATTGTGAAAGGTTAAATGTATTCACCCTAAGGACAAGAATAAGGCAAAGATGGTCCTTTACACCATTTCTGTTTCATTGCACTGAAGGTTCTAGACAGGCAAACCCAGACAAGAAGATGAAATAAAAGGCAACCAAACTGCTAAGGAAGATGTAACATGACTTTTCAGTGACATGATCTCATATATAGAAAATTATATCTATCATAAAATTAGGACAACTTAAAATATATTCAGCCAGATTGCAGGGTTTAATTTCAATATATAAAAGTCAATTTTGTTACTATACACTAATGATGAATAACCTAAAAATGAAATTACAACACAAACTGTTTTAAAATAGCATCAAAAAGAATGAAACAAAAGCAAACTTGACAAGAGTGCAAAAATATATTCTACAAAGTACAAATTTTTGCTGAAATAAATTAACTCCTAAGCTAATAAGGAATTCCATGTTTGTGAACTGGAAGATGATATTGTTATTATGGTAATAATCCTCAAACTGCTATTCAAGTGAAATTTAAACCTCATCAAAACACTTGCTGGCCTTTTTTTTTTCCCTTAAAATATGACAAGTAGATCCCAATCATATGGACATGCAAGATGTCCAGACTATCCAAAACAAGCCTAAAAAAAGAACAATATTGAGAAACACATTTTCTGATTTCAAAATTTATGATACCGCTGTAGAATACTGGCAGTTTGGTGTTGGCATGAGGATAGATATATAAACGAATGGGGTAGAATTGAAAATCTTATTTTTTTTAAGATTTTTTTTTATGCATACAAGAACTAGGGTATAAGCCAGAGATGTGAGGAAATGAGAGCATTCACCAGAGAGAGTGGGGAGCAGAACAGGCAGATCTACTGAAATACACTGCTGAGGGGAGCAGCTTGTAGGCAGGAGTGGTATGCTGTGTCATGTGGGTCAGCTTCCTGGCCAGCTGGGATTGAACTCATGCTGCAGTTGCTGCTGATAGCTTGATAGCGCTGTCTTTAAGCCCTGTGCCACCAGGAAGGACCCAGAAACGATCTTGTACACACATGCACTGTTTATTGATTTTGGACAAATATGCCATACTACCCAGTGGGATATGAATAGCTTTTTCAATAAATGATGCTGGGTCATCTGTGCAGCCACATGTAAAAGATTGTTGGTGAACCTTGATCTCACAGTCACAGCCAAACTATAAAACTCTTGAAAGACAACATGGGAATACCTTTTTGATCTAGGGTTATGCCAAGTTTTATTAGATATGACACCAAAATTAATGTACGTAATAAAGAAAAATAAACTTCATCAAATTAAAAAAAAATGTGCTTTAAAGGACAATACCAAGAAAGTTAAAGGACAACCCACAAAATGTGGTAAAATAGTTTTCCAATATATAGTACACATAGCTAATAAATACATGAAAATATGGTTTACGTCATTAGTCATCAGGGAAATGCAAACATACCCCAATGATATATTATTTTATACTCACTAGGGAGAGATTACAAGCTATTAGTGCAACTAGATACTGAGTCTGTGAGCTCTTATTGAGTCATCAAACCTGATGGTGGCCTTAGTGATATCCCATTGCAACCATATAGCAACTATGCTGTCTCTGTATTGCTTTCTTTAAATTTGTTCCATTTGTTACCTTGATTTGTACCAGTTTTTAGTGAAATTTATTTAAATTTACATAGACAAAAAGCTTCTAGCTTGCTCTTAAATTTTGGAAGCAATGAGGTACTAACGGTGTCTGCTCTCTCTGCTGAGAGCAGAGTAAACCTAGTTCTATTGTGATTTTTCTCTTTTATTGTTTTTTGTGGATTTTTTTAAATGTCACCAGTAAATATGGTCAAAAGGAAAAGATAATAAACTCAAAAATTAACTTGGGTATTTTGGTTCCCACGAAACTTTTCTCTTTATTACTAGGGAATGCTTTGTGAATAAGAACTGGAAAACCATCACTAAGGCAAAAGATTAAAATGCAAATTAAGTGTAGAATGTCCTATGCCATGAGACTTGCCAAGATAGTTCTCTGCTTATCTCCTCATTACCACACCATGACCTGGTGGCAAGGGTGAAGTTAAAATCTGATTTATTATTATCTTGAGCTTCCTGGAAGTTATATGATGATATGTTAATGTTGGTATCTGTTGTTTTTTGCCTTTATTCTGTATCTGTTTTTCTATCCTTGGAACTTATTTTTTAAAAAAGAGAATCTTGGAACTGGAATTTAAGAATGATTTACAAATCAAATATGTTTACTTGGGCTGAAAAGATGGTATGCCTGTATAAACTTTGTGTTCAATATCTATCTCCAATCAGTAAACCATGTAGTCATAAGTCTCCTAATGCATACACACAATCACCCTACATAATGTAACGCCCTTCATCAATCTTTCATATAATTGAAGAAAATATTACAGCATTTGGAGATTTAACAAATGAATTTGAATTGTCTGTATGCTTCTTTTCTATAATGCATTATTTGCAAAAAGAAAATTTAGAGCACTTTGTATCCAAATGGAATTTAGGAAAAGCAAAAAGGATCACAATGAATGTAAGATAAACCCTTAATATAACTTTATAGTATATAAGACTGAAAACACTGCATTTCTAATCTTACCTCATTTTATTTCCTGCAATAAGTATATATTAATATATAAATTATATAACTTATTTTTGTTTCTAACAGAAATCATAACTGCGAATGTCATGATTTAATATTTTATAGTGATAATATGTAAACATTGGTTATTCTCTATATGATATAAAATTAAGTCATATCCATTCTACAGATCATCATTTTTTTTAAGTTCTCAGATAATTATGCTTACATGAAGCTCATTTTCACTTAGTTTCTAACCCAGGGTTGTAAGAATGGGGAATTCTTATTACAGCGGGGAACTGAAAATTTAATGGGCTTAAATATAGAAAGATTTTTGTCATCTTAAAAGAAATCTAGAGATCATGTTTGCTATCAGTAGTATAGCTAGTGATAATCTGATTAGAGCCTGAAGACTTTTTCTACCACCCATAATTCCATGTTGTGTTTTGATCTATTGCATGTGATTTCATGGCCAAATCACAGGCCTTGGAATTACCTACAGTCACCATATATTCCTTTGGAGACAGAAAGAAAAACAGAAGCAATACTACCCTACGATCCTTTTTACTAGAAAAGTATTTTCCCTAGAAATTATCTAGAATCCACCTGATAATTCATTGATCATGTAACTGCATATTAAGCTATAAAGGACTTGGGTGAATTAAAAAACTGACAGGTGATAGGACTGTCATTACTAATGTGGACACTACATGATGCATTAATCAAATGTGGCTTGGGCCCACACTCAATCAATATGAGGATATGTAAGTAAGTAAAGAAAGAGAACTATTTTGTAGCAATTCTATATCCAGTATATGATATCCAAAATTACCATCAACTGAAATTACACTCCATAATTTAATAAAGGGGAATATTTTACAGCAATTATCATAGGACTAAAAGAGTGCTAACTAGTCCCACTCATCACCCTGGCCGCTCTGTTTACATCAGAAAAAAACTTTACTCACATGTTTTTATCATTCCTTTGACCAGATTTCATTCTCAAAAATCTTGCAAGGGAAATTAATGACAAAACCACAGCTTCTTGAATGTTCCCATTAAAATAGGGAAGAGAGCACCTTTTAAAAAATGTTAGGGTCTTTCCCAAGAAATAATTATTGCCACCGAAGTTTTGGAAAAAAAGTATTTGATTTTAAGCATAAGTAGAACCTTGATCATTCTTCAAGGACAAAAGATACCTTGAATAAAGGCAATATTTTGTTTACATTTTGATGCCTGCTGAAATCCCAAAATATTTAAGTTGCAAGACTTGATTTTCCACAGAGGAAAGAGAATGCTGTTGCTGCCATCTGTAATGAAATTTGATATTTGTAATTAAGTTACCTTGAGCAATCAATGTACACAAAACACGGTGCTTTGCCATGTTCTTGACAATATTTGTACATATTTGGGGGGGAATACATATTTTATCTGTCTACAGTCTGCCCATATTTCTCTATCTCCCCTCAAATATTTATTCTGCTCCTCTACAATTGATCATATGGCATGAGATGCTGTCAGATGAACAGAAGGACTTAATCATTTTGAAATGATACATGACATTTTAACCTTCTCTTTAAGGCATAGTCAACATTAGCAGAGGGACATTTACAAGTGTGTATGGTTCTCCCATCAATCTTTAATGCACAGCTCTTATATATACATGCGCCCCCACCTCTGCTGGAACTGATCGTTTGTTTTGTTTGACTCAGGGATTTGTTTGATTTAGAAGTTGGATATAAGCATCTGTAGTATTGACAAAAGCCTATTCATAAAATGTGGAGATTTTGCCATACATTCTAGAGGAAAGTCAATGTGGCAAAGTGAAATGCAAAATTATTTCTGTCTTGCTGTTATTTTTGAGTCATATATCTCTGCCTTTTTATGAACATCAGGCATATTTTGAAGAATTATGGCTGACTCATAAATCCCAATTTGACTGGGACATGACTAATAGGTGTCTTTAACATAGTAAGATGACATTACTGCCTTATCTTGCAAAAAATTTTTAAACTCTCAATCACAAATAGGGCAGGTCAAATTTAAATGACAAACATTCATGCTTGCCTCATCAGGAAATAAGTTACCACTGCCTTTCTTAGATCACATTGTGCACACACACACACACACAAACACACACAGTCACATGCAAAAGTTTAATTTATTCTGTAATTTAGCAAGCAAAACTGTCCTGCTTGATCATTGTGCATACACATTTTCAAAAGGAAATGTGAGGAATAAATTTAGGTACCTGAGTAAAAACCAAACTAATTGGCTGATCCTTAATTTAAATATTGAGAAATATCAATTATATTTTATTGAAAAATGATATAGAATGGTTCCATTTCATCACAGATTTTCAATGATATGAGTATTTGCCTGAAACTCTGCCCCTGCATCAGCTGATTTTATGGAAAAATTTATAAACAATAGTGCAGGATTCTCACAATATATGGGATATAATGGGGGATTCTGAAATGGCTTGAGATCATATGGGAAGGTGCATATTGATGACTACAGGCAACAGTGTTCCAGCTATAATCTGTTGGCGTAATCACCCAGCCATAGACTTTTCATTGCAATCATAGTGTCCATCGGCACATCCAATTTCAGTGATGTTGCAGAAAATATTTTGGAATCAGAGTTTAAATTCATATATTTTTCTGGAGTATCTTTGGCTGTAGACTACCAAAGAGTGAGACTTGGGAAGACATTTTAAAAATGCAGAGCATATGCTTGCTGAGTGAGAATCAACTGAAATGGAGAGAAAAGTTTGAGTTTTCCTTAGTGATGCTATGTATGAGAAGAGTATTTGGAGTTTTAGTTTTAAGTAATAATTTTTCTATCAAAGGAAGTCACCAATTGCCTTTTGTCTTTGTTGATTGGAATTAATGGTAATATATTTTGTGTTACAATGAACATCTTCTATGAATTTCAGACTATTTGAAAGACGATGACAATCTTGAAGTCACTGATTTACGGAACAAAATTGAAGTGGTATATATATAATCTTTAAGATTATGCTATTAGAATGTGAATAATAGTATAGTTTATCCATTATCTTCAGAATTTTCTTTCTACTTTACTCCAAAATGTTTATACACACACACACACACACTTAACCCCTCCCCGTGTCAACTCACATGTATACACACACATACATACTCATTTGGAGCAATAATATGCATTAGGAATAGTCTTGATTAGACTCAATTAACTCAAACATGTTACACATTTGAGAAACAATAAGAAAACCAATGTTCTGTCAAGGAAAGTTTGATAAGAATCAGGTCTTTTAAAAAAATAAAAATTGAGGCCTCCCTGGTGTTGCAAGGGGGTTAAGATGCAATCTATGAAGCTATCTGCAGCCACTGCAGCATTAGGTCGATCCCTGGCCAGGGAGCTACCCACATGGCACAGCAGACCTCTCCTAACTCGCCTGCTGCTCCCCTCAGCAGTGTATTTCAGCCAATCCGCCTGTTCTGTTCCCCACTCTATCTCTGGTGAATCCTCTCACCCCTGTACCTCTGAACCCCAGTTCTTGTATGTATAAATAAATACTTTTTTAAAAAAAGAGATAAAAATAATTGAAACAAAGTATTAAAATAATAACTTCAGGGAAATCAGTAAACCACAGGCAAGATGATTTCTTATGAAATAAAGACATTTGTTAAAATCAATTTTGACATAATCCAACCAACTTTTCTTCACGTATATTTCACTATTCTTTTTTTTAAGATTTTTTTTTTTTTATTTATAAATGAACCAGAGGACAGGCCAGATGCACAGGAGGGTGAGAGGATTCACCAGAGACAGAGCAGGGAACAGAACAGGCAGGCTGACTGTAATACAATGATGAGGGGAGTAGCGGGCACAACGAGAGAGTTCTGCGGCGCCATGTGGGACCCTCTCCGGCCAGCCGGGGATCGAACCGGTGTGGCAGAGGCTGCGGACAGCTTCACAGCACTGCGTTCAACCACTGCGCCACCAGGGAGGTCCGTCACTATTATTTTTCCCTCACCTTTCACATCACCCTCTGCCTGCCATCATGGTCCTTTGAAATATCGTTAGGAGTTACTCAATTTTTCATTTGCCAGTTACACATGAAACCACACTAAGCCTATGCAAACCTTCCTCAAAGAAAAGAGATGGTAAAATTGCATTCATCCTGCATTTGTTGGCTTTACTTTTCAAAACCTACGCAATTACCATAATTTTTACCAGCCACGGCTCATATTAACCTTGTGTTATCAATATGGACATCACTTTTCCTTACCTTTGCCATGAAAATAGCTGCAAATGTATTGTCATTGTTTCCAATTGAATATATGCAAATGATGAATAAATAAGATGTGACTCTAAATTACATTGAATTGATTTTAACTTGAAATATCTCTTTGGAGACTCAATAGTAATCAGTCTTTATCCTTCCATGGTAGAGTTGATTTTTGAAATTGGACAAATTCATTCTAGTCAATTTTGGATAATGAGATGTGCCATTAAGCTGGATAATAGTGTTTTCTGCCCAAAATGCAGTTTTACTATAAGGTAATGAAATGGATTTTCTTGAGTGCTTCACAAATTGATCTTACTTTCAATTCCAAATTAGGAGTCCCAAATTTGTTCTGAACTATGGATATTGTGAAAATAAACACACACATGCTCACACATACACAACTGTAGGTATGTCATATACGTAGATAGATATAATCCTATCTCTCTCTCTCTCTCTCTCTCTCTCTATATATATATATATATATATATATATGCTACTCAAATGATTTTTGTCAAGAAGACCAAAGGTGTCTGAGTTTCAGTATATTATTTTATAATTTTGACTTTTGTAATAATACAAATTGATTTAATTAAACTTTAAATGCAAACAATGGCCCATTGTTCAGCCATATATTTTTTTAAAGATTTATTCATTTATGTGTACAAAAGCTCAGTACAGGCCAGAGATGTGGGGGGTGAGAGGATTCAACAGAGACATAGCAGGGAACAGAACAGGCAGACTGACTGAAATACATTGCTGAGGGGAGCAGCGGGCAAGACAGGAGAGGTCTGCTGCACCATGTGGGTTGCTCCCTGGCTGGCCAGGGATTGAACTCATGCTGCAGAGGCTGTGGATTGCTTCATAGTGCGGTGCTTAACCCCTTGTACCACCAGGGAGTCCCCTCAGCCATATGTTTTTGCAAATAAAGTTTTATTGAATCACAACCATTACCTTTTATTATCATTATCATTTCTTACTGAGGTAACATTGATTGACAACTTTGTGTTTTAGACGTACAAGATCTCTCCCTTCAGATGTCACTATACTACAATCATCAACAAAGCACCTGTAGTCCCCAGCCAAACTCCTTTTTTTTTTTTTTGGTCAAGATTTATATATTTATGCATACAATAACTGGGATACAGGTACAGGGCAGAGATGAGGGGGGGTGAGAGGCTTCACCAGAGACAGAGTGGGGAGCAGAACAGGTGCATCTACTGAAATACACTGCTGAGGGGAGCAGTGGTTGAGTTGGGAGATATGTGGTGTGCCATGTGGATTTCTCCCTGGCTGGGGATGCTTCAGTGGCTGTGGATAGCTTCATAGTGCTGAGACTTAACCCCTGTGCCACCAGGACTGCCTCTCCCTCCCAAACTCCTTTGAGCATCTCTTTTTATTTGCATATTGTTTGGGGCCACCTTGTGATTCAACACCTGAGTGAAATTGTTGAGATATAGTCCATCCCACAATGCCTACAGTTTTTCTGTACCTCTGTGGAGAAAGTTTTATTAACCCTATTTTAGTAAGTACTAGATTGTAAATAACATTTTTTAAAATGATGAACCAGGGGCCTCCCTGGTGGTGCAGGCTGTTGAGTGCAGCTCTGTGAAGCTGTCTGCAGCCTCTGCAGTGCCGGTTCGATTCCAGCCGCCCTTGGAGCAACCCACATGGCTAGCAGACCTCTAGCTTGTCCTCTGCTCCCCTCAGCAGTGCATTTCAGTCAGTCTGCCTGTTCTGCTCCCTGCTCTGTCTGGTGAATCCTTCACCCTTCCGCACATCTGGTCAGTACCCCAGTTCTTGTAATGCATGAATAAATAAATCTTTAAAAAATAATAAAAAATAAAATGATAAATCAAATAGTAATTTGTTTCATAATAACTGTACCCTATGCTGACAAATAGATTAAAATTTATAGCCCCAACTTGTGAGCAGGATGACTCTCATGGGAATTTTAGGAATATTGTTTCACTGGGTATACTTAGTTACTAGAACAAAAAAGTATGTGTCTTGGCTATGGGGGTTGGGGAGCAGAAGGGAGGGAACGGTGAATCCTTTTTCTCCATTCATGTGTCTGTATTGTAGAAAAATTGGTGATTTGGTTACAAGAAAACACATCAGTATTTTCTCTCAAGCAAGTCTTGGATGCTCGTCTGGGTTGATCAGCACTAGAATACAGTTTTATCTTCCACTCAAGTTACTAGAGTCTTCCATATGAACTTTTTAAATTGTATTAATTTATTTTTAAGATTTATTTATTTATTTATATAAGCACTGGGTACAGTCAGAAGCACGGGAGGGTGAGAGAATTCACCAGAGCCAGAGCAGGGAACAGAACAGGCAGATTGACGAAGTACAGTGCTGACGGGAGCAGCGGGCAGCAGCAGGAGAGGTCTGCACGCCATGTGGGACCCTCGGCCTGCGGCTGGGGATCGAATCGGCATTACAGAGGCTGTGGGCAGCTTTGCAACCCAGTGCTCAACTGCTGTGCCACTGGGGAGGCCCTAATTGTATTAATTTTTAATTGAGATGATGTTGGTGTACAACACTGTGTATGACTTAGGGGTATAGGTGCATATCTCTTCAGATGTATGTTGCCACAGCACCCCCCACCAAAGCACCAACAATTCTCCACTGTAATCCACTGAGCCTCTTCTACACGTTGCTTCCTCTCCCCACTCTCCCTCTCTTATAGCCTCAATTCAACCATCAGATTTTTAGGTTTTATTTTAATTTAGTTTTGTCTGTTCCTTTATTTGGCTTCTCTATATTGCAATATGCATGAAATCATCTGGTTTTTATTTTTCTCCTTCTGATTTCATTTTGCATTTCTATCTTGAAATGACATGTGGTTTCATATGTGTGATATTTTGACATGAGAAGATAATGGAAGTGAAAAGGAAGACTATTCTGAATAGAATAATCTCATGAATTAGTGACCAAAAAAAGAAATGTTGATGCATTTGTGAGTTTATTGAGGAGAGACTGACAAATAGACAAGAGAGCTTCATTTACCAATGAGATCATTAATACTGATGCGCTAGTCCTTGTGTTTTCCGTGACAATTTAGAGATATCATTCATTGGTCCTTTTGGTTTCTACTGGAGTAGTAAAATCTTTTTTTCTGAAAAAAATCTCACATGACTCAATTGTAGGTATGAGTGCCCTCTGGTGTTATTTTTCAGTATATTCATAATATTTACAGTTTAAAATTGGGCCCTGTTATATACTTTATGCCTTATCTCAACAGTGTGAAACAAATAATACCTATATGCTCAATGCATTTTTATTTAAAATCAAACTGTATTGCATTTTAACAAAATAATTTTAAATATTTAATTGAGGAAAAAAGACAGCAAAAATAATCTGTTTCCTACATATTCGGTTATTAGTCAGTTTCTACATAGTTGTTAATCTTACTCAATCTCAATGAGACTGAGAATGGTGACATATCCACTCTTTCATTCACATGCATTAGTGAAAATCATAGAAATTTCCATTGTCTTCATAGAAGCTTAAAATTTGGAAGCCTCACACTTAAGCACTGGTTAGTTAGTCCCAACTGTTTAAGACAACTACTTAAGTTGCAGATTAACTTAATATTTTTGTTTAAAATGTAATCAGTGGTGAAGTGGACTAACTCAGCAAGGTAATCTAATTAAATAAATATTTATAATTTATATTGGCCTACTAGATATTCATTGTAGAGTTCCTAGATTCCTAGTTTTGGGGTGTTGAGTGAAGCCACCTCTCAAATATTTTCTCATGGAAAACCACTCAAGCACTCCTGACAAAAAGAAGGTACTAAGAAAGACACTCTGCACTGATAATGCTATAAGACTTTGCTAATGTCTTCTTATTTTATTTTATCCTCATAAAAATTCACTGAGGAAAATCTTATTACCCTCATGATATAGATGAGGAAATTAAGGTACTGAATGATTAAATAAGCTGTCATATCATATTACTAGTAAGTAAAAGAATCGGGCTTGGTTTCCACGCTCGCTGACTAATACACTGAAATTACAGAACAAAACTGCAATTTCCTCAAGTCAGATAAGAGCCAATGCAGAGACACTCCTTACTTTTGTTAAGAAGGGTTGTCTATAATAAGTGAAACATGCAATATAAATGTTTTAGATAAAAATGACTAAGAGTAATTATTCTGGGAAAAACCAGAGACTATCATCTAAAGAGGAATAAAATAAAGAAGTGCTTTATACAGGTAAACGTGAAGAATTGTGAAACAGAAATCACAATGATACAAACAAGAGCTTTCTGCTTTCTCTTACTTCCATCATCACCTTTTCCCTAACGCATAGGATTAAATGTATTTTGGAGATAGTCTTAGTGATGACTGGGAAAGACCAGGTGAAATTATCCATGGCAAGGCTCATATGATAATTTAGAGTAATAGGATTCTGGGACTATTCCATATACCATATGACCATTTAGAAAAACTTGAGTCTGGATATCTGAAGTGTGGTGTTCTACCCCAGTCTTATATAGAAATAGTAAAGGCAGTGGATTTGGGAAGGAATATCTGAGACATTACCTCAGCTTGCCAGAATTCTCAACACCATGTTTTATTATTCTACTCTTAAAGAACCGCCTCAGTGACTATTTCTGCCATAGTGAAGCTCTGTGACTTTTAGAAGACATTTGATATCCTTAAGGAAGCCTAGCAGATGGAGAGAACTTAGAGATGTTTACACTCTCATTTTGCTTATAAATATGCACTTCAGATTTTCTGTTTATGAAATGGATTTGTAACAGGTGGTCCCCAGGAAAGGGGAGGTTCCAGGTTCCCTGCCCCACCCAAGGGAGGGTGGAGCTGTGCAGGGAGGAGAAGAAGCTGCAGAGGAGACTGGAGAAGGAAGGAAGCAGGATGGAGAGCCAGAAGGAGACCTGGAGGAGGCACATGGACCTGAGAGACCCGTGAAGAAACTGCACTTGCTCCTTGGTCCTGGATTGTATGAAACAGACGTGGGTGAGAGATGTGTGGGGAGGTGACAATCACAGACTTTATCTTTTGATTTTGTTCTTTTCCTTCCAGACTTGTCTGTCTGGGTACCCACCAGAAGGTACATTAGACGTGTGGAAGGCTCTAAGGTCTCAGTAGCCCTGCTTTGGCCCAACCCTGTTTGGCTGGGCATTTACCCATGAGGGGATGGGTAACTTTGGTTGCTTGATTTGGAAACTTTATTCTTCCCATTTTCTGTATTGCATACTAATTGTATTAAAGGTCTTATGCACTAGAGTCCTTTTGTCTTGATGCAGCGGATGGCAGAACCTATTTAGAGTGGGCAGGTTTGGAGATTCTGGGGTGCCTTCTCTCTGTCCTGTAACAGATCTTGTTATACTTGGTTTTCTTGCAAAGGTTTCAACATACAGGATAACATGCATGATGTAATCATTGAAGAATACCCCCCTGATTTAGGGCCGCAATATAAATAGGACACATAGAAGACTGTCTTAGAAAATGTTCTGTAGAGGGGCCTCCCTGGTAGCACAAGGGGTTAAGATGCAACCTATGAAGCTTTCTGCAGCCACTGCAGCATGAGTTTGATCCCCGGCCAGCCAGGAAGCTACCCATATGTTGCAGCAGACCTCTCCTGACTCACCCGCTGTTCCCTCAGCAGTGTATTTCAGTCAGTCCACCTGTTCTACTCCCCACTCTGTCTCTGGTGAATTCTCTCATTCCCCACACCTCTGGCCTGACCCCAGTTTTTTTTTTTTTTTTTTTTTTTTTTTTTTTTATAGAGGCATGCTTTATTTATTTGTTTGCTTGGTTTGTTTGTTTGTTTTGTTTATACATGCACTGGGTACAGTCAGAAGCGCAGGAGGGTGAGAGAATTCACCAGAGCCAGAGCGGGGAGCAGAGCAGGCAGAAGGACCGAAGGACACTGCTGAGGGGAGCAGCGGGCGGCAGGAGAGGTCTGCGCGCCATGTGGGACCCTCCTCCGGTGGCCGGGGAGCAGCCGGGGATCGAACCGGCACCGCACCGCAGAGGCCGCGCGCAGCTTCGCAACCCAGCGCTCAACCGCTGCGCCACCGGGGAGGCCCCCTGACCCCAGTTTTTGTATGTATAAATAAATACATCTTTAAAAAAAAGAAAATGTTCTGTAGATGTATAGCTTATGTTTCATATTCTTGTGATAAATGTTTCCTTGAACTGTTTCAAGCATACATTCATCTTAAAGAAGAGATTGTCAGTATATTGGCTGGATAATCCTAGTAGAAATTTTATTCATAAAAATGGGAAAAGTGAAATGAAATAAATTTTACAGGTAGTGACTCTAGTTAGAAAAGAAGTATTTGGTGGAAGAAGGAAAACAGGAAATGATCATTTGCTATTTTACTAGTCCCTTTGACTATCATGATATTAAAAAACTGGCCAGTATTACTCACTACATAAGGAAGCATTGCATTGCGCCTTCGGTATATTGTATAATATCCCAATGCTTTATTTAAGATATTTTACATCAAGAGGTTTTTAACACTAGAAATAAGAAATTCGGAGCAGGAGTCTCCTCTCATTTGGAGCAGCACATGTTCTGTGGGTGGGAGGGAGAGTTGATTCCACAGTTTTTCCTTAACATAGAAATGGGAAGCAGCACATTTCTCCAAAGAATCTGTATCTTTTGTGTGCCAGCCCGGCTCCTAGCATGTTTCCTTCCTCAGTGTCTAAAAATTCAGGATCCAGAATCTACAAATTAATCTTTCTGTCCCCAGATGGCCCTCAGGAAACCTACTGATCTTAACTACTCTCTCTTGACTGTTTGTACCTTTGTCAAGTGTCTCCGTACATAGGAAGAGAGTAATGTGCTTCCACTCAGCCCTTGCAGACTAGAAGTACAGACAATCCCTGGGAGCATTTTGAAAATTCAGATTCTCAGGTCTTAACCCATACTTGAATCATAATTTGCATTTTTATATGATCTCCTAGGGATTCCTATTCAAATTACAATTTGAGAAGCAGTGGTTAAGTGCCCAGGGAACAAACACATATAAATGTGAATTCAAATGCTAAAAAAGCCACTGGAGGGATTCTCAATGACCCTTTGAACTTTCCTGTTTTCTCCTACCTCTAATCTCCCCTCACCCTCTCCCTCAAAGAAAGCATATCCTAGTTTCAAACCATTCCTTAATATATTTCTCCTTTTATTTATTTTTTTAAAGGTTTATTTAGGGCATCCCCTGTGGTGCAAGGGCTTAAGCACCGCACTATCAAGCAATCCACAGACTCTGCAGCATGAGTTCAATCCCTGGCAAAGGAGCACCCCACATGGTGCAGCAGACCTCTCCTGACTCACCCGCTGCTCCCCTCAGCAGTGTACTTCGGTCAGTCTGCCTGTTCTGTTCCCCACTCTGTCTCTGGTGAATCCTCTCACCCCCTCTGCATCCCCGGCCTGTACCCCAGTTCTTGTATGCATAGATAGATTTATGAATAAATAAATCTATTTATTTATCTAATAGATAAATCTATTTATGCATATAAGAACTGGGGTATAGGCCAGAGATGCAGAGCAGGGTGAGAAGATTCACCAGAGACAGAGTGGGGAGCAGTATTGAAATACACACTGAGGGGAGCAGCAGGCAAGACAGGAGAGGTCTGCTGTGCCATGTGGGTCACCTCCTTGGCCAGGGATTGAACTGGTGCTGAAGTAGCTGCGGATAGCTTCATAGTGTGGCAACTTAACCTCTTGTGTCACCAGGGAGGCCCCTATTTCTCCTTTTATTTATTTTTTTTTTAAAGAGGCATGCATTTTATTCATTTATTTATTTGTTTGTTTGTTTGTTTGTTTGTTTGTTTACACATGCACTGGGTACAGTCAGAAGCGCGGGAGGGCGAGAGAATTCACCAGAGCCAGAGCAGGGAGCAGAGCAGGCAGAGGGACCGAAGTACACTGCTGAGGGGAGCAGCGGGCGGCAGGAGAGGTCTGCGCGCCATGCGGGACCCTCCTCCAGTGGCCGGGGAGCAACCGGGGATCGAACTGGCGCCACAGAGGCCGCGGGCAGCTTCGCAACCCAGCGCTCAACTGCTGCGCCACCGGGGAGGCCCTATTTCTCCTTTTAAATTTATCTCTTGAGCTGGTTTCCTCTGCTGGATTTCAAAAATTTTTTCCTTTCTTTCTTTTTTTGATTAGGTATTGTAACAGAGGGGTCCCCAGGAAAAGGGGAAGTTCCAGGTTTTCTGCCCCACCCAAAGGTGGGTGAAGCTGAGCAGGGAGGAGAAGAAGCTGCAGAAGAGACTGGGGAAGGAAGGAAGCAGAATGGAGCCAGAAGGAGACCTGGAGGAGGCATGTGGAGCAGAGAGACACTTGAAGAAACTGCGCTTGTCTTTTGTTCGTGGACTGGGTGGCACAGATGTGGGTGAGACCCGTGGGCAGGTGACAATGGCGGTTTTTGTCTTGATTTGATTTTGCTCTTTCCCCTCCAGACTTGTCTGGTTGTTTCTGACCCTTTTCTGTGGGTCCCCACTGAAAGATGCTTTAGACTTGGGGCAGGCTTTGGGGCCTTGCTCTGGGCCAATCCTCCTTGGGTGGACTTTTACCCACGAGGGAACGGGTAACTTTGGGTGCTATTTTAGAAACCATATTCTTTGTCTTTTCTGTATTGTTTACTAATTGTATTAAAGTTACTTCCCATTAAAGTCTCATATGTTTTGTGTTGATGTGGCGGAAGGCAGAACCTATTTAGAGTAGGCAGATTTGGGGCGTCTGGGGTGCTCCTCTTCCTGCCCTGTAACAGAATCACTATAGATATTTCTCAAAATATTAAAAATAGATCTGCTATATTGATCCAGCAAGTCACCTCCTAGGCATATATCTGGGGAATGCAAAATAATTAATTTGAAGGGATGTATGCACTCCTATGTTCATTGCAGCATTATTTACATAGGCAAGTTATGAAAATAACCTCAGTGTTACAAGACACATGAGTGGTTTAGGAAGATGTGGTATGCATATATTATGGAATACTACTCAGTTGTAAATAACCTCTTGCCATTGTGACAACATGGATGGAACTGGAAGGGTCATGCTATGGAAGAAGAAAGTCAAACACCAGATGATGTCACTTATATGTGGAATATAGAGACTCAGCAAAGGTTCAAATAAAAGCAAATAAATAACCAATTATAGTAATCTGACTGAATAGTTGAGGCTGCCAGAGAGAGAGAGAGAGAGAGAGAGAGAGAGAGAGAGAGAGAGGGCACAGTGGATTAATGTGGAGGACTTTTGTTGCCTAAGTGGTGGGTGTATTGTGGTAACATACACCTGTAGGATGTGGTCCTATACCTATAATCTATATGCAATGCTATAAATCAATGTAACCACATAAAAATAAAAAAATAAACCTATAAATGCATATGTATTTATATTTAGTAAGTTGGACCTAGTGTAGGAAATTTTAGACACCAGAGATTAGAACATTAAGGTATAACCTCTGAGAACCATGTGATTCTCAGAGGAAAGTTACTGATCATACCTGCTTAGCATCACAATAGGACAAGCAGGTATGGAAAGCATCCCAATTATATTACCTATATTTTGAATATATTGTCTTGACTACCTTTTTTGGTTTGTTGTTTTGTTTTGATAGTAATCCATTCTCTTTTGGTGATCGGGATTAATCCATCATATGAAAATAATATTTTCTTTATTCTTACCTATTCTTGAACACAAAATACAAAGCTGGTGTAAATTTAGATTGGATCTCTTGTTATGTCTCCTGATGAAAGTGTTCCCCCTTCTATAACTCATATCCTCTAAACAAGCAGAATTGTGGGACAGAATACGCATTGTCCTGGTGAGCCATGAAACCTGCTTTAAAGCAGGCACACGCTCACTTTCACACTTTGGATGGTGGGATTACAAGTTCTTCCTACAAAAAACTACCATACTTGAATGTGTATACTCAATTCTGGAAAATCAGTCCTCAATTTCTCCACCTTCTCACTGCAGAGAGTATGGGATAAAAAAACATTTGTTACACCAATTTCATAATTGGTATAAAATTCCTTGTTAATTATCACAGCCTTGTGTGACCTTTATCTCCCCAGCATCAGTTCTGTGTATCCATGTCCATCCAATGTCATTATCCTTATAGTTAATATATTCCCAAACCATTAGCTTTCCTTTAATATCATTATAGTTAATGAATTTCCACCCAAGCTATACCATCCAATTTCCCATCAGGGGAAGTCTATCAACACCTGTGCTACTTCTAACAAGCAGTGATGGGATTCTAACTTCACTCTCATTGAGAGACACTATTTCCAAATTTTTATGTGATTACTTATTTCCTAGACAACTTTGACATTAACTCTCAGAGGCTGGATTTTCTAGGAAACAATGTGAAGTTGGAGATTATTGTATAGAATGTTTATTAGGAAGTGCCCTTGGAATCAATTCCTATGGAAAAAAAAATGAGAAAAAAGTAGAATTTTCAGAGAAAATTTCAACTGTGAGGTATGACTGAATAGGCTCAGATGAACCCAAGGAGTATTTTGAAGTCCAAATAGTTTGACTAAATGCCCCATAGTTGTTCCAAACGGTCTGACCTTCATTCTCCTGTCACTACTGGGTGGTGAAATCCTCACCTATTGAAGAGATTTTGTCTTCTGGGTGAAGTGACTGTAGCTGAAGTGATTTTAAAAAAGGGGCTGACAGCTGAAAACTGCTCTCATCACTCCCAGAATCAGGTCAAAGAAAAGGAGCTCAGGGGTTGCTTATGCATATTCATTACAGTCACGTATGTGATCAGATAGTGAAATCAGCGAATGAGGCGCAACTTCCTCTAAAAGCTACAAACATTTAGGGGCTAATACAAATTTTATTTCTAAATTTCTGGCATATAGCAAAAATAATCTTTGGATTATGTGGCAGAATTGAACAGAAATGAACATTAGAACTATATAATGAAGAAGAATTTAACCATTCATTACATTTACAAGCAAATATCATGAGCAAAAATTTGTATCCTCTTATTTCTTTTTGGTAAACAAGTGTCAGTATCCTAAATTGTTTTCCAATTACAGATTTTGTGCTAAGTCCTGGCAGATAAGTAGAAGCATCTCTTCTATTATATATAATATTAAGTAATGACATACTAGAATATTAACATCAATCAACAGCTTTTCAATTTCCTCAATATCCCTTTATGTCTGTTGTGCAAACAATAATTGCAATAGGAAAAATGGTTCAAAATTAATGAATATAACACTTCACAGAAAAAAAAAAAAATGAAAACTCATTATTTCAGACCTATTGAACAGTGTACTATCCTAACAAGTTTTTGGAAGAAAAGGTAATAACCTTGTTCTTTAAACATAAAAATTGAGTTTACCTTTCTTTTGATCTGAGACTACAAATGGCAGAATTCTCAATAAAGGACACTTCATTAAGCAGAAATATCAATAGTGCAGTTTTACTCTGATGTATTAAAATTCCAGGTATGTTACCAAACCGGGTGAATGTAAAGAATCCTCTCCAGCCAAGGGAGCACAGCTCAGCGACTAGCCGTTCTTATTTTATCTTCCTTCAATGAATGCAGAGAATTTTTGGCATTGTGATTTGCTCCTTTATTCTACTCCAGATGTATTTCCCTTTACAGGATACAAAAGACATATATCATCTCTTTCATTCTGTACAATTAACTCACACTATTCATTATCTTGTATAGAGGCTTTGCTTTTTCCTAACCAAACCCTAGCTCTTCACGGTAAGAGATTACATATCTTTGTATCCACATGTAATTGATTGTTCTACATTTAGCAACTGCTCAGAATAAATACTAAAAATAATGGATTTCTTGACATGGATAGAATGATAAAATAATACTATTCAAATTCCTTTGTATTCATGATGAAAATCCTGAGACCAGATAAATATTAAGGTATTTACAAAAGATCAGTTAGGTAATAATCTGACTGATTATAAATTGCCAAAATAAAATTCAAATAAATAGTACTTTTCATGAAAGAATTTACCTAAATACTTCAAAAGGACCATTCCAATGCCCAAAATTACAATGCATCAAAATACTCTATTTCAAACAAGGTTTATAAGCAACTGTCAATAACAATAGTCTCATCTTTATTCCAAAATTTGAGTAATCAATATTTTTCAAAAGTGTAATTGTAAGTATGCATATTAAACATCATTTTTTTTTACCATTTAAGAGAGGTTTAATAAACATACTTTTCAGATTGCTTTTATCATATCATTGGTCCCAATTTAAAGAGTGTGTCCTAATTTATTATGAATGTATTACTATCAGCAGTCTCTATATAACATAACCCACATGCACACATTTTCCTTTGTGTAGCTGTTTGGGTGAGGATATCAAAAGGAAATAGATTTCATAGTCTTCATTCATTAATATTAAAAAGAATTATATTCACACAAAACTCATCATATAAATTAACCCATAAAATCAATATCATTCAAAGATACAAAATAAAATTTCCAGAAATTTCATCTTCTCTTATTTTTCTTCAGTTGTGTTATTCTGATAAACAGTTCTCAACTTTTCAGTGACTTACGTCTAAACTTTATTGCTGCTTCAGAATTCACTATGACTGTTCTGTGTGAGAAATCAGAAAGCAGAATGAATAAAAAGGCTATCTATAGGTGACGGGGGAATGCCAAAGACTCTGAGCTAGATGCAGTTCACTTAATTTCCACTACTATCCCATTGGCCAAAAAAAGAGTCACGTGATGAAGTTTAATATTAATTTCATGGTGGGGTCTCCTCATACAGGGAGATCTACCTCTCATATGACAGTGGCTAGAGATCTATAATTACGTTGTAGCTAACAAGAGAATGAATTTGAGCAATTTACTCAAAAAAATAGAATTTCACAAATATATAAAAATAGCTCCATTGTTAGGAATAATCGCTGTTCTTTAAAATCAAAAAAGCTACTCAAGGTAATTCATATGAAAGCATTGGTCTTGCCATTGGTTTTATAGGGAGGTTAATCTTGAAAGCTTCTAAGTTTCTTTAAGTTCTTGAGGTGAAAAATTGAATGACCTGAGAGATATAGATTAGTTGTAGGACTCTGGAACACTTGCTCTAAGGATTTGATAAACACTGAGGATGTTAGAGAAGCTCATTTTTTTCTCTTTTCTACTAGATCAAATACACAGGACTCCTATGATTTTTGTTCTATTAATAAAAAAAAGTCCTACTGAAAAAAAAGTCCTAAGTTTGGTTTATTTGGGGAAAGAATAGAAAACTATTCTTTGGGTAAATAAGGAGAAAATCTGAGCTAGAAGAACCCAGGTTTCTTTATAGAAAGTAATATTGAACATAATGACATATTGCCTTTTGTGAGAGAATCCTAACATACTAAGATTCAGAATTGCGTACTATTTTGTGTTTTTATTAGTGCAATCTATATTAATGTTATCTGTTCAAAACATACAAACAAAAACATGTAAACACATTGAATTACACACACTCCTTTTTCTTCACAACTCCCATATTTTGCTCCTTTTACCTTTATTGTTTTGATTGCAGGGAATGGATATTTAGTGAGTAATAAGTTGTAATTCTTATTAAAATGCTACTAGAACAAGTGCATTTTTATTTTCAGTCTGTTCCTTTCCTTTGAACTCCCTGTATCTCTCTTACCGTATTTTCCAAAATTTATTCCTTCCAAAAGTATTTTCAGATAGCTAATAGCTGATTAGTACAATCTATCTTAAAATTCAAGAGATTGGAGATGATTTTCAAGGATGAACTTTTGAGTGAATGTAAATAATTTGGGAAAACGAAAGGAAAAGGTACATTCTAAAGAAGGTGATTTATTGCCAAAGTACAAATGTAAACTGAACGTGATCAGACTTGAGAAAAATGTAGCTGCTATTTCATAATGCACAAGGAAATGATTTGTACTGATGGCATTCTACACATCTAAAATAACAGGTATACAAAATGCACATTGTCATTCTTCACCATTCTTTCTAACTGTGTAAATACACAATTTTTCCATTTCCATGTAATTCTACTAAGTGGCTAGAAAATTTTAAGTAATAACTTCCCCTTCAAATGTGTGCAGTATATGATTAAAATGATAACAATATATATTTTAAGTTTGAATATAATTAAGCTGATATTTCCATCATAAAAAAGAAACTTTATGGTATAATGTTATCGCTATTATTGTTTTGTGGTCATAAATTTGAAAATCTTCTAAGGGGAATTTTTCTGCAAGTTAAAAATTGGTCATGGAATGACCAATTTGCTTGGTCATGGAATCTTATCATTATTGATGGTTCTATGTATATAGGAACTTAGAATGTTCTAAGAGAAAGATATCACATTTTGCTCTACATTGTCACAGTGCAGTCAATATTAAAATTATCAGTCATGTGATCAAATATATTAATAAGTTTAAAAATGGCAGTTTGTCAAAATCACTGTATAGGTTACTGAGTTAACATTTGTTACATTAAAAATTATAGCAACTTGATTTTTGTACTGATTAATGAAGTAGCCATTTATCTAAGTCATGATTCTGTAAGTCAAAATTTTGTTTTGGGGTGAGGTATGGCTCCCCTAGTCTGGATAAGATTCAGCTGATGTGATCACGATTGCTGGTGACTCAACCAGGGAGAGCTGGTCTAAGATGGCTGAGCTGGTTACGTCCTATGTAGTCTGCATGTAGTATCTATTCACCAGAAATTGAAACTGCATGGGTTTAAAAACATGTATGTGTGTGTGTGTGTGTGTGTGTTTCCATGCTATCACTTGTGTCATTTTTGTTCCCACATATTGTACACACTCAGTGTCATATGTTCAAGACAAGAATCACAATGAGTGGGAACCAATGATGTGCAGATACAGAAAGATGTGGACAAAACAAGAACCATAATCGCAGCAACTTACACCACCTGCTAAATTCATATCATTGTCACGCATGGTAGCTATCGTTCTTTCATTTATTTTTCCTTCCCCCTCCCTCCCCAGCTCTCTCCATCCCTCCTTCTACCTTTCTTCCTCCTTCCCTTACTTCCCTCCTTTCTTTAATTATTTTTCTGGTTTCCCCCAAGCTTTATTTGACTTCTTGACTGATTTAATACTCATGTATATTGCTCATGTAAAATTTTATTTTACTTGGGCTTAAAATTCTAAGATTTAAAGCAACAAAAGTTATTTTAACTTATCTCACTAGTCAACTTTATGCATAGCATTCAATTTATCAGTGAAAAGTTTATTCTGAATAAGTTCTTTATACATGACATGGGTGCAAGCATGACTTTTCCCCAAATCAGCATGTAAGAAATAAATCCTGTAGTTATTTCCCACTGGGAACCATTAAGTTGCTATAACAGTAGTTCAGAGTCAGCTTTCTCGCCTGTAATATTAAAGATCACCTTCCATTCCCGGAGGAATATCTTAAGTTGGGTACTACCTCTTACTTGGCAACCACAAGTAGCAGCTCTTAACAAAAATATTTTTAAAAGCACTCTTCAACATAACCTGTCCTCTTATCACCATATGGTCTACAACTTTTAGTACAAACTGTGTCAACACATAATTAACCTACTAAATGATAAGTGCAATCAGGAAATCTAGTGAAATACAGTAGGAACTCAGTAAAAACTGTCTATAAACCGTAGGAAAAATAAATGAAACGAGAAACTTTAAGTTTATTTAAAAATACATTAAAAAGATCAATCCTTGTTGAAAATTTATCTTCAAAATAATTTTCTCTTTTCCTTTCTCCAGTTAGTGCCAAATAAGTAAATACTAAATTTTGACAAGACAGGTTTCTATATAGACCCCAGGAACTCTCAGGGATATCAGAGACATAGTATTGGTAATTTGTTAATTTCCTTGGCTTCTTTTGGAAAATATATTTAGAGAAAAAAATGATGCCAAGATATTCATAGTGTGTAGAATTTATCATCTTCTACTTCAATTGATTTTCCACAAAGGTGCCAAGGCAATTCATTGAGAGAAGGGTAACATTTTTCAACTAATACTGCTGGGAAAACTAGATATCCTCATGCAAAAAGATGAATTTAACATTTACTTCACACAACATAAACTTTTTAATTCAAAATGGATGGATCATGCACCAAAATGTAATTTATAATGCAAAAAGCTTGTGGAAGAAAATATAGGAGAAAGTCTTTGTGATCTTTGATTAGGTGAAAAATTGTAAGATCTTATACTAAAAGCATAAACTATTTAAAAAGGTAAATTGGAATTCTCCAAAATTAAAATGAACACAATTTTTGTATTTCAGATACCACTGAAAAAATTAAAATGCTTGGAGACAATTTGCAAATCATATTTCTCTTAATTTTCAGAAAGTAGTAAGTAGTGAAAATTTATGATAATAAGACAAACACCCATTAAAAATAAGCAAAATATTTTAACAGACTTAGAAAATATCTAAATGACTAATATTCACATGGAAATATTCTTATGGTGCACATTATTAATAATTGGAGAAATGCAAGTTTGAATCATACTAAGATGCCACTTTTCCTCAGCTGAATGACTGAATTAAAAAAAAGGCAGACAACACTCTATGAAACATGTATAAATCCAGAATTCTCTTACATGTTTGGTGAGGATGTAAACGGAATAGCCTCTTTGAAGAATAGTTTGACAGTTTCCTCAAGAATATGGTAAGTGTAACATATGAATTAGTGGTTCCATAGCAAGGGTCCACACAAAGATGTGTACATGACCCAGCAACCTTATTCATAATAGTCAAAAAATGGGAAAATATCCAAATATATATAAACTGGTGACTGTATAAACAGAATATAGTATAACCAAACAATGGAGAATTATTCAGTGATATAAATCAAGTGAATTACAAATGCTACAACAGGGGATAGATTAAAAAATATCTTGCTAATTTAAGGAATCCAGATCAAAAAAAAAAAAAAAAACATATGAGTTTATTTAAAATAAATTTCCAGGAAAAAAATCTGTAGAGATAGGTAAGTGGTTGCTTGCACTTGGGGGTGGGAGTAAGGATTGATTGAATGCAAATTGACAACAGGGATATTTGTTGTGTGTGTTTTAAAATTGGGTTTTAGCAATTATTGCATAATTATGTATGTTTATTACAATTAATTGAATTGTACATTAAAGTAGGTGTATTTAATAATCTGTAAATTATAACTTTTAAAAGGTGCTAAAAATGAAGGTTAACAGGAATTGTGAAGATTTTTTTTTCTCTCAATGGAACTGTTAAGGAAATGAAAACTGACATTCACATGTATACTATTAATCTGATTTAGGAGAAAAACAAGTCTTTCCTTCCCTAAAACCAACCATTGTACCATGTGCAATAGAGCAATAAGATAAGTTGTTTTCCTTTCATAATGTCTATCTGGCATGAATATTATAAACTTGTTTGTCATTCTACCAGTCTGCAAGTATGAAATTTTTTAGTTTCGTATGTATGTTGACCGAGCACATCTAATATCAGGGGAACTTTCTGTAGTTGATGCGGATGACTTAATCTTTCAGATTTTTGGAATGCTGACTTTAAGATATAACTTCTGACAGAGAATAGTCTTTGTACTATGAAACCAAGCAAACTTAATTGGATGCTTATAACACATGAAAACGAAGTAGTAGTGCTATTGTCTCAATTAAGATTTCTCCATTATTGCCTTGGAACTTCTGGAACAAATATAATTTCTTTTAGTCTGGACAATATATTTCTGTTGATTTCACTTCAGATTGTCTTTGCTTTTTGGCAGTCACATCTTACTTTAATCACATAGCACTTAAATTGAAGTAAAACTCTCTTGATTATACTCATGCATGATGCTATATTAAGTCAGAACATTACCTAGGACATGTAGATTTGAATTAAGCAAAAATTAGGAAATTTGGCATCCTAAAACTTCTCATTTTGTAATGCAGTGATTTGCAATAGCCCTTAAAAGTTTGTTATAATTATCTTTTTATTGCAAATGGAATAAAATTTGTTTGGCCATTTTTCAGAAACTACGCCGACCCTTAGGTGCCCTTGATAAACATGCTCACATTGAATGGGCTATTTATCAGGTTGAGTCCCCAGGCATATCAAAAGAGGATAAATATGTGTATTATATTGTATTATTCAACCAAAAATCCAGTATGTACACTTTGGGGCTAAGTAGAATGATATTAACTATACGAGTTATGCTTATATTATTCTAGTTTATTTTTGTTTCTTTATTTTATTATTGCTTTATGATGAGGCATACATCCTTTTCTTCCTAATTCAAAAGATTATCTTCAAAAGCAGTCTTTGGGAATTGGTCTTATCCACACAATACAGAGTGGATAACATCACTATATAAGGGAAATGACCTTTACTTGCCTGTTGCTTTCATATTCTTTTTTTATTTATAAATTTAACTTTATCCAAGAATAGCTATTAGTGGGCTTCTTTAGATTGGAGTGATTTTAGTGTTGTTTAATTCTATCTTCCACGTCAGTGTGAGTTTCAGGAGTAAATAAGTGAAATATGTAACCAAACCCAAACGGATGCCCGTTTCTCAAGGCTTGGTTTCCTGCAGAATATGTACTTAAGCTCATAAACCAATGCTCAGTAAATACATGTGGGATAACATATGGTTGTGACAATATCACAGTCTCTATTCACTTATGTTTACTATTTTTTATCCTTACATATATATCATTAAGAAAAACATATTTCCCCCTTTCTGATTGTTCTATTTCAGTGTCATTTATTTGACCATAAAAATCTAACGTTACATTAAACACTAAAATACATTTGTTTTATTTATATATCATTTTCAAAGAGTGTATGAAACCTGGAAGACAGGTTCTTATACAAGTACATATAGTAAAAATGATATTAATACATCCACTTTTGAGTATTTACATTTCAAGAAGATATAACAAAGATATATTGAAAAACTACCAATCAGGAAATAAATATATTTTGTTTTAAATAAGTAGATAGTTTTTTTTAAAGATTTATTTATTTATGCATACAAGCACTGGGGTGCAGGCTAGAGGTGTGAAGGGTGAGAGGATTCACCAGAGACAGATTGGGGAACAGAACATGCAGATTGACTGAAGTAAGCTGCTGAGGGGAGCAATGGGCGAGCCAGGAGAGGTCTGCTGCGCCCTGTGGGTTGCTCCCTGGCTGGGCAGGAATTGAACCTGTGCTGCAGTGGCTGTGGATTGCTTCATAGGTTGCATCTTAAACCTCTGTGCCAGCAGGGAGGCCCAGTAGATATGTTTTAAAATCTATTTACTATCTACAAGGAAACAATGTTATTAACCTAAGCAATTGTTTATAACAAGAGAATATAGATATTAAATAAAAATTAAGCTTTATGTCAATTTTCAGAAAAATAATAAAATATTTTAATTAAAAGTATTTTATAACAAATGGCTATTTAAGAGTTGGTTACACAATTTAAAAATTTTAAAATATGTAGATTTAACATACAGATGAAAGGAAATATGAAGGTATAAAAATTTTTAGTTTTGGATTTATGCCATATTTCTACTATGTTGAATTTTAGAAGTGCATATTTTCTAAGAACAGTGAGATCATTGTATTTCAAAATGCTTACTACCTAATTTGCTGTATGTTATTAATTTGTCACTGTAATGTTATTATTCATACTGTCAAAAATCCAGAAATAACAAAATCAAAAACCACCGTATCAATATATAATACTTAAACAGTTTATTTGTACATATAAGAAGTTTGCAGTCTAGGAATTATCTAGTAAGAAGCTTAGAGGTATGAAATTATAGTATGCTTTAAAAAGTGAAAATGAGGAAGTTGTTGAACATTATAATTGATGGTGATTACATTTGGTGTTCACAAACAGCAGAGATTGGTTGAAAGTGATTATATCATACAATTGTCAGGAAGGTCACTTATTTATGTCATGACTGTCAGAGACATTTGTGTTCATGAAATAAGATAAATTAATTTTACTTATGTGGTTAAAATGGTTTTGCCTCATCAGGGATTCTCAAGTCCATCTCAATTTTGTATTTAACATTAGTATTGCCATGAAGTTAATGCCAAGAAATATAATTATATCATGGATTATCAACATATTTTGTCATTTATATTTTCTTAGTAAAATGTAAACGTTAGATTGGCCCCATCTTCTCTCTACAAGTAACACTAACTCCAAACTTTCATTATCAATCAATGGCACCGATAGTTCTTTCATTACTTAAACTTGAAAATTCACATTAAGATCTAACGTCATCCTGGACCTTACTATGCTTATACAGGAAGTCACGGAATATTATAATTTCATATTTCAAAATAATTTCATGTTTGCATTTTCATCTATTTGTCATTCACCTTAATCTGTACTTTCAGCTTTCCTGAATAAGTATGTTTCATAATTATGTTCCTTCATCGATTCCCAGTAGATTAAAAAATTAAACTACTCAGTTTCATAGATAATCTAATGTATATTGACCACATGTATTTATTATTTCTCAAAACACAAGTCCTTATCCCAACCAGTTTTATAGTTTATATATTATAAACTTCTATGGCTTATAGAAGTGTAAGTCTGAATATGTGACTCTTCCTACCTGTCCAAATTGTACTTGTCTATTAGCAATCGGTTTATTTATTTTTTTTAAAGACTTATTTATTTATTTATTTATGTATTTATACAAGCACTGGATACAGTCAGAAGCGCGGGAGGGTGAGAGAATTCACCAGAGCCAGAGCGGGGAGCAGAGCAGGCAGAGTGACCAAGTACACTGCTGAGGGGAGCAGCCGGCGGCAGGAGAGGTCTGTGCAGCCAGGTGAGAGACCCTTGCCCGGTGGCCGGGGAACGAACCCGAGCTGCAGAGGCTGCAGGCAGCTTTGCAAGCCAGAGCTCAACTGCTGCGCCACTGGGGAGGCCCAGCAATCAGTTTATTTTTTTAAAGATTTATTTATGCATACAAGAACTGGGGTACAGTCCAGAGGTGCTGGAGGTAAGAGGATTCACCAGAGACAGAGGGGAACAGACAGGCAGAATAACTGAAACACACTGCTGAGGGGAGCGGCAAGCAAGACAGGAGAGGTCTGCTGTGCCATGTGGGTAGTTCTCTGGCAGGCTGGGGATGGAACTTGTGCTGCAGAGACTGGGCAGACCTTTCCTGATTCTCCCGCTGCTCCCCTCAGCAGTGTATTTCAGTCAATCTGCCTGTTCTGCTCCCCATTCTGCCTCTGGTGAATCCTCTCACCCCCCACACCTCTGGCCTGTACCCCTGTTCCTATATGCATAAATAAATAAATATTTAAAAAAAATTGCAGCAATTTTACATATTTTAGAACCAACTATTATTATATATTATTATTATCAGATAATTAGTGAAATCTCTTATTCCCTGTACATGCTCTGGTGTCCAGTTATTTTGAATCATCAGTTCAGCCTAGACAATCTAGCTATTCTGCCTTAATATGAAATTGCAAATATTCATCACAGTTCTGGAAATGTGTCTTTCCTTTCTGCTCCCTGGTATTGACATAAGATCAGGTGGCAGCTTACATTTTCTTGGACCCTATAATTTCAGTTGTCGCTGAGGGGGACAGATTCATGTATTTTTGATCCACTTCTTGCTCATGTGAGATCACTTGATTTGACATGACTTTTAGTTGCTTTCTGTTCTCAAGCTCTTTTTGCACTGGAAAGAGAGATGGGAATCACTGTGTCTACATGTGGATATATTTCAAAATAGGGGAAGTTCTAGATCAATAACAAAAGGGAATTTCTTGCTTTTGATTGACAGATTCTGGCTGATAACTCTATAATTCTCTAGAAATCCCAGTGGAATCAAAACATGCTACTCCCAGTGACCACTTCATCAGCCCCTTTATGCTGACTCTGGAGGTCACCTGGAACATTGCCCTGGTACTCATGTGCACATGAGCCTTTGCTGCATTCTTTGTTTTAAAGAGAATACAAGTAAGTATCCAAAAGTTATAACACCAAACACGCTTAGTCTTTCTTCTCTCTAGTGCCTACATCCGTCATTTAATAAATCCTCTCAATTTTTCTTACACAATTTCCTATGTATTTTTATTTTTTAAATCATTGCAATATATAAAGTACTATATACAAAATGGCAAAAAATGATGAAAAATATATCCTCTAGAAATTTAAATGTCTGGAAGGCGTCTCATTGTGACAGGGTGGTCCCCAGGAAGGGGGGAGTTTCCAGGTTTCCTGCCCCACCCAAGGGAGGGTAGAGTTGAGCGGGGAGAGGAGAAGAAGCTGCAGAAGGGACAGAGGAAGGAAGGAGCAGGATGGAGCCAGAGGAGACTTGGAGGAGGCACATGGAGCAGAGAGACACTTGTGGGGAGGTGGGTGAGAGACCCGTGGGGAGGTGACATTGGCGGTTTTTGTCTTGATTTTGATTTTGCTATTTTCCCTCCAAAATTGTCTGGTAGTTTCTGATCCTTTTCTGTGGGTCCCGACTGGAAGATGCTTTAGACTTGTGGCAGGCTTTGGGGCCTTGCTCTGGGTCAATCCCGCTTGGGTGGACTTTTACCCATGAGGGGGCAGGTAACTTTGGGCGCTTGATTTAGAAACTATATTCTTTGCATTTCCTGTATTGTTTACTAATTGTATTAAAGTTCCTTTTCCTTAAAGTCTCATATGTTTCATATTCATGCGGCGGATGGCAGAACCTATTTAGGGCAGGCAGCTTTGCGGGGTCTGGGGTGCCCCTCTCCCTGCCCTGTAATGTCATCATCCGTGGTTGGTTGTTTTAGGGTAAGAAGAGAATTTGGTGATTACATTATTGTTCAGAATTATTTCTGGATCTTCCAGGAATCTCTTCCTCTAGGAAGGTTATACATTCTTGCTCATATTGACATCACATTCAGCAATAGGTAGTGAATGTTTTTGATAGGATAATATAAACAGAAGGACTGGTTATTACTCTAAGCAAGAGTTGTTGTTTTAGTGATATTTTCTTGTTTTTTACATTTATTTTTCTTCCTTGATGTGTCTATAAATTTGACTTCAACCTGCATATATCCTGGAATAAAGAAGCTGTAATGCAAAACTAGTTGAATACTGATAGCTATGTCAAGGGGATAGAGATGCTTATCAAGCGATAATGACAAATGTCCAGAGAAAAAGGGTGAAAGTCTGAATCAAAACAGTGAAAACTGTGGATAAAATAAATACTAAAACAATGATGTGTATGGTATAAGAAGCCAAATTGTCTTGGGATGATTGTGGAAAATATAGCAACTATCAGCAATATTATTAGAAATTAAATATTTGTTTTAAAAATCAACATAGCCACACACACAAAGGCATGAGTTTTTTAGATAGAGGCTCAAGTTTTGCTCAAGGGCACATAGTCAGTCAGTAAGGTCTTAGCTTGGGGTCCTTGTTCAGGGCTTCCTGTTCAGTATGCACTGAAAAATATTATTGTGTATTGTGTTTCTTTATGTACTAGGAACTGCCACTTTCCAGTTATTTTAATGGCCTGCTAAAGTCTCACCTCCTTCATTTCCCAAATTAAAAAAAAAAAGTCAAGTTAATGGACCTTGTTGTCTCATTGAATGTGGGTACAAGGGTGACAATGCCTGAATTCTGGCCCATATTCCATCATGCTGTAAATTTGCCCAGCATTGTGATGAATTCCTTTGTTTACAGTCTATTTTTCCCTTGCCAACAGAATAATCTTCCTGTAGCACAATTCTGATGATGTCATTCCTTTTTTAACAGTCTTCCGTGGTTCCCCATTGCTATATAATTAAGTTCTATCTCTTTAGCCTTATTTGCCTGTTATAATGTTTTTTAATATTTATTTTCTATATTTTCAAAACATTCTTTAAAGAAACTCTAGTAGTTTTATTACTCTTTCCCCAAAATAGTCTTTGCATTTTCAGATAGCTGCCTTGTTCCTGTTATCACCTTTGTTTTTGCATTATTTTCTCACTTCTAATTACTTTACATTCCACTTACACTTACTTGCTTTAGTCAGAATACACTAAGTTCTTGAGCAGTAAAATACAAAGCGAATCACAGTAAAAGGTCTTTTACTCTCTCTCCCAATATGTTCATCCCAATATGCTCATCACACCTATTGTGACTCCAATATTCTCTTCATTGGATAACCCAGACTGATAGAAAAGCCTTTGTATGAAGTAGAAACAATATTTCATTTATAATTCAATATTCTGTTTGGAATTGGCAACGTTATCATCCATTCATGTTTCAAAACAAGCCATAAATTAAGATTAGAGAAAGTATATCCCTCTGTAAGTGTGGAACAGCAAAAATATTAAAAAAAAAAACAAACACCAATTTAATTGACTGCATTATCATTTTTAATTTATTCCAAAACACACTGATTTTATTCATCTTTTCTTGTCCACCCCAGTTTCAAATGTTAGTTCTTTTTCAACTCTTGCCATCTGTACTAATCACGTAACACACATTATAGTAGACTAGGCAGAGGTTAACAGGTTTTTCCAAAAGGGGCAGAGAATTAATATTTTAGGGTTGGGGCCATAGGTGTTTGGGGCAACTGTTAAACTCTGCCTTACAGAACTGACTTTCAAACCTGCGTGTTAATTTGTATTACTTGAAGGAATATTAAAATATATTTCTAGATACCACTTCAGAAGCTCTGGTTCAACAGAAACGGGATAGGGCCTGAGATGCTGCCTTTTCTCTAATTTCCCAGGTGCTGCCTTTGCTACTGGTCTAAGGATCGTGGATTGAAAACCATTGACTTATAAAACAAAATAGATGTTTTGTATCTATTGACTTGTTATTTGTGATAAAAAAATCAAAAAAATAACTTTTATTGTAAAAATAAGAATTAAGCCATGTTAATGTTTTTCTTCTTATGAGCACATATTTTTTGTTTCTTCAAAGAAGACAGATGACTATATTTAGCAAAAGAAAGTCCTGAATAAAATTTTATTGGCTACATGAATGAGTTAGAATAAAGTTAGCATTAACCTTTTTATAGTGCCACAGCATGTAGTCCTGTAAATATTATACTTTTCCATGCTTCCTTCACATGATGGACAGGCAACAAAATTGTTTGGTTTGTAAAGTCTCCCCAAGCTATTTCAGCTTGTCAAGACACACAAAGCTTGGCTACACCACATGCATCAACCCACTTGTATTACTTCAGTGGAACAAAAAGATTTCAGAAAGACACATTAATTTTATTCTTATTCAACAGTGACATTGAAAAGACATTCTTATTTGTGCAGTGTGAGCTACCAATCCTACTCAAATTTATACATATTTTTAACTGCACAGAGATTTTGTACTTGAGAATTTTGACATAGATTAAATTATTATCCCAAATATCGCTGCATTCTTGACATAAAATGATAAAGTGACTTAGATTCTTGAAGGGAAAGTAAATAGCTCCAGATGAACTTATTTAAGCACATATTTTTTATTCAATACTTAACACTTCAATAGTGAAATTGTTGCAAGAGTTTAAGTGGAGGATGTGACCACAGGCTGACCCTAGAGAATTGACCTGAGCAACTTAATCCTCTCCTGTCTCTGCACCCATATTCTAAACTCTGTTTCCAAAGACTGAATTTTCAGAGAACAAGGTATCATTGAAACAAACTGTATTGTATTCATGGATGAACCCTCCCTTTGACCTTAGGACATTTAATATTATCTTAAGATTCTGAAAGGTGTTAAGAAGAAGTACTCATCTTGCAGCTACCTAGGAAAATGCTTATGTAAATTTCCTTAAAGCTGCCACCTCCCAATTTGGCCTGGTCTAGCTCTATCTTTGGTATCTGCTTGCACTGGATGTTAATGGGTTCCTGGGCAGATTCCTATTTCCCCTGTAAACTCTCAAGGTTGCAAACCAACAGAAATGCAAAGAAAGATCCTCATTCATAAAGCATGTGTCGTGATTTGGGAAGAAATAGTTACTGTTTTCAGTAGCATTACATTTCACTGTAAGATGTTTTTATCATTATAATATTCTATGAAGTTACAAGCAATCACTAATACTTTTCCTCATTAAAATAAATTATAATTAAAAAAAAAAACTTATATAAACACCACAGTTTCACCAGGCAAATAGTCTGACCACTTTTTTACTTCCTCACAGTGTCTGGACCAAGTTCAATCAGCACAGAAAGGACTGGAAGCTAGAGGTTGCTTGAACAAGATTACTATCCTCAATTAGCAGCTAATCAGCTAATCAATTAAGCCAATATTTAAAGAAAGTGACGACTTTCAGGTAAAACAGACTTTATTTTCTTCCACAAAATAAAAGAATCAAGCCACTTAACAGAGGGAAGACTAGAACTCAAGCCTCGTGCCTCTCAGCTGCTAGATCGCTGATTTCCACCTGTCCTCAAGCATTTCCCCACCGAAGCTGCAGGTGTTCACCCAGGTGCTATCACTTTCTCAGCGCCCAGTCTTCACCCTCTGCTAAGTGCGTTTAACGAGAGCTCAGAGGGCTGTGCAGCCCTTGGATGCGTTCAAAGCATCGTGCAATGAACGCTAGGGGGGAAAAAGAACAAACAAGACAAATTTCAAATATGGGATTCAATTAGTTTTCACAACTCCATGATGTGTCAAAGGCACGCTGCGTTTTGTTTTGAGGGCGGGGAGATGACTGCGAGGGAATCCTGGCCCCCATTGGCTCCCGGCTCCCCGCTGCAGCTGAGCTCCAGCCGCTCCGTGAGCGTTATTGATCTGAAGGGTAAACGTGGAGGGAGCCACGGACTGGGGTCCAAGCGTTTCTGAGAAGAGAGGCAGCCTCTTCCAGGAAGAAAGTGCTGGGGACGGGCTGCCCGGCGTGGAGAACCTTCTGTGCATGAAAGGGGGGTGCAGGAGGCAAGGCAGTTTGTTGCTACAGTGATTTAGAAAGAAAAAGGCAGGGCAGAGAGCTAAGGAAGGAGAGGTTCTCACCTTCGCTGCAAAGCTGGGTGGTTGCATCGCTGCTGCCGTTGCTGCTGCTGCTGCTCCTGCGGCTGGCTGCCTTTTTCTGCCATCAGGTAAGGCTTCCTTTTTTTGATGGGGTTGCATCGTGGGTGATCGCTTCAGGCTACACGCGCAGAAATCCATGCATCATTAATAAAGTGTTGCCTAGCGTATTCAGAAGGCGAAGGAGGCTGCACACAGATCTGGCACCTGAATTAGGAGCTGCTGCGTGGTTTTGCTTTGGGAAACTTCGGTAAGTTGCAAACAAGTCTAGTCTTCAGAGCAAGAGGTTAAATGAAAACGGAAGGGAGAGAAATGTTGTAACCGCGAATGTGTCTTACTTAGCTTGTCTAAATTTTTAAATGAAAATAGTTAGATATCCTCGGGGTTTAACTGGTTATTTTACAAATGACTTTTTTTGATTTTTTTTTTTTTTTGCACAAAACAATTAATGCTTTATTTGCCAACAGCTTTGGTAAGCATCAGTCTTTACTGATTTTCTTAAAATGCAAAAGACCTCTTCATCCTTCTCCACGGATTTTTAAGACATGGGCATTTTCAAACTTTATTCTGCATTAAAAAATGACAACTGTGAAAGAATTTTAATGTTTGAATAGCTGGTGTCTCAGTATGCAACCTCTGAGTTTCCTACCAGATAACTAATTTGGGACAAGTGGAAGATACGGATCATCAAATCTGCTATGAGTTATGTAAGATGCATTTAAAAATTATCTTAAGGGTATTAATCACTTGGTGATACAGGTAAAACGTGAGAAATGTGCATAATATAGGACATGATAGCAGATCATCTTTCAAAGACACCTTCAGCATTTTATAAATATGTTCATCATTATTTGTTTCTTCCTGCATCAGAATCACAGTAGCTCCAGAAGCTGTTTAGTTCAGCGTACTTGATGTCTCCTAGACATATTTCTCTGTACTCTAGAGAGAAAACTGACATACTTTTGGCCGATTTTGTGACCATTTTATGATTCTCAGTTTTTCATCAGGTATTTTGAAGCTCATTCACAAACTGCTCAGCTAGAAAATCACCTTACATGGTGAGGGGAAAGAAATTAAATAGAGTAGGTTCTGAAAATGTGTTTACAGTTTGAGATTACACTATACATGACCAATATGTGAACACCCGTCCATGCCAAGCAGGTGTTAGTTTGCTTGATCTTTTCAGCACACCTGGTCAGCTATAAGATTTAGAAAAGTATATGGAGAGGTACACTCTCCAGAAATATTGAAACTCACCATTCCTTAGCATCATTGATTAAATGATTCTAAGCAATTTGAGAATAATTTTCATGACTTCATTTTTATGTCTAAAAAGAAACATAACTAGATTTTTATTATGCATATTGCCATGATATATATTACCATTGTAAATAATCAGCAGAAAATGTCTTTAGAATTGGATGGCACATGGTCACTCTTTCCAAGCAGTTGATTGATGAATTATTTTGGAATGCTCAATATCATAGCCACACACAAAGTAGGAGCTTCCACTTAACTAATGAACCAACCAGCTCATCAAATGTGTTAGGTAACAGGATCTAGAGACCTTTCCTGTGCTTGCTATAGAAGCTACTGGACTAAAAAGAAATTTCATATGAACTTGAAAATCCAAATGTACAACATTTCTTACTATGAGGATTAATTCCAAGTTTACCCTGTGTGTGTGTGTGTTTCCCCATTTTCTTTTCTGCAAATCTTCAGTTTCTGGATTCTTAACTTATACTGCTATATACCATTTTCAAGCAGTAGGGGGAAGTTTTCAACCCAAGAGTGTTTTTCTTACTAGACCTCATTCCATCCACTGCTCTGCTTAGTGGTTTGATTATTTTAGATAATTCTTGCAAAAAGAGCTGAAATACTATGGGATGGGGTGGGGGAGGAAGTCAGTTGTTCTATGTGTGGCATGAGACATATTATGTTCTATCACAGCAAAAAACATGCTTAGTTTATGGGGAAAATCCCTGCTGATGCTTCATGTGTGACTGCATCCTTTAAGAATGGAGCACAAAACTGTTCCCTGTAGATTGAGCATCTTTTGCATCTGGTATTTTGGCAGAACATTTATTGCTACCATCTGGATATTGGTTGAAATCAATCAATCTTTTATCATTTTGTGGTTGATAAGAATGTATCTGTCACTCTTCTCCCTTAAAATGCACTATCGTGGACACCAAGTCACTCCTGATGATGAAAAAGAAGTGCAAATAGTCTGTTTAAATTGTTCTTACATGAGATGTGAAATGTTGCTGTGCTTTCACACATATGCCATTTAGATGCCATTCCATTACTCACAGAGACATTCTCTTTAGAAGTGAACCAGGTTTTGATGTAACAATATCAAATCTAAGTACTTTAGTAATAAAATGACCCACTAGTAGACTATGTTGTAAATGTTTTCATACTTTCAAAGGAAAAGTGTATTCATGGATATCTTCTTTAAGGTATGTACTATTCCTTAATCTTTTAACAAATTATGGCTTCTTTGAAAGTAGTTGTATCCTGGGGGGGGGAGGGGAGGGATTGGGGTCAAAATAAGGGGGTCACAATTGTATGGGGAATAAAAAAAAGGAAGTAGTTGTATCCTGTGCTATCTTGTCAGCACAATATACATTGATGGTTAATATTTTGCTTATAATGTGGTACCAATTAGTGCTAATTACATTTAATATAGGCAAAATCATTTCACCCTTTTGTTGTGACAAATGTTGAGTTTAATTTGAACTTAATCATTAAATGAGGAATGAAAATTTATGATTTTTACTGGGATCTTTCCTTTTACTACTACTACAGGATATCTAAACAATTTTCATTCTTATAGCTTTTTGAAGCATTTTAATTTTGGGATTTAAGGAAATTATACTTTTTTTTTTCTGAGTTACTATGCTAAAAGGGTGATATATCATCACCAAACTTTAAAAGGAAAATGCATTTGTATGTGTATATGTGTGTGAAGGTGAATACTACTTGCCTGTGCTGAATTTCAATATTGTTTATTCAAAGTTATTTTTAAGCATCACATGATAAGATGACTAGTAATATGGAATTATATTTTTAGAAAAGACAAGGAGAAAGTCATTATTATCAAAAATTGAATAAGTGATATACTTCACTTAATGTTTTTCTACTTTTGTCTTATCCTGGATGAATGTTTCAAGAATTCATTTATTCAATTCTATAATTATCACTGAATTAATAAGCACCTGTTAAACTATTGAAAACGGTCTCTTTGTTTATTATCTTTATAAACTGAGCTTTCAGGTTTGTATCATTGTGTCTGATAATAACTCATGGTAGTAAAGGTTAAATAAAATCTTCACTATGCATCAGTTATCTTTTAACTGAAGGGTTATGGTTTTCCTTCACAACCCTGGCTCTGTGTATATTTTAAGTCATTGCACTATTAATGGATTGAGATCACCTTGCATATAAGAGGTATGCTATTTGAACAATGCAAAATTCTTCTTAAAATATGTATATCTCATGTGTATTTGTGTAAAGCTTTTAGTTAGATTAGGTTAGACTACAATTTAAGTACAGATAGTCCTTAGAGAAATATAGCACTTACCTATCAATTCCTGAACTAATACTTAGTTCTAAGATCCAAAGAAATAGTTAAATACTAGGACCTTCTTGTGAATATAACCTTATCCATATGGTAGAATATTAGTCATAAGCATGATTGATTAGACTTTAATGAGTGGGTTACTACTCTTTCCTGGAAAATTGTAATATACCGAAACTGTTTTTTCCATATAAAGATGAAAGTCTTGACTCACTGCATGGTAATGTGGAAAAATCAGAACTTCAGCATCAGACAGTGGTTTTAGTTCAAATTTCCAGACTTAATCTATGGCCACTTTGGGGCATATTACTTAACTTTTTGATTCTTGGTTTCTACTCTTGATTTAATATATTATTCAATAGATAACACTCAGTATGGTCAAATCTTTTCCTTTAAGCCTTCTTGACTATAGGATGCTAGGTTTGTAAATATTAATCACAGTCAGTGAGGAAGCCAGGATTCTTTATGCTGAAATTTACTTGCCACATTGGGATAGATTTGGTCCTCAGGTTACTCATCAACAAAGAAAACTTCACTTATGTGTGGCACGAATACATTCATTAGATAACATGAATGTTTCTGGTGGCTCAAGGATCAGTGAAGTTTAGGTTGTGCTGAAAGCATTACCATCATTTTTCAAAAGATTATGAAGTGAAGAAAAAAAGAAAATGAGGTAGTTAGAGAGGACATGCAGACTCAAAGGAAGTTTGCTGGGATGGTTATTATTTTTATATAGGAACTTGAACATGTGAATTGATGAGATGGAAATCATGGAAAGACAAAGGAAAATAAATTTAGACTTAGGGTCTTTTAGTTAAGATAAAAATTTATGTCTGAAGGATTAGGGGAAGATGCAATTAGAAATGTCATTAATTTCAACAATGCATGAGAAATAGTATTCAAAAGACAATATATTATCATAGTTGACATTGCAGCAGTTATTCAAATAGTATCTTTAATGTCAAAAGGATTGTTAGGAAACAATCAACTAAATTGTGATGCTAATTAGGTTATCCAAACTAATACTTTTATATGTAATTGAAGAGATGCAAATGCTTGGTAAATATTGAGAACTAGAAGAAATTAACATGAATACACTCCACTTTGTCAGTTGGAACAATGTTGTGCTATCATTTGCATTAAATAGTGTGATGTGTCTAGAATGTTTTCTGAAGAGAGGATACATACAGGAAGGCTTGAGGTGACAAGCTACTATCTTTATGTCCAAAGTGAGGTGTCCACCTATAACCTTGTGGGTCAATGTATTTTTTTTTTTTGAAGTAATGGCCATTACTCCAAGGGATGTGTTTAGAGGCAGATTTAACAGGAAAAGTTTACTGAAAATCTCTTCCCTAATCACTGTCAACAGAGTTGTGAGTAAAAAGTGAAAACTAAGTTCTTGGCAAGATTTTATGTTGTGTGTCTTTCTAGACAGGAGTGATCAGCCTGGACTAATTTTCTGAAATAGATGAGTGTCTCACAGTGAGATAACCAGTATGCAATGATTGTGCTAACTGCCCTTCTAGAATAAAGTTACCACTGAGATTCTACCATATAAGGAAGTCTGGTATTAGAATTGTGGTTATTCCAATGAGAACTAGAGTTGTGTCAAATAATCTAACACACACATATTCCTATATGTACTAAATATAAGTAATATTAAATTATGAAGACATTTTTATTACCTTCATATGTTCATATTTCACTCATTCATTTAACAAGTCATTTTATATGTCTGTGATCAGGAACACCAGCGATGAGGAAAATGTGGTTATAAATGAAAATATGTGGTCTGTGATCTGTCCTAGCCTGGAAGTTTGCACACACCTCTATATATAGTGACACTGTCAAACAGACATTACTTTTGAAAAGTATGAAATACAGAATCATACAACAAAAACACAGCACCAAAATATAGATTTTTGGCTGTAAGATGTGGAATATTTTTCAAGAGTGTATCTAAGTTCATCCATCAAAATTCTGACACTCTGATAATTCAGAATTCCAGTACTAAGCAATTCTAATCCTCAGATTATATCCTACTTTTATGTGCTTGTCATTATCTTCTGATTTTACTCTTCTTTTACCAATTCTTCTCATTTTTCCTTTGCTGAATGCTATGTCTTCAGACCTATAAACAGTAATCATCAGGGTATCTGAGACTTAATCCTGGGCCCTATTCACCTTTCTAGGTGTAAATTTACTGAAGAGGGATGTCTGCCGAGTAGCACAGGTTTACTCGTTATATGAATGCCTCTTCCAAATCTATGTTTCTATATATTAGAGCATTATAACTGTGCTGAGCATTAGAACTTCAATCTCTGAATTCCCAATAGGCATTTCCACTTTGCATGTCAATATGGAATCTACCCAGATCTCCAGAACAAAATACCATACATAGGATGGGTGACTTGAACAAAAAAGTTTTTGCATATTTCTGAAGACTGGGGAGTCCAAAATCAAGTTGCTGATTGATTTGTTTATGACAAGAGCTTCCTGGCCCTTAGGGGCTGTTGTCTTGCCATGTGCCAACATGATATCTTCTTGATTCTGTTATAGAGAGAGGGAATATGCTCTCTCGTGTCTCTTGTGAGGGCACTCATTTCATCATGAGGCTCCTTTGCTCAAGATGCATTGAACCCAAATCACCTCCCTAAGCCCCCATCTCCAAATGCCAGCACATCGTGGGGGTAAGGATTCTACATATTAGCTCTTAGGGGGATGCAGTTGTGTGCATAGCAACAGCCAATGATTTCATTAAGCAGAACCTATTTAAAAACAAACTCTGGTTTCTGCTCCTCATTACAACTTAAATATACTAATATTCCTAATTTTATTCATCTCAGTAAATGATACAGTTATTCATTTAACTTTTTAAACATTTAGGGTCGTCTCTGAGGTCTTACATTCCTCCTTCCTCACCTCCATGTTCAACGTAACTGTTGAATCTATTGGCATCATGGATTTATTGTGTAAACATCTTTAATCCAGTCACTTCTTACTGCCACCACAGCTTCTGTAGTTCAAGCACGCACAGGGCAGCCTCACTATCGATTCAGGCAGAGGGTAAGTATGGGAGTCCTCGGTGGAATTTTTAGGCTTAGTGCTCTGTCGGGAACCAGGTCCACAGGCTCACCGTGCAGGGAAGCGGGCACATGCCAGGCAGGGGGGCTGTGAAGCAAGTAGGCATCGGAACCTCCCAGCCCCCACAAATTACTCTTTCTCTCTCTCATTATAGCCACTGCTGCTGCAGCTTTTATACCAACCTCTAAATTCAGTTGTGCACTTGTGTGCACACTCATACTCCATGTGTCAACAATCAGGCACTCATGTCCTGTGCCCACACTCCCAAGTGCCTTGTGCATGAACGTGATTAAGGGCACAGGTGATAGTCATAGAGGCCAGTGGCATTAAAAGCCTGATCAATTCACTTACCCTACAGTTACCTTTGCTCTCACAACTATTGGCTCAGTTTCCAGACTGGTCTTTCTGCTTCAGATTTGATTCCAATCCTGCCAGCTCATGCAGAGTAGCCAGTCTCAGTGCCAGAGTACTACCTATGGCCTAAAATGAATATTTGGCCTGCATCCTCCAATTTCTTTCTCATGATGCCAAGTTCAACCTTGCCACAGGGACTTTGCACACACTCACTTTCCCCCTTTAATTCATGTATATCTTGGTTTAAATGTCCTTATTTCGCAGTCAATATTCTCCAACCACTATGTGCGAATATCTCCTCCAGAAGAATTACCTTTACTTTTATCCATATTTAATTCTCTTCAAATAGGACTGGCTCAGCTTTCATGATAATGTGTTATATTTTATGCCTGCAGAATAAAATGCAAACCTTATGAGAGAAGCCCTGATATATTCCCTGGCATGCAGTATCCCTCAATAACTAATCAATTAGTGAATGAATAAATGAATGAAAGAATGGCTACAGACACATAATCATTGACATATAAAAGGAGTTTGGACAATTTACATGGTGATATTTATCTTTAAGGATGAGAGCGAGACATCCTTATGGATCATGTGACTTTTTATGCCTGTTACTTGGCATATAAGAAGCATTAGTTGTGCCATTTGTGTTTGTGTTTGGTACTGAAACTATGTTCTATTAAAATGATTAAGGGGATTAGCAGAACACAACAGGAATGTCAGCTTCAAAACAAACAAAAAACTCATTTTGAAGTTAGGGTAGAAAAATTTGGAGGAGTACTAGTTATCTTTTCAAATCAAGATTCCATACTATCTCACTGTGGATAGTGTCCTGATTCCCCATGGTGTCTACAATTAAAAAAAAAAACTCCCAGGATACACTAAAAAATTGGGGAAAAGCCTGTAAAGACTTGTCTTAATTGGCTCTGAGATTCTGTTTTGTTATCTGAAGAGAAGCAGAAGAGAATCCGTATTAACACCTGGATTCCTGTGTCTGCAAAGTCCGGAGCTCCTGAAGTAACAATTAAATGGCTTAATCTTAAAACCCTCCAAGGTTTAATTCAGTAGCTCTCCTCAGAAGGGCATTGCTAATTCTTCCTGAATTGCTGCTGCTTCTAACTGCACCACCTTAATTTGAATAGTATTCAAAATTCCATTCTCTCTAATGGAGTTAATTGCGTTGTGAAAGTCGGCTTAGAGTAGAAACTTATTTCCTCTTGTGGAGTATCCCTCTACAGAGTCCATCCACTCTTCTCTTTCAGCTTGACACGTGCACATTTATGTGTGATAATGTCACAAATGCACCTGCCCTGTGTGAACCAAGCTTCAAATACTATTCTTTAAAATATTCATATAAATACTAAAGCAAGTTAACTATCCAAAGCACCTACAATTTTGTACATGCTTAGGCAGTCTGATCTAATAGACTCTAAGTCCTTGGAACATTAACAAATCTCTGAGCTTTTTAACAGGCTGTGACCTGCTCGTTTAGAGGGCTACTTCAATAAAGCGAAGGCTCACTTAGGTTAATGATGGATTGTGGAGCTGTTTGATTTGCAGGGAGCGAAGTTGTCCATTATACCTTAACATTCCTGTGGGTCATGTTATCACATCCAAATAATGAGCCCAGCCCCTTTTCTTGTTCCTGTAGATTTCCGAGTCATTACAAGAAATCTTAGTGTGCAAGTCCATGAAGCTTTATGCCTGATAACTGCAGAACTATGAAATTTCAGCTAAGGATCTGTTTCCTCACAAGTATATCACTGCTTATTCAGTTGATATGAGCATCAGTTTGAAAAGAAAGACATTCTCTCTTTTTCACCTTCTTGTTCTCCCTCTCTCTCCCTGCCTTCCCTGTTCCCACCCCCTTCTTGCATTGTTAGTGCATCCATTGGTTTTGGTTTCTTTCTTTCCTTGATGCAAGAGAGAACACCTGTGGACTGGTTTCCATCATTAAGTATACTGAATATTATATTCACGTTTACCATCTACCCTCTTTGTGCACACATACAAAAATATACACACAGACACACAGAGCAAGAGGACTGGTGGACATTGAATCTGATCATAATTAAAAAATAAGTATTACATCAAAATCACGTATTTCATATCGAGGAGCCAAAAATCTCTTTCATAATTCCAGTGTGCTGATTGCTTCCTTTATATGTCTGCTTTCTGTTAGTTTTGAAGTCTCTTTAGAGGCATATGTCTGTGCTAAGAAATCTGAAAAAAAATTAAAAGATACACTGGAAATATACTTTAAATGTTATTGAGAGCATTTTTGTGATGCCTCACGTCATGTTTATCACTATACACATGTGTGTGTTCATGCACTAAGGTTAAAAGCAACTTCTTCTGGAACATCTAAAGATAGCTAAATGTTTCTGATAGAAGGCAATAAACACTTTTGGCATTAATCCTTCCTAAAAATGAAATACTTCTACACTATAGAGAAGGCTATGAAACATGAATGACAAGAAGAAAACAACTTCATTTATTCTTGTTCTGTGATTTACGGTATAGCGATGACAACATGGGGGAGGTGAAGAATGGTGAATTCTTCTGTGTTTAATGCTAATTTTATAGCACTACAGAAAAAGAGCATTGTGCTATATTCTGGATCTCTAAGTGAATTTATTTAAAGATGGCCCATTAGTTCATGTCACCATGGAGAACTAGTAAGTTATGAGTGTTTTTACAAATAGACTTGAGAAAAATTCTCCAGTATTGTGGATTCACAGAAAACTAGCCTGAAAATTTATTAGATTTTGCTTCTAAGTCACTAAGCTATGATTAATAACTTTAACACACAGCCAAGATATTTTCATGAAGGTTTACTTAACCAATTTTTGTAAATACATTTATTCTTCCATTCTTTAATGCCAAGAAGACTTTCCAGTTCCATGAAAGTAAGGAGATAATTTTAGGTTAAAAATGTAGATCTAAAGTGCTCTTTGTGAAAAACAAACAAAAATATGCATGTCTGTCTCTGGTAGATGAAAGGATAGTGAAAACAGTACAGAATGTATGAAGAAATTCCCATCTTGTTTGGCTTATTCATTCTGCAAATGCATTTTAGAAAGCCACACTGCAGATTTTACTATGACAGAAATCACGGGATTTTTGATAGCTAATTACAAAAATGTCAAGACAACTCATAGGCTCGTCCCCATCCCTTTTCATTTCATGTAATAGTTTCAACTTTATCTCCATCTCCTACTGAATAATCCAGTATTTGAATATTTTCAACTTTATTGTGGAATTTCATCTTCAGTTCTGAGACAATCACTCACCTTGAAGCTTAACATTCTAGAGATAGTTTGCCTTATTCCTGACTTATCATGTACCCCTGGCCTGGAAAATCAGAGGATCATGATCTTTACTCACAGGTACTTGAACTTTACTCTGGTCCTTGACTATGCTTAGTCTTGATCATGGTTAATGGCAGCTCAGAACTTCTTTGCACAAAGTCCTATCTGTCACAGACAGCCTTGTGTTGGAATACGCAGCCTCCTCTGCAGTTCTACAACCTGTCTTCACCCTTGTTCACAGAGTCACAGAACAATCTTTTCTCCCTTATGGTGCATCCCAGCTTGTTCTTTGCACTGTACATATAATAATGTTAGCCATCTGCCACTCAGAATGGTTTTGAGATTACTTACTTAATGTCATCATTTCAGGTGACATGTTTACGTTTTAAAAGAAACCATCTGGAGATAATATTTAATCCCAGTAATGACTAACAGTTTGGGATTCCGTTATAGGTCCATGGATGCTATTTTGAGGAATTTTTTTCCCCAGATATATCTTGTGTGGTGTTTTCATCATTGCCATCTGATATATTCTGTCACCTAGATGATGATTGTTATTTTTTTTGTCTAAGTATATTTTCATGTTTTATTTAAGTGTAGTGTAATGTCTGCGCATGGCACAGAAAATGAGTTATTGCTAAATGTGTTAAACTAAAATCAACATCTCCCTTCCTGCTTACCTGTTACCCACTTCCTGAGATAACTGCTCATACAAATTGTTTTTGAAGAATTCTTCTAGAATCTTCTGCCAACTGATAAATGCATGGATATAAAGTAGATTATTCTGTCTTCAATTTACTTAATTACTACTTGACCTGTTATTTTCTTTCCTGAATACATTGTTAAAATTCAAATTATTAAACGCCTACACACCTTTGGCTTTACCTTCTACCTCACTAATGATTCTTCTTGTTTTGATTTGCTGGTTTCTTCCTTTTCCCTTTGGTTTTCTCATGTCTGTCTACACCCACACACAGTGTGATCCAATCCAAGTTCATAGTTTTAAACACCATATGTTGACAAATTCAAATATATATCTTAACTTGGATCTCCCAAAATCCAGTCTCCAATACCCAACTGTTTTCTTGGCATACGATACACTTGGGTATCTAATAAATATCACAAATTCACATCTCCCAAATGAACTCCTGGTGTTCACTCACAAATGTATCCTATTCTCAGATTTTACCATGTCTATTGATAAGCCCTATCTTCATTATTTATTCAAGATAAAATTTTTCACTTCTCATACAGCCTTTATATCTCTCACATTGTATGTTTAATCTTTCAGGAAATCATACTTTTTTTTTTTCAAAGTGTATGTAAAATTGTATCAATTCTCAGCAGTTCATGGTTCTCCCATGACTTTAGTAGTAGTAACTGTAGTATCTCATAACCCTCACCTTGCCTCTAACCTTCTAACATTAGCCCTGGGTCATTTCTAAAAACCTGTGAGGTCATGTCATCTCTCTGTTTAAAAACAAATGGGAGCTTCCTGTTTACCACAGAAGTGCCAAGGGTCTGTGTGATTTGTGCCACCTCATTTTATTTCTGATGTACTCTCCCTATATCCCTTGTTCCTGATGCTGTCTCAATTCTTTTCTTTGTTTCCCCTGAAATTTAGGAGACTTTCCTCCCATCTTTGCATGTCATTTCCTCTGACTTGAATGCTGTTTACCAGATACCTACTTGGCTAGCAGCCTTCTAGAGTCTGCATGACATACCCCCTTCTCTCTGAAGTCCATCCATGCTGCTCTATCTAATAGCGCACATTTCTCCTGCTCTACATTTTTCTTTTTCCATATTATGTTTATGATGCTATTGCCACCTCTCCTTACTGGAATGTAAATACTTGGAAAACAGGGATCTTTACACCTTGTGTGCTGATAAATCTCAGGAGAGAAGAACAGTATCTGGCAGACTAGCACATGGTAAGCACAAGCTATGTATTTGTAAATAAATTTGGTATATCAAAATAAATGAATGACCAAATTACTCCAGGTTTCTTAGGACTTTTGTTTTTTATGAGATGACATGAGCATACATTAGCATGAGAACACAAAGTCCTTGTGAGTTTTTTCAAAGAAAAAGAAACAATGGAATCATCTTATATATTTGTTTATACTGAGAGAAATGTGGCTGCATTTTTATAGCATGAAGAGAGGTGTCTACACTACTTCAGTTTCTTGTAGTTTTTGTGTGACAGTAATTTTGTGGTTTCAATTGCACTTGATGAATTGAAATCAGCGTTTCAACTTTATTGTTCGTAAGATTCCCTCTTAATGATAGTGGAGGGTAAACAAGGTAAAAATTATCTCTGCTTGCTGCTCTTTTGGCATTTAATATTCATGTAATTTACCCTTTAAACTCATAAGTGTTCAGTCATTTACAAACCAAGGTGAAAGTATGACCTGCATGTGGATGAGCACGTGTGTACAAACAAGTGTCTATTTATGTGTCTATGTGTTTGTTACTAAGTTGACTTACAGCAAATTGGAGTTTGTTAAATTCCGGGAGGTATGTCTTTTCAAATGTAAATTAGACATAGAAACATAAAAGTATGTGAGTCCAGAAAAAGAGAGAGGGAAGTGGAAGGAAATGTTATGTTTTATTGACAAAACACTGGTTTTTAACACTGTATATGGCATAAAGGTATGGGCACACCCTTCAGGTGTCTATTCCAACCCCACACCCACCCACTAAGGATCCCCAGGTCCTCTACCATGGTCCATTGTCTCCCTCCCCACTTTGTCTTTTTCCCTTCCCCTCCTGCCCCTGGTAACCTCAATTCTCTAGTCAGGTTTTTGGAGTTAGTTAAAGGTTTGGTTTTGTCTGTTCTCACATGGTAGAAGGGCAGAAGACTTCTATGAGAGCTCTTTTAGGAGGATACTAACCTGGTTCAAGAGTTCCACCCAAAGGTTCCACCTCCTAGTATCATTGCTTCGGGAGTTAAGATTTCAACATAGGAATTTTGGAGGGCCTGTGCATTGGATAGCACACTCTCTACTGCAAGGTGGAATTGTGCTTCACTCTTGATAAAATTAATTGTTGAATCAGTGTATTCATTTGGGTCTAGTCATGGAAGCAGAACTGATTGCATTTCATGAGCACAAGGGATTCATCTTCAAAATGAATTATCACAATTGGGGGCTGAACTGAGAAGTGACAACCTGGAAGGGGGAAACTGGGGATCAGAGAAAATCCGCTAACTATTCCGCTTCAAGCACTAGCAGAGATAGAAAAGTCACAGCTGGCAAATAAATCTGACAATCCGAGCACATTGGGACGCTGAGGCATGACTTGTGCCCAAGCAGATGTCTATGAGAAGCAGTTGCCTCCACTTAGCAACTGCCTCTGTGGGTCTGCAACCAAGAAAATAGAGGTGATTGGGGCTGAGGCTACTGTGCAACAGACTGACCATTTACCAGGCTGAGGACTATAGCAGCAGAACAAGAAATACTGCCTTTCCACCACTGGCTTCCCTATCCATTAAATAAATATCTGTCCACAATGGTTTTTGCCAATAATGTTTGTCCTTTCACTTCTGTCTTCCAAATTGTGCTTCTGTTCAGTTCTCACCAGAACCATCTGGAAGGGGAATCTATGAGACATATTCCCAACTTCAACAAGCTGAAATAGCACTGTGCAGCAGGACTATTTCTTATCACTCTGGCATACAAACACACCCCCTTCGAACTATATTTAACTACCATATAAAGAAAATAGAAAAATTAAGCTTCCTCTTAACATGATAATCCTATGGTTCAACATCTAAGTGCACTCTTCATGGAAATTGTATTTACTTGTTTCATAGCTTATTATATTTGATCTTCTGGTTTTACTCTGTGGCGTAGTATACATTAAGCAATAACAGAGAACAATATGTAATAAAATGATGAACGCTACAATTTATTCAGAATGTATGTGGGAGAATATGTTGTGATCTTTTATTATATTTTAAATGACTAAAATATCAACAACCTATTGGCATTGGTATTTTATTGTACAAATATATATAATAAAAAATGTTCATCTCACATATGGCACCAGTCAGGATAACCTATCAATGTTCTTAAATTTAGAAATTTTATCTTCATGTATTTGAGATTATTTGTATTGAATCTGATGTCCCAAGATCATATTTATTTTCAATTTCTTTTTTTTCTAAGATTTATTTATTTATATATACAAGAATTGAGGAATAGGCCAGAAGTGTGGAGGGTGAGAGGATTCACCAGAGACAGAGTGGGAACAGAACAGGCAGATTGACCGAAGTACACTGCTGAGGGGAGCAGCGGGTGAGTCAGGAGAGGTCTGCTGTGCTTTGTGGGTAGCTCTCTGGTTGGGGATTGTACTCATGCTGCAGAGGCTGCTGATAGCTTCACAGGTTGTGTCTCAACCCCCTGAGCCACCAGGGAGGTCCTCTTTCTTTCTTTCAGTAAGCATTTATCTAGCAATCTAATGTAAGCCAGGCCCTGTATGTAGCACTGTGCAGAAAGCCATGAAAACAAAAGTCCTTTTCTCCATGGTACTTTATGCTAAATTATTATTTAGCTCCTAAGTCACATAACCTGATAAATGATGACTCTGATGGTGCTAAAGAAGTTAAATAAGAAATTTAAGAAAATTAACCTGGATAAATCACAATCATGAAGTTCTCAAGGAAAATAGTTGCAATAGTAACAGTGTCCTCTGTGGATGGGACTTCATCAGTTATAGGTTGACCTTAGTTTCCAGAACTCCCTATAATAGAATGTGGAGCATTTCATTACAGAGATCCCCGACCTTTCTCATTATGTCTTTGAATAATCACCTGATGTCACAGAAGAGTCCCACAATTGTTTTTTTTTAGTTCACATGTCTTCCTGCCTCCCAGGCATTCTTACTACACTTGAAGCTTTCTCTCATAGAGTGCACTGTTCATATAAATTCTTGTGAAGCAGAAAATAAAAACATACACTTGGCATGCAGACATTAGTATAGTTGGCCAAGATCTCACCCTTTCTTTCTGAGAATGAAGGAAGCTCATAGAATCCGGCAACACTGAAGTTCTCTGGACTCTCACTTAGTTTACCACTAAAATTTGACCGAATGAAATTTGACTGAAAGGCCAATTATGTCTCTGTAGGAAAAGTTAATGGCTGAGTCTTCTTTATTCTCCCATTCTTCTGCTACTGCCATTCCAATCAGTACTGAGAAAGCATGAGCTGATTTGGAAGTGAACTGCTGATGTATCACATTGAGATATCTGTCCTGGAGATTTGCCCAGGTCCATAGTTGACTTTGTATGAGTGAGAAATAAGAGTTTATTTAAATTTTTTTTCTTTCATTTTGTGTAGAAGAACTGGGGTGTAGGTCAGAGGTATGGGATGAGAAGATTCATCAGAGACAGATAGGGGAGCAAAACAGGTGAATTTACTGAAATACACTGCTAGGGAAGCAGTGGGAGAGACAGGAGAGGTTTGCTGTTGCACCGTGTGGGCCAGCTTTCTGGCTGGGGATTGATTCAGGTCACAGCAGTGATAGTGCTGAGATTTAACCCCTAGGCCACTGGGAAGACTCTGAAATAATTAAGTGTAGAGTAAAGGAAGGTAGACCTACTACTTTGTTAGTGAAAGATCCTATATATGAGTGCAGATATAATCCCCTTGCCAGAAATAGGTTACTGGTAAAATAATGCCATTTAAAATTATTGTTTTCACACAGAGATAATGACAACAAATGAATGATAACTGAATAAGTCTAATCTCCTTATTAGTAAAATTATTCTCCTTGATATAGCCCTGATGCAAAGAACACATGAATGTTTAGTTATATTTTTACTCATAAAATAGATGACTGTTCAAGTTATGTTTAACTCCCCAAGTAAATGGTAGGGTACCTTTGAAATATTAATGTATTTTATAATGCTGCTTCACATCTGTAATCATTCTTATAGGACATTCTTGTTTTCAATAATTTATAAATCTATTAATCATTTGATCGTTTTCGCACTGTTATACACATTCTGGAAATGGAAAACTAGAAAATATAACAGACCAAGAATTTTCATTCTAAAACAGTAAAAGAAATTAAGTATGTAATGTATGAATAAAGTAGGACAGGGATATTGGAATGGTAATAATATAATTAGATTCATATTGAGTGTTCTTCTAAAAGAGTTGTGCATTTTAACAGAGGACTAACACATACTTGCAGGAGAAATCTTCAAAATCTCTTCCCATTAAACTATTTTGCTAAATAGAAATGCAAATTTTATTATAAGACTGTGCAGCTCTTTATTTTATGAGCACATTCATTGCTCTTTCATTTGCTGAAATGCTAAGCTTATATTCCATAGCGACTTCCCTTCCTTGCTTTTCCTTCCACCTCGCATACTCCCTCTCATTCTTCTTTCTTTCTTCTAGATTTTTCTTTCAAAATAAACTATTCTTAGGGACCCATAATTGAGATTCTTTTCATCTAATACATTTTCTTCCTATCACAACATTGTCATCCCTGTTAAACTTGGTTCCTTAGGATTCTCTTCCATACAACACATTATCTTTCAAGGAGTATGGTGCATTACCCTCTTATTTTAAAACACTATTTAATTAAAACATATTTCCTATAAGCATTTACCCCTTTGTATTCTAATTCTTTCAGAATACTTCTTGTTAGCGAATCTAGTGTATGCTTTTACCTACGTTGTCACATAATGCTCGACGTTTTAATGCTTTTCTTAGGTAATCATCCCTTTATCGAGCACCTAGAATTTTCAGTCTCTCTTTCCACATTGTAAATAAAATGATGAGTGAGCTGGACATATTCCATCTGCCAAACTCATTTTCCTTCCCTTCCCCATTGTTTGTCAAGTGGCTCGTTTTTTGTAAAGTACTGTATAAAAATTGATCATTTGGAATACTTGATAGTAAGATAGGAAAATATATATTGTTGAAAAGAATTGCAGTTTTTTTACTATGTCCCTAAAATAAAATAATCAATGGATTGTCTCTTCCAATATTTTTCTATTGAGTTGTGACATCTATAAAATGAGTACAATGTCGTTTAATCAGGGTTATGTTGACACTTTTCTTGGTTTTGTGTTGACAAGTAGTGAAATTAGAAAAGAGAACTTTTAAACTACACCTGTGTTAAAATCATGGTGAAAGAGTACATCAGTTTTTATAATAAATGTGCTCATTACAATTAACATACTTAATTACTGCATACCTAGGAGAGCTCTACTTGGAAACATTTTTTAGTGTCAAGGTCAAATTAATTAAGTACTTGAATTTTCTCTGCAAATATCTTGTCATTCTGGTCTTCCCTATAATTAATATAAATTAGTTATTTTATTTTCCCATTGTGTACTCTGAGCATCAGCAGTCTAGCTTTCAAAGTACAAGATCTGAAATGAAGGTATTGGATTTTGTTTCCCTTTTCCTTAACCCACACAGCAAAATTGGTTCTGATGCAAATCACTCACCTTTTTGAAAATGTGAGGAGGTTTGACTAATGAATGACAAGTCTTGCAGTTATAAATTGCAATAAAAAAGCAACAACACGGTGTGTTCACTAGTTGAAGGTCAATTATTATTAACTAAAACATCTGATGGTCATGCTGGCTGGCACTTCTCCTGGGGAAACTGAGTGCAGAGTTAATGGAGGGCCATGTCCTTTGGTTCAAAACAAAACCAGAAAGGATGATTGCATGTTGTATCTGGAGTAGCTGTATTTTAGGAGAAATTTATTTCTTGATGGTTTTACTTGATTTATGAAGATAGCCATGTGTTATGACATTGTCTACTTGGTCAATAAAAAGGGGATTTTGCAAAGTGACTGTGGAATCTTGGTGTATCTTAATGTATATTGATTTAGTTAAATGACAATAGAATCATTATATAATATAATATGACTGTTACCTAAAAAATCAAAAAGCAACCAACCAAACAGACAAAAAAACTTGGCACTTGGAAGTTATATGTCCTTGAAAGAGGAATTATTCCCCCAGAGAACATTTCAAGTACTGGAAAGTTTGAAATAAATCAAGTCAGATACACTATAACCTACTGTTCCTTTGTTTCCTGAAATAATGTTTTCCATGTACTACCAACTCTGACTTTACCAATTCTTGATGATTAAAGTGAAAATATTTTGTTACACAATTTGTAATGAGGTACTTGGTCAATTCTTTAACAATAAGAGTTTGTTGTGTTAATTGTAATATGATCTTCACATCGCCAATTTTATATGAGTTGCACTTTAAACCTGTTCTGATTCTCAATGTCTGGGGCAAACAGCATTTTCACTGAGTCTCAATTATGTGCAAGCACAGTTGTCTGGTCTAAATGATGAAAGCAAATGGGTCTATTTTGTTTTCTGGTCTTTGCATTGCCCTCCAAGCAGTGTACCACCAGCACCATCCATCATGGGATAGTCTCAGGAATATAGGACTTATTCTGGATCTTGTTACATTAAGTCTATACCCCATATACTTGGTTTTTGTGAAGCTTTATATCTAGTTTTCAGCTAAAGTTAAACTCACAATCCAAACTAAACTGCATCTATTTGGGCAACTATTAAAAAGTAGTTCTTCCAGATTAGGGGAAAAAAGTCACAAAATCTGAATTAATTAACAGTTATAGAGCAATTGCATGGAAAATATATTTTCAAGAGGAAAAGGAATTTTGAAAATATAGTATTTGCTTATTTAAAAACAGAGTGGTCTTGAAATTAAAACATAATACGTGAATGCTACTGAAGCTCTTCATCAAATGTAAAAGGATAATTATCATATATTTAATTAGGATATGTTTGGCCTCTGAAATCTCATATAAAAATTATCTGTGTAAAAATGTTAATAACTGAGATGTTTGCTCTTATCCCTCAAAATTGACCCTGGGTCTCCTCAAAAACTATATTTTTGTCAAGGATTGAAAGAAATTGCAGAATAAAGGAAAGAAAAGGTAGTATTATTTTTAATCACTTTAAATATATTTACAATCCTTTGTAATGATTGACAATTCATACTATTAAAGTATTACAATTCATTACCCTTATATATGAATACCTGTATTATCCTTTGTGTGTGTCTCTCATTGAGACCTATATAATATCTTCAATTCCTACAACTCTTGTCTCATGCCAAACATTCTTTCTGAGAAAAATCAACAATATAATGATTTTAATGAACATGTGTTTGTGCATATTTGCAAATGAAAATTTAAGCACTGACCAATTCCTTGAACTTCATATTTTGTTGAAATGTAGTGCTACTATTACCCCTGTATTTACCCCCAATATTTACAAACACATTGGTTGTATTTAATATTTACTTAATGTCAGTACTATCCTAAGTACTTTTCATATATCATCACAGTTAATATTCCAATAACTCTCTGAGCAGTTAGGTTTTCCATTTTCCATATGAAGACACCAAGACTTTGAGAGGTATAAATTTAATGGCAAGGTCACAAAACTATTAAGTAAAATAGATGAGGCCAGAAGCCAGTTGTAGCTTTGATGCCAATGACCATCCTCTTCGATATGATTTATAACTCTAAAATTTTGCACCATTATTTGTAATAACCTCTTATATCCAGTCATGTAAATCTGTAACCAGCGAGTCTCCTTGGCCCTTTATTCTCCCCCAATCCCCCTACAAAATCAATCACAAAGTTTAGAGAAGTTAAAATTTAAATATCTTCAAAGATATTCCTATTTACTGTTGCTTTCATATGGGCTATAGTTATTTCCCCCACACACATTTAGGTATTACCTTCATTGATCTTCTTATCATAACTTATCTTTTGAGATATAGCTAATGTAATCTATTAAGGAGGAATTAACTACACTGCTTTCACTTGAACTCTTCAGTATACTTTCTGTCCTATAAAGCTTGAGATCTTAAAAATCATAATTAATGCATTCAATCATCTACATTTCCAGACTCACTTGAAACACACATGCGCGCGCGCGCGCGCACACACACACACACACACACACACACACACACACACACACCCCTATGTTCTTTCCTTTTGCTTATACAGCATTTCTTTGTCTGGCTCCCATTTTCCTATGCAAATACACACTCACCTTCAAATATTCAATGAAGCATTTTCTAAGAAAATCTTCCTTGAGTCCTACCCACCTTCTCTTTTTTACCTTATAACATGTTTGATTTGTTGATTTTTCTCAACTTCAAATATAATCACTTGAAGGAATTCATAGGGATGATTTATTTTTTAATCAAGAAATACAGCATGTAGTAGGCATTCAGTTAAGCCTGAAGTGAGCTATAATAGACTATACCAATTATATGAAATACATGATTTAAGGAAAAATAATGGATTTGGCCAATTAGTAAAATGCAACTTACGCTGTTTGCATTTTGTTTATAGTATATATATATTTTGATTATTAAATTTTAATATTAATCATATACAATATGTAACAGTGATTCACTGTACATAAGAGTACATATAAATTTGAGAAGAGTGACAAATGTATAGTTTTTTTTAAATTCTCTCTAGTAAAATCATTAAAACTAAATTAATATAACACAAACTAATTGCACTAGATTTTAAGGTTAAATTTAAATATGGTTCACATTAGTTTCCATTCAAAGGACAATTTGGGCTATCACCCACAATCTCAGCACTTTTTTCCACTCAGAAAATAATTGAAAGGATGAAATATAACAAAAGTTGTATAAAAACATAGCTTAAAAATATAGGAGAAGGCAGGGAGCTAACTTCAATTTGAAATGAAGGAGAAAAATAAAGGCAGAAACTGCCTCTTTATTAAATTTTCATAAATGGATATTTTTTCATTTAAAATAGAAAAGTAGAACTAGTCATCATATTTAAAGTCATATAAGGAGATAGTGAATATTTGCATTCTTATTAGGATTCATTTATGCCATAGGTAATATTCATCATGTGCCTTGACTCTTTCTTTTCCTACAGTCCCCCCAAAATCAATCACCAAGTATAAAGCAGTTAAAATTTAAATGTCTAATTGAGCTGGATTTTAAGAATTTATTATTTTGAGTTATGAAGAAACTCTAAAATAACAATTTACAATGATGATATTTGAAATACATATATATAATATATATAGTGTATACATAAGTGTATATAATCATATATGTGATAGGTATCTTTTATCTCTATAAAACTCTATTACTTGCTAGTTGAGTTGTTAATATATATTAATTCTGCTAAATTTATAAGCTTCTAGATAGAAATACATTAAATAAACCTTTTCTTAATTTATCTAGTACAATGTTTGGAATAGAGGAGAATTTGATTTTCAGGTCCACATGAAGGAAAGTCATATTTCCCTTATCATGCAAACATATGTAAAATAAATCTTTCATCCTACTTAAGTCTCTTCATGAGAGTAAATATCAATAAGATGGAAATTCATTGAGAAAAAAGAGGCTTTCGTTTAACCATTTAAAAAAAAATAGACAACTTTTACTGGTGATTGGATCACCTTATTATACATGGTAATAATTGACAAAATGTTCTTTGCTAATATAAACACAAAAGAAAAATCTTTAATCCTAATATCCTTGTTTTCTTAGATTCATCCACACCTGTAGTCTATAGTCACAATATTGCTGTGTTACTGATTGTCCACTACAAGCATTTATTTTTAGGTTCATGTTTCTACCAGTTGATTTGACTTGCTTGTTCAGACTACCCTGAGCTGGAAAACTGTTTAGGCTTTAGTTCGTTAGTTAGCTCAGTTGAGGTCACTCTAAGTGTGATCATACTGGGTATCCTAAATGACCATGATTACTTGGCTAGAATCTTATCTTTATGAGAACAGAAGCAAAAGAAGACCATGCCAAACCAAGTAATAACATCTCATATTTCCACTCCCTTGAAGCCTGCCAATATCTCCTCAGTAAACACATAGCCAACAATTCAACATGTTGAGAACATTTTTTTCTATCTGGAAGCCTGGATAAGACTGTGGTTGTATGATTTTATTATAAGAGAATAAATAACTAGTACTAGTAATTCATTACATTAAATAATTTCAGTACTTTGTGTAGGAACTTTAAAATACAGCCACTGAAGGAGCCTCATCTATAAAATGTTACATATCTTGAAAGTGATGCTATGTTGTTCAAGATACTTTGAATTATATGAGAAAATATTTATAATAGTGTCAAACAGTTCTGCGTGAAACTGACCCTGACTATATTTCTTAAGATTTTAGATGGTTTAATATCCTCCATGAAGTCTTTCAGCTAATAAAATAGGGAAACAAATTTAAATTTACTTGTGTCTGAATTCAAAATCTGTGCTTTTCCTCATTTTACTATGCCTCCTTTATTTTAATAAAATATTAAAAATAATATTATCAACTTTTATTAGAATTACTTTTTATTAGAATTACTTTTATAGCAAATACATTATAAAATTGACCAAACTTCCTTTTTCTTATGCAAGAGCCAAAGTTTTCTTGAGGCTACTGCCTTGACCTTCAGAAAACTTGAATATGGTCTTTAGCTTCTTTTGGTTCCCTATTTGAAGACATAGAAAACATAGAAAAATAACAATATCACATAATAATATATAGAATATATACATACAAATACAGACAATTACCATCTGCACTATTCCCTACTCTTAAACAATACTTTAAAGAGGAATTTTCATTCATGTAATCCAGATATCACTTTCTTTGTCTCCACATGCTTGTATTTCTGTGTATCAGGAAAAAAAACATCTCCTATTTTGGGCCGCCCTGGTGGTGCAGGGTTCGAGTCTCAGCACTTTCAAACTATTACTAGCCACTGAAGCATGATTTTGATCTAACCCACATGGCACAGCAGACCTCTCCTGTCTCTCCCACTGCTCCCCTCAGAAGTGTAGTTCAGTCAATCTGCCTGTTCTGCTCCCCACTCTGTCTCTGGTGAATCCTCTCATACCCCTCCCCCGCACCTCTGGCCTACACCCCATTTCTTGTATGCATAAATAAATAAAAACAAATGTTTCAAAATCAACAAGTTGTTTTTCTAGTACAGAATATAATGAAAATCATGTCTTTTATCCATGCAGGATATTATCCCAATAATTTGATCTTCGATGACATTAGATTATCTGATAAAAATAAACATTTAGTCATTCACTGTATTCTCTTAATTTCTAAAATCCTTAGGTCTTTTACACCACACAGTATTATTATTGGATTGAATTACTGAGATCAACTTTCCAATTTATTTCAAATTATTAACCATCTTTTCCTACTTCATGTCTACCAGAAGCATGTGTACAACTTCTAACTTGGATTTGTAGATTATCACTTAAATAGAACTAGGTTCATGGCAGATTCCAGTGCATTACAAAGTATCAAATTTGTCTTTAACCAAATATCAGCATCATTTTGATAAGACCATTTACTCAACTGGCAATTTCCCAGTGTTTAAAACATATTTGTCCCAAATCTTTCAATTTTGTCCACCGACATATAACTCGCAACCTGTGGAGATAATATTTATAGATACTTCTTTCTTTTCAAGTCCTTGATCCATAAGCCTCAGAATTTTTTTTTAAAGATTTATTTATTTATGCATACAAGATCTGGGTTGTAAGCCAGAGGTGCGGGAGGTGAGAGGATTCACCATAGACAGAGTGGGGAACAGAACAGGCAGATTGACTGAACTACACTGCTGAGGGGAGCAGTGGGAGAGACAGGAGAGGTCTGTTGTGCCATGTGGGTTAGCTTCCTGGATGGGGATCGAACTTGTGTTGTAGTGTCTGGCAGTAGCTTGATAGTGCTGTCTTTAACCCCTGCGCCACCAGGGAGGCCCAGCCTTAGAATATTTTTAGGGTAAAGGTTTATACTTGTGCCTGCAGCCTTGGTATGATTTTATTTTCTCTAATCAAATTCTTTGCCCTTTTCATATGCTATAATTTCTTGTTTGCATCTGATTCTCACCACACAACAGGACCAAGTAATTGGACTGTTTTAGACTCCTTCAAAATTTAGGACTTATATTTTGTGAAAGTGGAATTTTAGAACTCCTGACTATATAATTTTAGTTTTAAAAGATTTATTAAACGCTGAATCGGCAAAAATGAATATTTATGAGCTATATGTTAGAAACAATAAATAGGGGCCAGTGTAAAGAATAAAATTAGTATCACTTTGAATTATTCAGAGCACCCTTTCAGTTTCCAGCCATTATTCTCTTTGGCAATTACTATGCAGAACTATGAGTTTGTCAATCTCTTGCTTTCTTTATAGGCCTAACAAATGTTTGTTGTCTTAACCAATATATTAGATTTGATTTTAAATGTTTTTGATTTATAGTAATATGTGACCCTGTGTGTATACTTCTGAGTAGTTTCTTTATAGTTATGAAAGGCAGGGTATTATAAAGGTAAACATGGGGTCAGGAGGAAGACCTTGTAGGTTTGATATCTCCTCTATTATTTAATATTTAATATTTCATTAATTAACATTCCAATAAGACAATTGCCTAATTTCTAAAGTGTAGAGAAAAATGAATTGTCTCATAATGTTGAGTGTGTTATATGAATTATAATGCTACTCCTTGGCAAAAAATAAAAACAGCTAATGAATGAAGAGATAAATGGATAGATAAATATATAATTACAGATCTATCACTATCTCTTTGTTTTTCAAAGAAAACATTTTGATGTGAACATACAAAATTAGTTTATAACCCCCCAGGAGAAGTAAAACATATCATTTAACTGCTACCTCTTTATATTTACGAATGCCACCATTTTTCTGAATTATTTTTATATCCATTTTCTTTGTGTTGTATATTTTATTTTGGACATGCATTTTTAAGTATCATGGGCGAATATCTTTGGTGTTCTTGGTTTTAAATCCAGTTTAAAAATCTTAGATTTGAATTGCTAACATAATTGCATTGATTTTTTTTTTCTCTTATTTCATGCTTATTATTTACTCAAATTTTAGCTCTCCTTTCTTGCTTACTTTGCAATGAATCCTTTTAAAATCTATTTTCCTTTAGCACTCTAGAATTTAAAAAACCTCTGAATTTAATGAATAATGTTAGGAATTAATCCTGCATACCAGTCCATGATGCAATGTCTAAGATTATGGTATATGTATTTTCTCCTCTTGAAAAATTTAAGTCCTCCAAAATTGCATTACTGGTCATATTCATCTTTTATATTTATTAATGTTCTTAAATATCTCTTGTGTTGTTTAATTTTGTTTTCATTATTATTGTTTACTGTGCTACAGTCAAATTGAAGTTGAACTTTTCTTTGCTCATTGTTATTAAATGTATGTCAAGTAGTCCGTTTGTATAATATAATTTTCTTCTTAAATACAACCTTGAATATCATATTTCACACTCAGTTTCTGTTTGTTGAATATGTCTTTAATATCACTATTGAAAAAGCATATTTTTGCTGGGTATGCAATGATGGTTTGACAGTTTGATCTTTTTTTTTTTTTTTTTTTTTTTATTTTTTTTTAATATAAATTTTTTTTTATATTCCCCCATACAATTGCAAACGCCCCATTCTGACCCCAATCCTTCCCCTCCCGCCCCCCACCCCCCAAAAAGTGTCTCTGGTTCATAGTTTTTTGTTGATTTTGATTTCACTTTCTTATATTCATTTTCCTGGTCCCTTATTTAAGTTTTCTAGATTCCTGCTATGAGTGAGACCATCGGTATTTTTCTTTTTCTTTTTGGCTTATTTCGCTGAGCATGATCCCTTCCAGTGCCATCCATGTTGCTGCAAATTGCATGTGTTTATCTTTTTTGAATGCTGAGTAATATTCCATGGTATATATGTACCACATCTTCTTGATCCAGTCATCTATTTTTGGGCATTTGGGTTGTTTCCAAAGCTTAGCTATTGTAAACAGTGCTGCTATAAACATAGGAGTGCAGGTGCTCTTTGGAATTGATGTTTCTGTGTCCTTTGGGTAAATACCTAGGAGTGGAATTGCTGGATCATATGGAAGCTCTATGTTTAGTAGGTCCAGAAATCTCCACACAGCTCTCCATAGTGGTTGGACCAGTTTGCACTCCCACCAACAGTGCACAAGAGTTCCTTTTTCTCCACATCCTCGCCAACATTTGTTGTTGCTAGTTTTTTAATATGTGCCATTCTCACTGGTGTGAGATGGTATCTCATGGTAGTTTTGATTTGCATTTCCCTGATTACAGTGATGTTAACATTTTTTCATATGTCTGTTGCCATTTGCTTTCCTCTTCAGAGAAGTTTCTTTTTAGCTCTTCTGCCCATTTTTTGACTGGATTATTTTCTTTGTTGTTGCTGAGTCTCATCAGCTCTTTGCAGATTTTTGTGATCAGTCCTTTATCATTAGTGTTGGGTGCAAAAATGTTCTCCCAGTTGGTGGGGTTTCTCTTTGTTTTGTTATTGTCTCTTTTGCTGTGCAGAAGCTCTTTAATTTGATGTAGTCCCAGCTGTTTATCTTTCTCTTCACTATCACTGCTTTGGGTGATGTGTCTGTAAAGATTCTTTGATGTGCAATCCGTAGTGTTTTCGCCTTATTTCCTTCTATGATTTTATGGTTTCAGGTCTTATGTCTAGTTCTTTAATCCATTTTGAGTTGATTTTTGTGTATGGTGTGAGGTAGTGGTCAAGCTTCATTCTTTTGCATGTAGCGACCCAGTTTTCCAGCACCATTTATTGAACAAACTTTCTTTGCTCCAATGCATAGTCTTTGCTCCTTTGTCAAAGATTAGTTGACCATAAATCTGTGGGTATTTCTGGATTTTCTATTCGATTCCATTGGTCTGTATGTCTGTTCTTGTTCCAATACCATGCAGTTTTGATGATTATGGCTTTTGTATAGTTTGAAGTCTGGGAGTCTGATGCCTCCATTTCCTTCTTTTTTTTCAGTAGAGCTTGGGCTATTCGGGGTTTTTGGTGATTCCATATGAATTTCATCAATAATTGTTCTATTTCTTTGAAGAATGCCATTGAGATTTTGATGGATAGCATTGAATCTGTATATTGCTTTTGGTAGGATGGCCATTTTAATAATGTTTATTCTTCCAATCCATGAGCAGGGGATGTCTTTCCATTTCTTTGTGTCTTCTTCTATTTCTTTTAACAGTGTTTTATAGTTTTCTTTGTATAGGTCCTTTACCTCTTTTGTTAGATTTTATTCCAAATATTTGATTTTTTTTGTTTCATAATAAAAAGGGGTGGTTTTTTTTGATTTCTTCTTCTTCAGATTTATTGTTTGTGTATAGGAAGGCACTGACTTTTGCGTGTTGATTTTGTATCTGCCCTTTACTGAATTGTTGATGAGTTGAATTAGTTTTTCTGTGGAGATTTTGGGGTTTTCTATGTATATTATCATATCATCTGCAAATAGTGATAGTTTGACTTCTTCTTTTCCTATTTGGATTCCTTGGATGTCTTTCTCTTGTCTTATTGCTCTGC